>NC_134833.1:33677517-34409599 GCF_004210375.1 Tachypleus tridentatus
ATTATACAATAACTGCGGGATATTTGGTTCTTGCAGAAGGTTGATTGAGATCATAACATGGTATATATTACATTATAAAGCAAATGTGTGTTTCTCTAAGACAATGAATTGATATCCAAATCAGCAGGTTGTAATTCTTCTTGTGCAGAATAACAAGATGACAGGAAACAAGTTCAACACTTGAAAAACAACAACAACAGAACAGACTTCTAGATGATTAGCCTATGGAGAGAGTCACAATCACCTTATAATAGTTTGGGATAAGAATCAATGATTCCTCAAAAAATAAAAAGCAGATTTACATTTTACTGTTGTCAAGTGTGAATATGAAAGAACAGCTTTGAAGGACCCGATGGTCCTTCCCTACCATATTGTAGGGTTGCATATACACTTCTCCTCTCCCTCTTCAAACCATACATCTTTCCAAAGTTCCTCCTTGAGCATATTTAGTTAGGATGAACAGCTCAACTCATCAAATTTTTGGAACTGTTTAAAAATATAGGAAACAGAAGAGCTTAACATCTCTGGGAATTGTATGCAAGAGTTTTGTTCATAGGTGGTATAGAATAGCTATCTCAATGTTTTAACACTAATACTAGACGCTGTTACAACATATAGTTAGAACTGAAAGTATTGGTTGTTGTCACCATATTACACATCACTGGCATTTCAAGTTCTTGTTATAAATAAATATTGTGAAGATACCAAAAACAATTTTAAAGTTTTGTTATACAACAAAAATTTAAATATGGGGTACTGTGAAAGCTTCTGTAAGTATTGTGGTATTGTGGCAGTTAGTAAAAAACAATTTTTTTTGTTGAGAAGCCTGACAGAAAGAAGAGGGTAGAGAAAATGTAATTTTCTATTGATCAACTCAGTCACACTGACCAGAATATACAGAGGCAGTTTTGTCAGGTGTTGACACAGCAATTTGTAAGAAAAGATCTTTACCTTGGGAATTAATGAGAAATTTGTCTTCTTTGTGTGAGACAAAAGACTTGCTGTTGTTTTTGTTATTTTTTTTAATTTACCAAAAACCAAACTTTTCAGAGAAGATATTAGTTTAGGTTTTATTTTTAGTACTGAGAAAAATATTATTAAACATTTCTGAGCAATAGCATTTATGAATTATTGAATATTACAATTATTGTATATAACCAAATGAGTTACAGAACTAAAAATACAGCTTACCAATTCCATGAATGCACAATTTCAGCAGTCATATGAAATAATGACAGAGAAGAATGTTTGTTGCACATAAACAAGAACAAAAATGTAAATAAAGTGGGAAAAATGTTTGCAATATAACAGCAGGGAAATGAATTATTCTAAAATCTTGCATTAAAACTGAAAGCATATTTTTAATCAGAGAAGTAGAGGAATTAAACCATTAATTACAGAAATGTATTATGAAGATTTTAAAAATGAAAATTTATGTACAAGTTGGAGAATAATGGTGTTCATTTATAGTCTTGTTTTTGAATTTGGTGCAAAGCTACATGAGGGCTATCTGCAATAGCCATCCCGAAATTAGCAGTGTAATAAGACTAGAGGGAAGGCAGTTAGTCATCACCACCCACCTCCAACTTTTGGGCTACTCTTTTACCAATGAATAGTGGGATTGACCATAACATTATAATGTCCCCACGGTTGAAAGGGCAACCATATTTGGTGTAACAGGGATTCAAACCAACTACCCTCAGATTACGAGTCGAATGTCTTAACCCACCTGGCCATGCCGGGCATCATGGAGGCATTGCTATGCTGAGCCTGACATTTGTAGTGAATTGGTGATAGTGTGAAAATGAGCTTCAACAATACATAATGTCAGATACTACATGTGGATATGTAAACCTGAACATGCTTCTTAAATGAGGAATAATTGTGTTGTAATGAAAGAAATTATTTTGATGTGAACACTTTAATATACTTAAACTATGACTGTGGAAAAGATAAAAAAAAGAAATTATATTATGCTACATTATACAATCCATTTATCAAATTCTGAATTTAAGTGCAAGAAATACATTGTAACTGAAGTTTTGGTGAGACCATACTTGGCTATGTGTACAATTTTGGTTTCTTTATTTGTACAATAATTATTTTAACTATTAATTCTGATTTACAATTAAACTATACCAAAAAGTTTGAAGCTTGACTATATTATAAAATATATGATACAGTAATATACTTTATTGACAGTAATATATTTTTTAAAATTTTGAACCTGGAATAGAATATTCAATTATGAGAAATCAGATAGTGCCTCATGTTCATGAATTAATTTGATACTGGTTTTTCTTTCTTTCAGAAAACAAATTATTTGAGTAAAGAATTTGCTACAGGTCTCACAAGTTTCTTAGAAAGAAAATCTTACCTTTAGGCCATGTTTTACATGCACTTGATTGTACACTTCAATAAGTCAGTTGACCTTCTGTCATCTATGTTTTTTACAAGTTTCTTTTCTATTTAGTATTTTTTCAATATATAAAATCACTGAAAATTACACTTAAAAATAAAATTTCTGTATGCACTACTAAACTAACAGTTAAATAAATATGATTTACATTTATGCAAGCTTATAAGATGTAAAATTATTAATATAACACAGACTACCAATTTTAACGTTTTCTTTATCTTTGTTAAATGAGTTGCACAATATATCTTAACAGCAATGCACTACAAGTTTTTATAGGTGTAAAACAATCAGCCCCAGTCCTAAAGGAGGCTGCAGTTTGGCTAAATATAGCTTTGAATGAGAAATGTCTAATCCAGATTCCAGGCTAGTTATGCACACAAATTACAGATACCCTGGTAGGCTATGTATTCTGAATTTCTATATTTAGGCCCCATGTTAACTTATTATTTGGTACATCATACGAAGAAATAACTCAAATTTCCTATTTAATGTTGGCTAAAAATAAATTATATTATGTTTACATTAATACACTTTTCTAAACTTCAAACTTTAAGGTCGCTAAACTTAATTCTTTTTGTTAACAACTGAGTAATACACACAAAAAAGTAATAGTTTCCTAGCGCATTACACATTAGAATTTCTCTCAATAATAATACTTTATGATATGTTATTTCTAAAATGCGCTTAAAATAAATAATAAAAAACACGTTTTAGCCAATTAAAAACAACTTGACTTCAGCTCAGTCTTAGCTACCTCATATCAGCTGGGCCGTTAAGTTCCCCGGCGCGCTTGTTTGCAAAATCTCTCGGACTTTCAAGGCTATCCACCTTTTGCGTAAGCCCTGTGAAAATATATATAAGCACGTGAACTACAAAATTAATAAAAACACGATCGAGCAAGAAACATAACTAAATAAGCAATATATTGCATTAATAACTACATTCTACCATAGGATTGATAATCGATAGCTAGCTGTACATACCTCTCCTTGTCTTTGCTAAGATTTTACTTGGACCTTTGGACAATGTATACATTCCTATCGTTCAATTGCACAGATGAATCGTACTCGGAACACGAACACAGGCGACCTCCTCGCGCAATGAGCTATGGGATTTTTAAATCGTATTTTGTTTTCAACCATATCATTGCAACGCACATATAAAAACACTAATTTGAACATTAACTTCTGATACGATAAAAGGTTGTACGACATAACTCAGCAATTATGAACTCACTATATGTAACCGTCAGAATTCAACTCTTCTCCTTCTTAATAAATACACTAAATGAATAAAGTATTCATCAGAGGTCAACATTAAAAAGTGATACATAGATTTTTTTTTTGTTTTCTAAGCACAAACTATGGAATGGGCTATCTGTGTGCCGCCCACTGAAGGTACCAAAACTCAAATTTTTCTCTTATAATCCCGCAGAATTACTGCGGAGCTATCAGGGAGTGCATAGAAATTAAATAAGCAGAGCCTGTTTTGAATTTCGCGCAAAGTTACACGAAGGCTATCTGCGCTATCCTTCCCTAAGGGCCCGGCATGGCCAGGTGGGTTAAGGCGTTCGACACGTAATCAGAGAGTCGCGGGCTCGAATCCCGGTCGCACAAACAATACTCATCCTTTCAGCCATGTGGGTGTTATAATGTGACATTCAATCCCATTATTCGTTGGTAAAAGAGTAGCCCAAGAGTTGGCGGTGGGTGGCGATGACTAGCTGCGTTCCCTCTAATCTTACACTGCTAAATTAGTGACGTCTAGAATAAATAGCTCTCGTGTAGCTTTGCGCGAAATTAAAAAAAAAAAAAATCGTCCCTAATTTAGCAGTGTAAGATCAGAGGCAAGGCAGCTGATCATCACCTCCTCGGGTTTGAATCCCCGTCATATGAAACATGCTTGCCCTTTAGTCGTGAGGACGTTGTAATGTTCGGTCAATCCCACTATTTATTGATAAAAGAGTAGCCCAAGAGTTGGCGGTGGGGGGTGATGACTAGCTGCCTTCCCTCTAGTCTTACACTGCTAACATAGGGATGGCTAGCGCAGATAGTCCTCGTGTATCTTTGCGCTAAATTCAAAAACAAACAAACCAACATCACAACCCACCGAAAACTCTTGGACTTCTCTTTTACCAACGAAAAGCTGGACTGACCGTACCTTATAACGCCGCCACGGCCGAAGGGGCGATCATGTTTGGTGTGACGGGGATTCGAGCTCGTGATCCCCATATTTCGAGTCGAGTGAATGCCTTAAACACTGTCATCTAAACTATAACTTATTACTTAATGTAGTGATTACGGTGAAAATAGCACACGTTTTATTTTATAAATATAACTTTATTATGAAAGTGTTTTGATAAATATGTTTTATTACTACTTAAAATGTCTCGTAAGCGAACAAGCTCAGTACAAAAAACAAACAAACAAACTACTTAAAATGTCTCGTAAGCGAACAAGCTTACAAAAATGTTGCATAAACAACTACCGTTAAAGTTAAAATTAGCGTCATATTATTTCAAGAATTAGCAGTTGCCATGAGAGACCTGGAAGAAAAGCTTTACAGAAATTATCTAAAAATATCGTACGCAACTTGCAAAAAGAAGAATCTATTTTTTCGAAAAATTTTTTAGTTATTGTTTTGTTTATTTATGTAATTTAGCTCAAAGCTTCTCGAGAGCTATGTGCAGTATGCTTATCAAATTTGAAATGATAGGTTTGAAAAATTTGTTTGTTTGTTTTGAATTTCGCGCAAACCTATTCGAGGGCTATCTGCGCTAGCCGTCCCTAATTTAACAGTGTAAGACTGCTAGTAATCACCACCCACTACCAACTCTTGGGCTAGTTTTTCACCAACGAATAGTGGGATTGATCGTCACATTATAACGCCCCCAGGGCTAAAAGGGCGAACATGTTTGGCGCGACGGGGATGCGAACCCGCAACCCTCGTATTACGAGTCGCACGCCTTAACTCACCTGGCCATGCTGGACCTAGGTTTGAAGGAAGACAGCCAGTCAACACTTTTCACCGTCATCTTGAGTTACATTTTTACCAAAGAACAGCGAGATTAATCATCACAGCTGACAAGGAGAGAATGTTTAGTGGCAGGATTACAATCTGTGGCTTGCAGATTGCTAATCGAATGCCCTAACCACCAAACCATGCCAGACTTCTGTTTGAAAAAGGAAAATTATTTCGGCAGTTTTCATAGAAATCTTAATAATTTAGCAAAAATTCTATATGACAAATATATAACAAACATATGTACTAGGCCAATTTGGTTTGAATTTCGAGGGCTATCTGCGCTAGCCGTCCCTAATTTAGCAGTGTAAGACTAGAGGAAAGACAGCTAATTATCACCACTCACCGTCAACCCTTGAGCTACTCTTTAACCAACGAATAGTGAGATTGATCGTAACTTTATGACACCCCCACGTCTGAAATAACGAGCATGTTTGGTGTGACGAGGATTCGAACCCGCGACCCTCGGATTACGAGTCGAATTCCTTAATCACCTGGCCATGCCGGGCCCACTAGTTCAGTATCATGAAACATAATATAAACTTTACTATAATATTCTCCCCGTGTCTCATCCAACATGCTCGCCCTTTCAGCTGCAAGGGCGATATAATGTTTCGTTCAATCCCACTATTCGTTGGGAAGACAGCTAGTCTTACACTGCTAAAGTAGGGACGGCTAGTGCAGATACAAAACAGCAATCTTGAACCTCATGTAGCTTTACTCTTTGGCAAACAACATAAGGACATAGTCTATGAGAAACCGTTTCAGATACGAATTTTGAATAACATGATAATACTACAAAAGAGACAGTGGATGTCAATAGATCTACATAAGTATCTTTGGACACTTTCGAAAATAGCTCCTTATTTATCTGTTAATATTTTTAAATGAGAAAATATGCACAAAATGCGTTAAAATTTAGTTGTTTTTTACAATCCTTTTGACACAAAGGTATGCAAGATCTGTTTATTCATAAATGCCCACTATAGGTTGAGTTTTATATCAACATCAGTTCTAAATCAGAATTGAAAATGTTATATTCATCACAGGTATAGATACCCGATTTTGAGTGTTATAAGCATTTTTTATTCTCACCACGAAGACATGTGAAAATAAAATGTGTTATTTGTTTTTGAACATTGAAAAGCTGTAGTTTCCCGCTAGTACAGCGGTAAGTCTACGGATTTACAACGTTGAAATCAGGGGGTTCGATTATCCTGCGGTGGACTCAGCAGATAGTCCGATGTGGCTTTGCTATAATAAAACACATATAAATTTGTAAATATATATACT
This sequence comes from Tachypleus tridentatus, assembly GCF_004210375.1. Lineage (NCBI taxonomy): Eukaryota > Metazoa > Arthropoda > Merostomata > Xiphosura > Limulidae > Tachypleus > Tachypleus tridentatus. The sequence goes on from NC_134833.1 coordinate 33,684,251, forward strand.
TTTAGCAAATCATACGTTTCATGCTTGATATGAATGAAGTTTGATATATATACAACTGAAAAATGATTTAGTTTGTATTTGAAATCTATATACTTCCCTAGTTAGCGTTTAAGAGAATTTATATACAATCTATAAAAGTAGTAGTTTTATATAAAAAATATCTTTTTAATGAATTTCCTTCTCGTTATTTATTTAGGTTTTGAAGTTTAACAGAATGACTGGTTATGACACCTGGTTTTGTAGTACAGTTACTACCCTATGTTTGATTGGATGAAAGAGAAAGGCGGAGATGATTGTTCACGTGACACGTCTAACATACAATGCAGCGATCACAAATCAGCTGGTGTGTTTAGGTTGCTTGTACGTCAGCAAGGCGAAGAGAAGCTTAGATTGAAAATGTTTTTTGTTTTGTTTTTGTCATTGGTCAAACAAAAACTTGCTAATATGTTGCAAGGCAACATAGCCTAAGCAATTAAGTAAAAAATTGAGGATAATTTCTTATAAAACTGAGCATGAAACCTAATGAAGGTGAGATTTCTTCTTTTTCATTATTATTATTTTTTCTTTGCGTGAAACTAAACACGAGCTACCAAGGGCAGTTACTACTTGTCAATGTCAAAAAGGTACTAGCTTTCATTAAGTTAATTCATATACAAGATGTAAAGAAAACTTGGTGTTTGTATATTAGCAGTCGTTTTGTTAAAATCCAAGATGACTTAATGGGTTCAACCTAGTTCTAGTCGAAGTTAGAGAGACAAATCTTTGTGGAAACTATTAGGTTTGGGAGCATTAAATTAAACGGACAAAACTTTTAGAAGTAACACTTAAAGAATAAAAAATAATTATAAAATGTACAAATTAAATTTTGTGCATATAATTTTTAAACATGGTATACCCTCATCATTAGTGTTATCAATGCATATGTATCTTTAATATATTTTTGTGCATTAAAGGTTATTTAAAGGTATTGATTGTACTTTATCAACAGAGGAGTGCTAAATATACTTGCTCTGTTGTCTTAAAGTAGGGTTTTAAGACTAATGTGATTCGATACAACAATGAAAGTAAAAACACTTAAAAAAATTGATAGTTGAGAAAGATTTTAAGCTGTGAAATATTATTCAGAGGTAAATTTTTAAATTTGTATTGAACAATAAGGTATTGTTTGTTTTATTCTGTTTTAGAGGGAAGTATTATGGCTCACATTTTTAACTTTTTGTGTCTTGAAAATAAAAAGCCAAGAAGGCAGATATTTAGCAGCATGAAAGAAAGCTTTTCCCCTATTAAGAATTTTTTAATATACTCCAAACCTTATTAAGCAAAAGCCAGTTTTTTTTATTGATTTTCACAAGGAAAGTATTTCTAATATAATTAAGATATCTTTCAATAATACTTAATTTTTTTTAAATTATGCATTTATCTTTGTATTATTTATAAAGTCTGGATAGCTGTTATTGGGAATTACTAAAAAATTGGTCAATCTCTACCTTTTCTCTAAAAAAAACTGCTTTATGATTATTATCAGCATTACTTAAGAGAATTAATATTTTTCAGAACTTTTTCCTCTTGCTTAGTTAATTTGGATCCATTTCAATTTTGTATGCTGTGTTTATCTTTTGTCAGTTTTTGCTTATGATAGAATTGGCACAGTTTATTAGTTTCATTCATTTCATATCCTAATTCTTTTAACATTTTGTTTTTGGATATTTTTTTTGTTTTTACTATTTTTGTTTACTGGGTTATTTTCCAGTGTTTTGACAGGTTCTTTTTATCTCTATTTATGAAAAATGTGTAAATTATTTAGTTTTGAATGGGCTTCATTTGTATAATCCTCTCCAGAATGGAATGTTAATTTATTTTTCAGCATTCTTTCTTTTCTCCACCTTTAATTTTTGAGTTTCTCTACATTTTTGAAGTTGATTCCTTTGTTTTTGCTGCTTTGCTCTTTTGTCCAACATAGCATAATGTTTCCTTAAGACAACAAAGCAGTGGATATCTGCGTGTGTGTGCCACTAAAGCTATCGAGTTAAATGTGTATTTCCTTGTATATGATCTTATCATAAAGCACTTGGACCATTCTAACTTGATCAGTCTTGATTTACAATTAATAAATGGGCAGCAAGATATTATGTGTTCCTTCAAGGCTGCATGCACACCTACCCACACACCCTACATAAAAAGTTGAACTCATCCATTATGTTTCAGAAAACTATTGATTTCTCTCTTAAACCAAAATATTTTAACAATGTTTCTAAACATGTTAATCTGTTTTTAGATGTGTGTGATTAGATGTAGACACGTCAAGCTAGTGGAAAGTTTCTCTGGTTGCCCAAACCGTTGTTTCCTTTTTTCTTGTTTTTTGTAAGTTCTTACACCAAACAGCTTTACTGTTCTTTCTTTGTTTGATAAAAGCTTAAACTTCAGTTCTTTATTCTAGTTGTACAATTCTTAGTTTGTTAGCTTATATGTAGTAAGTTTATGTTGGTATGCTGATGGACAAATATTTTTGGTGACATTGGAGTAGCTTGGGAATAGGATCAGGACCCATAAATTTTGTAATTGTAAGGTCAGTAGTACTTGCTGTCTCCAGAAGCATATGTACTTACTAACTGTCTCCAGAAGTATAAAGTGTATCAAACTTTATTTGATTTTAGTCATTGAATATGTATGGTACATTGGTTAGCTTATGGCAGTTCACAGATTATTTTGAGATTAAAAGAATTGACATTTTCATATTTCTATATGTTTGTGTAAATATATTAGAAAAAGCTGTACACATACTTATGGGAATTTCTGTGATAATAGTGTCCATTAAGAAGATGTATTTTATCTGAGCATACAGCTGTCAGTTCAACTTTTGAGCTCTACAGAAGAGCAATTTGCATCTGTGTTTGTGAAACGGCTTTGTAAACTTTGTGCAAATGCTTAACCAATGATGTACTTTAGCACTTGTTTATCAAATAGGTGTTTGAACTTACATACACAAGCTGTTAATTAGTGATAAAAATGTGAGTTATCACACACGTGCACACGTTTGAAAGATTATGTATAACTAAATTTTATTTTTTTACTTGTGATAGTTTTGTATCTATATATATGAAATTATATACATGTATATATTACAAATTATATAATACTTTGAATAGAAAAATAATAAAAGTCCATAGTTTTATAAACTAAAATCTATATAAAAAGAAACTTCTCCCTTACAAGATATGTGAGTTTCTAGGAAACATCTGAACATCAACCTAGCTAAAAATGAATGCAAAGTTATGAAGTTGAAAAGATATTGAATTTCTAAAATTTTGATAAAAAGAAGAATGAAATATTCTGCACTAATTAGTGAGCAAGCATAGTCTTTACAGAGTGTTGGTTTGTTCAGTACCAATTACAAAACAAAATGCAAAGCAACAACTAAATGAAAGGTTTCTGAAGCATATGAAGTCAACAAGCAAAAGTAAATAAATAACATGGGTAGCAAAAGCAAAAATATAATCTTAAGTTTTTCACTGGTGCTGTTTTTTTTTATTTTGGAATTAAACCAAACATACGTTTACCTACACAACTACTTTAATTACTGTGAATTATAGAGTTGATTTGAAAAAAACAAGAAAGTAAAGAACCATACAAACTACAGTCATTACCTCCTGAAGAAATGTAACTGATTTGTTTTATTTACACAATGAAAAGCTTAAAAAGTAGCATTAGAAATAAATTCAAAATTAGAATGCTGCTTAAAAGACAGGATGAGTTAAATGGCATTTCTTTTGAACAATATAGGTGCACATAAATGTTTGGTCTTTTTTTTTTTATCTGAGGAAGTACATTTATATGTTACTAATTTAAATCAAGAAATCAGAAATATTTTGAGGTAGATGAGAAATAACAAAGTTGGTATTGTTTTACGTGTAGATATGCATGGTGGTGCAGAAGAAGTAGATTTAGATCCATGTGATCTATATGTTTGTTTGGGAACACTGATTGTTGAAGGTCGACAACCGGGACTTGCAGAAAAAGGATATGGTGAAGGTCCTCACTGTTTACCACCTCATGGGCAAAACAGACATGAGTGTGACTTTTCATCAGAATCTGTAAGTGTTAGCCACATGACTTTGTGCTCTTTCATTGATTTTATTCACATATGTGTTTGTGTTTCTGTTATGGCTTTTCTTACAAGTTCTTTATAGTAAAGATGATTTTATTGTGTCCCAAGTTTTACATATATTACATTTATTCAGAATATTAGGATTAAAAGAAGATGAAATGTAAAAAAACAACAACAAAAGAATACATTGTGAATTACAGATAAGTTCATAGTAGCTCTGTTTTTGTTCAACTTATTGCATTGTGCTTTAAATCACTAGTGAGTTCATTATTACATGTATGACTCTATACCTACAGACAATGTATAAGAATGCAAGTAATTACAACTATATTGTACATGTTTATATACAACTCTGTTTAAATAAATTTTGTTTCCACTATGATTAGTAACTGTCATTTACAATTTAATTTTTGGTCTGGATGATTAAACATATTTTCAGTTAGCATTCTTTCTCCAAGTTTCAAAAAGCTTATTAGAGCTTTGGTTAACTAGAAAGCTATCAAATGCAGATAAAACAATGAAATGTGTTTTTAGAAGAAAAGAATTCTAATGACAATTATTTTATTTTATAATGTTAAGTTACAAATACATTTTTGTGGAATAATTTCTAATTGAGAAATGTTTATATTCAGAAGAGTTTTCATAGTTTTACTACTATTGTGACCTTTCTACCACATAAAGTACTTGTTAGTTAAACTTGTTACTTGTAATTGCAAAAATAAGTAAGCTTGTAACATCAAACAGAATTGTGTTGTATCATCATTGTAAACAATTTGAATTTTCATATTTTTACCTTTAAACATTTAATATTCACTGCTGAAATTTGATAGGCTATGTTGGAAACACTATTTATACTTTGGATATTTGTCGTTCATTTTAATTTAAATATGTTCTCAATAACATCTGATCAAAGCAGGCTACCTACATAAATTAGAAATAAAAATTAACTTGAACAACAATATAGCCAGCTCAGTATATTGGTTTGATTGAAAGTATGCTTTCTTAAAGCCTTTCACAAGGATTAAAAGTATGCAGTGGAGGCTCACTCCAAATTGCAAACTATCTGCTCAGAAAAAGAAACAAGTACAAGTTGACTAACATGGAGAATGAACTACCTAAAACTTTATAATGCTTTCTTTGTAACTTTGGTATTGTTTAACTATATAGACACCAATTTCTCTTAAAATATTCTGAAGTTAATATTTATATGCTTGTTTATGTACATAAACCATTTATCTTAATGTTGTGACAATGACAAAACGGAGGGGGTAAAAAGAGGTTACAGAAGTATTTAATATAGACAATGCATTGAGGGAAAGTTTGGAAAGTTTCTGTAACCTATTTCTGTAAGGCTTAATCAGATTACCCCCCAGTCTTATATTCTGTGTTATTATGTGTGCTTTACATTTCTAATTTAGTGGTTAAACAAGAACTGTTTGGTTTTTTTAACAAATTAGGAAAAGTTAATTTTGACATGTATATATAATTTTTTTTGTCAATTTTTAAAATCTAAAGTATAAGTAAAGTTATAAAAACTGAATTTATCTTAACATTTTTCAGTGTTCAAGATTTACCTCTGTGCTAAAAAAAAACCAGAAACAACCTTCATGGTCCTTTGAAAAGATTTAGTGACATTTTTCAGAGAGATGCTGATTTTTTCCATTTATAATTGTTAAGCCAACTCTAGTAATTCAGTACACTGTGAAAAAATTATTTTGATGAAAAATACTGTACTTCACTGTACAAAAAGTATTTGCTTATGAAGGTGTATGGACTTAAGATCAGTCACCATCAAATTATAAGAATTTTTGATGAAAGTAAGTTTACTACTTGGTTTAGAAGGTAACTTGTAAAACAATTAATAAAACCAATTTTGCTTGATTGAATACTGGAACCAATATAAAAACATTTGACTAGGCACTAGTTAAAGCTGTATTAGCTTTACAAATTAATGTAAAGAGTCAACTGTGAAGATGTCTTGGTGTAAGCTGTTACGAAGTGGTGGATTTGTGAGTTGACTGAGAAAATTATTAATATTGAAAGTTCACATTACATATTTGTATCAATGTCTCAGTTGAATTCCAAAATTCATTGTATTTCTTGATCAACATTTTCAAGCTGCTTAGACAAGTAAAACACATTTTAACAGTTCTTTACTTTGCTTATCAATCAAGCATTACACTCACATTTCAGCATTTTGGATTTTGTGTGGTGGAGCACTTATTTAAGTTTGTAATTTAAACAAATTATTACTAATCATATTTGTTACTGCTGTAACCTACTGTTTACTCAAGTGCTAGGAAGGTTTGTACCAAATATTAACAGAAATGTTACTTGAAGTGTCAAAACAAAAATATGAAGTGTATTATTTAATTCAATCCTGATGATGACAAGAAGTGTCACTGATAGTCTTTGTTATGTTATTTGAAGACAATTCTTTTTTTCTTCATTAGTATTTGTGTTACTTTAATTATCCAAACAGCAAAGAAATATGTATCTTTTTTAAAACATAAGTTACTATAATTTTTGAAAATTATTAAATAGAGATTAATTAAAGAATAACTAATTATGTGTAATGTCACTAGTGCCAGCGACAGGCTGTCTTTTTGAAACACATGCTACTTCTGTGGAGAAACAGCATTCCAATGTCCATTGAGGTTATTTTACATCCAGATTGTTGTAAGCCTGCAAATTTGGATAGTGTAAATGTTGAGGCTTCTTCTAATCCAGATACACCATCTTGTCTGTTGGAGCAATGGAATGTGCACATGTTACCAAAAAGGTAAATTTTAAGCTAATTGTAAATTTATGACAAAATATATTTTTGTAGAACCAAACTTTAATACAACTAACAGAAAAAATGAAATTTAAAATAGAAGAACTGACTTGTTCTGAATTTAAAATGTGCACAGTTACATTTTTGTAAATAGTAATGTTTGAAATTGTCTCAGTTAAAAATTCCTTCCTGATTTGTACTTTAAAATAACATTTTGAAAAATCAATCATAAAAAGAGCAATAAATAGTTATTCTGATATCAGAGTATTGTCAGTTTGACCAGTAAACCTAATATAATACTGTAATACCTAATATAATACTTTCTTTTTAAATTCTATTTAATGGTCAGAATTGAGCTTGATGAGTGGTTTATGATTGTATCATATTATCTAAAATATTTTAAAACTTTTAGTTTAATCTGTTTGAGTGTTAGCACAAATACAGCCAAAAAACTGATTGTTTCATTTAAGTTGCTTGCTTTTGTATTTTTTCCTTTATAAATAATATCTGCTCTACCCAAGGAGACATTGCAGTAACATTGCACATCTGTGTTGAAAAGTTCAATGACTGCAACATTCTTTGCTGGCTGAGTTGATGATGTTACAGCTGATGAATGCTGTTAGAGAATTACAAGTCATGTGGTGATACTATGGCAAGGAGAGCATATGTTTTCTTGTTACATTGGAATCTCTATGCTTTCAGAGTCCTGCTTGGCTAATTAGATGTTTAACTTGACAGAAATTTGTCTCTCTCTCTAGAGACAAAACTGTTGACTGGTTTACTGATCCAGTAGAGATGATTATCCATTCAGCTACACAAGTATTTGCACTGTTTTATGTCTTTAACATGTCCAGTCTGGTATTTCTCACACAGCATAAAACTCGGTCACGATTTCAAATTCAGTTTATTCTGTAAATTTTCTCTTCAGTCCTCCCGTTATTAAATGGACCTATCTAATACTTGCAAGAAAATCATTTGATCTCATAACACCACAGTAATCCACATAATTTCTACTTAACACTAAAGTAGCATTTAAAAAACAGTCATAAACTGCACAAGTATGTATTATACTCTTGCCCATATGAATTTTTGGGTGATTTAATTGTGATGATTGAAAGAAATAAAATGTGGTATTATTTAAGGGATATTTTTTTAAGTAGAAGAAATAGTTTGAAATAGCAAAATTAAACAAGAATTATAAAAACATCTTTCTAATAATTAATTATGACATAAAACTAAACACCAGGTTTCAATACCTGTGATGGGCACAGCACAGATAGATCAACATGTGCTTTGTAAGAAATAAAAAAAATGCTTTCAATTAGTTTTTGTATTAACTGTTACTGTGCTCATTCCAATGGAGTGTTGCAAATTCTATACATCAGTGAAGTAACTTTTTAAATTGCTTGTTGTGTAAGAAAGTAACTAATGATCAATACTGAACCAATATACACATGTACCAATTTAATAATAAAGGTAGGTGTAACTGTGGGATACTTGAAGCCTTTCCTTGTTGACCTTGCTGTTAATAGTAATGTGACTAAGTTCTGAATGCTTTCACTACCTTTACTTTCATGTGACTTATTGTGTGTGCATAAGAAAAAATGAATGTCAACTGCTAATGTTTCTGCCAATATCAGAAATTTGAAAATTTTCTTTTAGGTCTTACTTGTGTAGAATGTCTCTAGCATGTATTAGGAAGCTTGTTTGTTTGTTTGTTTTAGAATTTCGCACAAAGCTACTTGAGGGCTATCTGTGCTAGCCGTCCCTAATTTAGCAGTGTAAGACTAGAGGGAAGGCAGCTAGTCATCACCACCCACCGCCAACTCTTGGGCTACTCTTTTACCAACGAAAAGTGGGATTGACCGTCACATTATAACACCCCCACAGCTGAGAGGGCGAGCATGTTTGGCGCGACTGGGCGAACCAGCGACCCTCAGATTACTGGCATGCATATAGCAGCTAGGCCATGCCAGGCCTGTATTAGGAAGCAGTGGCTTTATTGCCAGCTCTTATTGGTCAATTTATTAAACGTGATGATCCAACATTATATATTGGATGTCACATTCATTTGTTAAAATCTTCCTCACTTTCATTATCTGAACTGCAGAATTTGTAAACTAACCCTAATTCTGAAGGAGCTGCTTCTGGTCTGACTCATTTTCCTGTTGTACCTGATGGTGCTAATGTTATGTTAAACAGTTCCATTTTAATCTCTCTATTTTCTATCTTCTCCTGAATATCAGGTTCTTGTTGATGTTATTAAAAATTAACTGAAACTTAATAGTTTTTATTGTAGTCATCTTCTTATCAAGTTCTTGACCCTCAGATAGATTTGGGGGGGAAGGCTTCCATTGGGCTTTACACTTTATCAGTTTTCTGCCTTGCTTGCTGTCAACTTTGTTCATACGAGACTTTCTTCTTTACAATAATTATTACACATAAGTTGTTCTCAGTTTCCTTATTCATTTAACCAAGATAAAGTTTTTACCACATAGTCTTCATTATCTGAGAATCTCATAGATATTATTCTTTTGTCATGTGGCTATACTTTATATCAAGATACATGAATTTCCTGAAATTTTTAGTGTTTTCATTTACTTCTATTAATCATGTCCCTCAAGACAACCAGCAAAAGTTTGTTCTCCTGCCATGCCTTCTTCAGCTATTTCAACCTATACTGCCAAGTTCTTCACTACCCATTCAATGATTGACTCTCTCATTTTGGGGATGAATATCCCATCTGCACTTGGGGGGGTTTGTTATGAATCATTGGTTCACCTGTGAGACTATTACATTTGAAACAATTTCATTCTGGTCACGGTGTCTTTTAATCCATTTGCTTAGAAATTCTAGATCAGGTTGACTCTTGAACTTCTTTAGAGTAGCAGTGAGACGTGCTTATGACACTTCTCTAAATTTTTTATTTCTATCATTTTTTTGATTCTGTAGAAACTTGAAATTGGAGACATATTAAAACATTTCATGATCTATCTCTTCTTGGAGATGTTTCATATTTAAATGGAGAACATAAGTGTGTTATGAAAGTTTTTCATCACAACTACTGAATGATGATGGTGGATGTACAGAATGTTTATCTATCAGTTGTATGCCATAAGGAGGTAGTTCATCAGTTTATTACCCTTTCCATCAGCTTCTAATGTTTTCTATTTAGTTTTCCTCTTTGTACAAACTCTAGAAAGTTCTGAAAAAGTATAAAATTTTAAAATGTTGTTTTCAATGCTGAAAAAGTCTTTTGGGAATAGAAATTTTCTGTTCAAGTATGGAAAATGTCCTGAGAAGGAAAAGTTCTGGAACATGCATATCTATCTGTTACAGTTCAGTGTGATTAAGTAGGCCTAGAAATATACTGCTTTGAGTTAACTACAAAATCCTCCTGGCAATCAGAAGAATGACATCTGTTACAGTTCAGTGTGATTAAGTAGGCCTAGAAATATACTGCTTTGAGTAACTACAAAATCCTCCTGGCAATCAGAAGAATGACATCTGTTACAATTCAGTGTGATTAAGTAGGCCTAGAAATATACTGCTTTGAGTAACTACAAAATCCTCCTGGCAATCAGAAGAATGACATCTGTTCCAATTCAGTGTGATTAAGTAGGCCTAGAAATATACTGCTTTGAGTTAACTACAAAATCCTCCTGGCAATCAGAAGAATGACATCTGTTACAGTTCAGTGTGATTAAGTAGGCCTAGAAATATACTGCTTTGAGTTAACTACAAAATCCTCCTGGCAATCAGAAGAATGACATCTGTTACAATTCAGTGTGATTAAGTAGGCCTAGAAATATACTGCTTTGAGTTAACTACAAAATCCTCCTGGCAATCAGAAGAATGACATCTGTTACAATTCAGTGTGATTAATTAGGCCTAGAAATATACTGCGTTGAGTTAACTACAAAATCCTCCTGGCAATCAGAAGAATGACATCTGTTACAATTCAGTGTGATTAAGTAGGCCTAGAAATATACTGCTTTGAGTAACTACAAAATCCTCCTGGCAATCAGAAGAATGACATCTGTTACAATTCAGTGTGATTAAGTAGGCCTAGAAATATACTGCTTTGAGTTAACTACAAAATCCTCCTGGCAATCAGAAGAATGACATCTGTTACAGTTCAGTGTGATTAAGTAGGCCTAGAAATATACTGCTTTGAGTTAACTACAAAATCCTCCTGGCAATCAGAAGAATGACATCTGTTACAATTCAGTGTGATTAAGTAGGCCTAGAAATATACTGCTTTGAGTTAACTACAAAATCCTCCTGGCAATCAGAAGAATGACATCTGTTACAATTCAGTGTGATTAAGTAGGCCTAGAAATATACTGCTTTGAGTTAACTACAAAATCCTCCTGGCAATCAGAAGAATGACATCTGTTACAATTCAGTGTGATTAAGTAGGCCTAGAAATATACTGCTTTGAGTTAACTACAAAATCCTCCTGGCAATCAGAAGAATGACATCTGTTACAATTCAGTGTGATTAAGTAGGCCTAGAAATATACTGCTTTGAGTTAACTACAAAATCCTCCTGGCAATCAGAAGAATGACATCTGTTACAATTCAGTGTGATTAAGTAGGCCTAGAAATATACTGCTTTGAGTTAACTACAAAATCCTCCTGGCAATCAGAAGAATGACATCTGTTACAATTCAGTGTGATTAAGTAGGCCTAGAAATATACTGCTTTGAGTTAACTACAAAATCCTCCTGGCAATCAGAAGAATGACATCTGTTACAATTCAGTGTGATTAAGTAGGCCTAGAAATATACTGCTTTGAGTTAACTACAAAATCCTCCTGGCAATCAGAAGAATGACATCTGTTACAATTCAGTGTGATTAAGTAGGCCTAGAAATATACTGCTTTGAGTTAACTACAAAATCCTCCTGGCAATCAGAAGAATGACATCTGTTACAATTCAGTGTGATTAAGTAGGCCTAGAAATATACTGCTTTGAGTTAACTACAAAATCCTCCTGGCAATCAGAAGAATGACATCTGTTACAATTCAGTGTGATTAAGTAGGCCTAGAAATATACTGCTTTGAGTTAACTACAAAATCCTCCTGGCAATCAGAAGAATGACATCTGTTACAATTCAGTGTGATTAAGTAGGCCTAGAAATATACTGCTTTGAGTTAACTACAAAATCCTCCTGGCAATCAGAAGAATGACATCTGTTACAATTCAGTGTGATTAAGTAGGCCTAGAAATATACTGCTTTGAGTAACTACAAAATCCTCCTGGCAATCAGAAGAATGACATCTGTTACAATTCAGTGTGATTAAGTAGGCCTAGAAATATACTGCTTTGAGTTAACTACAAAATCCTCCTGGCAATCAGAAGAATGACATCTGTTACAATTCAGTGTGATTAAGTAGGCCTAGAAATATACTGCTTTGAGTTAACTACAAAATCCTCCTGGCAATCAGAAGAATGACATCTGTTACAATTCAGTGTGATTAAGTAGGCCTAGAAATATACTGCTTTGAGTTAACTACAAAATCCTCCTGGCAATCAGAAGAATGACATCTGTTACAATTCAGTGTGATTAAGTAGGCCTAGAAATATACTGCTTTGAGTTAACTACAAAATCCTCCTGGCAATCAGAAGAATGACATCTGTTACAATTCAGTGTGATTAAGTAGGCCTAGAAATATACTGCTTTGAGTAACTACAAAATCCTCCTGGCAATCAGAAGAATGACATCTGTTACAATTCAGTGTGATTAAGTAGGCCTAGAAATATACTGCTTTGAGTTAACTACAAAATCCTCCTGGCAATCAGAAGAATGACATCTGTTACAGTTCAGTGTGATTAAGTAGGCCTAGAAATATACTGCTTTGAGTTAACTACAAAATCCTCCTGGCAATCAGAAGAATGACATCTGTTACAATTCAGTGTGATTAAGTAGGCCTAGAAATATACTGCTTTGAGTTAACTACAAAATCCTCCTGGCAATCAGAAGAATGACATCTGTTACAATTCAGTGTGATTAAGTAGGCCTAGAAATATACTGCTTTGAGTTAACTACAAAATCCTCCTGGCAATCAGAAGAATGACATCTGTTACAATTCAGTGTGATTAAGTAGGCCTAGAAATATACTGCTTTGAGTTAACTACAAAATCCTCCTGGCAATCAGAAGAATGACATCTGTTACAATTCAGTGTGATTAAGTAGGCCTAGAAATATACTGCTTTGAGTTAACTACAAAATCCTCCTGGCAATCAGAAGAATGACATCTGTTACAATTCAGTGTGATTAAGTAGGCCTAGAAATATACTGCTTTGAGTTAACTACAAAATCCTCCTGGCAATCAGAAGAATGACATCTGTTACAATTCAGTGTGATTAAGTAGGCCTAGAAATATACTGCTTTGAGTTAACTACAAAATCCTCCTGGCAATCAGAAGAATGACATCTGTTACAGTTCAGTGTGATTAAGTAGGCCTAGAAATATACTGCTTTGAGTTAACTACAAAATCCTCCTGGCAATCAGAAGAATGACATCTGTTACAATTCAGTGTGATTAAGTAGGCCTAGAAATATACTGCTTTGAGTAACTACAAAATCCTCCTGGCAATCAGAAGAATGACATCTGTTACAATTCAGTGTGATTAAGTAGGCCTAGAAATATACTGCTTTGAGTTAACTACAAAATCCTCCTGGCAATCAGAAAAATGACATCTGTTACAGTTCAGTGTGATTAAGTAGGCCTAGAAATATACTGCTTTGAGTTAACTACAAAATCCTCCTGGCAATCAGAAGAATGATATCTGTTACAATTCAGTGTGATTAAGTAGGCCTAGAAATATACTGCTTTGAGTTAACTACAAAATCCTCCTGGCAATCAGAAGAATGACATCTGTTACAGTTCAGTGTGATTAAGTAGGCCTAGAAATATACTGCTTTGAGTTAACTACAAAATCCTCCTGGCAATCAGAAGAATGACATCTGTTACAATTCAGTGTGATTAAGTAGGCCTAGAAATATACTGCTTTGAGTTAACTACAAAATCCTCCTGGCAATCAGAAGAATGACATCTGTTACAATTCAGTGTGATTAAGTAGGCCTAGAAATATACTGCTTTGAGTTAACTACAAAATCCTCCTGGCAATCAGAAGAATGACATCTGTTACAATTCAGTGTGATTAAGTAGGCCTAGAAATATACTGCTTTGAGTTAACTACAAAATCCTCCTGGCAATCAGAAGAATGACATCTGTTACAATTCAGTGTGATTAAGTAGGACTAGAAATATACTGCTTTGAGTTAACTACAAAATCCTCCTGGCAATCAGAAGAATGACATCTGTTACAATTCAGTGTGATTAATTAGGCCTAGAAATATACTGCTTTGAGTAACTACAAAATCCTCCTGGCAATCAGAAGAATGACAATCTGACATATACGTGCTGATGGAACATGTATTCATTTGACTAGTTTAAATATAAATATATTAAATGAACTTGTTTAAATGAATGTCGTTGCAAATTAATGTCTATAGCATTGTACATGATATGTAGTTATATGAATGTGCATTCATGGTCCCAAACAGCATGTGCATTTTAATGCTTGAAATGACACCACAGGTACTCATGTTACTTTCCAATTATTTTAATGTGTTATTTCCAAGGTGTCCAGAGTGAAGAGGTACCCTACTGGTTAGAGTTAACTTAGTTGTATGTATAGTGCATGCACACAAATCTGTTACAGGCTGTTTGTTTTGCATAAATATTAGATTCAGGCCTGGCTTGACCTCTGAATCTAAATTCACTTTAGATAATAGAGATCCAGATAAGGAAATGTAGGCTTTTGACCACTTTAGAAAGAATAAGAGAAGTACAAAGAATTGGTGGATGCTGATGAACCAAACAAAAGCATGCTGTGTTATGAGTCAAACAACTTATGTTACCAACATGGAAGATGCAGTTATGATAAGCCACATGAGTGAAGAAACAAAGGCTTGATAAAAACACCAGCTGGATGAAAAGAAAAGATAATGCAAGAATTGGTGGATGCTGATGAACCAAACAAAAGCATGCTGTGTTATGAGTCAAACAACTTATGTTACCAACATGGAAGATGCAGTTATGATAAGCCACATGAGTGAAGAAACAAAGGCTTGATAAAAACACCAGCTGGATGAAAAGAAAAGATAATGCATTTTTATGGTTCAACAATATATATTATGCTACTTTATATGATTCAAGGGTGGTTTTATTATTCAGACACAGTCCTCCTGTCACAAGAGCCAAAATTGTAAAAGGTTATTTTGCTATTATATAATAAAACAACCATGAACATGAATGGAATAATTAGTTGATGATTCCATGATTAGACCTAGGATTTTTGTACGTACAACCTTACTTAGGTAAACACCGAAAATGCAAGTAATGGTTTAAAGTAAAGCTGGCTGTAATTACCTGTATTAAAAGTAATATTAACAGTTTAGTGTTTAAAACATGTTAAACATACTTGCAAGCTTATTGTTAGTTTGTTTGTGTTGCTGCTAAGTACGTAATCTCTGTTATTAGTAACCCTAATGTAGATCTTGATATTGTTGCTTAGTATCATCCATTTTTGTATTTCTTACAGTTTGAAAATATTAATACACTGTGGACTTAATTTTTGAAGATAATATGCACACCACTTTTTGAACAATTTCTGCACTGGTGCTTCTAGATGTACTAATGGTACAATAAACATTTTGCTCCATATGAACATCCTTGTGTGGCATCTATGGCAAACCATTCATTTGTCATGCATACAGGAAAGGGAACACCTTACATTTTTATATTTTCCTTTTTTAATTTCTTTACCTTATTTGCATTGAACCACCTGACAGTTGTGGGTGGAGCCTATCCTTGGATCTGCCCAAGTCTTTTTGACTGTTCCCAGCTAACCAATGACTAGGCTTGTCTAATGGCTTGGCATTTCTTTTCAGCTCCCAGGAACATGTCCAGTCTTTAGTTATTACTTGTCTCTTCCTCTTGAGAATTATCCACCACAGGAACTGTATTTTGATTTTACAAACCTGTTATGCCACCATTTGTGTTGGCATCTGAGAATGTGCCATGGCTCTATGTACTTACGGTACCCATACCAGCTTTTTTAACATATTATTTTCAAGGTGAAGAGTTATCCTGCTGAGAAGAATGCCTCTTTCTGAGTGTCCTTACTTTACCCCAGGCTTTTATGAGAATGGTTTAGTCCACTTTATTTTCCAATGAATCCAGTTCATTGATCTTCACTCTGGTTCTAAATTCTCAATATTTTCATGGTTATCATGGCCTGTTTTGTTAACTTCCAACTTATGAGCCTGGCTTTCCCACACCCTCCTTTTCCATCTCATTGTGGGTATTCTGGATTTTAGTAATTCAACCTGATTTTAAATTATACATTTTCAGAATTAACAATAATTTCAAACAGATACCTACCCCTTAAGTACGTTCCCATTCACCTTTTCCATAGCTGCGAGATACACGTTGTCATGATTGCAAACAAGGAACTCTGGCTTATGGTGGTAAACCGAAGCTTGTGTACATTGTCTTGATGAATGTTTAGTAAGTCATAGTTTGTGTATATTCTATTGATGAATGTTTAGTAAGTCAGAAGATGGGAGGAAAAAAACTCTGGATAAGTTGATGCAATGCATGAGTCATAGATATTCATAACCTAAAGTAAAGTGATTATTGTCAGCATAAGAGCAAACTCAACAAAGAAATGCTGTTAGTATTATTAAAGAAAGTAGCTGCTTGAAATCCATTTTAATTCCAAAAATATAAAAGGTATGTTTTATTTCTAATTCTTTTGGAACATAAACGTTTATTTATAAAGAGGTAAAGTGGATTTAAGTCTTTCAACACCATGAATTGTTTTCCTGTGCCATTTAATATGTGAGTCTCTTAAAACAGGTCATTTACTCTTACCTCTATGTTAACCCTATTTTTTATGACGTGTTATTTTTTTATACATATGTTGTTTGAATACTATCATAGTGAGAGAATATCAACTTTGCAAACAACGTACTTTTTATATATAGCATGTAGTATACTAAGAATCATGGTGAGAGTATATTAAAACTTTGCAAACAGTTGTTTTTATATATAGCATGTAGTATACCAAGAATCATGGTGAGAGTATATTAAAACTTTGCAAACAGTTGTTTTTATATATAGTATGTAGTATACTAAGAATCATGGTGAGAGTATATTAAAACTTTGCAAACAGTTGTTTTTATATATAGCATGTAGTATACTAAGTATCGTGGTGAGAGTATATTAAAACTTTGCAAACAGTTATTTTTATATATAGTATGTTGTGTACTAACAATCATGGTGAGAGAATATCGACATTTTGCAAACAAAGTTGTTTTTATATATAGCATGTAGTATGCTAAGAATCATGGTGAGAGTATATTAAAACTTTGCAAACAGTTATTTTTATATATAGCATGTAGTATACTAAGTATCGTGGTGAAAGTATATTAAAACTTTGCAAACAGTTGTTTTGATATATAGCATGTAGTATACTAAGTATCGTGGTGAAAGTATATTAAAACTTTGCAAACAGTTGTTTTTATATATAACTTGTAGTATACTAACAATCATGGTGAGAGTATATTAAAACTTTGCAAACTTTATATGCAAAAAACGGCTCGTTTGGGCTGAGAAAACACTTTACATAGAAGAGCGAACAACGTTTCGACCTTCTATGTAAAGTGTTTTCTCAGCCCAAACGAGCCGTTTTTTGCATATAAATTTCTCAATAAGTGGGTTTCTCGTCATCACTGACTTTGCAAACTGCTTTTTCTTGTGTGAAAGCTCTTATTAGTAGTTCTTCTTTGACTTGTGATCTGTGATTTGAATATTGAAATGTAATTTATGAAATCATGCTTATTTAGGTCAAAAATATGGTTAATGGTTGAGATAAAAGATTACAGTTCAAACTTGTACATGTAAGAAGTTAAATTTGAATTGACTATCAACTGGTTAATATGGATTTAGAACTCTGTACTTTGTATTATAACCACTGTGATGAAGAATGTACAGTAAACATTTTTTTTGAGTGATTTGAATTGCTTTGGTGAAAGAGAAGAGATGTAAACTTTTTTATTATTGTAGAGTACAAGATGCGAATACAACTCCTCGTGGATTAATTCTCGCATTACGTTCATTTTTACACTTCTCACAACTAAGTGCCTGGCTTAGTCTCTCAGGAGGGAAGTCTCCAAAAAACATACAGTATAGGTGAGTGAAAACTTTGTTGTTAAGCAATTCAAATTTGTAGCAAAATAAGATTAGAAACTTAGTCAATTACCATTGATTTTATTGTGTTAATCGGCATTTTACTTCGAAAATTAATTTTGAAATTTCATAGTGAGGTAACCATGTAGTAATAATTATTTTTCAAATTGTGTTTAATTCAAATTTAATTACGGTCATTCTTCTGATGCTTTAAAAAAAAAAAAGTAAACTTGTAGTTGAAAGCTTTGAGGTGCTACTATCTTCAATCAGAAACTGTTTAGTTTTGAGTAACTAATAAATAGCAGAGCTTCACATATTAGATTGAGTAAACAAACCAATAACTCTTGTTATGCTGTTGTTAAATGTATTTTTAATGTGTTTTTATATTAACTCTTTTGAAGGAACTTTATGCACGTGCATGAACTTTGATTTAATAAAGATTTTTATTTTCATAACAATTATTTTATTTTCAGGATCTGCGTCCCAGGAGAAGCATTTTCAAACAAATTTTCCAGACCGCCTGAAATGCATGTTTTTCCTTTGGCAAATGTTGGGAAGAACAATGCAATGAAGGTGACCGTGAGAACTTTACCTCGTTACGTTCACACTACTTTAGTGTGCAGTGCTCATCACAAACAAGAACGTGAAATTGCAAAAGATTTTAAAAACATGAAAGTTGAAGATGAAGGTTCTTCAAGAAATAACAAAGACTTCATTGTGGATGATTGTAGATCAAGAATTGATAAACATCATAGAGGGAAAGTTTTTCAGCTGTTGGAGAAAAAGTCATCATGCACATCCAGTCCTGCTGATCCCATGATAGGAGACTGTCTTCTTGATCCACCACAGTCCTTGCAGATGTATCCCAAGAGATATCAATCTCCATCTCGCAGTGGGAGTCCCAGCCTTGAAGCTCCTGAACGACTTATGTTAGGTGCTACTTCTTGTAGAAAAGAAAATGTTAGACAGAAGTCTGATGCCTGTGAAAGGCACCAGCGCCGTCCAGTTGTTGAACGTTTCTTGAAAAAGGAATTTGGAGGGGTAGCTGCTAGCTTATCACCTACGAGATATAAAGGAATTGCTTCAGAGTTGAAGGAACCAGAATTAGCAGCAAAGCAAGATAGCAATTTATTATATAAAGACAAAGCAACTGAGTCAAGCTCTTATTTTTATAATAGAGGAATTGCATCATCTTTCCCAAGTGTAGAGATGCAGTTTGTTTTAGAAAGATTGCACCAACAATTTTCACACTGTAACCACATCTCTAAAACACGAAATTCACATCAGATTCCTTGTATGCAGAAAGATAACGTACATTCTACTGTACCAGATAAAAATATTCATCTACAGTCTTTGAAATGCTCATCTGTTACAAATAATGTTTGTGATAACTCCACTGTTCCATCAACTGAAAGCAAGCTAGCTAAATATCCTAACCAGTTTTACATGAATGGTGATTCTCCCTTATCTACTTTTAATTTCGAACCTTTGACTCACAAAAACTTGTCTAACTCTTTAGAAAAACTAACTTCTGTGCTACAAACCTGTGATGCTCCTTTAAAAAGTGATGAAATACAACAGGCTTGTGATACAATAAAAGTCTTGGAGGTAGAAAAAGAGTCTGGGGAGAAATCATGTAATCCAGAGATACAATCCCAGTCCATGTTTTATTTTCAGCATGACTGTGAAAGTCTTGAGCCAGATTCTTCTAGAGAATTTATAAACAATTCTGCTAATGGTCATGTATTAATAGAAGATGCAAATGACACAGAAAATGATGAAAATACAACCTCTTTCAATATAAAAGAGCACATAAAGGTTGATAAGAAAGACACAAAAATGAACCAAAAACTGAAATATAGTAAAACTTGGAGTGAAGGTTTGAGCCAACTTCGAATTAAAGCCACTATAGCAAAAAGTAACCATTTTTTGAACCATTTTTTCACAGAAGCTCAAAATGGTTCTTCTTTACATGACAATTGGAAGGTATGGATAATTTTATTAATTCTATTAAATTCAGAATTTCAGTATTGAAAGTTCCTGCAAATGTGTGTATATTTATATCTGTGAAGTTACAAGTAGAAAAATACGTTAAGGGTATGTTGTTGTCACTTGATTTTCTTTTCACTTCTCTAACATATACTATTTAATAGTATAAAAAATATAGTTTAGATATGATAATTTAATTAAGGCATCTTTTGCAAAAAGGTCAAATATAAAAGTAAGGACAATGTTTACAATGCACAATAATGTTATTTAGCTGACATCCAACATCAAAGGACAACTCTACTATACTGATTAAAAACACATCAGGCAGATAGTTTTATATAGAACATTTAATTAATTGTAAACTTCAAAAGTGGTATGAACATTCCACATAAGAAATTTAAATGTTATTTGTTATTTAATATTCAACTGACTTTAGGTATATTAGGTTAATTTAAAACTAATGTTTCAATGCCTTTGTATTAAATGAACTGTTTTGACAGTGTGGTCATTTGATACAAAATTCTATCAAAATGTTTACTTAGCTTTCTTTTGCAAAGTTTCTTTTTGGTACTTGTGTTTATTGAATGAACTGGTTTTGCAGGAGAGGAGAAAATATAGAGGTAATAATGTACCATCTGCAGAAGCGAAAGCTAAGTTCAGACGATCACTGGATAGTGCAACTAGTTTGGTATTTTACAAGTCTAGTGGGTTTGCTCTTACTTCAAGTCCTGTAAGTTATCAATATTTCTTGAATAGTAAAGTAATATAAAATGAATTATACATAGTATATCTGTTTATGCACACATATCCATCCAATGCAGCTATTAACTCCAAAACTGCATTGTGAAATATAAGTAGCTTATGATTTACTGAGAGCATGAACAAGTCTTCATTCCATTGTTGAGGATAAATTCAATTTTTGTATACATCTGGAGCAGTACATTATTATTTTTGTTTGTTTATTTTATCAGATCCTTTTTTGAAGGTAAGATCTTTTAATAATTTTTTCCCTATGTTTTGTTTGCTTATGTTTGATATTTCCTTTTCTTTATTTGATATTCCATAGTTTGAGCAAATAGAGAAAAAGTCTGAGAGTCAAAGTAATGAATTTGGCAGCTATGTAATTTTTGAGTCTTGCAAGATTTCAACTTTTTGTTAACTTTTAATAATAACTATTAGAGAACAGTCATTTATATTCAACATTATAAAAGTCTAGCTTTATATCCTTGTGGCTACTTTCTAGTCAGTTTCTTATACATGTATTTTGAAAGGGTATGCTTGTGTTCCTGTCTCTTTATGAGAAATTTATTCTTTCCCTTTAGTTGTACCTTTTCGGAATGCACCCTATGACTTTTTCCATTGTTACCTTTGCCTGTTTATGAATTGCATATTCAATCTATAAAAGTTACTTGAAGGACCTGTGCACCTAGTTATACAGTTTTTCTCGATGTTGTGGCAGACAATGAATCTTTCTTCTTGAAACAGTTTTTGAACTATAGCTACATAGGCATGAACATATGTTTGTGTGACAATTTTCCTTTGTTTATCCATCAATGTGTCTGTTTATTGTTGTCACATGTCAAAAACAAACATGCACAAGTATTTTCTTCAGTGAGTACATCTTTCATTGTTATGCCTTGTATCATTATAAATACTGGGTGACGGTTTCTCACTCCATGATTTATTTTATCGTCGTAATAAATTATTTTTTATGGATGTTTCATACTTGATACGATACTATGAAATAACAATACTTTATCATAATTTTTTTCAAATAAATTGATAAAAACCCTATAACCAGAGCACTTTTGAATGGTCAACTTTTTGAGAGTGCTTGAGTTCTAGGGTTTTTGTTATTTTATATTAACACTTCTTGCACCTAAGTATTTTTCTAACATCATTAATTTTCTCATAAATATTGCTACTATTTGCAAGTTTAAGAAAATTGTACTACAATATTTGATAATATATTTTTATTAGTGATGTATGAATTAATTTTGAACTTTATATTTTGTTTTAACTTTCTGTAAAACATCTTAAGAATGTTTGTACAATATTGCTTTATTAAAATAGAATCATGATAAATAAAAAGGTCCAGTATTCATAAAACTATTTCAAATTCAGTTTGATTAAATCTTTGGTGGACATTGGCTTGTGTTTTTTTTTTTAAGTTGAAAGTACTGTAGTTCGTCGTAATAGTGAGTATGATTGTAATAATTCATTAATACTTGATTTAATTTAAGCCCATGACATATTCCTAAACCATATTCAAAACAAGGTGATTTTTATTTCCTCTACAATTTTCATAATATAACGTAAATAATCTCATTAGATCCATGTTTTATCTTTTTAGTTATTAAAAATAATTTCTGATGATTTAAGGGTTACCTAACACTTATTAAAATTGATATGTGCATTTAAAAAAAATTCTTACTGATACTATTTATTTTCACCTTGCATATATATGTGTCTTAGTTGTTTATTTTAAGTCACTTAGTATTTCCTATATACATCTTGTTCATCAGTATTGCAAACCTTGTTTTAGGCTCCCATTCGAAAGTCAGGAACTTGCTTTGATTTTGACAGTTCTCTTACTTCAGTGTCAGCCATAAAAAGGTTTGTGAATGAATTTTTAAGTTTCATGTGTGAAAAGTAAATATTTTATCTAGACTGACTAAAACCAGTTTTTTTTTTAAGTGTATCATCAAAGAACATTTACAATAATTTAAATTATTTTACTATTAGATTGAACATGTAGTCTTGAAAAAAAAAAGAATATATTCTTGTGAAAATATGAGGCTGATTTCCTGGTAAGTTAGTTTTTATCATGACTTATTTTGTTTCAAAGGGTGTATTATGTGGATGATCATACAATTAGAAAGAAACATGGAAACTGACTCTTAAAAGAGCTGGAAGTAAAGCAAAAACAAATTGGAATATTTTATTACTGAGCAATACAAGTCTTACCTTTCTAAAATAAACACTGCTTAATATTTACTAGAAAGTCCCTCGTCCTTAAATAGTTAAGTGTACAGCATTTTAATGTATGAACATGTTTATTTTGCACACTATTCTCCTTTCTAGGGCATTATTTGAAAAGAACTCCGAAGATGATAACCAAAAAAATATTCTTAGTACCAGTGCTCCACCATCCACAACCACAAGTAGCCTATTGTGTAATTTTGAGGTATATATATTTTACATATATTTCAAAATAAAGAGCAGAATATTACAAGAATATTTTTTAAACTTACCTCCAAACAGTATTTCTTCTAAACTTTCAAGTCACAATTGTTGAGTACATAATTTACTAATCTTGAACTATGTATGACACACAAAAGTTGTGATTAGTTACAATTTTACAAGGTTTTGCTCTGTCTATAATCCATGTGCTACTGACAGATGTGCTCAAAAAATAACTGGGAAAAATGGTAAACATACTGGCAAGAAAGAAGGGGGGTGACTCATGATTTGAATACCATTAGCAGTTGTAACTTGTCAAATGATGTGAATTTACAGGAAACATCAAGTTATCAATTTCATGTTAAATATAATGTCAACTTTTAGATTTATATCTGTGGTGGTAATTACAAGTTGATAAAAGAAGACTTGAAACATGGCTTGAACATATACTGTTTTCACTTGCAATTTTAAACATGGGGAATTTCATTGAAAGATGTATGAGAATAATGTGCAGCCAACTACTGGAAAGGCATATTGCTAAACTACCATAGTGTACTTTTCTCATAAGTGTTGTGCTTCAAGTCAGCTTTGTTTTTTTCAATTTATTTAACCACTATTTACAACTGATACTACTATTCATAATCATGCTTGAATTATCAACTGACAAAAAAACTGCCACTGCTCTTTGATAGTTACTAGCTAAACAGGAGAACCTACTGGCTTTTTCTAGTTAGTAACTGTTTCTTTCTAGCTCTTTTTATAACCTACAGCCAAACAGCGTTCAGGAGAAGAGTAATATGTAATTTTTCCTTTGTTTTAAAGTTCATAATTATGTTTGTAACTCTCAACCACTTTACTCTCAACAGTCATGAGTTGACTTATATTATATGACAAATACTTAACATTTATTGTTTGGACAATTTTTCTATTTCTTTGCAAGTTAGAATCATGTGTGGTTGCAATCACTAACACGTTTACCATGTAAACTAGTTATTCAGTATGGATGAGTTGGTGTGTTTTTAATTGAGCTGCTCATAAATGTTTTGTTCATCATGTACTCACTTTCAGTTTTCTTGTTTGGACATGTTAACTTGCCTGGTGATTATTCAAAATTAGTAAGTATTTTACAAACATATTTTGAAATTTGTTTTTCCTATGAAAACCCAAATTAGCTTACAAATGGTTACGTATACAACATAAGAATGAAACTTTTCATCTAGATTAACCTTGTGGTATTCAGTATAAATGAACAGGAATTTTTTTTATAATATTTTTCTTTTTATAATGCTATAAAATATTGTTTTATACTTTACAGGAATCTGTTTTAAATGGATGTTTAGAGCCTGTTAGTACAGTGGAAGGTTTTACAGCAGAGATTGGTGCTAGTGGATCATTTTGTCCACGTCACAGAACTCTTCCAGTCACTGTATTTTTTTATACGTTAGAAGGAACTGATAAATTAATTTCTCCATATTTGGTAAGTATCAAAACCTTGTTACTGCATACGTTATTTGTGAGTACTGAACAAATACAAAGAGTTCCTGTATACAAGGATATGTCTTGTTTAAGAACAGATAATTGCATCTTGAATGTAAGATTTGATAATTGACCTTTTAAGGGAACCATACACACAAAATATTGTTTAATATTGCAACTGTGTATAATCAAAGGTTGCAAAAGTCCTTTAAAGATGGGGCTACTTGACTCGTAGCATCTTGTCTAAACATTACATAGAATAATACTTTGAGATGATAAAAATAAATATGGTGGACTAGTGACATCTCGCATAAAACATTACTAATATATGGACTAGATTTCTTTTATTTTATTTTTCAGAATTCTTTGGTTGCAAACAATTGACACAATTATTGTTCTAATAAATTATTATTTTTAACAGAACAACATATAGGAAAGATAAATTACTGTGGCAGTATTTTTATTTTTTGTGTTTGTATGTTAAAGATTTGGGATGTTTATACATTTTCTTGCTTTACTAAAAATACATTTTCATGCCCAACATCACTGGGTACTGGACCAATGTGATATTCTTGTATACTAGGATATATTTCACACTCTTTGGGAACAGGTATTCTTACCTTGAATGTAAGACTTACAATACTTACATATTATTGGAAGCATTGAAATATATAATTTTATTTTTTTACATACTACATTTTTCTTAAATATTTGCTCATTTTCATAACTTGCTAAAGCCATTATCTTTCTTAGCTGTGAATTTGTAACTACTAAATGTTGCAATGTATACATTGTGAATGGTAGTTTGTGGTGTTTAATTATGCTGATTATGAAAGTGTTTATATAATTGGTAAACGTTAAATCAGTTGACATTATGCCTATTTATTGTTGATCTCTGCCCAGTACTATTCAGCAAATATCTTTTAGCCAATAATATATGTTACACTGCTTAACACTTACCCAGCAAGGGGAATAAATAAGAATAATTTGCATAATAACATCTTTTCTGATATTTCTTGACACATAAAAAGTAAATAAATAAAAGTATTACTTTATGGTCATGACAAAATTATATGTGAAGAAACAAATACAATATAATAATTTCAGTTGGTTTTCATATTTCGTAAAGTCTTGCCAGAAAAACAATGGATAGTTTGCTTTTCATGTAACTTTTTACTTGACAAGAAATGTTTAGTATAGTTTAATTTTCATTCCCAGTACACTAAGGTAACCTACAAACATCATTGCAGTAAGATTTACCATTGGAAAAAGTGTTGTTGTTTTTGTTTAATATTTAATGTGTATTTTTAGCTTTCATTGAATGACAATGAAAATTTTCTTCACATTGTTTCATTGTACATTTTTAAAATGTTACCCTGAATTCATCTCCCTAAAACTAATTTGTTGTTTTTGGCGTGTGTATCAATTTTTTATTGTTATATCTAGGGTCATATCAGTCTAGGAAGGAAAGGCTATCATATTCCTAAACAAGGAACTGTACAAGTGGTATGTGTTTATTTTTTGACAGGGTTAATTTGGTAACACTTGCTGTGAATTAATATTGGTGTTTGTTATTAAAATTTAGTAAGAAATTGTCATTTTATCTTTCAGTCAAACACTGAACAGCTTAATTCTATTGGTGGTTCTATCTGTGAAAAATGATGGTTCTTGTCATACAGTTTTCTATGATATTTGGGTTTGTTCTGAAAGACACCTGTTAAAAAGAAAAACAGCTCAAAATGATCTGACAATTTGTAAGTTATTAAGTATGATAGTACTTAATAGTAGAGGTTGCCTAAGTTTCCAAATAAGTTGCACACTGAGAAATCGCTGTCAAATTCTTAAGCAAAGAAACTGACTTTTCAGAGTATTGGTTGCACATATACTTATGTCATGAGGGTTGCTAATATTTTTGGTATAACAAGTAAAAAATTCCTAAAACAGCAACTTTTTTTGTCTACTACCTAATCATGTTAGCAGTTCTAGCCCTTAAATAGCTCAGACTGTTGCTACAAGATTTCACCAGCTTACATAGCTGGTCTTTGAGTATCCACTTTTGATATATTAGAGATTTTTTTATAAATGATAAATGTATGCAAGTATTTAAAATCTTTTAATCTATTGATAGTCATGGGGCTGTTTCTAAAGGTAAAAGTAATCAAACAAGAGCTTTACAAAATTATGAACTTCAAAATGAGTATGGATCTTGCTGCAAAAAGTAATGAAACAAAAATTAGTCATAAATATACATTTAATTCCTACTTTTGCAACCTTATACACTTACCTGTAGGCCAAAGTAGGGGTTACATTTTATAAATTTGTGATTGTGGTTTTAATTCTTGTGAAAGTAGTAGCTCTCAGAGATATGACTATACTAAGAGTTTATAAATGTTGTGTCCATTCCATGGACCTATAAAAACAACAAATAAATTGGAAAAATGGGATCATTACTGCAATAAGAGGTAAACAAGTAAGTTGATACTAGTTGGATAGATTTTAAAACAATTTTAACTCCTCACTTTGACTGTCATTTTGATCCATATAGCTGAACGAAAGCAGTTTAAATGTTTCAACCATATTAAACTTTTATATAAAGAATTGAAACTGAGTCTGTAAATCCAGATAGGTAGTTGTGCAACTAATCTAAATTATTCTTTTTTTTATGTGCATGTTATAAATTGTTCTTTGCTTTCTTTTATTGGCATTTTCTAGCAAATTTTTATAATGCTCAATAATTTTTTTAAGACTCTATTCAATCCTCATCAAACTGTGGTCAAGATGTTTGTAGTGAGGTATAATATGTTTGATATGCCACCACATTGCCAAACTTTTCTGCGTCAACGGACACTGCACATGCCAGTAGGAGCTTCTCAAGATGACTCTGAAGCTCGAAAGTGGCTAAGATACCTCATACATCTCAGGTGTGTGAGCTGATTTAAGTAGCAAATCTTTATGATGTCTTTACAATAACTAGTAGACTTGTTGCAGTTTTTTTATTACTGTACAGTTAGTTATATTTGAAAAGATGCACTACAAAACTCACATTGCAAACAAATATTTAATTATTTCTTTTACCAACATTTGCTTTTCTTTTTAAAGCAAATTTGTTTAAATGTAATTGTGGGTTAATTGACAAGATTGGTGTGTGTGGTCTCAATGGAAGTGCAATCATTTAAAAATAGACATTGGAACATAGACTTGAATGAGGAAAACTAGACTTGTTTTCTTTATAGATCTGGGATTCTCAAGCTGTGATATGTGGAGTTAATGGTGGTTGTACAAAAACAAGTAGTTATTGTAAAAATTATAAAATATGTAAATAAGCTTAATTTGAGCTTTCTGCATTCTTATGTGCACCATTCTTTTCATTTGTAGATTTACTCTTTGCCGATGTTTCCTTTCTTTCAAATTGACAAAAAATCACACTATCATTTTTCCCAGAAAAAATAATCACATCCTCATTAATCGGTAGCTGTTAAAAATATTAATTTTTTTTAAAACTAGGTTTTTAAAAAAATTAGGTCTGAGTGATGATACAAAAAAAAATGGTATGCAAGCTTCAAATGTTTGAAGACCACTGTAAAAAGTTAATCCAAAAGTGAACTATTTAACAACAATCAAAAAGTTTGTTTAGCAGCAGATATGACAATCAAATACAACACCTACAGTGAAGCACGATAGGGAATGTTTGTTTTTGGTATAATCTCTGCTGGTGCTCTACAAAGAACTGATGGTACTCTGGTGACAGGTAAATGAAAAATCCTGAGACATCATGCCATTTCCCCAAGAACACATCTCATTTGATGAGGATTCATCTTCCAACAAAGCACTGACCTCAACTGTTTAGAAAATACAGTGACAGTAAAGAGGCATAAGAAATGCATCCGTTGTGAATTCCCAGTATGAATTGTTTTGTAGGCAGTGTGAAATAGTGACCAAACAATTTCGTTGAATTCTTGAGAGTAATACAGGATACTTAAAACAGTATTCTACAATCATACTTTGATAAACTATATGACAGCATGAAAACAAGATGTAATGTTCTGGGTGGAAAACATATGATTGACATGCACAATGGAACTGGATTATACAACTTATTCACTTTCTCGCATATTTTTTATGATAATATTTTGTATCAATAA
Source organism: Tachypleus tridentatus (assembly GCF_004210375.1). Taxonomy (NCBI): domain Eukaryota; kingdom Metazoa; phylum Arthropoda; class Merostomata; order Xiphosura; family Limulidae; genus Tachypleus; species Tachypleus tridentatus. Next base: position 33,713,188 of record NC_134833.1, read on the forward strand.
GAAATTAATGATATTCTCCTCATTTGTTGGATTCTTAAACATGGTGCTCATGTGTTTCCTTGACTACTTCCACTATTGTATGTACATGTATCTTCATGTAGCACTCACCTTTAATAGAATTACTACAATGATCAACTGATAGCTTCAGATGTAAAATTCATAGTGGTTACTGGTACATGAAATCTACATAAAAGTATATATTTACTTTCTTCCAGGTTTTTTGTTATATTTAATGTATGCACTACTTTAACTTATGGTATAACATAAATATTTTGTACTTTTTCTTTCACTTGCAATATTCATATTAAGCCCCTCCAGTCAGTTTACCATGATGTGCCTTTGGATCTTGTCCGTACTCAAAACATTAAAACTTAGCACACACTTACCAAATCTTTTGAATTCTACTTTTAACCATTTTTTGCATGCATAAAAGCAATGGAAAAATACCTTTGAATGAGTCATGTTCTGTAGATTAAGAAACTTTTCAGTTATAAAGTTTATATTTCTCTGAATAGTTTTTTAATATGAATTACATTCACCTACATATTAATGATTTCCTTATAATTCTTTTCCATTATTATTATTAGTGGGTATAGTATTATATTATTGTTTTAAAAGTTTAAAGTGTTTTGGTAATAACTACAACTAACACTGAATGATTGAAATAGTTTTATTTCCAAGTGGTAGGCTTGAGGTGTTTTCTGAAGAACATTTTCAACATTTTTAAGTGCATACTATTTAGATTGTTAGCTGTCTTAAATTTATAGTTTCTTAAGTTGTCTTAAGGACTTATTTGATATACTGTGTATAGTGAGTAGAGTAACTGACATTGGAATTTTAAAAAATATTTGATTATGTTAACAGATTTTATTTTTTTAAAAAAAAGTAGACAGTTTCCTAATTTAATTTCCAACAGGTTTGCTAGTTCAAAATCAGGACGCATCTACCTCCACACAGATGTGCGTTTAATTATCTTCAGAAAGAGTGATGTTGATGCAGCCACTGTTCATGAAGACAAGCCATATGAACTCAGATCTTTCATTCAGGAGCCTTTGAATCCAAAATTTTCTCCTCGCAAATAATCGTAGTACTTTATAGGATGGTCTTTTATGTGATTTTATAAGAGAAAAATTTGATTTTGTACATATATATTTACATATATCTATGTATACATATATATTTGTTGTTTGATTAGACAGTGTGGTGTGAATCATGTTAAAGGTATGATTTTAAAAATATATGACGAGATATATCTCATTATTTATTGTACTTTTAGAGCAGTCTCAATAAAGTTAAACTGAAAAAATCTGACTTTTTTTTTTGTGCTGCAAGCATGTTAAATGGCAGTTATTACAAACTAAAACAGATTTAATAATATTCAGAACATGCACAGCTTCAGCCTAAAGGTTTATTTCTGTTTTGTTACTTTGACACTCTTATGACATAAATTCTAATGAAAAAGCTGTTTTATTACAGTGTTTGTATGCTAACTTATGGTACACAATCTTTAAAAGTATTTGCTTTAAATACTATTTTATGACCTCCACAGATATTGGTTAGTACATTAGAAAATTGCCAGCAGGTAGATCAATAGCATGGTGAAATACTTGTTTCCATTCTAAAATCTGTGCATATTTAATGAGCTTACTTGCAGTATTAGGTAATGCTGTGATCTTTTTATCTCCATATAGCATACTAAAGTTATATTTCTTACTTTGAATTGGATAATAAGTGCCCTGTCTTTTCAAACTAATTACTTAAGAACATACTGTTTTTAGCCATACATGTAAGCATACATTAATTATAAAAACAAAGAACCTTAACAGCTATAAAGGATTTGATCTCAGCTAACAGGTATGAAACACTAGTTTTTATTAAACTTGGTAAAAGAGAATAAGCCTACACTTGTATAAGTGTAGTAAATTTTATTCAAGAAAAAAACTATTACATGGATTTTTTTTTTACATCAAAGATGTATACAAATTCCTAGTTTTATCATTGGAAACCAGAAAGCAATAGTACTGAATTTTTTAAAATAAATTACAAGAAAACTAAAAATAGTAAATTGATTTTGAGATGAAATTCTTATAATACACAATCCAACACCAGACTGCTTCATAGACATCAACTCTCTTACTATGGGCTTAATTATGGACAAGCTGTAGTATATGAAGTATTCCTGCAAAAAAAACTTGTAGTACACCGATTTTCAAAAGAAAAGAAATACACAAACATTGTGAACTTCGTTTGTGACAGTTGGAAAAATGAGAATTATATTACCATGCAGTTGTTTTACTGTGAGGGTTTTAAATATGAGTGGGCCTAGAATTCTTCTTTGGCCGATGTCTGCAACTTGTTGGCAGCAAATGGACAGCACATAACCCACATTTTAAAATAATATATTCAAAGCAATTCAAATGTACAAAAATCCTTTATATCATAGGATAGCACAGTTTTATCTAAAACTCTAAGTAATTCCCATTTTGATAGGCTGATTCAATTAATCTAGAATCCAATTGAAAAGATGAACTGTTTCTCTATACTTTATCACAATAGCATTAATGAAAAATTTACTTACACTACCCTGTGAGTTATCAGTTATATTCTGAACTTCACGTAATTGTCTCCTTTTCGTCAGTCTGTGCTCACAGGTTCTAATTACTTTAGAACGTTTGCCAAATATTGCCCATTATTCACACTTTGACTAACTTCTTTCTGATTGAACTGTGCTTGCTTGGTTGCCCATATTTATACATTGCATACAAAGGCCTTAAAATTTCTCTTAATTATGCATGCCTTGCTTTAAGGTAACTACTCATTTAAGACCATGAGAAAAATACTGAAGACTCAAGTAACTTGGTATCTACAACAATTGAATCCCACACATAATGTACAATTCCTATGAAGTTACACAACCAAACTTTCCAGAACTGTCACCTTTGAAATAATTCTTTTGTGATGAAAAGTGAATAATAAGTAAATATTAAGTCAAAATAAATTACACACTAAAAAGTCTTGTATATTCAACATAAACTCTAAAAAAAAAACAAACTGAAAGCATTACTAAACATTGAGAAATTCTACTGTCATCCTTCTAAATGATTATTTTTGAAATTTGTTTTTTTTTTGTTAACAACAGAGCTACTGATGTGACCAAAATGGGTTCCCCATCAGTTATCTAAACCAGTTATGCAACAAAATGTTTCAAAACCCATGACTCTTGGTTATAGGTTGCCATAAGTTGCACGTAAAAATTAAAAACATCAATATTTCTATTAGTCATACTAAATTACTGCAGTAGTCATGTATGTTTTTTTTACACAGAAAATGATTTTGTAAACCTTTTTGGTCAGTTTTTTGTATTTAGTATCATAACAGGTTGCAACATTGTATCACTATGGTGCAATATGTAGACCCCATTCTTTAATGAACAGTAACTGGAGGGTTTAAATATAGTGATGAATAAAAATATTACAAAAAATATATATAAACCATTTTTATGGAAAACTAATTTTAAATACTCATGTTTCAAAAATGAAGATACTTCCTTTTTATATTTATTCTGAAGCCATCAGTTAGTGTATTATATTTACTTAGAATGCTTCGGAACAAGAAGTTTCCTTCAACTAGCCAGCACAATATGCAAGGACAATACACACTTGACTAACATGGAATTTTAATAACCAAGTCAGAGTAAGGAATGCTAATTTGATAACTAATTTATATTTAAAAAACAGATTCACATATTTATCATGATATAATTACTCCTACAAACTAAGTTGCTTAAAATACATTGTTTAAAGCATTTTAAAATACATTTCATATACATATATATTTATTCTTACACATTTATAACTTACTATATTCCCCTGGAAGTTGAGAAGTTTATTACTTTTTTAAATACTTGGAAGTTGAGGAGGACTGTTTGGTAGCGCCATCTCTCCTCTAGTCTAGCAAGTAACTGTTAGGCTCTTACAAGGTATGGATAAATACGACTTTTCACTAACAAGTTCCTAATTGCTGTGAAAGCAAAATGAGAAAATCTGAGTTTACTTCTCTACATATGTTTGTTGAGGCAAGCTTTTAGTATATATAAAATCAGAAACTGAACAATTTCTTCAATTAGAACCAGTATACAATGTTTCAATTTAAATCTTTTTAATTTCAGTGGTATTCTATGTAACTTTAACAGCAAAAATATCAATAATCTAACACAATCAATCCAATTGTGAGAGCAACCTTTTCCTTTATTACTACTCAACTAATGGTTTTACTGTTTAAGAAAGCACAGTTTTAACAATCCAAATGAAATGTTTCAACAGCTTAACCGCTGGCCAATCAGTGTAGAATGAAACAAGTATTCCGTTTGAATACACACTAGTCAAATTGCTATATTTCTAAGTGATACAACTGTTGAAATGGGAAACCGTTGTTCTCTCATGCTAAATGGATTATGGAAAGCATTATGGAGAAGTAGTGTTTTGAATATGACAACCTTTTGTAATGGAGACTATGCTATTGTCATATATTGTGAAATGGTTTGTTTTGAATTTTTATGCAAAGGTGCAGAAGGGCTATCTCCACTAGCCATACCTAATTTAGCAGTGTAAGACTAGAGGGAAGGCAGCTAGTCATCACCACCCACTGCCAACTCTTTTAATAACGAATAGTGAGATTGACCAACACATTATAACACACCCATGGCTGAAAGGGTGAGCATGATTGGTGTGACAGGGATTTCAAACCCGAGACCCTCAGATTAAAAGTTGAGTGCCTAAACCACCTGGTCATGCTGGGCCTCTTCATTAAAGTACTAGAAGATATGTTCAGTTTCAGTGCAAAGCTACACAATGGGCTAATAATGCCCTATCTACCACAGAGACTTGCACCCTAGATTTTAGTGTTGGAATTCCATGAACTTACCACTGACCCATTGGGAGGAACATTCTGTTTCATAGCTAACCCTCAATTGGCATCTAAATGTATTTGATTACACAAACTTTGAGGTAATCCTTTCATGTGCAAGTTTCTCCCATTATCATGGAGATCATTGAAGGTTCCCTGCTTTGATACATTGTGCCTTTTGACTTGTTACTGTTTAACAATCTTGCTCTATGAATATCATTCCTCAGAAAGAGCTGTGATATAGTATTTCAGCTATAAGTCTATCTGTAACTAAATAATATTTCTGAATGACCAGGAATTAGCCATGAAACAAACACAAGGATTCTAAACATATTCATGTCCGTCAACTGAGTGAGAATGTTATCACATGCAATTCGTTCTCATAAAGTTCAGTTAACACAAAGCACATGAAATTTGACACAAGATTTGTATTTGCTTAACACTGATATAAAAATGATAAAAATTTAAAATAATTCAAACAAGATAAACAAAAGCCCAAATATCATTATTAAAAGGATTTCACAGGACCTATTGTTGCACAAATGTACCATGTAATCAGGTTTCAGCTTGATTAAGCTTTGTTGTTCAGGTTTTGCTGCACTTAATAATAATATAATTCTCCAACTTTATATTGCTAACTATTATTTGGGCCAAAATGTAAATTCTCAGGTCTCATTCTTAGTAAAGTATCCAGTTTCTAGTAAGAACATTATATGAGTTGCTGACGGCAAGATAATAATAAACAATAATTGTCACATTATTCAGTTTGATTATATATTTGCAGAATCACTCCATGCATAGAATATATCACTAATTAATTGGAATTTATTAGGTTGTCAGCCACATATTTTACTTTTTTCAATTTTAACGTGTGTAGAAAATATGTACAAACTATCAGTAAAAGGTAAATGAAAATTAACACCACCTATGTTACATAACCCATAGATGCACTGTGAGACAATAATAATTTGTGTAATAATTTTAGTTTAACATTTTTCAGAAAAAAGATTAGTTGTTCAATGATTAGTTGTTTCTTGCTGTAAAATATTCTGTGGCACCTTATTGTTGCTGCTTTTCAACATTAAACTGCAAATTTTTGTTCCATCTTAAATTGGCATGACAAGCATAGTGCAGTCAATAAAGCAATCTAATTGTGCATAATTCAGTTAAGGCAAGTTTACCATATCTACAAGTTCATTTCAGAGGTCTCATTTGAGGGTAAAGGGCAGTCAGTACTTCTACTAAGACTACTTTTTCTGATACTTTAAATGACTTTCTCTAAAGGCTTTAAATATGTGCAATACTTAACTGCATCTTTTAAACAACTGTAACAATAAAAGAAAAAATTAGTGGCAGAAAGGCACTTTTAGATGTTTAATACTTTTGCATAATGTTATGAACAATGCAAACACTGTTGCTCTTACTAAATATTCTTGTACATTTTCCAAAAGGATGAAACTTCTGCAAGCTGCTTAGAAATATTTTTATTATTTGTTGATGGTTTGTTAGCTTTCTGTTCTTAAATGTTTTTATTTTTCTAATATAGTTTACACAAGAACTAAGTATACATTGCATTAAAAAACTATGGAAATAGTATGTAGGAAGAGACAGTAATTAATTTAAAAAAACGTTCAGGATGTTTATTAGCACCAAAACTTTAACTAGAAAAATCTGTTTATTATATACCCATTGCAGAGAGATGCTCAAGAACATTATCATCAGAAGATTTCACAGTATGATAAAGGTGTGTTTGACAAATAAATTACATTTCTTTTTAAATACACTAAAACTCATAAATGTCTAGCTAATCTTAAGTCATGTCTCAATATAAAGAACAATGATGGAAATAGGCTTTAGAAATTTTTCTTCTAAGAAGTACTGGTGTATTACTAACAGTGACATTTGTTTGCTGTTGGAGATGACCATCCCAGTTTCTAGTAGCAAGTAACATGATGTGGTATGATCTCTCATCTGTGACAATTCAGTGTTGTTTCTAAAATATTCCATTTCTAAGAGAAACAATATCAGCCAAACTATTCATTGTAAATTATACATATTTTTTGTGCCTTAAAAATAAATTTTTGCATGTAGTACATTTATACAAAAGACAATGCAATTGCCATGGAAATGATAAAATTCTGCACTTGCATACAAACTCTGAAACCTGTTCGAACAGTTAATTAACTTAAAAGTTTTGCTATGTAATAGGCACGTAGGGTTTGTATGCAGCTTAAAATAAAACTAAGAGTGAAACAAGTATAATGATTTAAAATTTATTGGCCATAGCTAGATGAATTATGATCACCTTTTACTACATTTCTTTGTTGTTTTTACATCACTAACACTAAAACTGCACAAGTTATGTGAAGTCTTTCTTGCATTCTTTTTTTGGTTCGACAGATCTTGCTCTGAGCAAATCCGTTTCTTTTTTGTCCTTATGTCTTTCAAGTCAGACACTCTATTCTTTTTCTTTTTTGCATACATTCTATTATCTTGTTGTTCCACTCTCACAGGAATCTCTTCTCCATTCTGTAAGGCCATATATGCTCTTTCTTGTTTCTCTATTCTCTTCAGTTTACCATTCATCTGGTATCCATGCCTTGCTGCTCTACAAAATGTATTTAGTTTTATGTTTCAAAATTGGTCCTTATTTCCATGATGTAATATATTTCACCAAAACATACACTCTCATTCTTTCTCTCTATTTGCCTCTACTACTTAATAGAAATATAGGGTTACCAAAATGTCTTGCTACTGAAATGGTTTGAAATCTATGAATTACTTTCTACAGATTATGAAGTTTCTGTAAATATATCTTATTTTTTTAAATGTAATGGCTGAATGAGTTTACAGCTTTGAAATTCTGAAAAGATTGCACTGTGATAATTTTTTTTTTAAGAAACAATTAAAAATACTTACCTTTGCTGAAGATTGTTTATTAACGTCTTCCCGCATTCATTTAAAAATTTTTATATACAAATTCTAACTGTATATTTTATTTGTTTTGAAAAACAAGGCACACAATTTTGCAGTGGTATATAATTTTTTATCCTACCATGCCAATATTATAAGCAAGACAACTTTTTTAACACTCCTACAAAAGACGTTTCCAGTCCTGATTTCCCCAAGCCCATTCCCCTGGCTGTGGTTTCACTAGATAGTAGATAGGGACAGTGGGAATCTCGTTAATCCATTCATTAATGGATTTAAATGGCAATTTCATTTAAATACAAAATTATTAGCCTAATATTAATAACCTTTCAAGTTGCTCTGGGGCCTATTAGGCCCCACTTTTCATAGGAGTGTTAAATATTAATTAGAAGGTTTTGTTTGATGTGAAATAGGTTTTAAACCCATTTATATTAATTTTATTTTTATCAATTCTTTTTGGTTATTTTGTTCCCCATTCAAGCAGTTATTTAGATTGATATGGCCTAATGCAATCAAAACCTAATACAAACTTATTAGTGAAACAAAACTTGTTACAGTAGAGAGTAATAAAAGGATTTAAAAAAGTTTATTTCATCTGTTTCACACACACACAAAACTTTTCTCACCATACTCCCACATTATAATTCAAATGTATTATATTATAAATCATGATTTTTGTAAACTTTATACAAAACAACTCAGAACTATTATTTTTTCTTGTCACATGTCACCATTACTTTTCTTCTACAGAAATCATGCTGCACAGATGTGTTATTACTCTCACAGTTCAAAAAATGGAAAACATTTTCATGACATGTCAAGGTCAGTAGCCTACAACCTTTTGAAGGAGAAACAGAGGCAATTACATCACACTACGATAACCAAGATTGAGGAGCAATGGCTCGCTAAAAATCAGTAAAACTACATTTATATTAAGGTTACCAAGACAAATTAGTGTTTTGTTCAAAACTATTATGAGTTGTGCTACAGGTGCTATGTCATCCATAGAGAAAACTGTAGAGTGAATGTTAAAAGTAAAGAAAGGTATTCTAGCAGTTGGAAACTTATACAAATAATAATAAACAAAATTCATAAGAACATGTAGAATTAGACAAAAACAACTTGTTCTTCAAATATTTTAGCAGAACAATCTTATACAATTCAGGATTAAGTATGTTTATGATTAAACAGCCACTAATAACATGGTATAAACTTAAAGCCAAATGAATAATATTTGAAACTTGGCCAAAATAAACTTGCACATTTTCTCCACAATGGATTTGCTAAATGCAAGTTTTCAAGTTCATTTAATAAATGCAACGTAAAATGAACCCAAAAGTTTACATCTGATAAACTGTTTCCCACAGCAGGTCTCAAACTATTGTTATTGCCCTATAAAAATATAGGAGTGATTTGTGTGTTTAACAGAAGCTTTGCACCAGTTCTAGTGCCAGAACACACATGGTTATTCCAATTAAATGTAAATTTTGCATCAAGTTTGTTCATAAATTTTATAAGAGATACAAATAAAACAGTTATCAAAAACCCAATCAAGATATTTTTATGTCAATTGTACAAGAAAGACAAATACAGGGTGTTCGGAAAGCCACTGTGCAGTTTTGTAATCATATTTTATTCAGTCTATTTCAAGCCAGCAACTGATAGCAGTGTTTAGAAACAAAATAAGAAGGATCCAGGCCTGTATTGATGCCAATGGGGTCACTTTCAACATTGTTTACAATTGCCATTCATATTTACCTCTTGTATTCTATATTGAAACATGTCTGTTAGTAAATATATAAGTGCACAGTGACTTTCCAAACACCCTGTATATTATTTCATATAAAATTTATGCAGAAAAGTTTGTTATACTACAAATAACTACAAAACAAGACTTAAAACTAGCCAAAAGTCATTATTTAGAAATATGAACCATTTTTCATATATGTAAGCATTTTCTTCACATTAAAATATAAATTGTTCAAGATTATATATTTAAAAATGGCTGATATTGGTGAAGAAGGCACTAGTAGAGGAGCGAACAACATTTCAACCTTCTTCGGTCATCATCAGGTTCACAAAGAAAGAAAGGGTTACTGACTGGTAGCTGACCACATGTTTGAAGGCAATTGTGTAACTGAGTGTAGGAATATAGAGGACATGCTTAGATGTTTGATTATGTTTATTAATATTGGTATAAAGGTGTTCCTTTGTTTATTTTGGGCTTTAGTTGTTGTATAAGTAAGGCTTCTTTGATTTTGCATTTGTTTCTTTATTTAGTATTTGGGTGTTTTCTATGGTTATGTTGTGTTAATTTGATTTCCAGTGTTTGAAACTGTGTGAGGGTGACTCTGTGTTCTTTGAATCTGGTTTCCATTTTGCTACTTGTTTCTCCAATATAGAAGTTGTGGCAGTTATCACATTGTATTTTATAAATAATATTGGTATTGTGTTTGTCAGTGTAGTTTTTAATAGTATAAACATTAGTTTTGTACCTGGTTTTGGAATAAATTTGGTTTTAATTGGAATGTCATATTTTGTTGCTGGTTTTTGCCAAATGTCAGTTACTTTTCTGCTCATGTTAGGAATATACGGTATGCAGCAGTATATGGTTTCATGAGTTTTTAAATCATGGGGTATATTTACTTTTGTTAGTTGATTTTGCTTTTTGTCTAGATGTGTGCGTATAATGTTTTGACATGTGAAAAAAGAGTAATCCAATGATGATAAGTTTGATGGTGAATTATAAAGATGGATATTTCATCTTTACCTGATAAATAGCTGTATTTACAAAGGTTTGACGAAAGTAGCTATTGCTATGCTGCACAAACCAAGTGCGGTGCAATGTTCTGTGGAGAGCATCCAATGGGGGAGTCATGTTATAATTCTACCATGGACCCTTTATTCACAAAACATCATGAGCACAAGGAATATTGTGTCAACATAGGCTGACCCCTCCCCTGTAATTTTAAACCAGATTTACATGAACCACATAAAATGACCCACATTATGAAGAAAAATTCAGAAAATTTGAAAAAACTTAACATTCCACTATGATTCATCAGCTAAACTGAATTTTCACTATTTTACTCACTTGTACATTTGCTTAAAATTTTCCAAATATATTTGGATTAATACAATAAAAGTATCAACCAATGTAAGTTACATAAATTAAAAGCACTCACGAAAAAAATTAAGTCATATATAGCAGTATTCTAGTAGAGGTTGAATCTGTCACAGGAATATATATACAGGGTGTTCAGAAGATCACTGTGCACTTATACATTTATTAACAGACATGTTTCAATATAGAATACAGGAGGTAAATATGAACGGCAAGTATAAACAATGTTGAATCAATACAGGCCTGGATCCTTCTTATTTTGTTTCTAAACACTGCTATCAGTTGCTGGCTTGAAATAGACTGAATAAAATATGATTACAAAAGTGCACAGTGACTTTCCAAACACCCTGTATAATCAATGTACATAAATTAGTCTTATTTAACCTTATGGCTACATGATTAAAGACAGATACTTCTCATATAGAGAATGATATACAATTCAACAACACTTACAATAACTAAGCTTTCTTAACATATCTTAACAACTGGTAAAGTTTTAAATACGTATTTTGTACAGCATGAGGGTATTTGAATTAAGTAATTTAACTAGAGATATTATATTTTTATATGGTAGTTATTTGCATTTAGATTCAATACTTCAAGAATTATCATCAATTACTTGTGTAATGAAATGTTTAAAATTAAAACCAGGGAAAAACACAAGTATCTTAATTTTTCATCTTGAAAAATATTCTTCATTTTATTAATTGTAAGTTTTACTTTTTCACAGATGGTTTAAATTTCATTTCCCTCTCCTATCCTTGGTTTGGGCAGTATTAGGGTATCACCGACAGACACTTTAGTCTTTATCAGAATGTTAGGCTATTTGCTTACTACACTAACTTGATAAACTACGGCAGTTTGGTTTATATTTCAAAAAAGTATTAAATCTTTCCAATACACATTTTAAAACATAACACATAATTAATACATAAAACTAAAACCTGAATAAAATTTAATTGTCTATCTAGCTAATATATTTATAGGTGAGAAATAACACTCACGTGCTAGCAAGGGAAAAAAAGTTGTAGCAATGCCAAGAGCAGTTTGACAAGTTTGGGATTCTTTAGGCCAATTTCAAAATAACTATCAGAGGACTGTATTTTAAAATATGTTGTTTCTTTTGGTTATAAATATCTAACTCAACTAAACATAATTAGTTAAGAAATTACAGCTCTATGTGTATCTGTTGAGAGCTGTATGAAACCACAGTTCTATGTGTAGAAAGCAGGCATAGTATCTGTTGAGAGCTGTATGAAACCTATTTACTTTTCTCCAAATGTGCTCTAAGAAACTTGAAAGAAGGATGTGTAAACAGAGCAATTAATCTAGATTATATGTATACGTGGAAGGTCAGTGTACATCAAGAAATATCCAAAGTGCAGAAGTAACATTTTGTTAACTTTTGAATGAAATTGAAATTTATGGACATTTCTTCATGGTTTCTTTTGAAATAAAGAAATTAAAACTTGGACAATATAAAACTTTGAACTGAAATGTAAAGTTTAATGCTAATTTCATTGGCATACATTGTTTGTAAGATTGCTTAACTGAATTTTGAACGTGACAAAGTGAAATCTTTTGACATGCACAGAACAAGGGTGCCAGTAATCACAGGGATAAAAGAAAAATGTTTGCAATGAAATACAGATAAACTTTCCTGATGTTAGAAAAACACGTAGGTTCAAGAAATCTTGACAGAAATGAAATAAAAAACTGATAAACCTTGTAGGGTTTTTATTTCATTTCTATTAGGATTTCAACGTGATATCTTAGTGGTGCTAAAATGTCACTATTATAAGATATATCAGTTATTTTGATATTTATGTGCTTATGTAGATATGGCTGATACCCAAGCTTTTTACACCAATTTTAAATGTTATTTACTGATTACTTTGAAATAAATCATTTTTTCACTTAATATACAACATCAAACCATCATGGTACACAACAATATAAAAGAAATGTGTTTGATTTTATATAATTCAACTATTTTATTACAAAATACCAAACTAGATGCACATATAAGAGATACATACTTGTGGGCAGTTCTTCCTTTACATTTTCTGAACACATCTTCATCAGTTTCTCTGTAGTAAACAATAAAGTGTTTTTATAACATTTCAATGTTTAGCTTACCATACATAATTAACCTTTTTTTTTTTCTTCCATAAATCTTTAAAAGTTTATCTTGCAATTAATCAAAACAACTAAAATAAAGCACTTTTGAAAAATATTATTTTGATGCAATACTTGATGAACAACCTTGGCACTAATTCTAATTTTAAACTGTAACACCTAATCATTGCTAACAGATTCATAGAATGTTTAGTACACAAACTAAATGTCATATTACAAAGCTTGACATCAAACATAAATTTGCACAATGGCTATCTGTGTTGTATCCATCTTAAGGTTTTAAAACCAGATTTTTAGTGTTATAAACCGTCAGACTTATGAGTGAACCACAGAGGGCCACAGGGGTGAAGAATAGAGCAATCAATTTTTAATTTAAAATCTTCATTAATTACTAAAAATGATATTCACTTGGAAATGAAATCTTCATCTTCACTCTTGTCTCCACCACCATCACATGGTGTGAATGTATTGTCATTCAGTGTACCTACCTATACAGAGAAATAGTGATAAATGTCAAAATGTATTACAATAAAAAATGTCTAATAAGCTTTTTCACTACTTCTTAACAACCAAAAATTCTACATTATAAACTGGAGTACAATTTTTGGAGTTAATGCTTGTACACAACATATTTCTCCAACAAAACTATATTTCTATTTTGATATTACCTGAACAACTTGTTAATGTTAAATGACCTCATACATTAAAACTTTTGATTTTCAAATAAAATGTTTATGCTGGTTACTAACACATTACCCATATGACAGAAGTATTAACATTTATAAACAATGAACATTTAAAACTCTGGCATCTATTAATTTGACACTAAAACATCAACTAAACAAGAACTTACGTTTCAATATGCAAGACAGAGATGAAAGTATAAATAGTACGCGAACCCTGGAGTGTAACCATGAACAGTATGTAAACCCTGGAGTGTAACCATAAATAGTACGCGAACCCTGGAGTGTAACCATGAATAGTACGCAAACCCTGGAGTGTAACCATGAATAGTACGCGAACCCTGGAGTGTAACCATGAATAGTACGCAAACCCTGGAGTGTAACCATGAATAGTATGTGAACCCTGGAGTGTAACCATGAATAGTATGTGAACCCTGGAGTGTAACCATGAATAGTATGTGAACCCTGAAGTGTAACCATGAATAGTATGTGAACCCTGAAGTGTAACCATATTTATTAATGTTTTTAATATTAGCAGTAGTTTTTCAAGAAGCTAAAAAAGTATGATTTCAAATTGAACAAATACATGTTATTTGTCCATAAACAAATATCTTAATTTTAATACATTAAAGTTAAAAGCTAAGACTTAAGCTTAATAATCAAATTCACTCTTATGTCATTTATATTTTCAGACACCTTTTTAAAAAAATTTGCATCATATAGTGATTCATTTTTTTCACCTTGGTGATAAAAATCTGATGTCATGTCTAGAGCCATTTCAAAATTACAAAAACTTGGAGTTGTTGCACACAGTTTGAACCAGTCACAATTTGCATTTGGTTAAATTTAAACTGTTAAATATTTTCTAGTTTATTTCATGCAAATGAGAGTTAAAAACAATGTATTTTCTTCAACTATATTAATTATTTTACTTAAAGAACACTTTAATTAGTAATTAATCCAGACCAAAAATAGAACAAGTCTAACCCACTAAAATGTGCAAATGTTTAACAATGACTGATGCAATGTTCAGTGAGTTAAGGAATTTAATGTAACAGACAGTGACAGATTTAAGCTTAGGCAGCTTAGGTAACTGTCAGTGTTCCATGATCTACAGGGATAAATAACAAAAAACAAACAAACAAAAAAATTATAAATCAAATGAAATATTTTATGTCAATTCTCTCAATATTGGTTTGGCCAGGGACTGACCCTTTGACAATTTGTACAAGTATATAGTTTTACTACTATAACTTTCAATACAGTGTGGTATATTTGACAGATGTTTCATAAATAGAGTAATTTTTAATGAAGTACCTTCACTAAAAATTTATCCATGAACATATACATAGTATTTTTTACTAGTCCAAGTGTAAAGTAATATTTATATTAAGATTAAAAGTACTTAGTGTCAAAAGTCTCAAATTTCAAAAGTATAATTATTAAAATCTCCTAAATAAATTTCAAACTTTTTTTTTTTTAATAAGTAAAATTTCACATCTTATCTGTTATATCCTCTACCCTAACTCTATACAGGACTGGTCAGTTTGACAGACCTTATAATTACCAAACAAAATTTAAATTACCTCTTTTTCTTTCTAGAATGACTTCAAATTGTAACATGAGACTACATTTGTTCATCCTAAGTAAACTCACAACAGTATACATCTATTTATAAATAAATATTGTTTTACTGCTCTTTGCACCATGTCAAACTACTACAGGAGCCATTAAAAGTTGTAGCTCTCTAATGAATGTACAGTTCATGTCATGCTATGAAATTATACTATGCACAAATTATTACTTTTGAGCACACCTCATGAAAAATTTCTATTATTATTACTTTTGTACCTAATTTAGCATTAAATAACTTGAAAAGATGAAAGTCAGAGAATATTGTCTGATAAATTTGATGACTAAGGTGCTGAATTATGTGGTCATAGTAAGTATAGTTCAATTCAGAAGCATGACCAGGTGCCCAATTTCATCATGATGATGAAGACACATGGGACACTACACAATCACCAAACAATAAAATCAGTGATGAAGTACTTCATGTTGTGGTTGACCAACCTGTCACTGCATTAAAATACAACCTTGATGCACACAAGTATGATACCTAATTTGAACTTCTTTGCAAATTAGTACATCTTTTGTGTCAAGAAATGTCTTGTCCAGTTTTTCCTGAATGGCATTGAAACCTGTACAGAAAAAGACTTGATCTAGTTTTCTACATTGGCAATTCCAGAGCTTCAATATTCATTCATATAATCTGATCCATTAAAATCAATGGAGTTAAGAATGTTCCTCTTTCTTCATACACATGCTCTTATCCAAACATTTTCTAATGTTGAAATAGTACTTAAAATAACTTGTCTATGATTATTTCAGACTACAGCAGGAAGTGATTGTTTATGAAATTGAAATGAATAAAAATTGAGCACAGGAACAGAATAGAACAAAGTAGACTAAATAGTCTGTCTATAATGAACATAGAATGTAACATACCTCAAACGCTATGCTTTTCAAACCTCATTATTGAATTCAGTTATAATAATGCCAAAAAAATATTTTATCTTTATACACATATATGGCAGCAGGTTCTAATAAAGTTCACTGACAAATGAATAATATATGTTTGCACACGTATTTGGTTTACCTAGATTATTTTTAGTGTTACAAGTCTATGTGTATCATTAAACTGTTCTCAGGAGTATATGCTTATTATTATGATTTTGACAGCAAAGTTGACTCAGTTTGCTAGAGATCAATAGGTTTATGATGAGAAAAGAGATGGCTTCTCTTCTTCTACCATCCAGGGTCCAAGCCATCTTTAGTCTATCATCAATAAAGGTAATATTAAAATCATCATAAATGGAACTGCTGAAGTTCTACTCTGATGGAAAAATCAAATGATCATATTGAGTAATAAAATATAGATTAGTAAGTTACACATGAAAATTCACATAACTGGTTTGGTTTGCTTTGAATTTCATGCAAAGCTACACAAAGGTTATCTGTGCTAGCTGTTCCTAATTTAGCAGTGCAAGACCAGAGAGAAGGCTGCCAGTCATCACCACCCATCGCCAACTCTTGGGCTACTCTTTTACCAATGAACAGTGGGATTGACCATCACATTATAACACCTCACACAGCTGAAAGGGCAAGCATGTTTGGTGTGACAGGGAGTCGAACCCGAGAACCTCGGATTACAAGTCGAGTGCCCTAACCACCTGGCCATGCTGGGCCAAAAATTCACATGAAACGAACTACACAAGTAATTTTAAACATCATATTTTGTATGACCACGTATTAGCTTTCACAGTCTTTTTGTCTCAAGTCCCTACTAGCCAAACTGATGATTTTTCAGAGTATCTATACTCTAGACATGACATTTCATCACATTTATGGGACTAATGGCATGATGATAGGCTTTAAATGTCCTAAATTTTTATAAAATACTGTGGAATAAAAAGGTAACATTTTCCTTACATAAAAATATATTTCAGGTCGATACTTACCTTCCTTCATCACAAAGAGCAATGACCTCAAACACAGTCCCTTAACATTTTTGTCCATGCCATAAGACATAGACAAAGTTCCTACTCCTTCCTACATGTGGTAATTTGTACTGTGCGAGCATTACTAGACTACAGCACTACATCAATAGGAGGCCAACACATTCTCCATGTGCAGTAATACCTGTGAGCACTAACTAGTAGGTGAACAAATGCTCATTCTTGACTAGACAAAGAAAATGCAATGCAAGTGAGGAGAAAGTGGGTGAGTGGTATAAAGAAGTATCTGAAATACATTTGTGGATAAAGAAAATGCTTATTTCAGAAATGTTACCGACTCGCTTTCCTACACCACTGAGAGCTTGAATCACGCACTGAAGATGGTGGAGGGACTGGTGCAGACACATTACAAGATTAGCTTTTAATGAAAACAGCATCAAAAAGGGAAAGCCCAAAGTGTGACATCTATGAAGCAAAGGATAACCTAGTTGCGAGCAGCAATCGGTGTGAAACCACATCCACCTCAAGCAGAGAATATTCTTTGTCCCACAGGGGTAGCAGAGCAAAATATATTGTTCTAGGGACCTTTTGCTTTGTTCGAAGGTGTCACTGAGGTGGACAGAATGTCAGATTGCTTCAACCATTGATAATTTCACAGGCAGCCATTTGAGCATGTGTGTGCAGTGCAGCTTGGGCTTTAAGTCAGGCCATTCCATATCGGAGAAATATGCAAGATACTCAACAAAAACAATCAAGTGTAGAAAGTAGTATCCCAGACTTGTTCCCCAAGATGAACCAAAGACCCTTATAGTTTCACCTAACCACTAGGAATGCCTTAGTTCATGTCCTGCACTGCACTACCAAGTAATTCCCCAACTCTACTTTCCAAACAAGAGGAGCATCTATGTAGTTTTTTACTAGTGCATGTGAGGTAATACTTGTTTGTGGTCCAGAAAGATGAGTAGTGTTTCTGAATAATGCTTGATTTAATTGGTCTGATAATTTTGTTTTTGTTTATAATATTTGGAATAGCTGTTATTTTTAAATGTATGGATAAAATATCTATAAACGTTTTTCAAGTACTGATGGTTTTCTAGTTTTAAATACAGAAGATGAACAGCAATCAGTCTGCAACTAGCATTATTTTAAACTATAATATTCTAGTCCACTGTCACATTTTAGTTTGTCTCTTTATCAAATATACATGTCAATATATAAAATGGGTAGTTCCACACTTCAGGAGTGGGTCTAATCCAAATTACTACACAAATCAGACAGGAATGACATTTTTAGCTTTGAATGATATTCATAATATCATAATGATGTTAATCAATGACAAAATTTAAAATTACTTATGATTAAAGTTTGACATTTTGTTGAGGAAAATTATCTAGCTTTAAGTGTAAACAAATCTAGAACATTGTGGAAAAATACAGAACTTTTGGGTTCTTGCACTAATCTAATTTGGGAGGAGTTAACTTACAACAAGTTTGTACTAAACTAATTAGAACATTTTTATCAACTTATGACAGTTGCTTTATTACTTACCTTTATAAAATTTACATAAACCTTTTCTTTCTTTTGGACTTTTTTTTTGGTAGAAATTTCAAAGGATTTGTTTCTCCTTTTCACAGACACTCCTTTCTAAAACAAAAAAATCCAAGACATGTCTATTTCTTCACCTCCAATATTCAAGATAATAACTATTGTAGTTTCAAACTTTGAATTTGTTTTTACACAGTTTCAAACCCATGACCTCTCACATACAAAAAGAATGCTCTACCAATCGAGTTACAAAGCTAACCCATAGCAACTGCTAGTAAGGCACTTTTTTTTTTTCAGTAATACAAGCACAATCAGATATTGAGTGCCAGTGTGGTTATCCTAAACTTATTATTTCCTCAGCTTGGGTTCAAACCCAAACCTCTCACATACTGGGGGTAATTTACTAGAAATTGCTCATAAGTCACTTTTCAACAACGTTGTTATGACAGTTGATTAAAAAAAAACACAAAACTACTGGAAATGCATAAAAGTGACATATAATAAAATATTTCAGGAATATATATATCAAATATACCTTCTCTAATTTGCAGTTTAAATATAAAAATATTATTTGTGTGCGTTTTATTTTGAATTTTGTACAAAATCATACAAGGGCTACCTGCATTAGCTGGCCCTAATTTAGTAGCATAAGAAAAGTAGTCACTCATCATCACCAGCTCTTGGGCTATTCTTTTACCAATGAATAGTGGGACTGACCATCACAATAACACCATTACAACTGAAAGGGTGAATATGTTTGATGTGACAGGAATTATTTGTGTATGTTACACACAAATATTTTTCATGACTTAATAGTTTTTACTTAGAATAAAGTTTTATAATATTAAGTTCTTTCTTAATGAAAGAATAAACTTTAAACTGCCTTTATTCTGAATGTATATTGTATGAAACATGTTTACTATATTACCAAAAATACTGAAAGAGTGCTTTGAGAAAGATATCTGATAGAATGCACTATTATTCCTTTTGAAATCAGTTCTTTCTGTTCAAAATATTTCACTAATTTTAAAGTTCAGTTTAGGGTTTTTTTGCCTAACAAAGATAGAATTTGGATGTTAGTTATCATAAACCTTGATGTGCAGTTTGACACTGGATATGGCCCATTCCCCCAATGCAGACAGCTATAATACAATGTGGCCTTACTAATTCTAGCAACTATTACCAGTAAGCCACACTTAGACAAGATAAAACTAGCCTATTCCATGACATCACCCTCTACTTTTCATGACTGGAATGACAACTGCTGTGCAGTCATATCCAAAGTGTTTACCAGGTTGCCAAGAATTTCAGACCCATTTATGGAAAGCAAACAGTGAATATCAGAATTCAATGTTCCATTTGTTAGGTTTTCAAAATGATCAAGGTTCCGTGAAAGCTAGTGCTTTGCATATCAAAGCTTGTATTGAATAAGGAGTTGTAAGTTTAAAGAAGCTACACTGCCATTTCTTTAATAAATTATCCATGCTGGACATAAATATGTAAATGTGGCCTGAAATATCCCAGAGAGTAACGAAACATAAACCTTATAACCCAAGCACTTTTGAAAGAGATTGGTTTATAGGGTTTCTATCAAGACTTCTTGAACCTACATGTTTTTCTAACATCATGAATGTCCCAGACAATAGTATTACCAGAAGTGCCTCAACTTACCATTCCTGTTTTAAAATCCTGGAGATGTTTTTCTTTCGTCATTTTGACTACAGTTAATTGTCTATATCAGCTGCTGACCTTCCGGGCTTAAAAATAAAATCTTTGTTTCCAGTTTACAATCAATACTATTTTATCACTGAGACACATTGTTTGTTTTTTAACCAATAAAATGTTGATAGGGGTTTAAATATCTTGAAACCTTATAGTTACTTCATCAATCTCTACCACTGACATAACACATTGCATGTTTGTTCAGCTATTATTATAACTCCTTGAAATATTCAGAATACATCATTGCCATTCATAACACTTCAACAATCTTTTTTTTAGGTCTTATAAATACTAAACAGTACTACAACATGGAACTGACAGCATATTTAGTAGTGATTTTTCCATTACTAGCTGATGCAATGTTCTAGTACTTCTAATATTGAAATCTAATGTCAGTATTCTTCAGAATACAAGATAAGAAAAATATTTTGAGCTTTCTTGCCTCCTGAGGCTAATAAAATTTAGAAAGTAATTGTCTTTTAAGAAACAACATTAAAACAATATTGTAACTGCATACCCAAAAATATTAAGTGAAAATTTCACCTACCTCTGAATTAATGAAATCAAAGCTTTTTGCAGCATTGTTGAAGACCTGATCCCACCATTTAAAACTGAACTGTTCACCTGGTTTATGGCCTACCTAAAATCCAAACAAGTCATGATCTTACGTAATACTCAAACACAGGAAATGTCAATAATATACTTGACTTGTTTAAAATTTGAAATAGCTGTCTGGTTAGCCAATTTTATTTAATTAAATAAAATACAACCTGATCATTCCACACAAATAATGTAATGCAATTCATCACACATACACATCTATTGAATATTCACTTACAATTTACACATACAAGGTTAAATATAAAAATAAAAAAACACCATGCTAGGAGCCCACCTGTTTGAAATTTGTTTGTTGTTAAGTGCAAAGCTACACAGTGGCCTATCTGGGCTGCATTCCCCACAGGATCTAAATCTGGATTTTACTGTTATAAGCCTTCAGATTTACTAATAAACCACAGATGGGCCCTGTTTATAATAAGTTATTCTTAATTCCATGAAATTTTCATGTTTAATACATGCTACTAATTAGAAACCGAGATAATTAAGTATTTATAAAAAAAACTCAACAGAAACGTTCCTGACATCCATTGTTCTCCAATCCCTGGACATTTATAAAATAACTCTTCATATTACATAAGCAATGTATGAGGATTCACAGAAAATTTTAAATAACACAATAAGATTTAAGAATTCTTTGATATGCAAGACTAATTAATATAAACTTTCAGTTATTTTAACAAACTATTACAGTAACTATAAAGTGTTGAAGTTTAATATTTTGCACAGAAGCAAACCAAGTTAATTA
Source organism: Tachypleus tridentatus (assembly GCF_004210375.1). Lineage (NCBI taxonomy): Eukaryota > Metazoa > Arthropoda > Merostomata > Xiphosura > Limulidae > Tachypleus > Tachypleus tridentatus. Next base: position 33,735,121 of record NC_134833.1, read on the forward strand.
TTTGAAGTTTCACACAGTCTTTGGGTGAATCTATTACATTCACATGTACATTCTTAAGGCTGAAACTGTTTGTTCATGTCAAATTATGAATTTGAAATAGCTTTACTAATATGGATGACATATTAGTAAATAATGTTTAAAATGGCATTTTTTTCAATGTATATTACAGTATTTGAATTAATTAACATACCACAGATCCAACAAGCTTGGAATGGGATATGTTTCAAATTCTGATCCTGAAGTAAAAACTGAGCTAATTAGTTTACACTTGTATTGTTTCTTACCATCAAATTTCAACCTTTCAACAGAAGCATAAGCAAGAATTCATAGTGTGAGAAATACACCCAAAAATAAATAACTTAATTTGTTACTAATAACTTTCATTATTACTAAGTTAAAAATATAACAGCCTTTCATTATAGAAATAGATTACAAGGTTATTAACATTCAAACTGTGAACCATGCTCCAATTATCAATAACTGAGGAACTGCTATAAAATTAGGTATAATTTCATATGAAAAGTTTATTATAATGCATGTTCCAATTTACTGGTGTTTGAAAGTGTTTTAAGTATTATTGCTTGCTCTAATTAATAATACTATTTGCATATATTACTTTTAAAATACTTACAGTTTCCTATCTATGGAGTTGTCTTAAATGGTTAACACAATGAACCATATAGCAACAGCCACATGGCTATATACAGTAAGCTTACTTTGCAGAAGCACTATTGTAGTCAATTACGAAAAATTTAAGCAAAACAAATCTTCAACTAGTCTAACACCAAGCAGGTAAATATTTACAGCCTATTTAATATAAAGTTATTGATGCCAAATAAAATAAACATAATAATAAACAAAGAGCAAAACAGAAAAGAGTGACGTTAACAAATCAGTAAGAAAATAAATACATACCTTCAACTGTAACAAAACGTTACAAGAGAGAATTATCATCAAATACATCTTTCAAACAACATTGTTGATTAATTAAAACACACACTTTGGACAAAAGCATTGGTCAAATGAATAAATACTAATTATGAAAGAAAACAATATATAAACAAAGAGAAAAAAGAATAGAGTAACAGCAATACTTTGGCTGGAAAATAAATATGGAATTTCTCACATCTTGTACATTAGCCCTTTTGTATATTTTATTGATGTGACACAGCTGATAAATATACATCCTCACCCTGGCTCCATCATAATGGTCTGCCTTAGTGCATGGATAAAGCTGCTTCGTGTAACTTTTTTTTTCAATACAACAAACTTTTTCAAATAAAAGTATAAAAGTGTAAAGATAAAATTTTTAATGCAAATTATATTTAATGCGTGATTACTGTTTACCACCTCATTTCTGTTAACGAGAAAAAAACCTCCGACTGCTTAAATGTTAACCTAATGAACCTTCAACTGTTTAGAATTATCTTCAAATTTCTAGCTAGTGAATGAACATTCAAACAGTTCTGTATAAAACGGGCATTCCACATCACTTTGAATTGTGGTTCAACATCATTTACAAAGTTATGGCATTTTTAACAGTTGAGAGTATTCCATGTTAGCTGAACTTTAAACAATCAATGGTTATGTCCAAGTTACATTAATTAGCAAGGCCAAACTTTAAACAATCAGTGGTTATGTCCAAGTTACATTAATTAGCAAGGCCAAACTTTAAACAATCAGTGGTTATGTCCAAGTTACATTAATTAGCAAGGCCAAACTTTAAACAATCAGTGGTTATGTCCAAGTTACATTAATTAGCAAGGCCAAACTTTAAACAATCGGTGGTTATTTCCAAGTTACATTAATTAGCAAGGCCAAACTTTAAACAATCAGTGGTTATGCCCAAATTACAAATTATTACCTACTTATTCAATATGAAAATATAAAACACATGGCATTTATTAATATTACAGACATAACATAAAATACTTTAAGAAAATAACTGTAAACAAACATTTACATTAACTCAGTATGACTGAAAAGAAAAACTTACCCCATAAGTATCAAATTTCAGTTTTGGTTTCAAAGCAGTGGAAATGCCATTTTCATTTTTCCCAAGTCCTTTACCTATATTATAAAATCTATTTGTGTATTTTTCACTCAATAATTACATATATTGTTTTTGTAAATATTTGGAGAACAACTCCACAACTATCATAAGACATACATGCAAATGTTTTATTTTTGTATGACCTGATGATACAAAAATAAAACAATGATATTCCCATGATCTGATTATTTAAGAAGTTATCTATAATTCACACTAATTATAAAAAAAATAAGTCCTCAGTTCCAGTTCTTGTAATTCAGGAATTACAGATGTGTAAAAATTGTATTTTTCCTAAACTTAAAAAACAAAAGCCTGTACAATACGAATCAGCCTTATTACACTAGTAAATTATAACCATGGTAAAAGCAACATTCAATTTTTTACATACCAATATAATCATTCAACAAAATATTGTGAATTACAGCTAACGTAGTAAGGTTTTAAAACTGCAGTGAAACTTGAAAGCTGTTGTAACTTATAAATCGTTAAATATAGTTAATTTTTTTCGACTTCGGGTCTAAATGATATTAGATTTTCCCCCACACTCTAACAGTAACATCGTCATAAGTATTAAGTTATGTCCGTGAAACCCTAACTTAAAAAAAAATAAAAAAAATGCGTCGTTTAAGATTTAAATTTCTTACCACACCGTCTCAGTGTCTTTAATTTGCAAGTGAGATCCGAATATGATTGTCTCACTCTCATTGGTTTTAATTTAATTTGAATATGCTTCTATAATCAGACCATCATAAAATACCTATAAATTATACAAAGTTTCTAATGCTATTACAATAAAATGTAAAACTTCATAAAAAGGTAAAAAAGAAAAAAAAAATTACCTTCTACCCATCCAAATCTTTTCAACTGTTCTCGTGCAAAATCAGCCATTCTCGCTGATTTTAACGCTCTCTAGTGGAATAGATATTTCTTGATGACAAGAAACCCACTCGTAATAAAAATGTATCTCAGAACGGCTGGTATGGATATTAACACTTTTATTGATAAGGAGAGAGCAGCGTTTCGACCTTCCTAGGTGATCTTCAGGTTAAGTTGTTCTAGGAGTAGATATATAAATCTCTAAAAACATATACTGAATATTTCTTCACTTCTCCTATATCTAATAAAGCTGAAATTAATGATAACATACGTCAAATTAAAAAGCAAAATGTATGTACCGTTAACAAGTACTAATTAAGAAACACAGTTACTTACGGCTTTGATCTTAAATCATATAAATAGCATTCATATTACAAAGTGAACACAACCCGAGATACATGTGCTTTGTTTACCGCGGGTTTTGAAATCCAACATTTTTTATGCTATAAGCTCTTAACTTTACGACGGACCCACCTTTGGGTTCTGGCAAATGAAAGTAGTTGGATCAACTGAAAGCGAATTAATTGTTTATAAAACGTTATATATACATTGTAACTGCTGTAAAAATCATAACTTTATATAAAAAGAGCAAACATGAATATAATACAATGGTGGGGTATCAGTTTAAGCGCAGAAGGCCGGCGAAATGTTGTTATTTTTTACACTCACCTCTGACCTCGAGCCACACTTAAGAGGAATATAAAAAAAGCAATTAATGTTAGTATTTTTCATAACAATGTTATAAATAATTAGTTTAAGTTTTAATAAACAAGCAATAAAAATGGAGTGTTTCGCTTTTGAAACTTAGCTCATGTGGCACAGAAGAACCTGTGAACTGAAGATAATGATGACATTTGAATTTCAAAAGTAGAAAAATGACAAATTAATAATACGCGTGGTGAATTGATAAAAGAATTGTTTGTTTTGAATCTTCGCGCAAAGCTACACAACGCCTATCTGCGCTAGTCTGTTACTTTAAAATGTGTAAAAATGTATCAAGTGTATAAAGTTATTGCTACACGTTACCGTTTAATGCACAATCATCGTGATTTTGTTAATTTTGTTTGTTATTAAGCTGCATAATGGATTACATGTATTTTGTCCACTTCAAGTATCAAAACACGATTTTAGAGTTATAAGCTGTGAGATTTGAGGTATTTAGGGGTGATCATCATAGTTTGTAGTAAAGCACAAATCTACACAGTGGGTTCCTGTGCTCTGCCTACCACGAGTATCGAAACCTGAGGGGCCATCATAGACATCCTTCGTATGGACATTTATATTTCATCTAAGTTAAGCCTCTTTCATGTGCAGTTGTGATATGGAGGTATATCATATGTTTTCTATTTACTCTAGAAATCTTTAAATTGTGAGGTTATTTTGTTTCTACATTATAATGGTGGCATCACCTGATCCAGAAAACCATTGATATTGTCTTAATCTTTCTTTAACCAATTTTGCTAACAGATAGTGGACAGAAGGTCATGCTTAACGAGCTAAACACATTTCAATACAATCGACTGTGACTCTATCTGGGCAGGTATATACACACACACACACACATACATTGACGTTGTTTTTCTCTTTATAGCAAAGTTAAATCGGGCTATCTGCTGTGTCCGTCAAGAGGAAGTAAACCCTTAATTTTAGCGTTGTAACTCCAAAGACTTACTGTTGTGCCGCTTGGGGGACCATACACATAGAACTTTCTGTTTGGTTATTATAATAAATAATTTGTTAATTTATTCACATTTTATTTGTTTGATTTGAATTTCACGAAAAATAAATTACACGAGGGCTATCTGCGCTATCCAAAAAATTAGCATCACCACCCACCACCAATTCGTGGGCTACTTTTTCACCAACGAATAATGGGATTAACCATTAAATTATAATGCTCCCACGGCTGAAAGAGCGAGTATTGGGGCGGGGATTCAAACCCGACACCCTCAGATTGCCAGTCAAGCGCCCCTAACTGCCTGGTCGTTCCAGGCCCTTATTCACATTTGCCCCGTTACATTATTTTACACTTAAAGAAATTCAGTCAAATTATTAAATATAGAACACTCGGCCTTATTTATTGACCCAAATCTGTTGTTATTTACAGGATTACTTATGTGATGCATGTCGAAAATTGGTTTTTACCTGGAAGTACCTCATGACTAAGTATCAATCTATAAAATGGTTACAAATTAAATACTCTTTTTTTTTTCTATTAAGAGTATGATGATAGAATTAATAAAAATCCACAGCTTCAAAGAAATATAAAATATTAGAATTATTACTACGAGTGTGTTTTCTTACAGAAAGTCACATGAGGCTATCTGCTGTGCCCACAGACGGGAATTAAACTCCCGATTTCTGGCGTTGTAAGTCAGAATACTTACCGTTGTCTGATGGGGGCGAGGCTCATTATTATGACCCAAAAATTATCAGGAATATTAGTTTATAATATTACTTAAAACAACAAAAGTGAGAATCAAAAACATTTTTTTATTCATGGTAAGTCGAGTTCACCAGCGCTTCATGTACAATATTATTCTAATTAATAATAACAAATGCATATTTTTGTTGCTGTCGAACTTCACATATATTTAGGTCAAGTGTTAGATTGATGTTTTCTAAAATTATAAAGAATGGATTTTCAGTAGATATAAAAGTACAATGCTTTGCAGTTACATCTAATAGTGTGTGTGTAGCCTTGAACGTATAAGCAACAGATCCATGCTTGCTGTTAACTAACTTTCATTATACATCTATTGTTTTTATCTCGTTCATATTGTTGTGTAAGCAATAAGAACATGCACTGTTTTACTGCACCTTTAGACATCTTTTCCATTATTTTTACATTGTCAGGCATAGCTAGCTAAACGAAGGCTATTTGCGCATAGCCATTTTTTATTTTAAGTTGATAGACTAGAAAGAAGTCACTAAATTATTATTGGACGTTATAATATACGTTATAAAAGTTGCGAATGTGAAAAATAGCTGTTCTTATGTATATGCAGATTCTCACGAATTTCATCCTAAGAATATTTTTTTTTCTGAAAAAACAAAACATTTAACTTTTAAATGGTCAAAAAAGTTAGTTTTTTTAAGATATTCTATTACACAGGTTTGGGATGAGTTTATTGTCTTGAAATTTGTACATGTTCTGCAGTAATTCCTGAACTTTAAATTCGAAAATAATATCTGTATTTATCTATCACGTACAACTTTTTTTTTACGAGACATCGCATGTACTTTTATGTGAATTAATCATATTTATTGAAATCGGGCCACATTTTGTTATGCTTCAAATGTTGACAATCACTGGCTTTTAATATCTATAGATCAAACGCGATGTGAAACTCTTATCGATCGTTAATAGAACCCTCGAGAAACACATCGCGTGTATATTAACGGTTAAAAGGCTGCATGACGTGTCATCACTTCTGGATAGTTTCTTTGTGCATATACCTTGACTTTTTTATCTTTTTTAATATTAATTATTCGTCGCTGAGGCAACAAGAGGTTGTTTAAATGACCTAATCGTATTCTGTTATATTTTTTACTAAATCTGCTGCTAATTTGATCAAAATAAAACTGTTTTTTCTCAATGATTTGAAAAAAAAATCTTACGTGATAAAGAAAGGAATATTATTTTTGTAGTCTGCATAACTGAATTATGGAAAATTCTGTTATTAAAACTAAAACAACTTTTATGAAGTTCAGGTTCGCAGGCCTGTGTTATTGGTGTTACGTGTTGTTGTAATCATTGTACTACTTGCTGTTCACAGTCACCACAACAACATTATATTTTTTGTCTTTTCAGAGACGTTAGGCCATATTCTTGGTGTTCCTTATCAGTGACATAACTGTAAAAGTTGACCTCTCTACAGCCTAAAATGTAATTGGGCCCCATATATTTATTGCCCTATAATTTTAATTGCGTATTTCTAGCTGATTTATATCATTGATTTAACAGAATAGTGTAGACACCCTTTAGCTCAAACGAATTAAATTTTATGTGTCTTTCCTTCCAGGCAGTTCTTAGGTTTATTAGGCCTACTTTCGGCTCAGGCTACTTTACAACTGCATTGGCTGTAGGGGCATGCTCACGCCACTGCTCCCTATTTTTAATAGTATGTGAAATAATATACGTACAGAGATGCAAACGTTAATTTTCTTGTGTTATTTACAAATAATCAGTCACTATATTATATAATTAATGATAATACCTAAATAAGTTTGTAGTTGAATATTGTTTTACCGTATATGTGTTTGTGCATTGTTTTTTTCTCATAGCAAAGACACATGAGGCTGTCTGCTATGTCCACCGAGAGGAATCGAACTCCTTATTTCAGTGTTGTAAATCCATATATTTATTGTTGTTTCAGTTGGGGACTTTTTATGGTAATAAGTATTTCACTATAGTGGCCAAAATGAGGATTTTATCCACAAATAATTGTTATTTTCTTTAAAACAATATGCTAAAAATTGTATTTTCAAAAGTAAACTTGTGTTTGGAAAGTTGTCATTTTATATTTTTTCAATCCGCAGCGCCATCTTTAGCTAAAAAAAGATTAATTCAATATATTTTACAGTTTCATTTCAAAGTGCATGCATGTAAAATATATACATAATACAGTTCAATTAAAATTTAATCAAATAAAGAGGAGCTCTTTTTTTACCCAATTTTGTTGCTTATCTAAGTTAGTTCGATTTTATCAATTAAAAACATAAAAGTCGCTAAAAATTTAAATATTTTATTCAATCTCGGTGTTCTTTCAAACATTTTTACCACAATTAAAGATATTCCTTTTTTACCAAAAAGACTTGACAATTATAAAACATTAATGAACAAATCACACTTTAATTAAGGTTTAAAGTATAAGATATGAATCTTAATGGCCTGATGGTGAGGCCACTCGACTCACAAATTATGATTCACGGGATCGCAACTCATCGCCAAACATGTTCTCCCTTTAAGCTACGGGGCGTTATAACACCACGACTAATCCCATTATTGGACGTTGAAGGGTAGCACGAGAGTTGTTGGTATACGGTGATTACTAGCTGTCTTCCTTCTAATCTACCACGTAAAATAAGGAATGGGTAGCACAGATAGCAATTGCATAGCTTTGATTAAAGCTCATAAATACAAACACAATTTAAATAATCTATACTCGGATTATTTCATAAAAGTGACTACACTTAGTGTACTTTTTTACCATTTAGGTTAAAATTATTACAACATCATAAGTCAAATTTCCATTCTAAGGAGTTTTTAATGAGGCCAACTAAGGTTAAATAAAAAGAACAACTCAATGAAATAGGAACTAAAATTAGTTGGAATTTTCAGTAAATAGAAAACCCAGATTTAAAACCACAAAACAATTGATAATATTTGAAAGTGGAAGCACACATTGTAACTTAAAAAGTTATTAAATGTCACTTTGTAAAGCATGTGAAACTGTCTTCAGTGTGTTATTTACCTATATATACATAAAAGCCAAGTGTCGGTCATGTTCGATTTCTCCGAATATCGGGAATTACACTTGTCCCATTCTACTTTTTCTTCTATAATACTTTCTCTTTGGAATGCCCGTTTCCATTTTAGTTTAATGTAATCTCTACCATAAACATAAATAAATCCTAAATTTCTGCACTTTATCTGCTAATATAAAAGCCTATTTCCAGGACAGATCAGGCATGGCGTTATGTGTGTGACATCACATCCTCCACGTTATTATGACGTCAAGCTAGGTAGAATCCGAATGGGAAAGCCAGAAAGACTCCTGTAAAAAATAAGTTAAGAGTCATCGCAAATCTAAGTTTGGGAATTATTAAGACAAACACTTTGTTAGAACAGACCAGAGACAACAATTACTTATAAGTAAAAGGACGACTTCTCCTCAGAAAAGGAACAGGTGTGAAAACAATTATATGATCATCGTATGTTTTTATCTGCCATATAAAGGTACCAGTATATTGCACGTTTACTCAGTTATATGTAATGAATTCAAGAACAATACGTAGCATGTTCCTGAGAAGAGATTCTTTATATATATATATTATTTCATTTCTTTCGTGCATTGCTAGTTTTAACATAACATAATTTTCTGGTACAACATGGATCTAGTGGTCTATCTCGGCTGTTACACATTCTAAACTAAATTAACTAAAAAACAACATAACTTAAAACCAGACCTTACCATTCATATACTTATCAATATTATTTTTAAATACATTCAAATTTACTGCCTCTACAACATTTGAAAGCAACCCACTCCAAAGACCAATCTCCTTGTTAGAAAAATAAAACTGCTTTAACTAAAGATGATACCTACTCTGCCAAAATTTATACTTGTGTCCTACTTATTTCATGTTTAATAAGGTAAAAGATGATGCATTAGCACTACCAGTTCCTTTGACAATCTTAAAATGTCTCAATCAGATTCCTCTAACTCTTCTCAGTTTGAAAGATTTCAGCCTATCCTCATATGACAACTCCTTCATCTCAGGCACCATTCTAATAATTCTTCTCTGAACCCTTTCCAACAATTCGATGCCTTCCTTAAAGTAAGTAGCTGAAGAGTGAACATGATTTTCCAGATATGGCCTAACCAGTTACTTATATAACGAAAGTATAACTTCTTTAGACTTTTATTCCCCATCTACATACCTGAAATTAAAATCACCCATAATTATGACATCATTAACAGCTGAAATAGGCCCGGCATGGCCAAGCGTGTTAAGGCGTTCGACTCGTCATCCGAGGGTCGCGGGTTCGAATCCCGGTCGCACCAAACATGCTCGCCCTTTCAGCCGTGACGATCAATTCCACTATTCGTTGGTAAAAGAGTAGCCCAAGAGTTGGCGGTGATTGGTGATGACAAGCTGCCTTCCTCTAGTCTTACACTGCTAAATTAGGGAGGCTAGCGCAGATAGCCCTCGAGTAGCTTTGAGCGAAATTCAAAATACAAGCAAAACAAAGAAAGAGCTGAAATATTAATTTCATTGTAAAGTTTCTTACTAATTTCATCACTATCGTTTAATGGTCTGTAACAAATTCTCACTAAAACCATTTTCCCTTTATATTCACTAACAGAAATCAAAATGGCCTGAATCTCTTTGCTGTTGTCTTTGAGATCCTTAACTTCCACAGACTGTAACTTATAAAGACACAACCTTCTTTTTTGTACTCTCTTCCTATTAAAGAGCCTGTAACCCTATATTTCAAAGAAACTTCTGTCATCAAAATCATTTATGTTTAACCATGTTTCAGTTATTCCCATTACATCATCAACATCCATTCCTACTGTTGCTCAAAAGTCATCTATTTCATCAGTGATATTTGTAGCATTACAATAGTAACAATTAAGCCTATTCTTATAACTATTTCTATACTCATTTCTTAAGTGAAACATTTCTTTGTCTCTTAATTTTGCGTTTAGTTTTTCCTGACCCTCAACACTACCTAGTCCTAGTTTAAAACTTCCATTCAGATAAGTTAAAAGCCATAGCAAACAAGCCAGCCTCTACTATATTAAAATGTAAATTATCCATTTCAAAAAAGCTCTTTTCTTCCATTGAACCGACCGCAGAAATCCCACCAGCCTGTCTGCTCATATGTTACATAATAACTCAAACCTAGCATTTAATCCTAGTGACCTACTTACAACTTTATCTCCGCAGTTTATTCTGGGAAGTATCCATGAAAAATTAAATTATGTTTTTTTTAAATGCCTTTATCAACCATTTGAACTTATTAATTAACTCCTTTGACCTACCTTTCCCTATATTATTAGCCCCTACTTGCGCTACAAAAACTATATCTCTGCTAGCCTCTTTTAATATATCTCGTGTCTCATCAGTTAATATCTTCCATTTGTGCCTTTTGTTAGCATAATCTAACTCTTTTTCTCCCTATCAATACAAGCCAAGGGCTAAAATCTGTTGCTCAAAAGAAATGGTTCATTATAAACACATCCACTACTTTTAACCCTAATAATACTATTTATAACCTCCTGAAGGTCATTGTCAGTTGATTTATCCTTTGCATATAAAAGATTAAGCTTCTCCTGAAATCCTGCTACCATTTCCCACAGTCCACAGTTACCTTTATCTATTACCTCAACTTTAATTAGGATAACCTCCAACCTATCAACTCTACATAAAAATTGCACATCTTGTGCAGAATAGCTCTGTTTTCTCGGCATATTTTATGAGTTTTTACGCTAGTTTTAACATATTCGTTAAAATCGGATAATATCTACTTCTCATTTCAGTTATAACTTATGTGAACGAGAGTCTAGCCTTCAAACAAAATATAATCATAGGTAATTTGTGAATACATTAGAAAAGCCTTATTCGGGTCACCAAGGGAAACTGAGATTTAAATAATATGTTATATCATTGTTCGTTTGTTTGTTTTGAATTTCGCGCAAAGCTACACGAGGGCTATCTGCGCTAGCCGTCCCTAATTTAGCAGTGTAAGACTAGAGGGAAGGCAGATAGTCATCACCACCTACCGCCAACTCTTGGGCTACTCTTTTACCCACAAATAGTGGGATTGACAGTCACAGTATAACGCCCATACGTATGAAAGGGTGAACATGTTATACCATAGAAGATAACGAGGACAAGAGTTCTCAGTTTTTTCTCACTATTTTCTAATCAAAACCTTTATTACTTTCCATTGTGTAAGCTTTATTAATCATTGGTACATTGTGAAATATTGTTTGGTATCTAATATTATTTTTTTTAGCTTTAACTGTAAATTTGTTTTTTATTTGTTTATTTAAAGTTACGTACAAAGCTACACATTAGGCTATCTGTGCTCTGCCCACCAAGGGTGTCGAAACCCGGTTTCCAACATTGTAAGACCGCAGACATACCGCTGTTTCACTGGTAGGTTTACCTCTATTACCGAATATTTTGAAATTTATTAAATTACAGAAAATATTAATTCGATGTTAAAAAAGCAACAAAATTCCTATTACAGATCTATACGGTAGTACACATTGATGTAAAACATGTAAAAAAAACCCTCACTGGCAGTAACACATGGATGTAAAACATATAAAGAAACCCCTCAGTGGCAGTACACATGGATGTAAAACATATAAAGAAAGCCCTTACTGGCAGTACACATGGATGTAAAACATGTAAAGAAACCCCTCACTGGCAGTACACATGGATGTAAAACATATAAAGAAAGCCCTCACTTGCAGTACACATGGATGTAAAACATATAAAGAAAGTCCTCGCTGGCAGTACACGTTGATGTAAAACATATAAAGAAAGCCCCTCACTGGCAGTACACATGGATGTAAAACATATAAAGAAAGCCCTCACTGGCAGTACACATGGATGTAAAACATATAAAGAAAGTCCTCACTGGCAGTACACATGGATGTAAAACATATAAAGAAAGTCCTCGCTGGCAGTACACGTTGATGTAAAACATATAAAGAAAGTCCTCGCTGGCAGTACACGTTGATGTAAAACATATAAAGAAAGCCCTCGCTGGCAGTACACATGGATGTAAAACATATAAAGAAACCTCTCGCTGGCAGTACACGTTGATGTAAAACATATAAAGAAAGCCCTCACTGGCAGTACACATGGATGTAAAACGTATAAAAAAAGCCCTCACTGGCAGTACACATGGATGTAAAACATATAAAGAAACCCCTCACTGGCAGTACACATGGATGTAAAACATATAAAGAAAGCACTCGCTGGCAGTACACATGGATGTAAAACATATAAAAAAACCCCTCACTGGCAGTACACATGGATGTAAAACATATAAAGAAAGTCCTCGCTGGCAGTACACGTTGATGTAAAACATATAAAGAAAGTCCTCGCTGGCAGTACACGTTGATGTAAAACATATAAAGAAAGCCCTCGCTGGCAGTACACATGGATGTAAAACATATAAAGAAAGTTCTCGCTGGCAGTACACGTTGATGTAAAACATATAAAGAAAGTCCTCGCTGGCAGTACACATTGATGTAAAACATGTAAAGAAAGCCCTCACTGGCAGTACACATGGATGTAAAACATATAAAAAAAAACCTCACTGGCAATACACATGGATGTAAAACATAAAAAGAAAGTCCTCGCTGGCAGTGCACATGGATGTAAAACACAAAAAGAAAGTCCTCGCTGGCAGAACACATTGATGTAAAACATATAAAGAAAGTCCTCGCTGGCAGTACACGTTGATGTAAAACATATAAAGAAAGCCCTCGCTGGCAGTACACATGGATGTAAAACATATAAAGAAACCTCTCGCTGGCAGTACACGTTGATGTAAAACATATAAAGAAAGCCCTCACTGGCAGTACACATGGATGTAAAACATATAAAGAAAGCCCTCACTGGCAGTACACATGGATGTAAAACATATAAAGAAAGCCCTCACTGGCAGTACACATGGATGTAAAACATATAAAGAAAGCACTCGCTGGCAGTACACATGGATGTAAAACATATAAAGAAACCCCTCACTGGCAGTACACATGGATGTAAAACATATAAAGAAACCTTTCGCTGGCAGTACACGTTGATGTAAAACATATAAAGAAGCCTCTCACTGGCAGTACACATGGATGTAAAACATATAAAGAAAGTCCTCGCTGGCAGTACACGTTGATGTAAAACATATAAAGAAAGTCCTCGCTGGCAGTACACGTTGATGTAAAACATATAAAGAAAGCCCTCGCTGGCAGTACACATGGATGTAAAACATATAAAGAAACCTCTCGCTGGCAGTACACGTTGATGTAAAACATATAAAGAAAGCCCTCACTGGCAGTACACATGGATGTAAAACATATAAAAAAAGCCCTCACTGGCAGTACACATGGATGTAAAACATATAAAGAAACCCCTCACTGGCAGTACACATGGATGTAAAACATATAAAGAAAGCACTCGCTGGCAGTACACATGGATGTAAAACATATAAAAAAAACCCTCACTGGCAGTACACATGGATGTAAAACATATAAAGAATCCTCTCGCTGGCAGTACACGTTGATGTAAAACATATAAAGAAAGCCCTCACTGGCAGTACACATGGATGTAAAACATATAAAGAAACCCCTCACTGGCAGTACTCGTTGATGTAAAACATATAAAGAAACCCCTCACTGGCAGTACACATGGATGTAAAACATATAAAGAAAGCACTCGCTGGCAGTACACATGAATGTAAAACATATAAAAAAAAACCCTCACTGGCAGTACACATGGATGTAAAACATATAAAGAAAGTCCTCGCTGGCAGTACACGTTGATGTAAAACATGTAAAGAAAGTCCTCGCTGGCAGTACACGTTGATGTAAAACATATAAAGAAAGCCCTCGCTGGCAGTACACATGGATGTAAAACATATAAAGAAAACCCTCACTGGCAGTACACATGGATGTAAAACATATAAAGAAAGTCCTCGCTGGCAGTACACATGGATGTAAAACATATAAAGAAAGTCCTCGCTGGCAGTACACGTTGATGTAAAACATATAAAGAAACCCCTCACTGGCAGTACACATGGATGTAAAACATATAAAGAAAGCCCTCGCTGGCAGTACACATGGATGTAAAACATATAAAGAAAGCCCTCGCTGGCAGTACACATGGATGTAAAACATATAAAGAAACCTCTCGCTGGCAGTACACGTTGATGTAAAACATATAAAGAAAGCCCTCACTGGCAGTACACATGGATGTAAAACATATAAAAAAAGCCCTCACTGGCAGTACACATGGATGTAAAACATATAAAGAAACCCCTCACTGGCAGTACACATGGATGTAAAACATATAAAGAAAGCACTCGCTGGCAGTACACATGGATGTAAAACATATAAAAAAACCCCTCACTGGCAGTACACATGGATGTAAAACATATAAAGAAAGTCCTCGCTGGGAGTACACGTTGATGTAAAACATTTGAAGAAAGTCCTCGCTGGCAGTACACATAGATGTAAAACATATAAAGAAAGCCCTCACTGGCAGTACACATGGATGTAAAACATATAAAGAAAGTCCCTCGCTGGCAGTACACATGGATGTAAAACATATAAAGAAAGTCCTCGCTGGCAGTACACGTTGATGTAAAACATATAAAGAAAGCCCTCGCTGGCAGTACACATGGATGTAAAACATATAAAGAAAGCCCTCACTGGCAGTACACATGGATGTAAAACATATAAAGAAAGTCCTCGCTGGCAGTACACATGGATGTAAAACATATAAAGTCCTCGCTGGCAGTACACGTTGATGTAAAACATATAAAGAAAGCCCTCGCTGGCAGTACACATGGATGTAAAATATATAAAGAAAGCCCTCTCTGGCAGTACACGTTGATGTAAAACATATAAAGAAAGCCCTCGCTGGCAGTACACATGGATGTAAAACATATAAAGAAAGCCCTCGCTGGCAGTACACATGGATGTAAAACATAAAGAAAGCCCTCACTGGCAGTACACATGGATGTAAAACATATAAAGAAAGTCCTCGCTGGCAGTACACATGGATGTAAAACATATAAAGAAAGTCCTCGCTGGCAGTACACGTTGATGTAAAACATATAAAGAAAGTCCTCGCTGGCAGTACACATGGATGTAAAACATATAAAGAAAGCCCTCGCTGGCAGTACACGTTGATGTAAAACATATAAAGAAAGCCCTCGCTGGCAGTACACATGGATGTAAAACATATAAAGAAAGCCCTCACTGGCAGTACACATGGATGTAAAACATATAAAGAAAGTCCTCGCTGGCAGTACACATGGATGTAAAACATATAAAGAAAGTCCTCGCTGGCAGTACACGTTGATGTAAAACATATAAAGAAAGCCCTCGCTGGCAGTACACATGGATGTAAAACATATAAAGAAACCTCTCGCTGGCAGTACACGTTGATGTAAAACATATAAAGAAAGCCCTCACTGGCAGTACACATGGATGTAAAACATATAAAGAAACCCCTCACTGGCAGTACACATGGATGTAAAACATATAAAGAATCCTCTCGCTGGCAGTACACGTTGATGTAAAACATATAAAGAAAGTCCTCGCTGGCAGTACACGTTGATGTAAAACATATAAAGAAAGCCCTCACTGGCAGTACACATGGATGTAAAACATATAAAAAAAGCCCTCACTGGCAGTACACATGGATGTAAAACATATAAAGAAACCCCTCACTGGCAGTACACATGGATGTAAAACATATAAAGAAAGTTCTCGCTGGCAGTACACGTTGATGTAAAACATATAAAGAAAGTCCTCGCTGGCAGTACACATTGATGTAAAACATGTAAAGAAAGCCCTCACTGGCAGTACACATGGATGTAAAACATATAAAAAAAAACCTCACTGGCAATACACATGGATGTAAAACATATAAAGAAAGTCCTCGCTGGCAGTGCACATGGATGTAAAACATATAAAGAAAGTCCTCGCTGGCAGTACACGTTGATGTAAAACATATAAAGAAAGTCCTCGCTGGCAGTACACGTTGATGTAAAACATATAAAGAAAGCCCTCGCTGGCAGTACACATGGATGTAAAACATATAAAGAAACCTCTCGCTGGCAGTACACGTTGATGTAAAACATATAAAGAAAGCCCTCACTGGCAGTACACATGGATGTAAAACATATAAAAAAAGCCCTCACTGGCAGTACACATGGATGTAAAACATATAAAGAAAGCCCTCACTGGCAGTACACATGGATGTAAAACATATAAAGAAAGCACTCGCTGGCAGTACACATGGATGTAAAACATATAAAGAAACCCCTCACTGGCAGTACACATGGATGTAAAACATATAAAGAAACCTTTCGCTGGCAGTACACGTTGATGTAAAACATATAAAGAAGCCTCTCACTGGCAGTACACATGGATGTAAAACATATAAAGAAAGTCCTCGCTGGCAGTACACGTTGATGTAAAACATATAAAGAAAGTCCTCGCTGGCAGTACACGTTGATGTAAAACATATAAAGAAAGCCCTCGCTGGCAGTACACATGGATGTAAAACATATAAAGAAACCTCTCGCTGGCAGTACACGTTGATGTAAAACATATAAAGAAAGCCCTCACTGGCAGTACACATGGATGTAAAACGTATAAAAAAACCCTCACTGGCAGTACACATGGATGTAAAACATATAAAGAAACCCCTCACTGGCAGTACACATGGATGTAAAACATATAAAGAAAGCACTCGCTGGCAGTACACATGGATGTAAAACATATAAAAAACCCTCACTGGCAGTACACATGGATGTAAAACATATAAAGAATCCTCTCGCTGGCAGTACACGTTGATGTAAAACATATAAAGAAAGCCCTCACTGGCAGTACACATGGATGTAAAACATATAAAGAAACCCCTCACTGGCAGTACTCGTTGATGTAAAACATATAAAGAAACCCCTCACTGGCAGTACACATGGATGTAAAACATATAAAGAAAGCACTCGCTGGCAGTACACATGAATGTAAAACATATAAAAAAAAAACCCTCACTGGCAGTACACATGGATGTAAAACATATAAAGAAAGTCCTCGCTGGCAGTACACGTTGATGTAAAACATGTAAAGAAAGTCCCTCGCTGGCAGTACACGTTGATGTAAAACATATAAAGAAAGCCCTCGCTGGCAGTACACATGGATGTAAAACATATAAAGAAAACCCTCACTGGCAGTACACATGGATGTAAAACATATAAAGAAAGTCCTCGCTGGCAGTACACATGGATGTAAAACATATAAAGAAAGTCCCTCGCTGGCAGTACACGTTGATGTAAAACATATAAAGAAACCCCTCACTGGCAGTACACATGGATGTAAAACATATAAAGAAAGCACTCGCTGGCAGTACACATGGATGTAAAAGATATAAAGAAAGCCCTCGCTGGCAGTACACATGGATGTAAAACATATAAAGAAACCTCTCGCTGGCAGTACACGTTGATGTAAAACATATAAAGAAAGCCCTCACTGGCAGTACACATGGATGTAAAACATATAAAAAAAGCCCTCACTGGCAGTACACATGGATGTAAAACATATAAAGAAACCTCTCGCTGGCAGTACACATGGATGTAAAACATATAAAGAAAGCACTCGCTGGCAGTACACATGGATGTAAAACATATAAAAAAAACCCTCACTGGCAGTACACATGGATGTAAAACATATAAAGAAAGTCCTCGCTGGGAGTACACGTTGATGTAAAACATTTGAAGAAAGTCCTCGCTGGCAGTACACATGGATGTAAAACATATAAAGAAAGCCCTCACTGGCAGTACACATGGATGTAAAACATATAAAGAAAGTCCTCGCTGGCAGTACACATGGATGTAAAACATATAAAGAAAGTCCTCGCTGGCAGTACACGTTGATGTAAAACATATAAAGAAAGCCCTCGCTGGCAGTACACATGGATGTAAAACATATAAAGAAAGCCCTCACTGGCAGTACACATGGATGTAAAACATATAAAGAAAGTCCTCGCTGGCAGTACACATGGATGTAAAACATATAAAGAAAGTCCTCGCTGGCAGTACACGTTGATGTAAAACATATAAAGAAAGCCCTCGCTGGCAGTACACATGGATGTAAAATATATAAAGAAAGCCCTCTCTGGCAGTACACGTTGATGTAAAACATATAAAGAAAGCCCTCGCTGGCAGTACACATGGATGTAAAACATATAAAGAAAGCCCTCGCTGGCAGTACACATGGATGTAAAACATAAAGAAAGCCCTCACTGGCAGTACACATGGATGTAAAACATATAAAGAAAGTCCTCGCTGGCAGTACACATGGATGTAAAACATATAAAGAAAGTCCTCGCTGGCAGTACACGTTGATGTAAAACATATAAAGAAAGTCCTCGCTGGCAGTACACATGGATGTAAAACATATAAAGAAAGCCCTCGCTGGCAGTACACGTTGATGTAAAACAT
Organism: Tachypleus tridentatus; assembly: GCF_004210375.1. Lineage (NCBI taxonomy): Eukaryota > Metazoa > Arthropoda > Merostomata > Xiphosura > Limulidae > Tachypleus > Tachypleus tridentatus. The sequence goes on from NC_134833.1 coordinate 33,754,035, forward strand.
ATAAAGAAAGCCCTCGCTGGCAGTACACATGGATGTAAAACATATAAAGAAAGCCCTCACTGGCAGTACACATGGATGTAAAACATATAAAGAAAGTCCTCGCTGGCAGTACACATGGATGTAAAACATATAAAGAAAGTCCTCGCTGGCAGTACACGTTGATGTAAAACATATAAAGAAAGCCCTCGCTGGCAGTACACATGGATGTAAAACATATAAAGAAACCTCTCGCTGGCAGTACACGTTGATGTAAAACATATAAAGAAAGCCCTCACTGGCAGTACACATGGATGTAAAACATATAAAGAAACCCCTCACTGGCAGTACACATGGATGTAAAACATATAAAGAATCCTCTCGCTGGCAGTACACGTTGATGTAAAACATATAAAGAAAGTCCTCGCTGGCAGTACACGTTGATGTAAAACATATAAAGAAAGCCCTCACTGGCAGTACACATGGATGTAAAACATATAAAAAAAGCCCTCACTGGCAGTACACATGGATGTAAAACATATAAAGAAACCCTCACTGGCAGTACACATGGATGTAAAACATATAAAGAAAGCACTCGCTGGCAGTACACATGGATGTAAAACATATAAAAAAAACCCTCACTGGCAGTACACATGGATGTAAAACATATAAAGAAAGTCCTCGCTGGCAGTACACGTTGATGTAAAACATTTGAAGAAAGTCCTCGCTGGCAGTACACGTTGATGTAAAACATATAAAGAAAGCCCTCGCTGGCAGTACACATGGATGTAAAACATATAAAGAAAGCCCTCACTGGCAGTACACATGGATGTAAAACATATAAAGAAAGTCCTCGCTGGCAGTACACATGGATGTAAAACATATAAAGAAAGTCCTCGCTGGCAGTACACGTTGATGTAAAACATATAAAGAAAGCCCTCGCTGGCAGTACACATGGATGTAAAACATATAAAGAAACCTCTCGCTGGCAGTACACGTTGATGTAAAACATATAAAGAAAGCCCTCACTGGCAGTACACATGGATGTAAAACATATAAAGAAACCCCTCACTGGTAGTACACATGGATGTAAAACATATAAAGAATCCTCTCGCTGGCAGTACACGTTGATGTAAAACATATAAAGAATCCTCTCGCTGGCAGTACACGTTGATGTAAAACATATAAAGAATCCTCTCGCTGGCAGTACACATGGATGTAAAACATATAAAGAAACTCCTCACTGGCAGTACACATGGATGTAAAACATATAAAGAATCCTCTCACTGGCAGTACACATGGATGTAAAACATATAAAGAAAGCACTCGCTGGCAGTACACATGGATGTAAAACATGTAAAGAAACCCCTCACTGGCAGTACACATAGATGTAAAACATATAAAGGAATCCTGCACAGGCAGTGTGTATATATACACATTCATAAATGTAAATATTCTTGTGTGTGTAGAAAAATATTTTAACTTTAAACTAAGATAAAGAACCTAACGAGACTGATAGTGTTATTAGAACTATAAATTACTTGTGTGAAAGTGAAAAACTGTAAATTTTGGAAAGCGTTTTCCTTTTGTCCGAACTTTATAGTGTTGACCAGGGTTTTACGGAGACACCTGGATATTCCTGAACACGTACAACAAGATGGCGTTAGTTCTGCCAACGTAGGTGGTTTTGTCAAACCAACCTTGGGTGGTGCAGTCGCCGCACGTTTATTTGTACATAACCCGTAAGCGCAGAGGCGAGTGGCTGTTTGTATGGTTACGCAAATAAGGCTTTTTTTTTAAAAAAAGGTCTAAACGGTTATTTGAAAACAAACTACCCCGGATTTAAGTTACGGGTAGTGTCTGTGCGTTAACTTTTCTTTTACTAGCAGACTTTGTTTGTCAGTTGGTGGTTTTGACATGTCGTTTGAGAGAGAGTTTGTTATATTCAGAAAGTTACGTGTTGTTTTGTTTTTTATTATTATTCCTATACTTACCAGGCAGCATAAAATATAAGCTCCCCTAGTTGCGCCCTACGTCATGAAGGGCGAAAAAGGTCAAAGCTGAACCAGATATTGCATAGCCACCTTGTTTTGACCCAAACCACAGAATACACAATGGCGGGTCTGGCTTACACTTCGTGGTCAAGACGTTAGGAGTGATATTTTCTGACAAACCTTGGTGGTATTCTTCGAGATGTTATGCGTGTAGGTCATTTCAATGTAGAAAATCTGGTGGGTCGAGAAGACTGGACAATCTTTGTTATGTAGAATAAACAATAAGATTTTTGTTCATATACGAGAGGAAATAAAACTGTCAAAAGCCATGAAAAGACCAATAAAAGTTTTATTACGGTGAACAGAGGCTGGTAAGACATTAAGGTTTCTTGTTACAAGGACGTTTAGAAAAGAGAGATTTGGTTGTTTTATATTTCACCCGTACATCGTATGTTATCAGGTGTGTATGTTTGTTTTGTTATTAAGCACAAAGCTACACAAAGGGATATCTGTGCTCTGCCCATCATGGAAATCGAGACCCGGTTTCTAGCAATATAAGTCCGCAGACATACCGCTTTATCAGGTGCGTTCTTCAGAAATTTTTACAGGACGTTTCTGAAATCTATATCACATGTAGTCCTAAGAAAGCCGTGAGTTCAATGCACGGTTTATAGCAGAGTTCATATCCGACTGAAGAAACACGTTAGGAAACAGAAAGGTTTATGAATACGAAGTACAGACGTTACATTCAGGCTTTCCTAGAATTAGATTTAATTTTCCTGTCTTTCCACGCACCCTTTCTCTTGGAAGCACCTGTGATTTTTTTAATTTTTTTTTTGAAGGGGAAATTGTTGTGAATTTAGGTGAGTCTAAAGTATGTTCTAACCTTACGACTTACTTTCCATTCATAGATTTTTGTTCTCACCCCCAGTGGAAAAGCGGTGTGGCTGCGCTAAAAACCAGGTTTCTATATTAGTGGTGAGCAGAACACAGATAGTTTATTGTGTATCTTTGTGCTTAACTAGAGAAAAAAAAACAAGTAAAAAGAACAAAGCAAAAACGGATTCTATGTTTCAAAAAACAAGTTATACTTCGAGGAATGATCATCACTGTCATGGTCGTTTAATTTTATTTTCATTGAGAAATATTAACCACACACCATTAGATAAAAAACCTACATAAACAACTTTAGCTCTTGTACTGGTACTTTTTAAGCATGGTTAGTTTAACTGATATAAAACATTATAATACATAGCCATATTCCAAAGTTAATGGTTTGTAGGCATTGTTCGTTTCTGAATTTTACTCAAACCTACCACGACGGCTGTCTGCGCTAGCTGTTCCTAATTTAGCATCATAAGACCAGAGAAAAGGCAGCTAGTCATCACCATTCACCGTCAACTTACGGGATACAAACGAATAGTGGAATTGACCGTCACATTATAATGCCACCACAGCTGAAAGTGCGAGCTTATTTGGTGTGACGAGGATTCGAACCCGCGACCCTCTGATTACGAGTGGAGTTTTTTTGTTTTTTTCTTCTCTTTATTCATCCTACCTCAAAGAGGGGGTATAAACATAAATACATGAAATAAAACACTAGTTAAATAATTAGCATATGGAGAGAAAACATTGCAAGATACCACCTTATTAAAAAATTACAACAAAAGGTATAAAGTGGAGTGCTTTAACCATCTGGCCATACCGGGCCCATTAAGTTTGTCCCGACTTTATTTTTATACAGTTTTTATTGTCGTTAAGCACAAAGGGCTATCTGTCCTTTGCTAACAGCAGGTACCGAAACTAAATTTTTAGTAATTTAAACCCTCAGACTTACCGGATAGTTGGTCTACATAGGAAACGAAATTGGAATACATTTAGGGTAGAAGAAATATACTTATTATTTAAGATTTTCAAATTTGACTCTTCTGTCTATTCATTGAATGTGAACCATAAACAATTCTTTTGTTCGTTTAATGAACTACTGAACGTTATTTATTAATCAAAGTAAATAAACCCCATCTCATCTTGATGAGTTCATGTTGAACCTTATTACAAGAAGAAATTCAATAGTATGGAACAATTTAACCAAAGTAGTGTTATTCACTGTTCTGAATATTTTTTATACACAGATGCACGGTAGTACACGTTGTCGAGCAAAGTTACGTTTAAAATTGAAGTTAAAATAACTGCTGAGGTACCACGTGGATTGGTTTCTGAAACTTCGTTTTCGAAGTTGGGCCAATCATAGACGACGTACAAGGTTATGTTAGGTCAAATTAATTCCGGATCGATCTGACTCCGGCATACATCCATGTAAATTTGATGAAGACAAACAAAGTATACCAAAACGCTGTTCTGAGCGAACCTATGAGGCTGAATTTCTGAGCAGTCAGTGAACTTTAAAGGATCCATAAAATAAATAATTTTTACGTGAATAGGTAACGCAGCCTGCGCAATCTACATGCTAAAAGTTGCATCGTTACCAGATAATAACATTCAGGTGTTTAGATCGATAAATCTTCATTCTTACTTCGTAAGTAAAATTATATATGTATGTATATATGCAATACGCATAAAAGTGTAATTTATTTACAGGATATTATATCCATATACATTTCAAACAATAATATCAAACACAATAAGTTACATTTAGCCAGCTAAGCCAAATTACAAGTGATACCAGGCGGTATACAGGTAATGTCTCACCAGGTTTTAGAAAAAAAAATTACAACATCTTACCCAAACGCTCCCCGCTAGTACAGAGGTAAGTCTACGAAGTTACAACATTAAAATCAAGGGTTCGATTCCTTCCTGTGGGCTCAACAGATAGCCCAATGTGGCTTTGCTATAAGAAAAACACACACTAACTCAAATATTCTTTTATATGGTTAATTGTTTATTTATTTTCTATTCCATTTTTGAAGACATCTTGAAAGTTTGTTTGCTTTTGTTTTTGGTTTGAACTGAGAATCTAATTAGGAAGGTAGTTTGGTAATTATAGCTTGTATTTTTTCTAGAAACAAATTACACATTGTTACAAAAATTCGGCACTTTATAACATAAAACTGCCGTCTCATTAGAAAGAAATAATTCTATTTCAATAAACAATCATCAAATATATTTTTCAATCGAATACAATAAACTAAACATTTTCAAAAAATGATTGGGAAATACGAAAAAAACAACAACAATTTGTTTTCTGAACATGAAACAAAAAAAAAATAAAGATTCAACTCATGTTGAGAAAAGATTTCCCAGAATTGAAACATCGTGGAAAAAAAGAATTTCTTGAATATTTATAAAAACTAGAGAAATTTTGGTGGTCGACTTTATTTAATTACTTCATTCAAGTCTTATTGTTGTAATATTTCATAAAGTATGCATCTTGTGATTTATTAAAGTAACGCTAAATTTTTATAAAACTCTGTATTTATGAACAGGAATGCAACATCAAAAGTTAGTTTGTTTTAATGCAAGAGTTAGTAATTATAGAGGTGAGACATTGTTCTGAATCCAATACCAGCAGTTATGTATTCAACTCGATATCTTGTGATTATTATAAGGTTGAAGAGTCAATAATGATGTAATTATAGTGTTGTTTTTTTCAATAATATGTGGCATTTTTTTAACACAGTAATTATGATTAGTTTAGTATCTGAAGAAACATCACAGAACAGTATCTACATGCTTTCGGTCATATTGTCTTTTGCCTCAAAACAAATGAGTTTAGCTAAAAACACAAAGAGTATGTGTAATGCAGTTAGTGCTAACTACAAGTCAGATGATAAAAACACTTTAACACTCCAAGTAAGTACTTTAATAATTCTTTTTCTTTTATAATTCAAGAGGGCACTTTAGAAAAAATTGAATAAACAATTCGACGTACATTGATTTACATTTTTAGCACAAATAGCTTCTTTGTTTCAGGATTTCGTATCGAGCTACACAATGTGGTTCTGCATATAGTCGTACATAAGTTTGACCTGATAGACTAGAATAGAGCTCTCGAACCAAGGGCCCCAGAAAAGAGTCAAGAGGACTATATTTAGTACACAAAATACATGAAACTTTCAAGGTACTCAGTAGCTATAAATTCACTAAGTGGGACCCTCAGTTAAGATGCGCTGGAGAGCCCTGTGCTAAGAAAGTTTGGGGAATACTAGACTAGGAAAGGGCAGCTAGTTAACAGCACCCACTGCCAGTTGGACTACTCTAGATTGACCGAATGGTGGAATTTGATCTTGGCTTTTGTAACGCGTCTACGGCCAACAAGTGAGAAGAAACTTTCGGGGCAGTGGGGAGGCAAACCACGAACTCTAGGATTCACAATTTCTATTTCCGTTTGTTGTTGAGCACAGAGCTACACAATGGATATTTTCGCTGTTCCCACCGCGGATATCGAAACCCGTTTTGTTTTTTAGTGTTTTAAGCTTTCATACTTGTCGTTGAGCCGCTAGTTGGCTCGAATTCAGAGTTCGAGAATGCTAATTCATAGACTGCAGCCACTCACCCTGAAAGAAAAAACACTTTGTTCAACATTTTACGTAAGGCTTATAACGAGTTTCGGCCCGGCATGGCCAAGCATGTTAAAACGTGCGACTCGTAATCTGAGGGTCGCGGGTTCGCATCCCTGTGGCGCCAAACATGCTCGCCCTTTCAGCCGTGGGGGCATTATAATGTGACGGTCAATCCCACAATTCGTTGGTAAAAAGTAGCCCAAGAGTTGGCGGTGGGTGGTGATGACTAGCTGCCTTCCCTCTAGTCTTACACTGCTAAATTGGGACGGCTAGCACAGATAGCCCTCGAGTAGCTTTGTGCGAAATAAAAAAACAAAACAAAAACAAACCAAACATGCTAAATGTCTTAGCTACGCCAAGTTTGTCATCACATTCGGTAAGTGGTTAACGTCATTAGCGATTCGTTTGTTTGGTCGAAGTTAAACAAAGAGCTACACAACTGTTTTTAGCCACCACGGGTATCAAACCCAGATTTCTAGCGTTACAAGTCCACAGATATATCACTGAGGGGCATGATTAGTAAATGTGGATTATTGTATAACAGTAATTGCATATATTTTTTTTTTTTTTACTGAAGAAAATAGTGGTCACGTAGTTCATCTGGAGACAAAATTAAACAATGACTACGTTTATTCGCTCAGGACACTCGACATAGATAACTAGAATTATGTAACAGAGTTCCCCGATGAAACAGCGGGTGAGTTTACGGAATTACAACGCTAGAATGTAGGGTTTGATTCCCAACGGTAGACACAGCATATAACTCAATGTGAATTTGATCTAAAAACAGTCTATTAGTATCTAAGTAGAAAATACGATGTTTTTTTTTATGAAAATATCCAAACCACAGAAAATTTAAGATTTCCAAGTTATATTATACCTGTCAGTTTAAGTAAATCCAACTGTACCATGTTTAATTTGACTATTTTAGGTGCTGAATAAATTTATGGCTTCCATTTTATTTTCGACTTTTCAACTTTTTTGTTTTTTTTATTATATCTCTCGGTTGGACAGACAAGTTGATAATACCGACCGCTCCTTATTTTCTCCCTCCCTCCAGGTAGCTCAGCGGTAAGTAGACGGATTTGTGATTTTGGAAAAAAATCTGTTTTCAAACTCCTGGTGTACACACCACGAATAGTTAGTTCATTTTGTAGTTTTGTGCTCAGCTGGAACAAACAAATAAACCTTATTTATACAACAATTTAAATTTTAGCCGCACCATCTAGTGGCTAGTTTCATGAAACTTTTCAAAACCTTATTTAATTTATATTTTATACGTTTGGGAGCTTATAGCTTACAATTATTAATATGTTATTTATATATATATATAAGATTGTACTGTCAGGTGAAGTGACTTAATATCTGAGTATTGTTTGCGCTTTGGTGTGTAGAAGATTAAATAAGTGGCCACAATTCATGGTAAATATTAAGAAGTTTGTAGGCCCGGCATGGCTAAGCGTGTTAAGGTGCGCGACTCTTAATCTGAGGGTCGCAGGTTCGCATCCCAATCGCGCCAATCATGCTCGCCCTTTCAGTCGTGGGGGCGTTATAAAGTTATAATCAATCCCACTATTCGTTGGTAAAATAGTAGCCCCAGAGTTGGTGGTGGGTGGTGACGACTAGCTGCCTTCCCTCTAGTCTTACACTGCTAACTTACGGACGGCTAGCACAGATAGCCCTCGAGTGGCTTTGTGCGAAATTCAAAAACAAACAAACAAGACGCTTGTAAGTTGTATTATGGATCCCTATGGTGTCAGGATCAACAGAACATCACATTACATGCAGGCACATGAAACTGTTTGTTTGTAGTAAACAAGAGAGAAACACGTCAAGAATTATATTGAATATTTTTATTTATGTTTATAAAATAGGCATAGTATTTAATACTATGCATAGACATCAACGTGTTTGTCTATTATAAAATACACCATTAAAGTTTACGAATAAAAACAAATTATTCAATGGAGAAATCACTGATACAGGAAATTAAATGCAACATAAAGAATTTTCACTCTTTGCGCTTCTACGAACCGTTGGTGAAACACAATCAACGGTTAAGCAACATTGGAAGCCAACAACAACAAAAGTTGACTTTAGTAATAGACTTTGCTGCAACTCTGGATGCCAGTGTTAAATTTTGGAACACGACTTATCTGATATATGAAAATGATTTGTTTGTTTGTTTGTAAATAACGATAAAGATAAACAATGGGCTGTCTGTGCTTTATCAATCATAAGTATCGAAACCCGATTTATAGCGTTGTAATTCCGCAGACAACGCTGTGCCACCTGGGTGCGTAAGATTTTCTTTGTTTGTTTTTTTAATTTTGTGTAAAGCTATACGAAGGTTATCTGCGTCAGCCGTCCCTAATTTTGCAGACTAGTGGGAAGGTAGCTAGTCATCACCGCCAACTCTTGGGCTACTCTTTTACCAACGAATAGTGGGATTGACCGTGACATTATAACGCCCCCACGGCTGAAAGAGCGAGCATATTTGGCGCGACGGGAAAGCGAACCCGCGACCTTCAGATTACGAACATTTAAATAATCTAATATATTCACTATATCGTTTTACCTTTTTATGATCATATAGGTTTCTTGACGACCTTTTACTCGGTATATTAACTTCTCCTGAAGTTGTATCACTTAGTGGATTTAGTGTTTGGAAATGTTGATGTGTGTGTATTTTTTTTAATAGTAAATTTATATTTCTTCAAATGTTGTTAAAACCCAAAATATTCAAAACAAATAATAAAATGTCCAACATTACCTTAGAGATAGAGTGATCAAATATGCCCAAACGACTTTTTATAATCATCGCATATGTATATGTAAAAATATTTTCTGGACACAACAGCACTCTTTCTGAGGAAAATGCAAACCTCCGCCATTTTGTTTTACTGGCCCTATTTAACTGTAATTGGTGTGAAACAATTCTACTTATTCGGCGTATTTAAATTAGATGCTACTATAGTAGTTAATCGTAGTGTTTGTGTAGTGATTTTATTTTAAAGAAAAAAATGTTGAACGCACATTCACGGTAAACTGGAAGTCACCAGTCAATGTTGAACGCACATTCACGGTAAACTGGAAGTCACCAGTCATAGTCTCGAGTTCCTCGTGCAAGTTGTCATATTACATTTCTCATTCTCTGCACTTCTTGAATAGTAACTCTAATGCTGACTTTTCCTCTCTGGTTTGACCAATTCTCCTTCGTACACAACAGGAAACAACTAAGTGGGAATAAGATAGGTTTACTGTAAACGGTATTTAAATAAATCAAGTTATTTGTTCTGAACTGAGAGTTTGAAGTATTGGGAGTTTATTACGCGCTATTTGCTGAATTGATTGAATAAAATATTGGCTAAAAACAAAAACACTGAACAGGTATTTCATATAGGCTTATTAGTTGATCTGCTGTCCAATGGTTACCGCGATAGATTGTGTGTGTTTGTGTTTTCTTATAGCAAAACCACATCAGGCTGTTTGCTGTGTCCACAGTTCGCACTTTCAGGTGATGGGTACGTAACGATCCGATCTCCAAGAGTTGGTGGTGGATAGTGTGAACTATCCGGTTTGTCCCATCAAAAGTATGGATGGCTAGCGCAGACAGTCCTGGTGTAGCTTTATGTACAACTCAACAATCAAGCAAATTAGTTGCCTTACAGTAAAACTGACGGAAAATATAATTGTTGCGTTTTTTTGTAAAATAGGAAAAAAAGCAAACTCTGTTCTGCACTTTTGTGTACTGTAAGGTACTTAATTAATGATTGATTGTTTATTTGTTTGTTTTTTAATTTCGCACAAAGCTACTCGAGGGCTATCTGTGCTAGCCGTCCATAATTTAGCAGTGTAAGACTAGAGGGAAGGCAGCTAGTCATCACCACCCACCGCCAACTGTTGGGCTACTCTTTTACCAACGAATAGTGGGATTGACCGTAATATTATAACGCCCCCACGGCTGAAAGTACGAGCATGTTTGGCGCAAAGGGGATGCGAACCCGTGACCCTCAGATTACGAGTCACACGCCTTAACGCGCTTGGCCATGCCGAGCCAAGTTTGTTTGTTATTAAGCACAAAGCTTACACAATGGGCTATCTGTGCTCTGCCCACCACTAGTATCGAAACACAGTTTCTAGCGGTGTGAATTTGCAGACACACTGCTGTGCCATTGTAGGGCGTAAGGTAGTTAAAGACCACTAATAACAGCCAGTGATTTATCAGAGTTGTACATCTGATGATAAACAGAACCCTCCTCACTTACTGTCATTTTTTTAAATGTAAACTTCCTGTACATAGTGTGTTTGTGTGTTTTTTTATAGCAAAGCCACTTCGGGCTATCTGCACAAGGTAATAGACGACTTCTTAAGATAAGATGCGATTTTTAAAATGATAAGGAAAGAAACAAATGTCAGCTTTTGAACAACAGTCACATAACTTTAGTCTTCAACCACATTCTTCGGTAGATTGAAGTCAAAGTTAGATAAAATAATAGCTGGCTAATTTAAATCACGTGACAAATTATTTAACATGTTGGTAGAAAGGTTGAAAAAGTACTTTTAGGAGTTAAGAATTTCCATCTTTTTGTACGTTAAATGAAGCCGTGTTAAAATATCATGTTAAGATACTAAAGACATGTTCATATATAGGTGATACTTTAACATTTTTAATAAGCTACATTTGTAATCACGACGTTCGTGTATGAATTGTTAAACAGACAACCTTAGCTAGTCTCTCTTTTCTTTTACACAATATCCACTGTCTTGCTTGATTCTAATCAGGCTAACGTGAATTAATCGACTCAGTTCAATGGATCCGTGAAATTCTGTCACGAATACGTATTTAACTATACCAAGAGGCCAGACACAAGGCGGCGGTGCCAAAATCACAGTAATATTTATGAGTCTTCCCGGAATCGAATGTTTACGCCTCCCTTGATGTTTTTCAAACTCATTTCATCATATATTACTAAATCCTGCCCTTACACAACACTAGAGGGCAGTTTAACGTTTGGCTTTGCCAACGGGGAGTCCTTCACACATTCACTGCAGTGAGGCAATATGAATTGTGACATCTAGTTTAACGTTAACCAAAACAAGCCCACAAGTATAGCTTACAACATACATATTAATCATCTAGGTGGGATGAAACTAATGGGGTGGAGCTAAGCCAAAACCTCGCTGATGTAGGAGAACGCGCTATGTAGTAGTATTAGTAATGTTTAATATGTTAAAGGTTCGCAAGTGGTCTAAAGACAGAGCATCTGATTACAAAAATGTAATAAGGACAAAGAGGGTTGATCATTAATAAATATATTTTAATTGTTCAATACAGGCTAGTAAAGCATCTTAAACTTTCTTCACACATTGGAAGCTATCGTTCGAGATGTTATTTCATTACAAAATGATTCTTCACACATACTGAAAGCTGTTGTTCAAAATGTTATTATCGTTACAAGATGATTCATCTTACCGCCACAAAAAAAAATAAAAAACTTAGCCAGATTGAAAACACACGATTCGAAGATAAGCGTTTGAACGTATTTTTTTTCTATCTAGTTCAACCTTCACAGAGAGTTAGTTGTGTGTGACGAAACATTCTGGAGACATGAATCTGCGAAAGTAAACAAGACATATGTATGTATCTGCACGTGTTTCCAACGCGTGTTTGTTTTACATCTCAACAATAGCAATGAATGACTGAAGACAAATGTTTCCGTCTCAGGTTTTGGGTATTGTTCTCATGTAGGTTTTGCTTGTTTGTTTTTGAATTTCGCGCAAAGCTACACCAGGGCTATCAGCGCTAGCCGTCCCTAATTTAGTAGTGTAAGACTAGAGGGCAGGCAGCTAGTCATCACCACCCACCGCCAACTCTTGGGCTACTCTTTTACCAAAGAATAGTGGGATTGACCGTCACATTATAACGCTCCCACGACTGAAAGGGCGAGCATGTATGGCGTTACGGGGATTCGAACCCGCGACCCTCGGATTGCGAGTCGAGTGTCTTAAACATCCGGCCATGTCGGGCCCTCATGTAGGTAATAGGCATATTTCATTAAAATAACCGTCAACTAAAACAAATTGTGTTATATATATTGTATTAACTGCAACACAAACTATACAGTACTACAGAAGTCGAACACATTTAATATGTTCTGTCCAAACTTTGCACAGCTGATCGACATCTCAGAAAATTGCTAATAAAAAAAGTACTCAAACTGTTTACTTGTTGTTTATTACATATTCTTGATGTAATTGCCATGAAGTTTTGTTTGTGTTTTTACTTACTACTGACAAACATATTTTACTCTCTCTATGGAAGTTTAAGATTATGAATGATATTAACTGATTTTAATTACGTTTTAATGGAACATTAAGAAACATTACCCGTTAGTCGTGTAATTAGCTTATTCTGACAAGGAAAACCAACACTCAGAGCTGTTTTCTACTCTTACAAACAAACTAAAGACTGGTAAATGTTAATGGAGTCTCAATGAATAAGTGATTATTTCCGTAATCATGAACGTAATTATAAAATCAGTAAACTGGAATTATATAATGTACGTCCACGCATTGTTATGCATGCAATTGAAAAACAGTTGCTGGAACATGGCTACGAAAACAGATTAATGATTAGTTGCTAATACATGGCTCTTCTACGCATGCAATTAATTATCGTAAATAGTTGAGAAAATGTAAGTATCGGATTAAAATTCATTTTAAACAATAAAAGACGGAAGTATTTGAACATTCAGAGTGACACGAGTGACCCTTGAAGGACTGAGGTCAGTGGTAGAGGTTTTAGTCATGAGTCATGTAGCATCTACCTGTGATGAAACTGGATCAGGTGGGTGTATCAGGCCCCGGCATGGCCAGGTGGTTAAGGCACTCGACCCAAATTCCGAGGGTCGCGAGTTCGAACCCCGTCACACTAAATATGAAATATGTGGCTGTTAAACTGTTCATTAGAAAAATCATTAAATTAATTTCAACCTAACATTAGTTTCTACTTTTCGATTGTCGTATTATGTAATAGGCCGAAATTTCTTTTTTATTTTAGAAATTTTTGTGAAAGAAAAATAATAAAATTTTCCTTAATCTTTTTGTCTTTTTGAGCTATTCTTATAGGGTCAACTTAATATGGATATTATTTCCTGTTCATTGTTTTATTTTCATTCCTTTATATTATAAGATTTTAGGTATTGTTTGTGTAATAACAGGTTTTAAAGAACACTTTAACTTAAACATATTTTCAACATAAACGACAACTTTCATGCAGATTGTTGAAACATCCGAATCACTTTGTCTGAATACTAACCAGAAAATGGTGGCTCGTCGGTACAACTCATAATATATTTGTGCATCTCCTGATGTAGAATAAGATGGTTACCTGTTTCGTTTATAATACACCCGCAGCCAAATTATGTAGTGTGTTTAGTGGAACTACGTTATCCGTGATGACGAGAAAACCCACTTGTAGAGAAAAATATATATGTAAAAATATATATGGATAGAGAAAACTTTATGTAGAGGAGCGAACAACGTTTCGAACTTCTTCGGTCATCGTCAGGTTCACAAAGATAGAAAGAGGTAACTGACCGATAGCTGACCACATGTTTGAAGGCGGTTGTGTGATTGAGTGTAGGAATGTAGAGGGCGTGCTTATATCAGTGTAATTACGGTTCGAATCTTGGACTTTACGATACGCAGCTCGGCACGTCAGCTAACGCAAACACTCAATAAAACACCAGATTTTACAAATGTGAAAATACTTAAAACATGCATTATAGCCACTTATTACAACAAATTATGTTTTATATGAAGCTGTATTTCACATGTTTATGTAAAAAATATGTACCACGTATTTCACACTGTATCCAGGAAACGTATCATTCTGAATTCATAGACAGGTCAAGTGGTGTTAAATATGATTTGCGTAAAGTAAATATTGCAAACTGTTCCAAGGCTCAGATAACAAAAGATACTCTTATGCGTTAGAATTAACTTATTCTTTAAGCTGTTCTGTTGTCCTCTTCCCAGTTGTAGAGAGATAAGCATGAAGATTTATATGTTGCCAAATTGGGGTCGATACCCCTGCGGTGGGTACAGTGTAGATAACTCATTTTATAGCCTTGCGCTTAAACACAAATAAGCAACTATGTTGATGCAAAGTAAAATCAGAAATGGGTAAAACGTCGAGTGATTAACAAAAGTTTTAAAGTCACATGAGCAAGCCATGAAATATTTTTATTATTATTTCGTTTTCAGCTCACAGATATATACGTCGGGTTTTACTTCAGAAAAAGTTGCTGTTTTGTTGTGCTCGTCTTAATTTAAAACTTTAAAATATATCAGTACATTATGAACATTTATTTACTTTTCGTGGTTATAATGCTGATTCGATAAGTTACTTTTTACGTGTACAAGTTCTGAAATAAGATAATAAGGACGGTGATAATTTTAATAGCTTTTTACTTGTGCACACTGAACAGCTTGTTTCCATTAATAACGCCATCTAGACAGAATTTATCTTTTATTACATTTAAAACAGAGAATTCATCTGTGGCAGTTAGGAATTGAAGTAACGATTTGTAATTACAGTTAATAATATATAATTACACCCAATTTTTAATTATTTATTGTAATACTTTATTCTGCAGGGATAAACTTGGGGGGCTTAAAACTTTGAAATTTGGGGTTCGATTATCCTCTGTACAAAAAACTTTGCAGGGCTACTCGTAATGGCTTCAGGCCCAGCATGGCCTGGTAGTTAGAGCACTCGACTCATAGTCTGCGGGCTTCGGGTTCGAATCCCCGTCCCACCAAACATTCTTACCCTTTCAGCCGTGGGACATAATAACGTAACGGTCAATCCCACTGTTTGTTCGTAAAATAGTACCTCAAGAGTTAGCGGTGAGTGATAATGACTAGCTGCCTTTCCTCTAGTCTTACACTGCTAAATTATGGACAGCTAGCGCAGATAACCCTTGTGTAGCTTTACGTGAAATTCAAAACAAATGTTACGTTACAAATTACTCAAACACGTCCCATGACCATTGTACAACAAAAAATAATAATAAATAAATCTCTTCATTATTTTTATAAATCATTGTTTGGTTATTTGATATTATTTTAGCATAACGTCCTTTTTTTTTATCAAGTTACAAGACGTGATAAGAAGCTTGACATATTCATTAACTTTCAATTTTACAGCTTGGGGCTGTTTGGTCAGGAACTTAATCTCACGTGCGCTTACTACTTTTTTTTGTATTTTATAATTTCATTTCTGAATGATTAATGACAAACAGTATAATGCTTAGGAGAATAAATGAAATGAAATGTATTTCAAGTTGATAAGAAATATTTAAAACGAAGGTTTTTGTTTCATGGATAAATTGTTAATATCATATTTCAAAAAATTCGTAAGTCTTTTACTTCGAAACATTAATTTAATTCGTGTTTCTATGACCCGACTGTTAAAATTATGTAAGTTAATTTATTTTCTGACAAATTTTATTGAATAGAGGCACTTTATATTTGTACAAGATGTTAAACTTTGTTTTATTATTTTGAGAAAACAAACTTAAATACTTGCTTATTAGTTTTTATAATTAAGTGTTTCAACTTCTGTCGATAGATGCCGCTAGTTCCTAACAATGTTATATGATGGTCACACTCGGAATTTATTTTTTTACCAGGTTTTAAATAAACAACCAAAGATAGTCAGAGATGAAGCCCTACTCTAAAGAATCCGAGAGAGGTAAAATTATATGACAATATAAAAATATAAAAATAAAACGGTAAAAGATGTTTAAATTGAGCTTAGGTAAGCTGGAAAGGCAAAGTAAAATTGAGAACAAACGGCTCAATCCAGTATTGAAGGGCGCCAAAAGGATAAAATACTGAGGCCAAGAGGTCGAGAAATAGGCATGGAAGAGAGAAGATATTCGTACAAAGGTAGTGTATAAATAAAAGGTTTATCAGTATACTACGAAAATGTTTAAAAGTTTCTTAGTCACGTCTTTACAAGTAAGTTAAATACATAGTACAGAAATAAGTTGAACTGAATAAAGCAGTAATTAGTAGTAACGACTGGATAAGAAATTAATGAATAATCTGTGGAAAAGTTGCAGAGTAAGTTATTGTATTAGAGGTCAAATATTACCACTGTTTAGACCTAAAGTTAAACAATACAACAGTGTATTATCGTGTCAGCTTTACAGAACTAGACTTTCATTAAGCCTAATCAGTATTCCAGATGTTTGGAAGCTCACTGCATAATTTACACTGATGATTTGAATAAATGTACCCATCAGTGCTCAACGGTAACCTCAAATTACACGCTAAAATTCAAGGTTTGATTCTTGTGGTATGTATAGGATAGATATCCATTGGTCAGATTTGTGATTCACAAAAAGGAAATAAAAAAGAAGAGAAAATATAACCACAGTTTTTTTTTTAAAGTAACTTTATGTTTCTATATAGGTATGCTTCTATTTTACAGTTCTTAAATGACCCAGCTGAAAGCCCAATATACACAAGCAAATAAATTGCATTAGATAAATAATATGCAGTAAATGGAAATAGTCTATTTCAAGTAATGAAACATAGTTCTTAGAAATATTCAAATAATGTAATTTTTGTTATGACAGAAAAAAAACACGTGTAATGTTCACTTTTATGAAACGTAGTATATATATACTATATATATATATGTATATAATTGCTATTTTATTTCTTCAAAAACCCATTCGTATAGATTTCCACTCATAAAACTCATATCAATTACTCGTGTAAACTTTGCTGAGTTATGATAAGAAGGCCTACACACATTATTATAACTTTGCTGAGTTATGATAAGAAGGCCTACACACATTATTATAAACACTGAATGGTGATTAAAACTAACACTTATTGTTTGACGTTGTTTCAGTTTCCTGCGTTCTCTGAAACTGAGCAAAATATCTTCAAAGGAAGTAATAGGAGTTTTACCAGTAACTATAGACCAGTTAGTCTTATATCAGTTGTGAGAAAAGTTTTGCAAATTGTGATAAAAGATACTTTACAGCCACATAAAATGATTGTAAAGAAACTAATCTCTGTAGATAAGTTAACTAATTAAATAGAATAGTGGTTTGATGGCAGAAACCAGGGAGTTGTTATAAATGTAGTTCAGTTAAACTGGATTAAATTGTAAGTGATGTCATTAGGACTCAATCTCAAGACCATCGCTCTTTTTGATTTACATTAATGACATAGATGAATGAAAGGTCAATAAATAAGTTAGATTTGATGATGATATCAAGGTCTTAGGTGTTTCCGGCTGTGAAGGGGGAGCGGCTGTTTTATAAACATATTTAGAACATTTAGTGAGGTGGGCATATAAAAGGCAGATGTTTTTAATTGTGATAAATGCAAGTTATTGCATGTGGTTCATCATAATTTGAATTATAAGTGTGATTTGGATGGGAATAACCTTAACAGTGTCACGAAGAAAATGGATGGTGTTATAGTAAATTAATCTCCAAAGCTGTCCAAACAGTGTGCTGTTGCTAGTGGTAGGGCAAATATGATTTTTGGTTGTATTTACAAAAATATTTAATAAAAGTTCAAAGCGGCTATAATTTCATTGTATAGATCACTGGTTATGCAACGTTTGGAGTACAGTGTTGAGTCTTGGGTTCCTTACTTTAGGAAAAAACATTGAATTATTGGAAAGGGTTCAGAAGAGAGTTACTAAAATCGTAACTGGGATGGAGGATTTATTATATGATGATATATTAAGATCTTTAAAATTATTTTATCTTGAAAGGGGTATCTGATTAAAATGTTTAAGATTATAAAAGGAATTGATAATGTATCAACATTTTTCATAGTTAACAGCGAAGATTGTAGAACTAGGAAACACAAATTTAGATTTAAGTAAGGTAAAAGCCGTTTTCAACCGAGACAATTTTGTTTTTCGAATAGGATGGTTGGCTCAAGGAATGGGCTGCCTGCAGATGTTGTGGTGGAACTAGAGTTAAGCGACTTTCAAATGAAGCTTGATATATATATATATATATATAAATAATAAGGGTTGGCCGTTTTATAATTTATATATTCAATAGTTTTAATTTGGCTTAGAGGATGGGACAGCTGAGATGGATGAACAGATTACTTGTTGTCCGTAAACAGTATGCTGTGTAATCTTTAGAGAGAAACATATTGTGTTAGCTGCATGGTCTGATGCTGTTACACAAACATCTTGTTCCAGTGGAGTGAGGCCACTCTGATTTTATCACCATCTTCACTAAGTCATTCCTCAACAAGCGCGGCGCAACGGTGACTCTTAGGCAGCGGAACAAACAGAGAGGTGAAATATTGGTATAATAGTATTAACTCAGCTCAGCAGCAAACATTCGAATTACCAAAAACTAGCTTCACGTGCGCCATTTTAATTGGATGGTCTATGATTTTGCAGACGTGAGCTCTGGCAGACAACATTAGTGCACGTTACGTTCGCTATAATGTACCTCGGTTGAACGCTGGGTTAGGGGTTATACAGTGTAAAACTTCAAGATGCGCGGTAGGTGAGTGAGTTCAAGCGGTAAAGCAATCACGAGCTACTCAATGTAATCAGGTATTTGTGTGCTGCACGAGAAGAGAGCGTGAATGGCAACTCGCGATCTTTAATCAGCTTTCTCACCAGCATCTAGCGATGGGTGGCTTTTCCAAACGGTCAAAGCTCAAGTTAATCACCGTTCACAATTGATAGTTGGGCGGTAGACACCGATGACAAGACTCAGGGCTCGGCCCGAAAAGCAGGAGCTTCGGCATAGCACCCAAAGGAAGCCCTGCTGTGATTTCAACTAGTAGGGGAGACCACACTGAGTAGGGTGCTCGTTATTTGAGAAAAAAAACAACTGGTCTTGGCACAAACTGAACTCCAGATAAGTAATTCTGGAGAAAGCAGTATCGGGCGAAAGGACTACAAAACCAGAACTGATGAAAAACGGAAGGAGAGAACCTATATCATCTTTCTATAGAAATAATAAGGAAAAAAGGAGACACGGCCGTAAATCAACATAGGAAGAAACCATAAATTATGATTTCACTGTTGAGCCAGTATTTAAAGCACGTGGCTTTGAAATCGACATCGTGTTTTTTTATGTAGGCGTATTTTCTCAAAATAAACCTGTATGGGTCACTTTCTGTTCATGTATCATGCCGTTTAATCCATCGAAATCGTGGGGTTGTGCTTTTTTAAAATTAATTTTACACAAGCACTGCTTATAAAGACACCATTTGTGGCAACTGGCATTCATGTTATTCCTCTTACAAGTCCATGCTCTTACGACATTGGTTCTCTGGTCACGCCGCAGGTATTAGTAACCAATAGCTAGTTCGGTGAATGACTCGGGGGTGTTCCCTAGTCTTATAATGAACAGTTCTAATCGTTAGACATACAGATTTCTGTAAAAAGGAAGAAATGTAAACGAAAACTGCACCCTAAGTGTCCCCATATCTTGTAAACAATTAAAGTAAAAACTTTTCGATTTATTATACCCTCATGTCCACTAAGTACACTGAAGACAACTACTAACGAAGAGCGAAAAAAAACATTTATAAAGTTAAACGAAATAGTTCATTTGTTTGTGAATTTCGCGCTTTATGCGCTAGCCGTCCATAATTTAACAGTGTGAAACTAGAGGGAAGGCAGTTATCACCACCCACCGCCAACTCTTGGGCTACTCTTTTACCAATGAATAGTGAGATTGACGGTTGCATTATAAAGTCCTCACGGATGAAAGAGCAAGCCTGTTTGGTGCGGCGGAGATTCGAACTTGTAACCCTCAGATTACGAGTCGAGCGCCTTAACCACCTGGCCATGCCGGTGTAACGATTTCATTCAAACTACTCTCTGTAAATGTTACCCCCCGGTAATTTGAATTCGTTTTCATATTACCGGGTGTGGAGGGGGGTTGAACAAAATCGATTTCAGGTTACTCCCGGGGGTAGTCTAAAATCGAGTTCATCTTACCCCCCTTCCCGATAGACTCGTTTTAACGGTTTGTTAAGATCCCAGACGTTTTTATCGCACTCAGCGTGTGTACATGAAATTAACACATTAATAATAATGTAGAAATTCGAATATTTGTCATGTTCTATATCTCATGCTATCAATCACTCATTTTTATTTCAGTGCGCATAAAGAAATATAAAAAAATTAATATGTATAAATTAAAATATATTGAATGAAGACAGTGTGTAGACCTTGTGGTCTGGCGAGGACGAGCCCTTAAAATACTTTTTATCATATGTAAATCATCAATTTTAATAAAAGAAATAAAATATATTTGGCAGAAGTAATAATTAATTTTGACAGCGAGCGGACGCAGGTGATGTTTTCTGATCGATTGCATATATATCGACGTTGAAAGGAACAAAGAGTGTTCAATGGTGTAAAAAGTGTCAGTGTCAGATTTGACCAAATAAAATCGCTGTTCACGAAAAAGACTTTGTTATTCATTTGGAAAAAATCGTATTGTCACCTCCCCTTCCCCCCACGAATACTTCACATATGAACTCTTAATTTTATGTAAACCCCCGTCTGTTATTTTGCCTTTTGCCTATTATCACGTACTTAGATACGTACTACAAATATTAAAAGCTTTGTTTTTGTTTTGTTTTCTTGGAATTTCGCACAAAGCAACTCGAGGGCTATCTGCGCTAGCCGTCCCTAATTTAGCAGTGTAAGACTAGAGGGATGGCAGCTAGTCATCACCACCCACCGCCAACTCTTGGGCTAATCTTTTACCAACGAATAGTGGGATTGACCGTCACATAGTAACGCCCTCACGGCTGGGAGGGCGAGCATGTTTTGGCGCGACTCGGCCGCGAACCCACAACCCTCAGATTACGAAGCGCACGCCTTAACGCGCTAGGCCATGCCAGGCCCATATTAAAAGCAATCATTATGTTTGTCATTTTGGCGTTAGAAGAGGGGGTGATTTGAAATCAAGGGGGGTAACTTAAAATCGATTTCATGTTACTCCCCCGGTACTCTGAAAACGACTTCATATTACCGGGGGGTAACTTGAAAACGGGGGTAATTAGAAATCGTGACACCGGGCCTAAACGAAATAGAAAATGAATATTGTCATAAGTTACGTTTTTTTCAATATTCTAGTTTAAACTGTAGTTACAGGAGCTACGGATGTAAATGATAATATTAAGATGAAAACGTTTAATAAGAAAATTCCAGCAATATGATATAAAGTGTTCTAGTAGTACATTCGAACATAGATTGTGTATTCGAGATAATTTAGTTGTTTTATGGCAGAGATTTGATTCAATCAATGTTAGCTAGTGTGCTCATTGAACAAGTAAATTAATTTTATGTTAGTCCTAGTACTGTTAGGCTTAGAGATATGTGATCGACAATAGTAAATACACCTACAGGCCAGATGTTTAAGGCACTCGACTCGCAATCCGAGGGTCGCGGGTTCGAATCCCCGTCACACCATACATGCTCGCCCTTTCAGCCGTGGGGGCGTTATAATATTACGGTCAATCCCACTATTCGTTGGTAAAAGAGTAGCCCAAGAGTTGGCGGTGAGTGGTGATGACTAGCTTCCTTCCCTTTCGTCTTACACTGCGAAATTAGGGACAGCTAGCGCAGATAGCCCTCGTGTAGTTTTGCGCGAAATTTATAACAAATAAAGTAGGCCTACAATAATATACGGTGGTGTACAAGTGTGCGAACCTGTAAAAACGTTAGAGGAGTAAATAAATTGATTTGTGGTTATTGATGGACTGGACTTTGAATTATTTTCACTGGGTAATTTGAAAGAACCTGTCAGACGGAAACAGCGTAACGAAATAATGTATCACTGTATAGTTTATTGGACGAAAAGTTTCATATTATCCTTGGTATAACAGTGTAGTTGGGATAAGATGTGAACCAGGTTTATACAGAATGGTTAAGATCGTAATATCGACAATATGCTGAAACATAACTATATTGGTCACTATGTGGCTTGAATATCACACATATACATAATTAACAGCGCTGGAATATTATTCTGGTTGCATATAATTTATATCCACAAAATTCTAATACATGATTTGTAACAAAAGGTTCACCCTTATGTAACACCCTAACTGCTATGACATAGATTCGTCGTATTCTGTGGTTGATATTTAAATACAAAAGAACTGTTTTATGTTGTGAAAATAATTTTTATTGATAATACTTCAGTAACAAGTAGTACAGATTGAGAATGTTTCCAATACATCTGTGAATTTATTCAGATTATTTATTTCTTGTATATAAAAAAACAAAAACTATAAGTTTACATTTTGGCTTTCAAAATCGTAACTTTTGGAAAATATTTCTCAAAAAGTGTAATATCCAACACTGCCAAAAGATGGCACTGTAATGATGTAAGAAACCTAACAGTAGTGATTAAACCACTCTTGCTGACGTGTATTTAGTGTAACTTATACCTTCGTCTTTTCTTTCGCATGTTATGTAAAACCAGTCACTTCTAATGGTTATTTTTGGAACCTAATTCTATTGGGTATACATTCTATCACCTCTTCGTTAATCAGTGAATGTTTGGGCATCCTTTGTCCAAACAAATAGTTATACGTGACCTCCACTTTTGTAGAGCACCCAATAATCTTAAGAGTAGGAGGGCATTCTTACAGCAAAGAGTCGCAATCCATCTCAGTTTTCATAGACTTGGTCTATTTATGAAACTAACTTATGATGCTGAGTTTTGCTTCTTTCTAATTTTTACACACCTGGTGTATGATATCCCTATGTTGTACATTTATTTCGAATTGCGGACTTACTCGCAAATCTCTATTTATTTCACGCCCTCAAGTGGTACAGTGGTTTGTCTGCGGACTTACAACCCTAAAAACCGGATTTCGATACCCATGGTGGGTAGAGCATAAATAGCCCATTGTGTAGCTTTGTGTTTAATTCAAAACCAACAACAACAACTATTTATTTTACACTCTCAGGCTTTCTTAAGTGTCGAGTTTGGTGTCGCCAGTGTTTTGGGGCAAATTTATTTGAATACATATGTCATACAAACATATAATAATTTCTAAATGATGGACGATGAACAGATCTTTCCAAACACGTTAGTATGTTGAGTTTGTGTTAAATTTTCCCAGCAAACCAACGTAATAAACAATGGTGGGGTGTTAAAAGTAATATGTCATCAGCAGAGAAACATTATTTCAAAGCAGTAACACAGACACAAAACCTGTAAGTATGACTTGAGGCTTTACTGTGATTAAGTAGTAAACATTTATGTTTTAAAAACTTCTTATCAGTTGCTTGTTCCTTTACTCTTTTACATATAATAATATCTAAAAAACATATCGCCGTAACTGCGCGTTCTCCTTTACGATTGTTTATTTTCAAGAAAATGACTAACATTTTTCGAGTTAATTAAAATATTATAGTCTAGAAATCAGCCTAGAAAGTATATAATTTAATGTTACCATATTCCGAACAAGGGGTATCAAGAGGGGTATGTCCATCTGGAGCTTGTAATAAAATTAGTTTTTTTAAGCATCTGATCTCTTTAACGCATACATCTAGTAGAGATATTCAATGTATGTCATTTCATTATATTGTTATGCACAACAGCAAAGACAGTTGTCGTTATCAGTAGCTGGAAGCTAAGAGTAAATTGCATTCTTTAATAAAAATCGCTGAACATGAGATTGTGTGAACTCATTCAGTTCAGGTTAGCTTCAGAGGGTAATTTATATTTAGTTCAGGTTAGTTTCAGAGGGTAATTTATATTTAGTTCAGGTTAGCTTCAGAGGGTAATTTATATTTAGTTCAGGTTAGCTTCAGAGGGTAATTTATATTTAGTTCAGGTTAGCTTCGGAGGGTAATTTATATTTAGTTCAGGTTAGTTTCAGAGGGTAATTTATATTTAGTTCAGGTTAGCTTCAGAGGGTAATTTATATTTAGTTCAGGTTAGCTTCAGAGGGTAATTTATATTTAGTTCAGGTTAGTTTCAGAGGGTAATTTATATTCAGTTCAGGTTAGCTTCAGAGGGTAATTTATAGAGTGCACAATGTTTTTCCACCATATTTAGTTTTCATCATGTACACATGATTAGGGTTGGGTGGATTTGAAATGTATTAGTCACAAATCAAACAGTTTTCTTGCAATAAAAGTCCTTGAAAGTGGGATCACATAAGAGGCGTGTATCTCTTTAACTGTATAACTAACATTCAAATGGTATGAGAGGTGGTAGTTTTAGGTTTAAATGAACGATAAATTACACAGCTAAATAAATATGTGAACGATAGAACTGGTGAGATGCACCTGAAGGTGTTCACAGAATAGATAAAGAGATCATTTTAATTCAACTCCTTATATATGATTCACATGATGCCACATTACAACAAAACCTTACATTTATGATCTCTGAAAGTGGTCTAATACGAAGTGGCTATTATTATTACCCTGCTATCACTTGATTTACTGTAGAAGTTTATAGGAGAGGACATTAATTTCTACACTTGTCACTACTAACGTACAGAGGTTTTATGCTTTTCGGTGATGGGTGTCACATTTGCATTTTTAGAATGGATGGTAAGCAAAGTCGGTAGATGAAATATTACCACAGGAGAAAGGCAGCAGAAGGAAAAACCTTATTACAGTTTGTTTGGTTTTTGCCTTTTTATTCTAGGTACAGTATAGCCTGGTATACGAGAACACGTGTGAATAGCTGTGGTCATCTTCATCGAGGTGGAAAAATATGACAGGATGTAACCTGAGTGCTAGATATATGACACAATGTTTTCTAGTAGTTGTATTTTCATACTTAGAGGAGAATATTTTTTGCAATATTTTCAAGTTGAAAAATGGACACCTAACAAAGCCTGGCCCTCTTAAAGGTAACAAACCAATGTTTGGGAACTTTTTATATAGTTTAGTGGCTCAGCGGTATGTCTGCGGACTTACAACGTTAAGAACCGGGTTTCCATACCCATGGTGGGCGGAGCACAGATAGTCCATTGTGTAGCTTTGTGCTTAATTCAAAACAACAATAACTGAACAGAACTTTGTATTGTTCCAATACTAACTTATTTTCTCACTGATATTATGTAAAAGTAAACATAATATGAGCATGACAGCAAAAACTGGCTTTGATGGCTACAAACATCGAAAGCTATTAAGAAAGTTCTTAACAATAAATTAGCAGATGGATGGCATGAGCAGATCCCATTCATACAAAGTACTCAAACGTCTAATAACTTGATTAACTCACTGTTGTTTTGTTTGGAATTTTACCTCCTATAAAAACAATAATGAGAGTACAGTGTAGCTAGGCAACAAAAGGCATGTGGAAATCTTTCAATTGTGATTATTTATAGGGCGCCGTCTGCAGGGAATTATATTTATATTCTTCTTCTATACGCATATATATATATATTTCATTTAAATATGTCATATTATTTCCCTTCAGGGTTACAAAAGGGTCAATACGTTACGTATCGACACGACAAATGAATCAATAAATCATGACGGGGGGGGGTGCACATCGATGTTAGAGCGCTTCCTGGTTTAGTATACTTTCTTAACACTATTTTTACTGTTCTTTGAATATTTTCATAAGTTTCTGCAACAACCAACGTCACGGATTAGTAACACTTGAACGTGCACATACAAGACTAAATGTCTATACACACGTTTACAGAATACGCTAAAAATATTCGCTCTCAAAATCAAATCAATAGACCATTGAAAACGTTCAATCCACCTACCAAGACACGTTTATCAATGCTTACTGCCACTTTATAAAACAGTTTTAGAAGAAATGTTAATTTCGTCAACGTTTTAATAACATCCGAGTTTTGAGACCTCCCTGTATAACAGTGACTAACAGAACAGATGAGACAGCGAACAGCTGGGTTGCTGGAGAGAATGTCGCAAAGTTCTGGTGGTTGTAAATTACTTTATTATCTTGTAACTAAACCCCAGGGGGTTTCGAACAATGATCTGTTTATTTACGACTAAGAATTCCGACTTTTGGTTTCCGTGTTTCGGCCCGCAAGTAATTTTGTACCATTTGTTTCTCCGGACGTTCTGGAGAGATGACAAATTCGTATAATTCAACAGAAAACTTAGTCAACAAAGGTGATAGTGTAAGAAATATACTATCTATATATATAGGCTTCTAAATTATGAAAAACAGAAGCACTTACGTATTACTTACATGGCTACTGTTTACTGCTATTGTTGTTTAACGTAAAATATTAGAGCATTCAAGAACACATGAACTTCGTGCTGTTTACCAACTCACTACACTGGTACAGCGGTAAGTATATGGACTTACAACTCTTGGGCTACTCTTTTACCAACGATAGTGGGATTGACCGTAACATTATAACGCTGAAAGGGCGAGCATGTTTGGTGTAACGGGGATTCGAACCCGCTACCCTCGGCTTGCGAGTCGAGTGCCTTAACCGCCTGGCTATGCCGGGCTATTTGGTTAGATTGTTTGTTGTTAAACGCAAAGCTACATAATAGGCTATCTGTACTGTGCCAATCACAGCAATCAGTACTCAGCTATAGGCGTTCTAATATCTCATGCTTACAACTTAGCCATTGAGTGGTATTTATTTAGTGTAATATGAAATAAATATTTAATATAAAACATTTCACATTTATACAGTTAAAAGTTTATCAAAGCCTTCAACGGCTTTTATTAAAAAAAACAACTCTGCATGTTACATGTTTCGACGTCTTCTGCGTGGTCATCTGAAATTATTTTGTGTGCCACATTTCAAAGTTACTTACCTAACTCACTGATCAACGTTTACAATATGTTGTGCCATATATCAATAAAATAACTTGATGACCATTCATGCTCATTTAGTCCTTATTTTTTAAAATTTTTAGCCGCGGCACAGTGGCTCATAGAATGACTCTGAGTTTTTCGAAGTACAAATGTTTAGCTCATAGCTCCATCTCTTGACCAATATGAGATCTAATTACATCCACGGCTACTGAGGATTTCTTTGTGTATTATTTCTAATAATTTTCGCATATTTTAATTCGTAATATTGTAAGATTGAACCAAAATCATAGTTTTGTCACATAAAATTGTGTGGTTTGTTATTCATATGTGTCCTGCGCAGTTGAATTTTCTATTATGTTGTTACTTGCGCATCCTTTATGTTCCTGTAATCCGTACTGTAAGTTTCTATTATGTTGTTACTTGCGCATTATTTATGTTCCTGTAATCCGTACTGTAAGTTTCTATTATGTTGTTACTTGCGCATCCTTTATGTTCCTGTAATCTGTACTGTAAGTTTCTATTATGTTGTTACTTGCGCATCCTTTATGTTCCTGTAATCCGTACTGTAAGTTTCTATTATGTTGTTACTTGCGCATCCTTTATGTTCCTGTAATCTGTACTGTAAGTTTCTATTATGTTGTTACTTGCGCATTATTTATGTTCCTGTAATCCGTACTGTAAGTTTCTATTATGTTGTTACTTGCGCATTATTTATGTTCCTGTAATCCGTACTGTAAGTTTCTATTATGTTGTTACTTGCGCATCCTTTATGTTCCTGTAATCCGTACTCTAAGTTTCTATTATGTTGTTACTTGCGCATCCTTTATGTTCCTGTAATCCGTACTGTAAGTTTCTATTATGTTGTTACTTGCGCATCCTTTATGTTCCTGTAATTTGTACTCTAAGTTTCTATTATGTTGTTACTTGCGCATCCTTTATGTTCCTGTAATCTGTACTGTAAGTTTCTATTATGTTGTTACTTGCGCATCCTTTATGTTCCTGTAATCCGTACTGTAAGTTTCTGTTATGTTGTTACTTGCGCATCCTTTATGTTCCTGTAATCCGTACTGTAAGTTTCTATTATGTTGTTACTTGCGCATCCTTTATGTTCCTGTAATCTGTACTGTAAGTTTCTGTTATGTTGTTACTTGCGCATCCTTTATGTTCCTGTAATCTGTACTGTAAGTTTCTGTTATGTTGTTACTTGCGCATCCTTTATGTTCCTGTAATCCGTACTGTAAGTTTCTGTTATGTTGTTACTTGCGCATCCTTTATGTTCCTGTAATCCGTACTGTAAGTTTCTATTATGTTGTTACTTGCGCATCCTTTATGTTCCTGTAATCCGTACTGTAAGTTTCTGTTATGTTGTTACTTGCGCATCCTTTATGTTCCTGTAATCCGTACTGTAAGTTTCTATTATGTTGTTACTTGCGCATTATTTATGTTCCTGTAATCCGTACTGTAAGTTTCTGTTATGTTGTTACTTGCGCATCCTTTATATTCTTGTAATCCGTAATTACGTTTCTCTTGGTTTGATATAAATGTTACAACATTCACATTTTTATTTTATTAATACCAGTCTTGCATTTTATCTTTGGCATTCACTAACATTCCTTCAATCTTATCTGTAGGTTTCCAAATTGGATAAGTTTTTTTTTTTTTTTTCCTTTAATAGATTAATTAATTAATTGACTTTCTACTACTGGAATGTAAGGTAAACTTAAAGTTTCTTTTCCAGGTTTTTCTAAACATGTTTTAAAATAGTGTTTCTAACTAACACTAAACCATTACTTAGTTTATTAGGTTCTCTAACTCAGTGGTTCTCAAATGGTCGCGAGGAGGGTTCCAGGAGTCACGATTCACGAGCTGTCTGCACTGAGTCAACTTTTCTTTTTTGTTATTTGAGTTTCTTGAGGTGCTTGAGAGATGCACGTGTCGCCTTTGTTATGAACTGCACGAACTGCAAGAAACACCTGGAATTGTTCCATCTTTATAGAAATAACCAAAGCCCTGATGCGTGGGCTGTCTGGCAAATCCAGGTGAGATACACTGTTCTAGCTACAATATTTAGTGTAAACATTTTCTCAACCGCTATGTATTTGATTAGTAACAATTCACTTCTCATATCTTCCTATGAAGAACGTAGTTTCAATGCTGTGTAAGCAAAATGTAAAATGCAGTAATTACGTTTCATATGACATGAGACTTAGTGACTGCGAATACGGCAGTATCACAGATCACATGAACATAAAGGGTATGTAAGAAAACAACATAATAGAACATTCAGCTTTTGGCAGAACATGTACAAACAACGCAACGTACGTCGCTCCTGTTAAGTAGGATGCATTCTGCTCTACTTTATCATGAGTTTCATCACATCAGTTGTGTAAACTACAGACGTGATACTATGTATTATCTACTTACACCTGCTCGGGCCCTAGCATGACCAGGTGGTTAAGGCACTCGACTCGTAATCTGAAAGTCGCGGGCTCGAATCCCCGCCACACCAAACATGCTCGCCCTTTCAGCCGTAGGGGCGTTATAATGGTACGGTCAATTCCACTATTCGTTGGTAAAAGAGAACCCCAAGAGTGGGCGGTGGTTGGTGATGACTAGCTGCCTTCCCTCTAGTCTTACACTGCTAAATTAGGGACGGCTAGCGCAGATAGTCCTCGTGTAGCTTTGCGCGAAATTTAAAAAACAAACCAGTTGCTCAGAATACATCAGTCATATCAATGTTGTCTACGCAAACTGTTCTCTATTAAGAAACTCCGTTGTCCTCAGAAAAACCGAAATAAGACCGTACTTTACAAGGAGTGAAGAACATTCAAAACCAGTGTTACTCGCAAGTTACCGACTCACAGAACTATTATACTACTAGTTAGTAGCAAACGTATGCGACACTAATTTATTTAATATGATCGTCTTTTAGCCCTAACTCGCTTGCATCCAGTGTAAGAAGAAGAAAACATTGTTCCTGTTTCAACAGCTGTCTTATTACAATACAAAATATATGTGAAGAAGAGAACTAAATCCGTAATCTCATACAAGATTTAGTTCAGAATCGCTGATTAGGTTATTCAGTCTGTTACAAAGATTTTGACTTATGCAATCTTTTTTCTATAATCATATGCTTTTCTTGTTATATTTAATGATCACAGCTCAAATAATAGTTAAACAAAAATCCGTGAATACTTTTGGTTGTGTTTGTACAATAACAGAGCATCTGTTCGAGTCATATTTAGGCACGTTTCGTGGAATAGCGGGAAGAAATCGTGATGAAATATGCTTGAGGCAAACTTAACTACAGTTTAATTGTTTAACATTATTGTTACATGACTAAAAATATTTCACAACGTTCTTAGGCCTATGATAACGTTGGAAAAGAAAGTGGGTCGGGCTTGGCCTAGCGATTAGAATGTCCGGACATGTTACCTCAAAAATGCGATTTCTACTGTGGGTGGAGTCTTTGGATGTGCTGTAAAATTGACGATCCAATGCAGGAGACTTTTAGAAGTAACTGCCCATCCTGCTCCCCTGTAGATCAGTTGTACATTTACGCGTTTTCAACGCTAGAATTCGGGATTCGGTGGACATGACATATACCGCCTGCCCATCGTGTATCCTTACACTAAAACAAGCTGCCAGTAATTAATTACTGGAATTGGCTAGTATTGAGTATCTTCGTGCGTGGCTTGTTTGGTATTAAGGATCTCGTGACCAACAAATTCACGGACCCCAGAGGAATCTGGTGGAAAAACAATTTATAGAAATGTGTTTAACACACCCGATCGATCTGTTCCCCATAGATAATGCAATGGCTTGAGATACATTTGGAATTGTAATGTGATTTTTATCATTCTCGCTTGTTCTAAATGTTATATGTGTAATTTATAAAAGGAAGTAGGTCCATTTAATAGAGGGATCGGTTCGTTCATGAACAGTTCTTCTTTTCCAAGGAATGGGATGGTGGACGACATGAAAGGGATCGAATATTAATTTCCGACTAACAAAAACAGTATTTCGGATTTTATAGCAAAAACACCAAAAAAACAAACAAACATACGCACACAAACAGATAATACAGACAAACCCATAGCTACATATAGGTACGTATTAAAGCGACTGAAATTGGTTGTACTGACGTGTTTCCTTCAAGAACTTCAAGCTATAATGAGACGGTTGGTCTTCCCTATTTATTTTTATATCATCGAACAAGTGGTTACGAAAGGACAGGTTTCTGTGTCATATTTATTCCTGCTATCCCCATAGATTAAGACTGTAGACATAAGAGGACCCAGAGATGAAGTCGTTAAACAGCTCATGATATATGAGCTAATTAAGCAAGCTCTGCTATTATTCCCTTTAAATTAGCACCGTCTGATACGGGGAATCACCATGTCTTGGCTAAGTATGTTCAGGTTTTCTTCCTGTTCGAGCTTGATCGTGTTTCTTACCACCAACAAATTGCAGACGGTGGCGCCACCAAGACTGGTGTTACCCAACTGCTTAACACAACCTACCGGATATAATAACATTGGTACAATGTAATGAAGCCGTTTGTCTTATCTATTTATCTAGTTATTCCTATCAAGATCGGTGTGAGATAAAGATATCAAAGTAAATTGGGTTTTGTGTACATTAGTTATAGAAACCATTTTTATTTTAATTTATTAATAATTGGATTGATTTGTTTTGAATTTCGCACAAAGCTGCACGAGGACTATCTGCGCTAGCCGTCCCTAATTTAGCAGTGATAGACGAAAGCGAAGGCAGCTAGTCAAAATTACCCACCGCCAATTCTTGAGCTACTCTTTTACCAACGAATTGACATCCATATTATAACACCTCTAGGACTGAAAGAGCAGGTGTGTTCGGCGACGGGGATTCGAACCCGCGAACCGTAGATTGCGAGTGTGAACCACCAGGCCTCCAATTTCAGAACTAGTTATTTTTGATGACCAGTATAACATTATCAAATACATTTATTATGCTGACGATACAAATATTTTCATTAGCCAGGAGACAGAATCGAATGTTATTGAAATTACAGTAAAGAAATTTCAAGTGTATTCTGGATTAACCTTTAGTTAAGATGTGTTTCTTAGGTCATGGTTGCTGATGTTTAGCGTAGACTTGAGTATTACGCACGCGCTATCTTCCCTACCTTCGTTAAAAGTAACAAATGTGACAGCAAATTAATTGAATGGTGTAGCTGGCATATATGTATTTTAGTCGTGTTAGAAATGAGCTATATTCAAATATTGCAGAAAGAAGTACGTGAATCATATGATAATTACTATTTATTATTATTATTATCTTATCATACAGTGTGAGATACATATAAAACATGTCCTGCAGCTTGAAACAGTTAGAGACAATGGTAATACATTGACATCACGAATTACATTGTAATATGTGTGGCATAAACAAAGTAGTGAATTAGAATTTGTCAAAGAAATTGGAATAAAGAATATTGATGGTTACTATAGATAAAAAAAATATATTTTTAATAAATATCTGTCATTGGAATAGAGTGTTTTTTTGTGTACGTCAAGAATTTATAAATTACGTGGTATTTAATTATGTTATATACCGTATTTGCACAAATTGATGATTTGGATAAAATTTGTAAGTTGTTAGATTAGTTATTTCAGAAAGGTGTTTAAATTAAGAGTATAGTTTTGTTTGTTTTGAATTTCACGCAAAGCTACACGACGGCTATCTGCTCTAGCCGACCCTAATTTATCGCCCCCCTCCACCGCTAGTACAGCGGTATGTCTCCGGATTTACAACGCTAAAATCAGGGGTTCGATTCCCCTCGGTGGGCTGAGCAGATAGCCCTTTGTGGCTTTGCTATACGAAAAACACACACACACACACCCCTAATTTATCAGTGTAAGATTAGAGAAAAGGCAGCTAGTCATCACCAGCCACCGTCAACTCTTCAGACACTCTTTTACCAACGAACAATGGGACTGACCGTTACATAATAACGCCCACACGGCTGAAAGGGCCAACATATTTTGGTGCGACGGGGATTCGAACCCGTGACCCTCAGATTACGAGTCGAACTCCTTAACCTACCTGGCCATACCGGGCCAAATTAAGAGAAACAACTGCCAAAAACGACATTGTTTATCACAATAATAACTATAATTATTTAATATAATTTACAGACAACTAATTTTGATAAACCTTTTATCATCATTAGATAATTTTGGTGTGACATTGGTAACACGTTTACTCTTAATATGTCAGCACAATGCTCCTTATAAAGAATTATAAAGATATTTAAAACTATCAACTTGGAATTATCGGTTTGAAGTTGCTGATTGTGTATAAAATAAAATGTGACTTCATTTCTAAAACATCTAAAAACCAAACACAACATCCGTCGTCCATTTAAAATATCTGTTAGTGAGTTATATTTACTTATGTACGTAACGTATGTGTGTGTATAATGGTATCCATACTAGTTTAATGTGGAATATATGTTTTCTCTCGTTATAATAAATGTTTGTTTTTTTTGTATGTCATAGTTGTAAAAACTGATTTGGTTGTTTTTAGTAAAAACGATCTATATATTTGTTTACACGTAAAGCAGGGTTTTCCATTATTGAAACTGAATAAAACATTTGGTAATTTTTGTAAATTAAAGTATAGCACAAGTGATATTCAAATGCGATACCCATAACAGCCAGGTTGTTTAATGGATAATATGCCCTTTGTTTGTTCTTTAATCTATTTTATAAGTAAATATATTTGAAAAGTAGTGTACTGAATAATTTCCTAAATAATATTTATGCATTTAGCATTAATTAAAATCAGTTTTGGAAAAATATAAGGGGGGGAAAAAAAAAAAACATACATGGGGAAGCAGAGATCCGGGAATTAGAACCTGAGAACATTCGTATTTCAACGATGCTGAGAACATGGACTTTCACCGGATTAACCGTATTGTTCCCCGCTGGGACAATTGTAAGTCCACTCATTTACAGAGCTGAAATTAGGATGGTTCGATTTTCCTCGAAAGACAGAGCAGTTAGCCCGATGTGGTTCGTTAAAAGAAAAACACACACGTACCTGCACCTCGTTCGGTAACAACAATTCATGTTTTTGTAGCTTTCTAAACGGAGTTATTGTTAAGAAACAGTAAATAAATGCATTAAACAGGTGGGGAACTCGTGGAATTTCACTGATGTTTGTTTTGGTTCACACCTTTGAAGAAAAAATACTATTATTTTTCATTTCGATAAAATGTGAAAAGGGTTAATGTTTATCGCCCCCTAGTGGCTCAGCAGTGAGTCTAAAGATTTGTAACACTCAATAGGTTTCGAATTAAAGTTTAACTAGTGATGATTTACTGTTTTGGTGTTTTCATAAACACGCGTGAGTTAACACGTGTGTTATTTTAATTGAATACTCAACTCTTTCCCACTCTCACTGTAATATAATAACGACATAACAAACAAACAAACAAACCAAAAAAACAGCCCAAACAATCTATTCATTACCCACCGTAAGTTTGTATTTTCTCTGTCAGTTAATTTTTACGTTGGAAAATGTCTTATGAATGTTTATTCGCGTATACCAACATATCTTTTACCGTAACAAATATGTTTTAAATATAGTAATAACGTATGTCCACTAATGTCTAAAACGTTTCTTTTAAACTGTAAAATTTCCGTTAAAATCTTTGCTTAAACATGTGGTAAGAATGTACGTTTATTGATGTTAGGAACGTTTGTTTTACACCATAAAATGTCTTATATATTTATTTCAATGTGGTAAGAGTTTAGAATCATGTCTAAAATATGGTTTATGCTGTAAAAATATATGTTTAAACCTGGTAAGAATATAGCTACAATAAGAACAAATAAATACCCTGAGCAAAATGATAATCACAATGTACTAAAGAGAGAATTGTATGTATATATATATGTATATGGTGAAATGGAATCGATTTAACAAGGGTGAATGTATGAAGCGTGATGGAAAGAGAGGATCGAATATAAAACTTATTCTTCGAACATCTGTAATATTTAAGCACGTTTTCTGAATTTTTTTATTGGGTGATTTGTGAACGATACAATGAGATGCCATAAACAGATGTTTAAAACTAGCCATGCTCTTGTTGTTGTATTTTGGCCTCCAGTAACTCAGCGGTAAGTCTACAATCTTATAACTCTAAAATTCGAGTTTCTGATAACCGTAATGTAACAACTACCAAGCTATCCTTTTTATTAATGTTCTGCTATGAAAAGGACATTTTTTTAAGAGATGTGATGCAGTTGCTGAAATGTTAACATACTTATAGTATACAGTTTACCCAGTGATCGTCTATGTACACCTTTTAAAACTACATCAGACGATGACAAGTTACTGGTTTGTGATGTAATAAGCAACAAGCGATTGTCTGTGTTCTTACTGGTGTTTAAATAAGTAAAATGTTTATTAAACTAACGAACACTAAGTAAACGCTATGCGTAACGTTTATAAGATACCAAGAAACACCAAGATGATTGTTACATAATAACTTAGTATTTCACTTTGTAACTGTGATATTCGTTTTGAGCCATAAGAATAAATAAATTAATAGATTTAGAAAATAAATAATTTACGTCAAATATTAATGTTTGGTGCTAGCCAAAGCAATAAGAGCGATGATGAATAAGGAAGAAACCTTTATGATATACAGTAAAACCGTTTATAATTCTAAGCTACGATAAACGGGGAAGAAGCCCTTAATATTCAAGTAAAACCATCTTAATTCTGAAGTACAAACCAGACTGAAGACAACCAGCCAGCAACGTTCTCTGCCACAACGGCTTTGTTCGCCTATTTGATCCTAATAATGGGATTGACTGTCATTTTTATAACACTTTTACGACTGAAAGTGCAGAGCGCGTTCAGTGGCATCACGTTACGAAGCCCGAATCCTTCAGTCTGGAGTCCGGTATGTTGACCACTCGGCCAAGCCAGGGCTTTTATTTACATAATGGAAAAATACAAAAAGTACTGTGATTGTCGCATGTTTCTCGCTGATATTTTTTATCAATTTCACCTCTCTATATATATATTTCTGTTTCTACTACAGACATGCAGGTTTACAATGGAAATTTTCAACTACTGTAATATAGTGTAACTTATTTTCTTTGTAGTTCTATTAATAATGCTTCTAAGATATATAACAATTCATTGACTTATTTTCTAACACCAGATCATAAAATTTTGAACTTTGCCTTGCGTTTTTACTGCTAAAAGCAAAAGGTTGTGGAATGTTCCCACGTTATTCTTGTTGTCCGAGGCCGGTCGTGTTAGCCCTTGCCACCCACGTGCTCTGCTATAATCAGGGAGTCGTATCTTTCTTATCGACTCTATCGCCATCTGTAACTGACAGGACATTTTTTAGCGTATAACTACCACGACAAAGAAACCACACTCGCTTTTGCCACTTATCTACCTGATAACAAAATGACTTCGGTGTGGTCTTTAGGCCACACAACAGGTGGGACCGCGTACTCGTTTTCATCGGTGAATCCTTCCTTCTTGCCGTCAACACGAGGATACCCAGTGGACCGTACGTATTATGGCAAATACATGGCGCGAAAGTAGCATTTCACGAAGAGCTCTCGAGAAATATCAACTGATGTTAAAACGTGTGTGTGTCACCCCTCTACCAAATTGCATGTTTGTCATTAGTTTATACGATGTTAGATAAAAAGAAAAAAATATGACAAATAACAGTTTGCTACATTAATATATCTAACAAACAAATAATGTACACGTCAAAAATTATTTGTAAAAAATAAAATCTAAAATTTATTGGTATACCAAAAATATTTTCAATTCCAAACAAAACTCACTTTTGAACCTAATTATAGTTAATTAAAAAAAAGGTTTTAATCTAAGAAAGGTAAATCGAAACTACGTGTGTTAAGTTACTAAAGTGCTTCTTAGGTACGTGTGAGCGTGATGTCGAAACATTGGCAGCATATAATCCAACGCATGCGCATGGTAGCATTCGGTTGCAAAACTCCGTAAAACGTATGACTATTAAACAAATATATTGGCAAAACTTTTTTTTTAAGTACACTTCAATTCAACCATCAATAATTTGTGCACATTGTTAGAATCAGAACGCAATGAAGTTTAGTTAAAAACGAGGAAGAAGGAAGGTTAACAACCAGCGATAATCCTCAGTGAGGCAGAGTTTATCACTCAGTGTCTATTCCATACCGTTAACTCAATAGAGCAAAACAAGCTGGAATCAATAACGTAATTAACATACACATGTATATTGAACAAAAACATCATTACTTGTTATCGTTGTTTCTGTGGTATGTTTACATGAAACCTGTTGTTCGTAGTTTTGTTCTCATAAAACAAAATTTACAAACGAACAGGTTAAAATGAATTAACATAAAATGTTCTCAAACTGTTAACTTAGAAAACTCCAGCGTTCTCTCCTGGGTAATATTGAGCTATTAGCTTACAAACATCCTATCCTGAATAATTTTATCTTTAGCAGCCCCACTGTTAGCGTTGTAGCCAATGGATCTGGGGATTCGTGGTTCGCGCCTCATTACAGCAAAAAATAAACAAGACAAACCAAAATCGCGCTCCGCAGTTTAGAGCCGTGGTTGCGTTATAAGAGTAACAGTAAAACCTTACTATTAGATCAGTAGCTTTGCACGAAATTCAACAACTTAAATCGTGTGTAAATGCGTTGAACAAGTGGGCAACATAACATACAGCTGGACACGTTGACTAATACACAAAGCAAGAGAAAACAGTAAATACCACACACGTGGTAGTAATTATTTGTTAATCTAAGTCTAAGATATATCTCTGTGTTTTCAAAACACTTAAAAATAACGCCTGTGGAAGGACTACATTGGAAAACAAACACACATATAAATATATTATTGGAAAATGCAAGTAAAGTTAGATTGTAATATTCTTTTAATTTCAAGTCTTCTGTAGTTTTAACTTTACAATATTCAATATATGTTTTCACATTTCATTTTTGGACGCTCTAAACCACCACCTTCAGATTGGTAAGTTTTCCTGGTAACTGCCAGCTTTGTCTGTCCGTGTTTTCTCATTGGATCGTTGGGATACATTTCTACATGATAACAAAGGGTTATTGTTATGTAACTGGCTGAAACTCAGAAGGCAGTCTTTTCCTCGTATCTGTGTTAATTGAATGTCTTGGCTCTTACATCATCTCCAGTTTTGATGCACTTCAGTCTATGAGGACTTCGTCCAACCAAGTGACAAGCATAGACCTGGTAACGCATGGAATTTATTGCTTTGTAGTCTTATCGAGTGCACTGTGGATCGTTCCGACTTTGAGCCAGGCCAAACTTCTCCACAGCATTGAGGACATGCTGAGTGACTGGGATGTGATGGCTAAGGAACTGCAGTGCGCTCTTGAGCTGGTAGAGGACAAGACCCTCTACTCGGTCACATTTAAGCCCATCATAGAAAGTTAAGAAAACAAACAAACATGGCCGCCTATCTTCCTATCCAGGCAGTACTATTGGAGACTAACTGATA
Organism: Tachypleus tridentatus; assembly: GCF_004210375.1. Lineage (NCBI taxonomy): Eukaryota > Metazoa > Arthropoda > Merostomata > Xiphosura > Limulidae > Tachypleus > Tachypleus tridentatus. The sequence continues at coordinate 33,792,921 of NC_134833.1, forward strand.
TGTGTGCGTCATTGCATGGTCGTTAAAGATTTGACATTTCCAACAGAGACAGAATTTCAATTAAGAAATGTGACAATGAAAAATAAATCAAAACATAAGAGTACAGATGTAGACTTTACCGAAATGTATTACAACAACGACCCCCTAACTGAGCATGAGTCTGAGACTCCGGCTACTCAGGTGAATTCTGAATTGGAAAAGTCTGGGAACCCATGGACTAGCGACCCAAGGGGTAGCCGGAGATGAGACCACTACACTGACTATACCAGTTCTACTCACTTTGACTAGTGACGGGAGTGTTTTAATTGGGGTAAGTTAGGCAGGCCACAGTACATAGTGACCAGTCAATGTATACTGTTGGTGATAACGTAAGATTACTAAACTCAGGTACAAATAAGCATCGTGGTATGAAACCAAATAAAAATAACTTTTCCCGACAGAGAAGTGCGGTTATCACCGCTGACAACAACAAATATTATATTTTCTCAAACAAAAGCGTTGATTTACTAATACTGACAACAAACACGAGTTACTTTCTCCGAAACAAAAGCGTTGATTTACTAATACTGACAACAAACACGAGTTACTTTCTCCGAAACAAAAGCGTTGATTTACTAATACTGACAACAAACACGAGTTACTTTCTCCGAAACAAAAGCGTTGATTTACTAATACTGACAACAAACACGAGTTACTTTCTCCGAAACAAAAGCGTTGATTTACTAATACTGACAACAAACACGAGTTACTTTCTCCGAAACAAAAGCGTTGATTTACTAATACTGACAACAAACACGAGTTACTTTCTCCGAAACAAAAGCGTTGATTTACTAATACTGACAACAAACACGAGTTACTTTCTCCGAAACAAAAGCGTTGATTTACTAATACTGACAACAAACACGAGTTACTTTCTCCGAAACAAAAGCGTTGATTTACTAATACTGACAACAAACACGAGTTACTTTCTCCGAAACAAAAGCGTTGATTTACTAATACTGACAACAAACACGGGTTACTTTCTCCGAAACAAAAGCGTTGATTTACTAATACTGACAACAAACACGAGTTACTTTCTCCGAAACAAAAGCGTTGATTTACTAATACTGACAACAAACACGAGTTACTTTCTCCGAAACAAAAGCGTTGATTTACTAATACTGACAACAAACACGAGTTACTTTCTCCGAAACAAAAGCGTTGATTTACTAATACTGACAACAAACACGAGTTACTTTCTCCGAAACAAAAGCGTTGATTTACTAATACTGACAACAAACACGAGTTACTTTCTCCGAAACAAAAGCGTTGATTTACTAATACTGACAACAAACACGAGTTACTTTCTCCGAAACAAAAGCGTTGATTTACTAATACTGACAACAAACACGAGTTACTTTCTCCGAAACAAAAGCGTTGATTTACTAATACTGACAACAAACACGAGTTACTTTCTCCGAAACAAAAGCGTTGATTTACTAATACTGACAACAAACACGAGTTACTTTCTCCGAAACAAAAGCGTTGATTTACTAATACTGACAACAAACACGAGTTACTTTCTCCGAAACAAAAGCGTTGATTTACTAATACTGACAACAAACACGAGTTACTTTCTCCGAAACAAAAGCGTTGATTTACTAATACTGACAACAAACACGAGTTACTTTCTCCGAAATAAAAGTATTGATTTACTAATACTGACAATAAACATAAACCACTTTCTATGAAACAAAAGTGTGGATTTGACGGTAGTAAGCACCACATATCTACAGTATCCAATACTGACGAGGCCTTTCGCCGAATATCAGGGCTCATCAGGTCAGCTGTTTGTTTTTTATTTTGCGCAAAGCGAAACGAGGGTTATCTGCCAATTTAGTAGTGTAGGACTAGAGAGAAATCGGCTAGTCATCACCACCCACCGCCAACTCTTGGGCCACTCTTTTACCAACGAATAGTAGGACTGACCGTCGCATTATAACGCCCCCACGGCTGAAAGGACGAGCATGTTTGGTGTTACGGAGATTCAAACCCGCGACCCTCGGATTACGAGTCGGACGTCTTAACACCCTGGCCATGCCGGGCCTCCAGGCCAGCTCAAATAGAATAGACATAATGTTGTTCTGAGCATATGTATATAATTAGTTTCGTGGACAACAACTGTTATGGTATGAACTAGATTAAGTAAGATAATTGTAACTGTTACCAATGTTATTTTAACGTACTGAGTTCATAGAGTTAATTGTATCAAAACAAGGGATTTATCACGGTTAGCTTAAAACAAACAAAAATCATCTTAGCTCTGGAGTCTTACAGAATACCTCGGGCTGTTATAATTGTTGCATGTGCTTTGATACTGTGGTATTTCTACAAGTAGTAATAGTATCTCTTTTCATAGAGGCCTGTTAATGTTTCACGTAGTTTCCTACGCAATAACTGAAATCCGTGTCATGTGATAAAGCAAAGTTGAGAGTGTGGGTGGGTTTTCTTATACAAAAGTCACATGAGGCTATTTGCTGAGTCCATCGAGGGGAATTGAACCCCTAATTTTAGCGTTATAATTCCGTGTACTTCACCGCTGTACCAGCGGGGGGCAAGCAAAGTTGAAACTTTCACACTGGCAGCTAGGAAATCTAAATCACTTCCAAAGTTTTATTATGCAATAGAAAATCCAAAAATAAATATAAATCTCAAAGTTAACCGTCAATACTTGGACATTTATACCCAAGAAAGAAATTAACTTTTATATCGTTCATTCAGTAACACAAAAAAGCAGTTAAGTTCTGTTGTGGGTGGACTGAAAGATACGTAAAACAAACATGGAACAATATTGATTTCTTCATCCACAGTTGAACAATACGAATAAATATTTTTAACTAAATGATTGATTAATATCATTGATGGTACATTGAAAAACCTGACATCTTATTGTACTGTTATGCAAGATTTGGTATAATGCGGCATTGCCATGCAATGTCTGGCATCATGTGGCATTGTCGTACACCCTTCACACCAAACATGCTCACCTTTTGGGCTGTGGGGGTGTTACAATGTTACGACCAATTCCATATTCCTTGGTAAAAGAGTAGCCGAAGAGTTGACGGTGGGTGGTGATGATTAGATGCCTTTCCTCTGATCTTACACTTCTAACTTAGAGATGGCGCAGATAGCGCATGTAGCTTTGTGCGAAATTAAAAAACAAACAAACAAACATTATCATACAAGATATAGCATCATGCGGCATTGTCATGCAAGATCTAACATTATATGGTGCCATGATGCAGGAACCAGTTAAACCCAAACCTGTAAAAACAATCGAAGGTATTTGAAAAAAACCAAAATGAAATACATATCTATTTGTAATGTAACTTTAAAAAAGCAAGCGAACACACTAAAAGAAACCGGTTTGTTTTAACGATGTTTGAAACAACTACGTTTCACAGGCTTGTTCTCCCAAATTCCATAGGTAAGTTCAAAATGTTTGTTTTGTTTGTTTGCTTGTTTTTGAATTTTGCACAAAGCTACACGAAGGCTATCTGCGCTAGCCGACCCTAATTTAGCAAAATAAGACCAGAGGAAAAGCAACTAGTCATCACCCACCCCCAACTCTTGGGCTACTCTTTTACCAACGAAAACTGGGATAGACCGTCACGTTTTAACACACCCACGGCTGAAATGGCGAGCATGTTTGGTGGGACGGTGATTCGAACCCTGTACTCTCGGATTTCGAGTCGAGCGCCTTAACCACCTGGTTATGCCGGGGCTAATACATTTAGGAAATAGTATTAAACGCAACTTTAAGTACATTAACACTTATTAGGAAACTTATTAGAGGTAAAATATGGATGAATCATGAGGTTATATTTACCTACTGAATACAACAGTAGAAGTCTTTAAGTCGTATTATTTTAAGGATGACAATAAATGTTTTACATTTCTTTGAATTATGTTAATCCACACTATATTTTAATACATAAACTATCGTATTACAATTGAGTTTTTTCTTCTAGAACCACTCGTGTTATATTTTTACTCGTTTTTTTTAATTCCATAAAACTGTTTCTTATTATTTGTTTCAATTAAGAACGATACAGTGACGTCTCATTTCTAATCCATATTGTTATATTTATCTAAAGTTTTCTATAACTCTTGTCATATTCTTCATCTTAGTAGTTTGAATTTTCTATATGTATTGCTTTTTTTCTATTGATTCTTTATTAGGTGGTGCAGAGATAAGCTTATCCAAACCTTACTGACATATGACAAGTCGATTATTATACACTCATAACCTGGATTAGTTATTCTGTTATTAATGCATATGTGAGAACATGAATAAAACGAGATAATTCTCTTACTAGTGTGTACATGAGGACATGAATAAAACGAGATAACTCTGTTACTAGTGTGTATATGAAGACATGAATAAAACGAGATAACCCTGTTACTAGTGTGTATATGAAGACATGAATAAAACGAGATAACTCTGTTACTAGTGTGTATATGAAGACATGAATAAAACGAGATAACTCTGTTACTAGTGTGTATATGAAGACATGAATAAAACGAGATAACCCTGTTACTAGTGTGTATATGAGGACATGAATAAAACGAGATAACTCTGTTACTAGTGTGTATATGAAGACATGAATAAAACGGGATAACCCTGTTACTAGTGTGTATATGAAGACATGAATAAAACGAGACAATTCTGTTACTAGTGTGTATATGAAGACATGAATAAAACGAGATAACCCTGTTACTAGTGTGTATATGAAGACATGAATAAAACGAGATAACCCTGTTACTAGTGTGTATATGAAGACATGAATAAAACGAGATAACCCTGTTATTAGTGTGTATATGAAGACATGAATAAAACGAGATAACCCTGTTACTAGTGTGTATATGAAGACATTAATAAAACGAGATAACCCTGTTACTAGTGTGTATATGAAGACATGAATAAAACGAGATAATCATGTTACTAGTGCGCTAGAGTTTAAGTCTAGGATAATTATAGCGTATTATGTTGCAGGCTAGGTTTAAGTGTACACATATAAAGATTAACTGCAAACAAACAATCCATTTTTGCAATGTTTTACAAAACGTTTGACAAGGGAATCCTGTTGTCAATTGTCGCATGCTCACAATTTGGCAGCAATGTTTGCTTATGAAAATGACAAATTAATTCAATCTTTAAATTCAATTGCTTGAGATTGTTACTATACATTTAATTTTCGTGGGTTGCAAAACCCTAATCCCTTTCGGCCACTTTTTGTTTTATTTGTTTCGAAGATAATCCAAAGTTTGCGTTCAACTATGCAGCAAGATAACGCAACGTAAATCACAGCTTTAGAACATTTAAAGGTTTGTGTAGTGGAAAGGCGCTCTTAGATAGGAAGGCACTTACCGAGGTCGTATACCGCGAAAGAACGTCATTATAAAATACGCGAAACTACAGGGAAATCCACCCATCTCTCTGTTCAGCGATAGAAACATAATTATGATGAACTGAGTGATGAAGTTTTACGAGGTTCTGATTATTCCAAACAATTTGGTTTAAGATATTTTGTGACAAAACGGTCATTCCAGGCAATTTGACACAGGAGGTCTCATTCAATATATACGCATTCTCACTAGTCAGCGAGCAGAAACTTGATGGGTTAAAGCGAACGAAGCACGAAAAACAGATCGATCAAGACCGTTCTGTTCCGTCCCAGCTCCACACTGAGCTATACGGAAGACTTGTTATCAGGCATGAAACATTCAGTGAGGAATATTCTAGAATCACGTTACTGAAGTAACACTGAAATTGAAGAAGTGCACGATGTGATACACAAACGGTAAAACATGACAACCGACGAAGTTTTTAACTGAATATGTTATTCTGGAACCCAGTCTCTGCATACGAGTAAAACACTATAAGTTTTAAGGAAGGAACAATAATTATATCACTTCCTTTCTCCTGTGAACATAATTTATTATGTGAATTGTGTTACGGACTCAGGATCTTCGTGTGAGTTTTGTATATCCATCTACTGAACTTATGAATAAATGTACTGGATAAGAAACTCTCTTGATGAAACTTTCGGTTATCTTTGATATCTGGTATTATCTTAATTGTATTATCATAATTCTTGGTATTTTCAGTCGAAGTAAAAGTCATATAATTATATTACTGGATAACTTCATATGCAGTTTTGAATAATTGAATAAGAACTTGTATGATAAACCTTTCTGTGTCGTATTATGTGGTTTATCGAAATATTTATGTCAACGTCTTGTATGAGTAGGTAGATGAATAGGTAGGTTCTTTCCGAAAGCTATCATATATCGTCTCGAATTTCACCGTAAATGAAAATGAAACTACTTTCTCGTGACTGAACCGAATCGGACAACATTCGTCATCATCACCAGTGGACATACAACAAAATTAAGATCCATTCGAACACACATTTTATTCGTTGTATTGTAAAAATAAACCATAATTACAGATACATAAGTTCTGTCCCCCGCTGTTACAGTGGTACGTTTTCGGACTTACAACGCTAAAATCAGAGGTTTGATTCCCCTCGGTGGACCCAGCAGATAGCCTGATGTGGCTTTGCTATGAAGAACACAAACAAACAAACAATACATAAGTTCTGAACGATAAATCAGTTTCTTCAACAAAGACGTTAAACATAACATTTTCATAACAGTTTTATGACAAATGATTTAAGGGATTACGCTATCACATAAATCCCTAACCAACTATATGCCACAAAATTAAAACATCCATAAATCGCGTCTCATTATTCGTTCCAGTGAAACCTGAGAGAACAGCATCTCCGCTGTTAAACATTGTTTGTGCACATCGACTAAGAACTCACATTAATTAGCGTGAACTTGTTTCTTCTTGGTTAGCCCCCCCCCCCTCAGGTGTGACAGCGGACTTAAAACGATAAAATCCGGGGTTCAATTCATTTGAAGATATTTGCATCATCTTAAAAAAAATGTGGGATTATCTCGAACACTGTGGAAAGCTTTCGTTATCCTCATAAACCCTGATAGTTTTGAAGTTAATTATACAAAATAATATGTGGTTCTGTACGAAACACGAGAAGTTTTTACTTAGTTTGACAAATACAACAGATCACGTACTGGGTTGTGTTTAAGTATATGCTTTTGGCTGGAGTTTTTACTTCTATACCTAATACGGTCTGTTTGTCTTTTAGTATTTTCAGTTTATCAGGAATTGAAAAAAAAAAAATCGAACACCGAGATTAAGTTCGTAAAATAATAGGCCCAGCATGGCCAGGTGGGTTAAGGCATCCAACTCGTAATCTGAGGGTCGCGGGTTCGAATCTCCGTCACACCAGACATGCTTGCCCTTTCAGCTGTGGGGGCATTATAATGTTACGATTAATCCTACTATTCGTTGGTAAAAGAGTAGCCCAAGAGTTGGCGGTGGGTGGTGATGACTAGCTGCCTTTCCTCTAGTCTTACGCTGCTAAATTAGGGACGGCTAGCGCAGATAGCCCTTGAGTAGCTATGCGCGAAATTAAAAAAAAATCGTAAAATATAGGTACCAGCCAGTATAAAATTTCATCCAGTCACTGTTGTGTCTTTTTTTTTATTATCTTTAATGATATATTTACTTACACTAATTAGCTAAGCAGGTTATATAATTTTAATTCTTCTCTGGCATCCTAACTTATGTTTACGTCGACCTACGGCGGCCATGATGTTTGGGAAAGTCACACGCGAGCACCGAGGCGGAGCTTGCGCACACTCTGGTATTCCCGCCTCTTCGCCCTTCGCGCCTCGGGCTAGACCCGTGCCATTTGTCAGTGCTCAATTGCTCCAGAATACGAGCGAGCAATTCATTCGCAGCGCCTTGTTACGAGTGGCGGCAGAGCTCTCTGTGGGGCCGCCCTTCAACGTGGTGGTCCGAGTGGCAAAGTGCGAGGAGAGATCACTTAGCTGTCATGATTGTTCATAATTATAGTCATAAACCCGTTTTGGAGAAAACGCTCTATGGCATAGCCCTTAACAAGGAATGCTACTAACGACAAGTGACACTATTAATAATTATGTATGGTCGCCATGTGGAATGACTAGTGCTTGTGTGGTCTTTGTTTGCGGCTGTCTATCTCTCCGCCTCCCCCGGGTCTTTTCTTGCATGGCTGATGGAAGACTCTTTGAGCAAACGACCCGAGGGTTCGCGGGTTGATCGCTCTTTAACAGAGCAAGAAGTTCTATTTCGGCGTCCCAGTAGACAAAAATATTTTCAGAAATACATTTTTATGTAAAGTATTAAAAACAACCGTTTTTCTTTACCGTTTCTTGAAAACACAGGAACAGTAACCCTAAATATACCGAACGATAAAAGTAATATACGAAGTAATAACGTTCCAAAACAATATGCTAGGAATATCACAAAAACACTAACTAACAAACTGTAAATGTGATTATAATGAAACTTTAGAAAAAATATGATCGTGTTCACAACAATGAAACGTGACAAGAATAGTATCCCACAACGATATATTGACTATGATAAATACACAACCAACTGTTCACTGTAACTTAGCCCTGCATGGCCAGGTGGTTAAGGCACTCGACTCGTAATACGAGGGTCTTCAGACTGATTATTGATACATTGGGGGGAAAACGTTAGTCTTAACAATCATGAAGGAAGAAAGTAGTACTTTATTCTTAACAGAAAATATTTAGGAAAATTCCGAGGGTCGCGGGTTCGAATTCCTGTCACACCAAACATACTCGCCCTGTCAGCCATGGGTGTGCTATAATGTGACGGTCTATCCAACTATTCGTTGGTAAAAGAGGTAGCTTAAGAGTTAGCGGTGGGTGGTGATGACTAGATGTCTTCCCTCTAGTCTTACGCTGCTAAATTAGGGACGGCTAACGCAGATAGCCCTCGTGTAGCTTTGCGCGATATTAAAACCAGTGGAACTTTTTTTACTGAGGAGATATTTGTTATATAATCCATTCAACCGTCTCTGGCTAAACAAACAACAAACACGACACCATAAGTTTTGTTGAACCACATACCTCAGATGCCAATGAAATTATACAACTGTCTTGACAACGATTTGAACTAACGAGACACTTGTAATCAGTCTGAATACTTACAGCCAATCAGTGTGAACGCAAACTAAATTCAAAGTAAACACTCATATCTATTTAGTGTAAACGTTGATATTATTGTTTGTTTGTTTTTGAATTTTGCGCAAAGCTACATGATGGTTATCTGCGCTGGCCGTCCCTAATTTAGCAGTGTAAAAAGAGACTAGCTGCCTTCCTTCACCAACGGATAGTAGGATTGAACGTCATATTACAACGCCCCCACGGCTGAAAGGGCGAGCATGTTTGGTGTGACGGTGATTCGAACTTGCGACCCTCAGATTACGAGTTGAATGTCCCAACCACCTGGCCGTGTCGGATCTTTGATATTATTAAGTGTGAACGCTCATATCTATAAAGGTTACATTGATCCAGCGTGAACACGTATTATTTCAGTGTAAAGTTTTTAAGCATAACTTCTAACTTGATTATTTCATTATTAGCTTTTTAAAAGTGTTTAATAACATCGAACCTATATGAATGTTCTGACATTAAGACCAGAAGAAACCTACAACGATGTATCTATTTTCAGTCTCTTGCTCTGATCAACCCCTGTAAATATAAGTTAATGGAAAATAAACTGCTTCCAGCTGTACATATGTAAATACATTGTGACACATACCGACATGTAAGATTGTATTTACGTATATCTACGAATAATAAGAATCGTAACACTTTTAAATATGCCACAATTATGTCATTATCAATGTTTAGTTTTAAATGTTAAAACACAAATGGGATAACGGCTAGGGAGTTAGTATTAGCTGATAATGACGACCATGAACTTGGAGCCGACAAGTATTTCAACGTGACTGTCGAAAAAATAATTCAGTTCATTTGAAGTTCGAGTTGCATTTCGTTCGTGCATCACATGTATGTGTCACGATAATTTGTTTGGTAGTTTGTTTTGAGTTTCGCTCAAAGCTACTAGAGGGCAATATGCGATAGCCATCCCCAAGTTAGCAGTAAAAGAAGAGAAGGAAGGCAGCTAGTCACCAACACCTGCCGCCAAGTTTTGTGCTATTCCTTTACCAATCAGTAGTGGTATTGACTGTTGCATTATAACGCCTCAACGGTTGAAAGGGCGATCATTTTTTATCACGAGTCAAGCGCCCTATTCACCTGCCCACGCCAGTGAGTCGTGACAAAGTGGGAAATGATACAACCAGCTCCGAGACTCGTAGGATTCAGTGAATTTTTCCTATAGCACCCATCGCCACAAGGAACTTGTCCGTCGGGACTGGCAGTTACTCATATTACACTTCCACAGCTAAACTCGCGTTCAGCGGAATAACATCTCGAACCTCCGGCCATTCACAGTTTGACGCGCCAACTACTGAGTCGATTCCAGCGTTGCACACTTGGATAGCATATTTTAAGCACGTGTTTGTACGATTATGTACTTGCTGGAGCTAAAATACCATGTGATAGATACAGCACCTTTACGTACCTGTAGTGTCAGTTCTTCACAAGCAAGTGCATTTGCGTTTTAATCAGTGCAATGCATTAGTTATAAACATTTATATATTACAGATATTGGCTGCTATTGAAACGATTATATTTTTATGCTTCCTTTCTAGACAATGTCATAAGTGACGTGGTGGTTACACACACCTTGTCCACTGTTATTGTGGTTCTAGAGCTGTTCACAGAATCAACATATAAGTCCCTTGATAATAAATTTCCTTTTAATGATGACAAATACGAAAAACTACAAGAAATGTTTCTTTTTTTCTTTGTGCTGAAGAAATAGGAGAGACTGGCTTATAAAAATTATTTTAAAGCTCCCATAAATGGAATGGAATCTACTTATTTGAATAATAGATGGCGTTTCAGAATTTTCACAAAAAAATTGAAAAACTACTATCCAAATGAACCTAGTTGTACCTAATTTTAAACTGATTAGTTAGAGAGAAAGCAGATTGTCGTCAGCCCTCACCGCCAACTTCTGAACTATATTTGTCTGACCTAACGATGAGATTTACAGTTGTTCTTATAACTCACACACTAACTCAAAACTTTGAAGCACATTTTTCAAGGAAAGTGTGGTTAAATTAAAAACTGGCCCATGCCTTGACCTTCTTTTTAGTGTTTTACATATTATGTGGTTGGTTGTTTTAAAATTATTGAGTAATGTTTTAATAAAAAGTTTATATAGAAGTGTGTTATCGTACTAGCGCATAAAAGCAACAAATAAAAATCTATCACTATATTTTCTGCGAATATCTAACTAACATCACAGGGGATATATCGGTAGTTTTGGTATTAAGAACAGGAACACAATATTATAACGAAAAACAGAAGGAACTGTTGCGATAGAAGGTATACAAAGGTTTATTTAAGGATAGCCATTTTTAGTTTTGAAGTGATAAACTAAATGGAAGGCAGTTAACTAACACCACCCAATGACTTCTCTTATACCACAACCGTGGCGTGTATGTTTGTGTGTTTCGTTATAGCAAAGCCACATCAGGCTATCTGCTGAGCCCATCGAGGGGAATTGAACCCCTGATTTTAGCGTTGTAACTCCGTAGACTTACCGCTGTACCAGCGGGGGCGCATCCATGGCATGGGTTGGTGGTTAAGGCACTCGACTCGTTATCCGATGGTCGCGGGCTCGAATCCCCGTCACACCAAACATGCTCGCCCTTTCAGCGACGGTCAATCCATTTATTCGTTCGCAAAAAAGTAGTCCAAGAGTTGGCGGTGGGTGGTGATGACTAGCTGCCTTCCCTTTAGTCTTACACTACTAAATTAGGGACGGCTAGCACAAATAGCCCTCGAGCAATTTTTCGCGAAATTCAAAACAAAACAAACCCGAGTGAAGACGAGCCTTTTTCTGTTTTTGTTTGCTCGTTGTTAAGCGCATAGCCAGCTATACAAGGGAATATTCGTGTCTTCGTGTTGTGTCGAAATTCTGTTTTAGCGTTATAAGCCTTCACACTTACTGTTGAATCACTTGGGAGGGCGATGTAAACCTTGATTCTTCGGATTCACAATCTGAGCACGCTAAGCACTAGTCTACGCCTGGACCCATGTTAGAAATATTATCAGTTAGATGTATGTAATTCCCCCACCCACCTCCTGCATCTGTGAATTACTGTGCTGTTTACTAGTTGCAACTAACTTAGGTTAAAACACGTGCTTAAAACTTAGTTTTTGTTGTTCAGAGCTGCCTATTTCAAATTAATAAATACACCCACGTGTAAGTATTTAACCTGTGCGTTCAAGGGTGAACAGAGGTATAGTGGATTACGAAGCTTTTTGATTTTTAGTTTGTCTTCTTGTAGTTAAATAAACATTTAAATTAAATCTATTTTAATGTATCTCGATCTCCTAACTGTGAAATTAACCTATTTGAAGCGCGTTAAATGTAATTATCGGACATTATTTGGACCAAGTCATGTATCAAAATACAGGGATGAATCAAGTCATGTTGAAAAAAGTCATAGAAAACTATATACGATACCAGGTAATTAGGGTAATGGTAAGTGTATACATCTTTGCATATGTAGTATATCTGATTTTTACTTTTACACAGGCAAACAAGTGTCTTTCATTTGCTAATGTCACTCTAATCGCTCTGTAGCTACACTTTAAGCTCCGTTTATTTAATTGATATGTTTTTTTTGGTTTTTTTTTTCCAATCAGCAAGCTACATCTGTTTCTGTTTTAATTAAGTACGATTAACTTTTACTTTCACGTGTTTCACCACATTTAATAAACAAGAGACGTTCATTACTGGAGACTCGCTGGAGCGAAACGAGGCTTTGAGATTTTCTTCTATTTCCACAAATTACTTTACCCTACAGACCGTAAAGAATAACAGTGATAACGCACGTGGCTTTCCTTACATTGTTACATCTAGAATATACATAGGCCTAACAAAAACTGTTCGATATAATCGTCTGCATGCGTGATCGTAATGTAGGGTAAAGAAATGAGCTCGCTGAGGAAGAAGTAATATGAATTCTATTACGTTAAAGCAACAGAAAGGAAAATTGTGCTGTTACATGATACGTCTTTCTTTTGTGAATCAACGGTATTTTAATTAGCGAGTTTTAAAAGTATGTATTCAAACAACTATATGTATTTTCATTTCATGCAGAATAGGTTTCCTTAGTTGATTTGTTATTTCTGATATCTTGGGGTTTCACCGAAGAAGAAAACACGATAGGGTCACAATGAAATTTTTTTTTTTTTCTTTTTGTTTACTTGCGTTAGGCCTACGATGCTTTACGCTTCCGTGCCTGTTTTTACCATTACGAACCGTGAATCACGCCGACCGAGAAAGCTGGGCCGGGAAATCGGCGCAGTCGTCCGCGTGCATTCACGTTAGTCATTCAGAAAATATCTGAATATTATTCCACGCAACGAAAGTGTTGCACGCGGTACCTCGTGCCTTCTCTCTCTCACTGTCTGTTCTTCACCACGAGGAGAACTTAAAAATGGAATTTTTCTGCAACACTGAATGTTCGCCATCCGTTATCATTCAGTTGTCCTAACTCCTAAAGCATTAAAGATAAAACAACTAGTATTTTAGCTCTGGGGTGTTTCGTATACATGTTCCACTTTAAGAAACAGACATCATATAGCGACTGTCACTAGGTGCCTGTGTTGTTGCGTCTTACATGCTAATCCATTTTTAGTATTACCGATTCTAAACAAACACATTAAAACATCTCATTGCATTAATCATAATAAAAAAGTTCTAAGTATTAGTGGTGCTACCTAAGTTCGACATTCCTTTGTTTCATGTCATTTATTTCCAGAACAATATATATATATGATTTGATATGATATGATATGTAGTTAGCGCTATCTTATTGGTTAATAAATAATTGGAAAAAATTAGCTAGAGCTGATTCGTCTAAATTTTAACTTTTAAAAACCTACGACTTTTTAAGAGCCCAACTCTCCCTGCTTTTCGATAAAAAAACACACCCCACTTCCAAAATGATACTCCCGTTATGTAACTAAGAGATTCTTAGTGATTCAGGTTAATCTTGATTTCATGATAAATATATTTATTTGTACATTAGTATGCCAGCAAAAGCACACGTGGTTTCAACAACTACATCACTTAGTAACTGAAATGTATATTATACCAAACTCTTTGAGAATGCCAATATTATAGGAGTTAAGATACACAGGTTTTTAATAAACATTAGAGCCATCAACTATTTCCAGAGCAACTAATAGTTTGTTCCAAAGTAGAGCCCGCCAACATGCCTTATGACGTCACATACAGTATTTCTGTGGAGGAACACCAAAGAAAATAAAACGTTTTTCTGTTACAGTGGGAATTACTCATTTTAGAGGAAGTAATAAAAATGTAATACGCGCTTCAGTGATGTGTAAAAAAGTAAAGTTCTGATTCGAAGAACTGGGAACGAGTTTTTAAATAGAATTGCTTTAAATTTACCGTTTTTTTAGTAGTGGCTGGCCCGTCCATGATAGTACGTTCATCTTAATCACAGGCTTCATTACATAAACCCAACAAACAAGAAAAACATTTTCAACAGTCTATATCGACTAAAGCATTAAGTTTAACGTTAAGTGTGTGTTTTCTTACAGCAAAGCTACATCGGGCTATCTGATGAGTCCATTGAGAGGAATCGAACCCCCTGATTTTAGCGTTGTAAATTCGTAGATTTACCGCTGTACCAGCGAGGGACTATTACATACGCTTTTGTTTTGTAATTTTGATGTAAATTTAACTATATCAATTAAACGTTGATTCTAAAATATTCGGACCTGACATTGCTAATTTATCAGTGCAAGACAAGAGGAAAGGCAGCTACTCATCACCACCCACCGCTAACTTTTGGGCTACTCTTTCACCAACGAAGAGTGGGATTGACCGTAACATTATAACGCCCCCCACGGCTGAAAGAGCGAGCATGTTTGGTGCAACGGGGATTCGAACTCGCGACCCTCAGATTACGAGTCGAGCGCCCTAACTACCTGGCCATGCTGAGCAGAAGCTATCAGTTGGGTTTGACTTTGTTCAGTTTTGTGTTTATGTTGTGTTCCAGATTGATGTTATCAGTGTCAACTTTACGGCAAAACTGGTCACTTTATTCTGCTATGGCACCACACATCTTTAGGTAAAAACCTATGATGTAAAATTTAAACACAAAGGTTATCGCTTATATTATCTTTTCGCGTTTTGTGTCGCCACCAAGTGAACATTTTTCTTTTTCTACAACGCAAAGTTCGTTTCATTAAACACTTGATATCGAAACTCGATTACGAAGTGAAAGCCTACTTTAAATAAACAAATGAATGTAATATACAATATTATCACACAATAGTATATACCTCCGCCACGCAGCCTTGATCGTATTCGGCTATTAAAAATAAGGAAATGTGTGCGTACGTCCGTCGTTACCAAAAGACCATTTATGGCAGGACAATGAAAAAAAAATATTCTACAGATTTCCACAAACTTTCATTAAACTTAAATAATTTTTGATTTAGTTATAGAACGAAATATTGTAAAAAATCGGTTCCATGTTAACAGATATTTTTGTGACCTTACTGTGACATAGACCCTCCAAAAACTAAACTTTTAAGTTGGGTCGTATTTCAAATATATACCAACTTTCATTCAAATCCATTCAGCTGTGTTCGAGAAATCTTGCTGAAAAACAAACACAAACACAGGGGTGAGAACAACTTCCGTCCATCTTCGATGGGTATAGTAGTTTCCGAAAACAAATGCCGTAGCAATATGTATTTGAAACGGTTTACACAAATGTTGTTTTAATATGTATCTAAATATCTGGATGTGAAAGAAACGGGGATCACTTTAACACGGCGTGTGTCTCCTTTCATTTAAAGAGAACTGTATTCATTCTTTTTGTTTACACTCGTAGTCTCTTTTCGATCGAACATAAGTTGAGCTCCCAAGTTTTTGCTTTTGTTTTAAGTAGAAACCCATACAATTCGCTATACCCACCGCGGGTATCGAAAACCGATTGTTAGCATTATTAAGCCACTAGGTGGCTAGTTCCAAGCCAGGCAATATATTATTTGGATAAAAGTAATTAAATGGTAGTTTTAGTAAAACACGACACCGACAAAAATTCGGAAGATAACGAATATAGTAGAAATTGAACATTTTGTTTTGTTCATAATTTCAATGTGTTTTAGACACATACACACTCACATATACATATTATCTCAATTACATCTTTCTCGTGGCGCCATCTGTTACTAAAAGATCAAAACACGTTTAATATAATCGCTACTAAAATTATTTGTTAACCATTTGTCCACACAATACATGCTTCACGTGATGTAATTTCACTTCATCTTGTCTTAATACAAACTGTTTGATCAGTTTGGATCTGATAGTTTCGAAACAAGAGGTTTTCGATGGATGTGGGACGACCAAGTTCTTTTCACCACAGATTTGAACTCTTCACCCAGTATTTAAGGTGACTTTTATGCCGAAATACCTATTATATTGGTAATATAATTGTATATATATTGTAGCTCCTTATGCGTTTTCCAAAACATGTTACCGTGAAAACAGTGCAAAGTGTGATCACGGTAACATGTTTTGGAAAACGCATTAGGAGCTACAATATAATACCTAGAGTTTATGTAACATTAGTGTATGATATTTACAATGTTTTCATGGTTGGCTGTTTACACGTATTATGTTTTAAAATTAAATGAAATTAATAGGCTAGACTGGCGATCCGAAGACTATTTTATTTACAGAAAACGCAATAACACCAGGAACAGAAGACGCGTTTTATGGATATTCAACCGAAAATAAACAGAAAACTCAATTACACTATGGACAGTGTAACAATTTCGGTTATAAACGTAATTAAATGGACTGAAACATAGCGAGCCTCCAGTAAAAGTACTAATTTTATTTAGGTGTTTTCGAAGGACCGTCCACCCCTATATTCGAGAATGTCGAGCGAAGATGACAGAAATCCTTATTTACGTGAGGCTGTTTTATGGAGAAACAAGGGTATCACCGTAGTAGCAGGCTAACTTACTAAAAACCAAGGTTTGAAAAGAAGGCGTGAGTGTAATAAATAAATATGCACGATTCACCCATGTTGTTGAATCTTTAATATTCTAGATATATGCCTTATTTTTATATCATTAGCAACGTAATTTTTATCCCAGTGGCCATATTCCACATACTTTGCTTGGTTTACAATTTCACGCAAAACTAAAGAAGAGCTATCCACGCATACCCTTACCCTAATTCTGAACTGATATGCTGGGGGGGGGGACACAGTTAATCAATACCACCTATCGTCAACTCTTGGATTACTCGAATGAAATAGTGCACGAATTTTTGATTGTATATAAAACATTTATGTAGCAGAAGATTGCAAACCCTAACTTATCAATTTAACTTCTAGGCCACGTCAGGTTATATTTGATATATAGTAGTTTAGATATAATAATAATGAAACTAGCTTCAAAAGTGTTTAATTAAACCTAAACCAAATTCTTAGTCTTACGATGAATATTCGACATAAATAAACCGGCACATTACGTTTGTCTGTTGTCTTTTGTTTCTGTGTACCGGTATATTAAGGTACTGTGTTTTGTTTCGTTTCTTTGTACCGGCACATTACGTTTGTCTGTTGTCTTTTGTTTCTGTGTACCGGTATATTAAGCTACTGTGTTTTGTTTCGTTTCTTTGTACCGTTCATTTATGTTACTTTGTTCTGTTTGTTTCCGTGTATGGGGAGATTACGTTCTTTTGTTCTGTTTTGTGTGTATCGTACTGGCAAAGCTAAGTTACCATATCTTGTTTCGTTTCTTTGTACCATCAGATAACGTTCTTTTGTGATGTTTTGTTTCTGTGCACTGGAAGGTTAAGCTACTGTGTTCTGTTTTACTTCTTTGTACCGTTCAGTTAAGTTACTTAGCTCAGTTTGGTTTCTTTGTATTGCTAAGTTATTTTGTTCCATTTTGTACCGGCAGGTTTAAGTTACTTTATCCTTTTCTACATGTTATATGAGTGTAATTATTTCATTTTTACATACTATTTTTGAAACTCCACATTACTGTTTTTTCCTTCTGAACTAATTTTCACATAGGTAACGAAACCAAAGCGTGAATCCTTTAACCGATATAAATTAATAAATATTCTAGCAAAACAAATTAAAAACCTGGAATTAAGAAACGGTAATATAGTAACCCTAAAACTCAGTTTTCAACTGAACACTGAAAGTAATTAATTTCAGAGGTTCAACCGAATGCCTCGTTACCTCTATAATATATATTAACCAATTAGTTAGTGTCTTACTTTACAATTTGCATATTGTTCTTAAAGGTTAGATGCTTTGGATCTAATAAAAAAAAATCTGTAAGTACAAACAGTTGCTCGTGACACACAAAAATGGTCACTAACAATTTATTCTGTTTGTGACAATTGAACTTTCCTGTTTGTAATATAAATTTATATTTACAAAGACATACTCAGAGATGGGCTTCAAGACATGTATGGCTCATCTGCCTAAGTTTATAGAATTGAATATCTGTTGAATGTTCTACAAAATCTCTGTCTTGTACTACTAACCCAAGGTCTTCACTGGTTCCAAGTGAGGGGTTCCGTGAGAGGAGGAGTCAAGGTCCTTGTCCGTTTCCAGGACTAATCCTATTATTTGCTGGAGGAGCGGATAAGGAGAGACCGAGTCGTAAGTGACAGCCGTCTTTACAACTATATAAAATATAAAGATATAGTTTCCTCCTCAATGTGTGTTGTTTATTTCTGTGTATGTATTTATAGCTGCAATACTTAAAAATAAGATATGTGCTGTTTTTTTTCATTATCCTTACACCTTCTTTCACTCCAAGAGTGGGGGAACAGACCCGTATGTCTTGGTTTCTATACGCATTCTCCACCCAACCGGTGTGGTCCCTGATTTCACAATAGAGCTCGGGTGACCGTTTACTCCGTCACTAGTAAGCCCGGACACAAACGGATGGCTTTTGACTCTCTGAGAGATCGACAAAAGGAATAGCCTCTATTAGACAACTGAGCCTTAGCTATTGAAGGCCATGATAAAGACCGCACAGGAACATCTGCCTATTGAAGAACGCCATAGAAAAGGCCCCAGCACCTAGGAGGCGTCAACCCCGCGTGCTAACTGACAATAACCCATCTCGCTGGAGCTATAATGCTGTTTGTTAAGCGTCTGTCAGGGTGAAGCTTTTTCCTCGTGTTGTGTGTCCATCAGCATCGCATTCAAAGACGAAGTGTCTTTCTAAATGGTTCTATAAAGAACATCTGCGTTCAGGGCGCCTAATGAGACATAGTTTATGTACAGATTCATCCTTCTCCTGTCACCCATCAGGGGATATATGTACTCCTCTCTATACGTGAAGGGAGGGGGTTCCATACCAGCCCTGAGAATGTAGACCTTTCTAAACACAAAGTTATTTAGGGTTTATTTCTACATCTTTGTTGACGCTGTGTAGTTAAATCAATGTAAAAATGCCTTTAGATGATGTTGACGTATATCAGAATGAAACGTATTTAGATAACACATTTAACAGGTTTTTACGACCTATATGTATTAAGACTTGACTGTATGTGATAATACATTTCCCCTCAACAGCAAGAAAACCAGTGCATATATACAATTCTGTTTAAACATATATATATATGTTTATATATATATATAACAAATTAAAACCTGGCATTAAGAAGCATATAAGTTTATATGTATATCTTGACAAACAGCAACTTATTCAATCAGGCACTGACGTTCTCTAAGTCAATGTAGCAGCGCATGGAGCTCACACCATACGTAGTGCGTTTAAACAGGAATATCTCTGTCTTAACAAAAGCAACTTACTCAATCGTGCATTTAAGTTCAGCAAGTCAGTGCAGTAGTTGTATCGATCTAATACCATAAGCAGTGTCTGGACAAAATGTTACTAGAGCACATGTTCTAAGTGGCATCGTTTCTATTTCAGGTAGTGTGTAACAAATGGATGATAAATATATACTTAAACAGCATGGGAAGATTCTACGAGTGGATTATTAACATTAGGACACGTGGATTGTGTTTGATTTTGAATTTCGCGCAAAGCCACCCGAGCGCTATCAGTGCACAATTTAGCAGTGTAAGATTAGAGGGTAGACACCTAGTCATCACTACCTACCATCATCTCTTAGGCTACTCTTTTACCAACGCAGAGTGAAAGGCTGAGCATGTTTAGTTTGAGAGCGATTCGAACCCGCGACCCTCAGATTACGAGTCGAGCGCCTTAACCTATACGGATCGTGTGATAAACTTTAGAGTCATTCTGGCTACACACTGGTAATGTTATGAAGAGAAACTGTATAGGATAAAATGTAGCATAACTTACGTACATTGTGCAATCTGTTAAGGTAAACGAGTTTGATTCTTATCATGTTTCAACAATGTTTATTTTCTGTTGTAATACCTGTGAGCACCAACCACTCTATTCACTATATAGTTAAATGGTTAGGCCTAAAATTTAAGCACAGTCACACCTAAATTAAAACCGTTCTTCTATTGTAGAACAACCAATCAGTAGGAGCTGAATTAGTGAGAACGATTCTCTTCTTCATAAAGTGTAGACTCGAATCTCAGACCTTGTAATTCATGACCAAACATGCCATATCAGGTACATTGGCTACATAATAGTAATAATGTGAAATGGTTGTTCAGAAATAGAGTTGTAATTTTCTGTAGGCTGATTATATCAGGTTACAAACAATAAATCATGTTGAAGACATTGGCAAAACTTCATACCATAGTCTCCGCGAAGCTATGTAATATTTGTTTCACCGTTTCGTGGGCTTCGTCACACCATTTCGGTGAAATGGTGGCGTGACGTTTTAAATTCAACTGCGTACAGAAACAAGTACAAAAATTACACCTGAAATTTTAAATTAGAAATTAAGGTAGAAATCGTACTGATGTGGCAGAATATAAAAGGCAGACAATGAAACTATAGCACATATTATAGTATATGCCCTAACAGTATTCGATATTCTATCACATACCAAGCCCTAAGAAGTTTTATTCGTATTGTAAGGTGTAAAACCCTTGTTCCAATAATTATATACCCGCAGATCGAAAAAAAGTTCTTAAGCACGTTTTCTTTTTTGCAAAGGAAAATCTGAACGCCTGGTATGATGTTTGTTTTGAGTTATGCCTAATTATACGATATTTGTAAACATTATTCCGAGGCCTGAGGTAGACTATGATTTGCACATATATCGTTATTGTTTTCACATCCTGGCCTTCCTGCTAAAGTGTGTATATGTACGAACCCTGAAGACGTGGTAAGAACAACCTTGTTTAAAACTGATGATAATTTCTGAAGATGCAATATTAAACTATTGGTAGTGCTGCAACAGTAACATTAACAACAATTAAGTTGACAGTCAACAATTTATAAACACAATATCCCAGTCACACCATACATGATCGCCATTTCAACCCTGGAGGCGTTATAATGTGACGATCAATCCAACTATTCGTTGGTAAAAGAGTAGCCCAAGAGTTGGCGGTGGAATGTGATGACTAGCTGCCTTCTCTCTAGTCTTACTCTGCTAAATTAGGGACTGCTAGCGCAGATAGCCCTCGAGTAGCTTTGCGCGAAATTCAAAACCAAAATTATGCTCTTCAAAAATAAATCACCTTAGTATGCTTATAAATCGTTGTTTGCCAGCTTATTATTGTATTAGCATAATGTGCTTTCTTGCTCAAACATCCCAACACTTAAGCAGACAAATGGTTCATGTAATCTGAACATAACGACCGGAATACCGTAGTAATAATATATAATCCACGAGTACTGCTACCCACTACTACGTTTCCCACTATACTTCGAACCACGTAAACATTATTTCATGCTCATAGATTAAATTCGAGAAGCTAAATAATCGTATGAAACTGACGCCATCGGTGGTTTGGCAGTAAACTTGAGGACTTGACAACGAACACATTCATAATTTAATCCATGTGATGGGCACAGCCCATTGGGAAGCTTTGCGCTTAAACTAAATTCAAGATACAAAACTGAAACACCTGGTGGTAAAACCTCTAAGTTAATGATAATCTTGAATCCAAATAAGAAACAAACACATTTTTCGAGTCATGTCTAAAAATAAAAGTAAGTTTGTTTCGAATTTCGCGCAAAGCTACTCGAGGGCTATCTGCGTTAGCCGTCCCTCATTTAGCAGTGCAAGACTAAAGGGAAGGCAGCTAGTCATCACCACCCACCGCCAACTCTTGGGCTACTCTTTTACCAACGAATAGTGGGATTGATCGTCACATTATAACGCCCCAACGGCTGAAAGGGTGAGCATGTTTAGTGCGACCGGGATTCGAACCCGCAACCCTCGGATTACGAGTCGAACGCCTTAACACACTTGGCCATACCGGGTCCATAAAAGTGAGACCTCGAAAAGTTAAATAAGATTTATACATGAGAAGCTATCCGAATTTCGTGTGTAAAGTAAGTTAAACTTGAACTGGTAAGACGATGCTTTAACAATTAACAAGCACGCATGTGCACCTGAGCTCGAGTGATGTAAAGAAATTATGCTTATACAGTTATAGAGCAGCTGCTTATAGTATTCTATGTTTTTACATACTCTACATTCTTCTGATGAAGTCACATGCAATGATTTCTGTTGACACCCTTTAAATGGAAGCTCTAATTCGTATTGTTACTGTCAGATTATGTGGGCCGAATTCTTTACAGTAGGTGCCTGTGACTTGTTGGCGATAAATTTCAACGAAAAACAAGCAGCAACACAGTCTACTTGTTTTAAAATAATATATCTAAACAAGGCAAACGTAGATACAGATGCTCGTTATATTGTTCGTTATTACAGTTCTATCTAGAGCTTTAAATAACTGTTTATTTTTCAACAAAGCATTCTTCAGTGTACCACATATTCTTATGTTACTGAAACACTTTGCCTTACTTCTCTAAGTTAATGCTTATTACGATTGGATTATTACTTCTTATAACGTACAATTGAAAAATCACGTCTTATAATATATCATCGGAAAATTACTTCTTATAATATACCACCTAAAAATCACATCTTATAATACATCATCGGAAAATTACTTCTTATAACGTACAATTGAAAAATCACGTCTTATAATATATCATCGAAAAATCACGTCTTATAATATACCATTGAAAAATCACGTCTTATAATGTATCATCGGAAAGATGCTTCTTATAACATACTATCGGAAAATACACTTTATACCGTGCCTTTGGAAAAGTACTTCTTATAATGCACCTTCGGAAGGTAAATTCCTTATGTTAGATGTCCATTACCCATTTCTTTTACATATAAACAAACATGCACTAAGAAAAATAAAAAAATGTCATGAAATTTAACATCTGAAGATGTCCTGCCAATCATTACTTGTAAATATTTAGTACGTGATTTCTCTTTCTTTCCCACATACATAACGATAATTATAGGGTCTGTGTCCAAGATTATACGAATTTTCTGTTTTTCGGGAAGTTTTGAGAATGAGATGTGGTCAGTTGATAAAGGCTGAAAATGCGACGGGTTTTGTAGTAACAGTGGCTGAGGGCATTAGACCAGTTTATTTTCCCACCGAGGTGATGTGCAAATGAGCGCTAAACCTGTGATAATCCTTCCGATAAATGGGCCGCAACAACAAGGGTCTCATCCTTTTTAGGAAAGCCGGCCGGTTCACGGCTATCATTACCAGACCTTTATTAGTGCCTGGCCGTCTATGAAAACGATCCGTGGGGAAGTCATCGGATTGTTTGAACCGTAACGACAGCTTTCGACTATCTCGTGCTTGTCTCTCCAGACTGACAGTAATGCGACATTTATGATCAACAATTGAAAGTCACCAAGTCGAGACAACTCTAGTCCCATGGGCTCAAAGCTACAAACTATTCGATTATTGGACTCTGGGGGTTTCTATTGTCAGAGGTGACTTCTCCTCGGGCGTACATAAACGGAACTCTCAAAACCTACTCGCTATCTCAGGCTTCACCTTGGAGGAACGAATCAACTTTCTCGGTTGACAACACCTCTCTCTCTCTAGTCGGACCGTGGGAACGCGGTCACTGTCACCAAGACTGTCTAACTAGGTTGTTCTGATTTCAATAAAGTTTTTCTACGAAATGTGGAAAATAAGCGAAACTTTAACATGGAAAATTAAACTGGAATCTCAGCAATCCCAAACGTAAATAGCTGACTGTGTGAAACATTTTCCTGAATACTTCTATAAGTATTAACTTCTGATATGAGAGATTTACTAAGAAATTCATAATGACAAGAATTAATGTATTCTCAAGACGGCTGGTATGAGTCTTAAAACCTAAAGTGGAGAACAGGTTAACAAAGAGTTTTCAGTTAACCTGAAAATGACTCAAGAAGGTCGAAACGTTGTTCTCAACTTTATTTAAATTAAAGTTTTAATACCCATACTACCTGTCTTGAGAATACATTAATAAGAAATACTTTTCACACGTAAGTTATTCACACATTCACATAAAATACAGCATTGACGAACTAAAATTGCCACAAATTTTTCCGTACGTATCCACACCCAAACAACTGTTTATATACAAAACAGCGAAACTTATGGTAAACCTACCCCAAAGGAAACTTGGAACAATGAAGCGTTTTTACATTTATTTACAATTCATTTTTCTAATACTGATTCCTGTTCCTCAAAAAAGATGAATTTTATTGATAGCTCACAGAAAATCACGTGATGATCTAGTCCGAGTAATAATCATGACAAATTGTCTGTTTTAACACAAGGCTACACAGTGGCCTATTTGTGCTTTGGCCAACCTGGAAAGTCGAACACTGGATTTTAGCGTTGTATATCCGTAAACATACCGCTGACTGGGGGATTGGATAGTAAAAATATGAGGTCACATTTTTGGTTTTACACCAACTTATAAAGTAAGTAATAAATACAAAATTATCTTTCGAAGCTATTGGTAATTAATGAAACTTCACAATTATGGAATATTTATATGTTTGTTTTAGTTTCGCACAAAGTTACACGAGGACTATCTACGCTAGCCGACCATAATTTAGCAAAATTAAACTAAAAAAGGAAAGGCAGCTAGTAATGACCACCCACCGCCAACTCTTGGGCTTTTCTTTTATCAACGAATAGTGGGATTGAACGTCACATCATAACGCCCCAACGGCTTAAAAAGCAAGCACGTTTAGTGTGACGGGAATTCGAACTCGCGACTCTCAGATTACAAGTCAAGCGCCCTTTTTGTTTGTTTCTGAATTTCGCGCAAAGCTACACGAGGGCTATCTGCGCTATTTGTCCCTAATTTAGTAGTGTAAGACTAGAAGGAAGGCAGCTAGTCACCACCACCCACCGCCAGAACTTGGGCTACTCTGTTACCAACGGATAGTGGGATTAACCCTCACATTATAACGCCCCCACGGCTGAAAGGGCGATCATGTTTGGTGCGAGCGTCCTGGCTATGGAATAAAGAAAACCCAGACCTATTCCAGGTTTCACAAAATTTTCTTTTATTACTTATCTATTATAAATGAAATCTTTGTGAAACATAAATCTGTTAGATTGTATTGTGGTGTAATGTTCCCAAAGGTTCCTTAATAATATAACAATATTAAACTTAATAATGTAATATTAATATTAAAATGTAATGATATTTATATTTTATTGTGCTTTATGTTGTACAACGTTTAATATTTAATAGAAAAAAATCTCAATAAAATTGGGGGGCGTTATAATGTGATGGTCAATCCCACTATTCGTTGTCAAAAGAGTAGCCCAAAAATTGGTGGTGGGTGGGGTGATGACTAGTTGCTTTCCCTCTGGTCTTACACTGCTAAATGAGGGACGGCTAGCGCAGATAACCCTCGTGTAGCTTTGCGCGAAATTCAAAACAAACAAACAAAATGACACAGCATGATGAAAAATTAAGAAAAAACGGTTTAGAAATCTTCATGTTCTATGTTATTATAGGAAGTTTAAGATGATGTGATTATATATATATATAACACTAAAGTTTAAGCTTGTCTGTTTCAGATTTCTGCTCAAGACCACAAAAAAGGGTTAGTTTTCAATTGATAGACTAGAAGGAAGGCAGCTAGCTATTCAACAGCACCTACTGCCAACTCCTGGTCGACTCTTGTTTGACCTAATAGTGTTGAGCGTTACACTAATAATGCACTTACTGCTCCCAGTGCGGAGTGAGCTATTTCTTCAACGGGACGCAAACCTTTAATCTACAAGGCGATTACAGTTATAATTTGTGTACCCTTACATACTGATGTCTGTAAAACTCCAAGATACATACTTATCACTCAATATAGACACATATGTTAGTTTTGTCTTTCGTTTACATTTGTGTAATGATTTCAATTATATTATATACGCTTACTGTTTGTGTAGCTTACACAAACTAGGAGTGTAAAGTAACACACACATTGTGTAGCTTACACAAACTAGGAGTGTAAACTAACACACACATTGTGTAGCTTACACAAACTAGGAGTGTAAAGTAACACACACATTGTGTAGCTTACACAAACTAGGAGTGTAAAGTAACACACACATTGTGTAGCTTACACAAACTAGGAGTGTAAAGTAACACACACATTGTGTAGCTTACACAAACTAGGAGTGTAAAGTAACACACACATTATGTAGCTTACACAAACTAGGTGTAAAGTAACACACATTGTGTAGTGTAGCTTACACAAACTAGGGTGTAAAGTAACACACACATTGTAGCTTACACAAACTAGGAGTGTAAAGTAACACACACATTGTGTAGCTTACACAAACTAGGAGTGTAAAGTAACACACACATTGTGTAGCTTACACAAACTAGGAGTGTAAAGTAACACACACATTGTGTAGCTTACACAAACTAGGAGTGTAAAGTAACACACACATTGTGTAGCTTACACAAACTAGGAGTGTAAAGTAACACACACATTGTAGCTTACACAAACTAGGGTGTAAAGTAACACACACATTGTGTAGCTTACACAAACTAGGAGTAAAGTAAACACACATTGTGTAACACAAACTAGGGTGTAAAGTAACACACACATTGTGTAGCTTACACAAACTAGGGTGTAAAGTAACACACACATTGTGTAGCTGTGTAGCTTACACAAACTAGGTAGTGTAGTAACAAACTAGGTAACACACACATTGTGTAGCTTACACAAACTAGGAGTGTAAAGTAACACACATTGTGTAGCTTACACAAACTAGGAGTGTAAAGTAACACACACATTGTGTAGCTTACACAAACTAGGAGTGTAAAGTAACACACACATTGTGTAGCTTACAAACTAGGAAAAGTAACACACAAAGTGTAGCTTACACAAACAGGAGTGTAAAGTAACACACACATTGTGTAGCTTACACAAATTAGGGTGTAAAGTAACACACATTACACAAACTAGGAGTGTAAAGTAACACACACATTGTGTAGCTTACACAAACTAGGAGTGTAAAGTAACACACACATTGTGTAGCTTACACAAACTAGGAGTGTAAAGTAACACACACATTGTGTAGCTTACACAAACTAGGAGTGTAAAGTAACACACACATTGTGTAGCTTACACAAACTAGGAGTGTAAAGTAACACACATTGTGTAGTGTAAACTAACACACACATTGTGTAGCTTACACAAACTAGGAGTGTAAAGTAACACACAAATCATGTAGCTTACACAAACATGAAGTGTAAAGTAACAAACACTCTGTGTAACCTTATTAAAAGTATAAAGTTACACACACACACACGTTTTTGTGTGTAAAGTTACAAAGCTTTTTTTACTGTGATATATGTGTACATATATATAACACTTTAGATTAGGTTTGTCTCTTTCAAATATGTGCCCAAAGTTATAGAGAGAGGTTAACTGCGTCTAGCCGTCCCTAATTATGAAGTAATTAACTAAAAGATGCGCAGTTAGTGAATAGCGCCCACTGCCCACCTTGAGAGATTCTTACTTGGCCGAGTAGTATGACTTGTCTGTTACCACATGCGCAACCACGTTCTGAAAATGTCGGACACGAACCATTAATCTTCGAATTAACATTACACATACGTTAATTGCTTGGCTACATCCATTCGCTTTCATCTCAGGATTTTAAACATTTCTGGACATTTCGTGATCAGAATTGGTACCTCTCAAAAACAAAACAAGTGATGTTTTTTAAGGTAATTTTTGAAACCTCGGAATGTGTTATAAATATACAGACATACATGCAAATGTTGTGATGTGTTTGCATACGTATCAGTAAGCATGTATTCATCAGATTATCTTAAAAGTAATATATTAAGTACACAACTGTACTCTCGAAGAAAGTTGTATTTGAAATTTTCGTTTAAATGAATCTTATGTGTCACGTGGGCTAAACGGTTAGGTCGGAAACTTCAAGGGATCAGAGATATATAGACGTCTCTAGTTTCAAATTAAGGACCACGAGAAATACACCAACCACAACAGTTTCTTTGGTTCTTTCAATAACGAAATTAACTGTCACTCTTATAACGCTTTCCCAACTGAAATTGCAGAGCATTGTCAGCGTTAACACGTCTTGAAGCCCAGACCCTTCGGGCCTGACATGGCCTGGTAGTTAGGGCACTCGAATCCCTACCGCTCTAAACATGCTCGCTCTTTCAGCCGTGGGAACATTATAACGTGACCGTCATTCACGCTATTCGTTAGTAGAAGAATAGCCCTCAAAGTTGGCGGTGGGTGGTGATGACTAGCTGCCTTCTCTATAGCCTATCACTACTAAATTAAGGACGGCTAGAGCAGATAGTCCTCGCGTAGTTTTGTGCGAAACACAAAACAAATTAAACTTAGACCATTCGATATACAGCTCAACTACTAAGCCACGCCCGGTACCATATTGCAAGAAAAGAATATATAAATAAAACTGAAACCTATGGTAGTTACCAAACGGTATGATACTGTCCTTTCTTTCACACCACCTAGTGCACATCATCGGCACTGTTATTTTTCACGAAATTATATCATTGAACAATAAATCCCATAAACAATTCCTTCCAGAGTTTGGAAGGCAGCTAACACCTTTTTATTATATGGTTACACTACTGTTATTCATTCTCCTATTTCAAAATATTCTCACCTTTCAACACGTAACGAGCTGGTTGTTTGTTCGTTCTAGAACAAAGCCACATTGAATTACATTGTATGACCACTGCGAGAAATGGAACCTCGGACTTTAGCGTTGTAAGACCACTGATCGCTATCCCATCGGAGAACATTGCACGTGACTAGGCTCTCTTTCGTGTCTTGTTTCGTTTCATTCCCAGGAAATAGTTGACTGGCATGTAAAGTTACGGATTGATTTTTTATGTGTGAAATACACAGTCGCTTTAACTGTGTTGGTTGAACATTTTATAGAATAGATTACTCTTTTTTTAACTGTGTTGGTTGAACATTTTATAGAATAGATTCCCTTTTTTAAAACTGTGTTGGTTGAACATTTTATAGAATAGATTTCCCTTTTAAACTGTGTTGGTTGAACATTTTATAGAATAGATTTCCCTTTTTAAACTGTGTTGGTTGAACATTTTATAGAATAGATTTCCCTTTTAAACTGTGTTGGTTGAACATTTTATAGAATAGATTTCCCTTTTTAAACTGTGTTGGTTGAACATTTTATAGAATAGATTTCCCTTTTAAACTGTGTTGGTTGAACATTTTATAGAATAGATTTCCCTTTTTAAACTGTGTTGGTTGAACATTTTATAGAATAGATTTCCCCTTTTAAACTGTGTTGGTTGAACATTTTATAGAATAGATTCCCCTTTTTAAACTGTGTTGGTTGAATACTTTATAGAATAGATTTCCCCTTTTAACTGTGTTGGTTGAACATTTTATAGAATAGATTTCCCTTTTTAAACTGTGTTGGTTGAACATTTTATAGAATAGATTCCCCTTTTTTTTCGTATCTATGTGGCAGTAGACTGTTGAACTTTGACCGCTAAACTTGTATGAAAAAGAAAGTAATTAATGTAGCTAAAATATTGAATAAACTATAACAAGTAATTTAAAAAATCTTTATTTATTCTACAGTTTTCATCAGTTAGTTGTAAGCACGTTATCTGCCATGTTAAAAAATTTAATTAGAAAGAAACTCTAAAATGTCCTCGTTGAAACAACAGCAGACAACGTTATCAAGTAGAACAGATTGAGCGGTGCTAAGGTTTTGTAAACATTTATGTGTAGTTCATTGTATCTGCCTAAAGTTTTTTCTTTTGTTCATAAATAAAGCAACTTTTTTTTTTTTTTACCACGACATTAACACTATTCAGTTTCCACTGTGGACTTCACCTATAAAATATTCGGTCACATACTGACGTCATGAAAACTTAATACTCTACTGGCTCTAAGATCAAGAACCCCCCACCCATAAAAAAAATGATTGAGAAAGTAGATACAAAACTATTAAAAATAATATTAACTATTCACGATAAACATAAGGCGAACGTTTGTATAATAAGGCTCACAACGAGATATTGTAGGTTTATTAACGTAATGGTTACTTACAGTGATCTACCTATATGTCTAGTGGCTAAATGATCCTACAGTCAATTGAACAAAGAGTTGCCAGAGGTAAAGTTAATAATAACAGTAATAACTTTCGGTGACGTTTGAATGCATAATTTATCGTTACAAATGCAAAGATGTTGTAGGAAGCAAGAAGGTCGCATACAAAACACTATCACACAGTTAGACGCCTCCTGTCGGGAGAAATGTGGTGGCAAACGTAATGTTATATACTTCATTATAACCCTGAGAGGAAAATATTTAATCCAAGGTCATGACTCCCAGATAGAAGTATGTTTCAAACTGTCCACCAACCAGTTCTATAAGGTTTGAAATTGCTACTGGTAGCACCTTAATGACATTGATGTTTTGATGGAGTAAAAGGTTATGGTGTGAAATCTACGAATGTAAAAAATCTCTTGGGTTTGCACTCTCGATGACATCTCTTACCCTAATTTTTTTCTCTCGTAGTATTTATTTTAACTTGTATCAAATAAATCTGAGGTTAAAGACAATGTATGTTGCCTGGCAGTTATTGATGAGTTAAACCATTCATCGCTCTTATTGCCAAACTGACTTGAGTTTAATTACTCATTTCTGGATGAAACATAAACTTCAGAAGATACAGATGTACTGTCATCTGAAAGTACGTTTAGAACAAGTTTAACCTATTCTCTTATCTGTGATTCATCGGACTAGGACAGGAAAGTCGTAGAGTGGCAATCCCAATATTTAATTAAACTTTCAGAACCACAGGCGAGATCTATTTTTTTTAATTGAATAACTATTCAGCATTTATTGAACGTATAAAATAAAACACGTTTTTATCTCTTTCTATAGATTCAAACTGAACAAGTGTTTTTCTCTTTAACTAGGGCCTATTCAAAGTTTCGTTTTATAACCACATAAATTGAGTTGTAAGAGACACGGCGAGTATCTGATCGAACCAACCATATTCCTTAACACCTTT
Source organism: Tachypleus tridentatus (assembly GCF_004210375.1). Classification (NCBI taxonomy): domain Eukaryota; kingdom Metazoa; phylum Arthropoda; class Merostomata; order Xiphosura; family Limulidae; genus Tachypleus; species Tachypleus tridentatus. The sequence continues at coordinate 33,824,621 of NC_134833.1, forward strand.
AACCCCGCTTTCACACTTTTATTTGATAGAGATTTCGAACAGTATCTAAATATATCTCTTTGCTTGCCTTTTGCGTGTTACCTGTCAGATTTATAAAAAAATAGACGTCTACACATCGCCAAAACTTAACGACCACGTGGGCACTGTTGACTCTACTTGACTAGAACAAGCAGTTACTGTGTTACATAGGCCTGGCATGGCCTAGCGCGTTAAGGCGTGCGCTTCGTAATCTGAAGGTCGCGGGTTCGCGCCCGAGTCGCGCCAAACATGCTCGCCCTCCCAGCCGTGGGGGCGTTATAATGTGACGGTCAATCCCACTATTCGTTGGTAAAAGAGTAGCCCAAGAGTTGGCGGTGGGTGGTGATGACTAGCTGCCTTCCCTCTAGTCTTACACTACTAAATTAGGGACGGCTAGCACAGATAGCCCTCGAGTAGCTTTGTGCGAAATTCCAAAAACAAACAAACAAACAAACTGTATTACACAGAAATGTAAAGTGAGAAACTATAAAAAGGGTAATAGTTCGACAGCTCGTCACTAGATGACAGGTACAATAAAACAACCAGCACTAAAAACAGGAACTCATTTTTTTACTACTACACATGACAGAAGTATAGATTTAATAACAGAAAAGCAAGGTTAACTTGCCTTTCGAAATTTGAAATTACAAAACGACTGACTTTCGAATTTAAGTGCTATTATTCTGTGTAGCAGTGCCGTAAAATGCACCTTGCTTTTCACCTAATATAAGTATTATAATTTTATTGTTGTCCATGCATTAATGCAATACTAAGTTTAAGATATTTGGCTGTTTTAAGGGGTTTTATTTTCTTATTACTGACGGCTTAGCAAAGATATAAACCAGCAGCGGTTTTTTCTCAACTTTCATCGATAAGTTCCTTCAGAAAACGTAATTAATTCGTACAGCTTTAGACCGGTTGAGTTTATAACATACAGGTTCTGTGTTGAAAGTTAATTAAAATTTGTATTACTTTCTATGAACGAAAAATTATAAACAGCCTCTGAATCGGTGATTATTACGATTAAAGTGCCTGCATTCAAAATGCATTTGGAGACACTTAATTGAGTTTTAGGCTTGTCAACCTACCAATCAGAACATTTTAATATTTATTATTTTTAAAGATAAAGTAGTTAACACAGAAATGTAATTAGGAAACGCTTATGTAAAAGGAAAGTAACATTTCTGAAACCTTGGATATTAACTTGTGTTAATACAGTAAAAACTGTGCATGTCTCACCAAGTTGTCATTAAACTAGTTTCGTTTGAGGAGAAATATTGCATGCTATTAACATTGTAGGCATTTCCAATACAAACCACCGCCCTGGTGGTTTAAATAATTGGAACAATTTAAACAGATATAAAAAAACAAAAACGAATTATAGTAGAATAATAGCATTTTTTTGTGTGGGATAAAACATTAGATTTTTGTTAAAGTCATCTCAGTGGAATACGATTTGATTGTTTCAGGCTTTATGTCACAAACCAAATTAGTTGTTAAAAACAGGTGACCTAAGAAGATCAATATTAACAAATAAATAGTTTACAAAAAATACGGCCCGGCATGGCCAAGTGATAAAGGCACTCGGCCCATAATCCCAGGGTCGCGGGTTCGAATCCTCGTCACCCCCCCCCCAAACATGCTTGCCCTTTCAGCTGTTGGGTGGTTATAATGTGACGGTTAATCCCACTATTCGTTGGTAAAAGAGTAACAGTTGGTGGTGATGATTAGCTACCTTTCTTCTAATATTACACCCCTAAATTAGGGACGGCTAGTGCAGATAATCCTCGTATAGCCTTGCGCGAAATTCAAAAACATACCCAATCATTTACAAAAATACAACGAGGAGAAATTTGCACCCTTGTTGTTGAAATAAACTGATTTTTTATCATGCAAAGATGGCACTCGTTTCTTAAATAAAAAATACTGAACAGAGGGCGCTATTGAAGTTACAAGGAGTTAACTTAAATCGCTTGGTAAATTGTAATTTGCCTCATAATCACTTTTGGTAATATTTTCTTCTTTACTATTCTAAGAAAGGAGCTTTACAATATTATCAATCATAAAAATAGTACTATACGACTTTTGTTTTATACAGGAAAGTTACTTGCCATCTGGTTTGGTTTGTTTGTTTTGAATTTCGCGCAAAGCTATTCGAGAGCTATCTGTGCTAGCCGTCCCTAATTTTGTAGTGTAAGACTAGAGAGAAGACAGCTAGTCATCACCACCCTCCGGCAAATCTTTGGCTACTCTTTTACTAACGAATAGTGGGATTGACCATCACATTATAAAGCCCCCACGGCTGAAAGGATAAGCATGCTTGGTGTGACGGGGATTCGAACCCGCGTCGATACTTGCTATTAGTTGATTGGAAGATTACAAAGATGGTTGTAAAGGTACAATTGTATTCCCAAATTATACCCTGGTTTCTGAGCAGTGTTTTATCATACAGTGGAACCCCTCTAATCAGGTCAGTTTGTCTCAGTCCCGAAGGTGACATATATATATTTATATGTCATATAAAAGAAATATTTACTAACTAGATCGAGTTAATTATTGTTTCGCTTATAAATAATGAACTACATAACAGCGACGTATTAATAAATTCGCATAACTTCTAATCTGCTATGAAATCAACTCTTACATGAGAAAAGTCACAAACTGAAGTTTCATTGACAGGGAGAATATTTGAAAGTTTTTTGTTTTTTTTTCTAATTGAATATTCAACTCATGTTAAATGATTTTTCTTGAGCTGTAGACTCGGGTTAGATTACCCAAGATAATAGATGCAAATATTAACTCTGTAAACTGTAGATTCATATTTAAACAGTTTTTATTGGAATTGCAAACATTTCAGAATTAATATCTTTTTTGAGGTTAATATTCACAAAGTCAACGTTTTGTTGTCCGAGTTTGTTGGGACAACGGGGAATTTAAAGACTAACAACGGTAAAATCTGAGGCTCGAGTCCCCGATCTGGCTTTGCTCTGAAATAAGTTTGTTTGTTTTGGTTTTTGAATTTCGCACAAAGCTACTCGAGGGCTATCTGTGCTAGTCGTCCCTAATTTAGCAGTGTAAGACTAGAGGGATGGCAGCTAGTCATCACTACCCACCGCCAACTCTTGGGCTAATCTTTTACCAACGAACAGTGGGATTGATCGTCACATAGTAACGCCCTCACGGCTGAAAGTGCGAGCATGTTTGGCGCGACGGGGATGCGAACCCGCGACCCTCAGATTACGAGTCGCACGCCTTAACACGCTTGGCCATGCCGGGCCGTTGCTCTGAAATAAACAAATATTTTCTTTTCTTATGATATTTAAAGGACAGCAACATACGTATTTTCTTTCTGAAAAACGTTAAAGAGTACGGTTTTATGTCCTTGTTACTGATATTTGTGTAGATGCTATCTGTTATTGCTGATGATGTTTCTCCGAATATTCTTGCTTCCTGGTGATGTTTGCTCGAAGTTTTTTACTTTCTGGTGATGTTTGTCTGAAGTTACTTATTTCCTGGCGATGTTTGTCTAGAGTTACTTATTTGCTGGCGATGTTTGTCTGGTGATGTATGCTTAAAGCTGCTTATTTCCTAGTGATATTTGTCTCAAGTTTTCTTTCTCGTGATGTTTGTCGGAAGCCGCTTACTTCCTGGTGATGTTTGTCTGAAGCTACTTATTTCTAACCAGGTGTTAATATTGTCTCGGTTTCGTTGGCGTGTTAATGCCAATTGTTAACAATTTCATTGCTTGCCACACTGGTTTAAGTGGTTACTGCACGTAAAAAAAAATGTAGTCAAAAATACACAGTTGGAACGTGTCGACATATCAGAGGCAGGGTTACGTTATAAATCGCGTTTGTGACGCTAAGAAGTGAATTATAGACTAACAGATTACGCTGTGCACCGGACCATGTGGAAGATCTGGTATATCCTGTTTCTCTCACTCCAGCGATTACGTGTAGAATATTTTATGTACCAGAAGAAAATTAGTAAGTAAAATGAACCAGATCTAAAGGTATCACAATCGGAGATGAGAAATCTTTAACAGGATCATGTGACTGATATAAATCCTGCAGTTGTTCAAATCTTTACTTAATGATTCCTCATTCACATGTTCCTTTGATGTGAATAATAGATTTGGATAAACATTCTAAATTACTCACTAAGACAGTGCGTGTTTAAATGTTCTTGCATGCTTCAAGACAACTATTTATTAAAATGTTTTTGTATTCATCAAAATGTTGTTGTGTGTTTCAAGACAACTCTTTATCAAAATGTTCGTGGGTAAATGATCGTTTAAAGGAAAATCTAGTGCGAGGATTTATATTCCTACTGATTATAGACATTATCATTTGTGTTTTTATAAGCGTAATGGCATTGTTAGCATTCCATGTTACACATGTCAAAAATAATTATAGCCAGTAAGCTGACAGTAAATCAAAAGATTAAAGTAAATTTGTATTTAAACTCATTAAGGTTTTCTGGTTTGGCATGTCGAAGTAAAATCAACGAGTTACACGCACTCTTCTCAGCGCAGGTATCGAAACTCGATTTTTAGTGTTTACAATTCTCAGACTTAATCGCTGAGCCGTCGGAAAACATGTGTTTGTGAGTTTAAAATATACAACTTTGTTTATAGTAGTGGTTCAACACTGGTGGTGAGAAATGTAAATACTTAGATCTCCAGTAGTTTAGAGATTAAGAATTTAAGTCGTGATTACTTGAATGATTCTGTGATAATTAGTACATAACGTAAAAAGGGATTAACAACACAAACTTTAAACCATTTGTCTCACGGAAATCCTTCTGTTTTTATTTCTACCAATGGTATTTCTAATCCCGTGAGACAGTGGTAACTCTAAGAATTAACGACGTTAAAATCAGTGGTTCGATTTCTCTAACTGGACACAGCAAATAGCCCGATGTGGCTTTGTTATAAAATACTTACGGTCACAAACTGGTGTATCGCGTTAATATTGACGAGAAGGCCAGAGATATTTTTAACCAAACGCCAAACACAGAGAAAAATAAAACATCTATTTATTTTTGACGTCTAGATTATTTTATTTTTGTATTTGAGTAATTAGTCTTTCATAGTTGTAAACATGTTGATAACATCTTCGTGCCAGACGAGGCTTAATATTGCTCCAACTGAAAAGCTCCCAAATAACTTCATATCAAGATAAACCGTCTCTTTTAAACCTGGTCACTGCACATCATTCAAAGAAATTCCCTTTTAATTATTTATATTCTTAAAAAACATAATAATAATCACAAACTCGTCCCGTAATCTGAGGGTCGCGGATTTGAATCACCGTCACACCAAACATGCTCGCTCTTTCAGCCGTGAGGGCGTTATAATAATACGGTCAATACGACTATTCGTTTTCAAAAAAGTAACCCAAAGAGTTGGCGGCGAGTGGTGATGTCTAGTTGCCTTCCCTCTATCTAGTCTTACACTGCTAAATTAGGGACGGCTAGCGCAGACTGCCCTCGTGTAGCTTTGCACGAAATTTAAAACAAACCCAAACCACAAACTAGTTAAATTTTTATCAGCTTTTGATCACCGTGACCTTTCATAAAAATAGTACTTAAGGTGATTTTTTTTAATGTTTTTAAAACGTAGATTTTGATTGATTGTATTAGTTATGCAGCGAGCCTGAAAACGTACGTGAAACTCGGCAAGAAGGCTCGCCTCGGCCGTTTCCTTCGTAGCATAGAGAAATTGTATAGATAATAAATGAAAAAAGAAACACAACTACTTTTTGCCTCACGCCGCTAGATGTCACCTCGATGAATGGCAAAGAGCGGGACAAGATGATTTTTTTAGCATTTTGTTATAAATTCTACACTTTTTCAAGAATTATACGCCAAAGATAAATAAAATATACGTTTTAATACAAAAAACAAGAAGTATTTGACTTGTTCAAAATATTTGAGGAGACATGGCCTTTTTTTCCTCCTCTGACAAGCCAGTTATAGTTTCTACGATTTTCTAAGTACACCGGATGTTCTGTATTTGAACCAAGCAAATTTAGCAAATTAGAACTCTAGTCCAAAAGCATTTGTTGTAATAAAAATAAACCTTTTGTCTTCATACCTTCATGAATTTTAATGCAAACATTAAGTAATATTTTCTGATTATAGGCTTTCATAATTTGACTTTTGAAGGTTCGTCGGATACTGTAGCGATTAAAATATTTTGGTCTTTTGTGCCATCTGGTAGTCACGGTAGATTTTATTTATTTTTACCTTCAATAACATTTAAAAATACCAAAACTGTTACATAGACTAAATTCATCACGGTCTAGTTTTACTAATAACTTTTGATTTGTGATGTCACTCGGTGAAGCAGAACAAATTTTATAAAGTTGTTTTTTACAACATTTTTGTTACGAACATTTAATTGTAAGAAGTAATAAATGAAACCCGCTAACTGTCAAGGTGACATTTGCAATCACTCTTTATGAACCTGGGACAACACACTTGGTGTGACTTGTACATGGGACAACATACTTGGTGTGACTTGTGTGTGTTTTTCGTATAGCAAAGCCACAAAGGGTTATCTGCTCAGCCCACCGAGAGGAATCGAACCGCTGATTTTAGCGTTGTAAATCCGGAGACATACCGCTGTACTAGCGGGGAAACTTGTGAATGGAACAACATACTTGGTGTGACTTGTTGATGGGACAATTTAATTGGTGTGACTTGTACGTGGTGCAACATATTTGGTTATGTACGTGCAGAGGTTATTGTCTCTCTGAAAGGGATATGATCTGTCAAGATGGATGTATTGCAGTATCAGATCAGACACTATACTGTCAAGGTTTTGACTGACGCCTACAAACATGTCAGAAGCTTCATCTGTGAAACAGCTATGCAATCTTAACTCACTTCTTGGCACGTGCATGTTGTGAGGATATCAATTTAATTTCAACAGCTACGTTAAAGATGAAGAATGCCACGTATAGGACAAATAAAACTAGGACATGAGCTACGAAGAAGTAATAAAATACGTTCTCGTAAGAAAAATGTTTATAGATGTAAGACTCTCGCACGCGGCTGAAATGTATCACATGTCTGATTTAACTTCTATTTGTACGTTTAACATACAGAAATGATCACAGATCAAAATTGCATAACCATATGGATGCTTCAGCAATAACAACGACCCTGTTCGTAGCTGGTGGTGAGAAGTTAAATAAGTTTGTTTGGTGTTCTTTTTTTTTTTTTAATTTCGCGCAAAGCTACACGAGGGCTATCTGCGTTAGCCGTCCTTAATTTAGCAGTGGAAGACTAATGGGAAGGCAGCTAGTCATCACCACTAACCGCCAACTCTTAGACTAATCTTTTACCAACGAATAGTGGAATTGACTGTACATTATAACGCCCCCCACGGTTGAAAGGGCGAGCATGTTTGGTGTGATGAGGATTCGAACCCGCGACCCTCGGATTACTAGCCAAGCGCCCTAACCACCTGGCCGGCAGTTAAATAAGAGAGGTACTATGAAATTCATTTTGTGAAACTAACATTCCAATCACTGAAACCTTAGTTTCTAATGTTAAAATATACAACAAGGTAAATGTAATAATTGGGAATAAACAAAGTTCGGTTTTTATTTCACAGCGTTTTACATTACCAGCTCAATGTTCTTAAAAACACTGATAAAGTTATCCTTAGAGAAGTACAGATGTTCACCCGTCTTTGCCAGGACCTCAATTCACAGTGTAATGAAGTATCAACTCTTCTATATAAGCTAACCGTACACTTTAAAACACCATTCGTATTAAGTTACCAATGAACGAAGGAAAAAGTAATAAAGTAATTTGGAATCGGTTTTAAATGAAAGCATGTTTCTTGAAATAAGAAAGAACCGATACTGATGTCTGGTGAGTATTGACAAAATATCACCTTCCTTGCAAAACGTTGTTAAAACAAGTGAAAATTATCTGGACCATGAACGATCTAATTCAATCAAAAGAAATACATGGCAAACTCGTGCGAGAGATGAAGGTGAACGTAGCACGTGTCGAATACTTTTTATAATAAATATATTGCAACGTAACGTAAAATTCATGAGGGCAATATGTTCACCAGAAAACTTTCTGACAGCTTTGAAATTAACATAAAATGTTACAGCAGTTACGTTAAGAAGATAAATGAAATTATGGTATTTAAAGGGTTAGCAATATGTGAAGAAGTTGGAATTCTTAGATTAAAAGATAAAATTTAACTAAATTATAGACTGATTAAGGACTAAGTAATTATAAAAAGCTTTATTTTTTTAAATATCGAGATAAACGTAAGTTTCTGTAGTAGATATAGGAAGTCGATGAAATGAACAGAAAACCATCGGCGTTTATCAGAAACATTAATTTTAAAAAAACATGACTTGTTTACGCCCGCATGTAAATAACGAACTAAAATATCAGATGCTATTGTATTTTTTCCAGTTCAACGGAACTGTTAGATACTACAGGTATATTTACGATACACACAAAATAAGTAAGTAGAACTTCAAATGTCGTCATTCTGTGGGTTAGCAACAAGTTCACGGACTTTCAACACTAAAATCCGAGATTCGATTCCTCACGGTTAACACAGCAAATAACAAGTTGAAGCTATGCTTTTAAAGAAACAAACAAAATACACACCATAAAATTCGATCAAACAAATACCACCGTTTGCTGTAAAAAACAGTGTGATATTCGTGTCTTAGACTACACTCGAAGGTGTAATCGTGCATAACGCTCAAACATAGGATTCCCACATTGCTAAGCCTTTTCATAAGCCGAATCATTTCAATGGATGTAAAAGATGTTGAAAGTGGATTCAACCTAAGGCACTTAGAGAAAAGAGCGAAGCTTACTGGAACATTTCTTGTATAGCACTTCTCCCTACTGAATAAACCTGTTCCATTCATTTTGTTAATACTGTTTATCCTTGTTTCATACGTTTTGATAATACTTCTTATCCCTGTTGCATTCATTTTGTTAACACTGTTTATCCCTGTTTCACACATTTTGATAATACTTGTTATCCCTGTTGTGTTCATTTTGTTAACACTGTTTATCCCTGTTTCACACATTTTGATAATACTTCTTATACCTGTTGCATTCATTTTGTTAACATTGTTTATCCCTGTTTCACACATTTTGATAATACTTGTTATCCCTGTTGCATTCATTTTGTTAATAGTTTATTCCTGTTTCACACATTTTGGTAATACTTGTTATCCCTGTTGCATTCATTTTGTTAACACTGTTTATCCCTGTTTCACACATTTTGATAATACTTGTTATCCTTGTTTCACACATTTTGATAATACTTGTTATCCCTGTTGCATTCATTTTGTTAATACTGTTTATCCCTGTTTCACACATTTTGATAATACTTCTTATCCCTGTTGCATTCATTTTGTTAACACTGTTTATTCCTGTTTCACACATTTTGGTAATACTTGTTATCCCTGTTGCATTCATTTTGTTAACAGTTTATTCCTGTTTTACACATTTTGATAATACTTGTTATCCCTGTTTCACACATTTTGATAATACTTGTTATCCCTGTTGCATTCATTTTGTTAACACTGTTTATCCTTGTTTCACACATTTTGATAATACTTGTTATCCCTGTTGCATTCATTTTGTTAATACTGTTTATCCCTGTTTCACACATTTTGATAATACTTGTTATCCCTGTTGATTCATTTTGTTAACACTGTTTATTCCTGTTTCACACATTTTGGTAATACTTGTTATCCCTGTTGCATTCATTTTGTTAACACTGTTTATCCCTGTTTCACACATTTTGATAATGCTTGTTATTCCTGTTGCATTCATTTTGTTAACACTGTTTATCCCTGTTTCACACATTTTGATAATACTTGTTATCCCTGTTTCACACATTTTGATAATACTTCTTATTCCTGTTGCATTCATTTTGTTAACAGTTTATTCCTGTTTCACACATTTTGGTAATACTTGTTATCCCTGTTGCATTCATTTTGTTAACAGTTTATTCCTGTTTCACACATTTTGGTAATACTTGTTATCCCTGTTGCATTCATTTTGTTAATACTGTTTATCCCTGTTTCACACATTTTGATAATACTTCTTATCCCTGTTGCATTCATTTTGTTAACAGTTTATTCCTGTTTCACACATTTTGGTAATACTTGTTATTTCTGTTGTGTTCATTTTGTTAACACCGTTTATCCCTGTTTCACACATTTTGATAATACTTCTTATCCCTGTTGCATTCATTTTGTTAACACTGTTTATCCCTGTTTCACACATTTTGATAATACTTCTTATCCCTGTTGCATTCATTTTGTTAACAGTTTATTCCTGTTTCACACATTTTGGTAATACTTGTTATCCCTGTTGCATTCATTTTGTTAAAACTCTTTATCCCTGTTTCACACATTTTGATAATACTTGTTATCCCTGTTTCACACATTTTGATAATACTTGTTATCCCTGTTGCATTCATTTTGTTAACACTGTTTATCCCTGTTTCACACATTTTGATAATACTTGTTATCCCTGTTGCATTCATTTTGTTAATACTGTTTATCCCTGTTTCACACATTTTGATAATACTTATTATCCCTGTTGCATTCATTTTGTTAATACTGTTTATCCCTGTTTCGTACATTTTGATAAAATTGCTTATCCCTGTGTCATTAATTTTTATGATAATACTTTTCTTCGTTGCATTCATCTTCATTGTGACACTTTTGGTGCTTCACAGTGGCACAGCAGTATGTCTGCAGACTCATCCCGCAAAAAACCGGGTTTCGATACACGTGGTAAACGAAGCACAGATAGCCCTTTGAGTAGCTTTGTGCTTAATTCCAAACACACTTTTGATACCTGATCGGAAACATTTTTACAACTGGTTATTGATTAATTTGTCTTTCACATATAGCTACCGGAAATATATATAATTATTTAATTCGAGCTATATATTTCTAAAGTTTAAATATTATTATTTGTATTTTTATTATCTTTACTTTCGTATTGTGTAGTTAGTTGTGGATATAAGGAATGTTTTTGCAATTTTGTTCTCCTAAGTCATTAGTGTTTTTCTATTTTTTATTGCTCCGCAAATTCGAGGCTCGATTCCCGTGGTGGACACAGCACATGGCTCAATGTGGCTCTGCTTAAAGAAAACAAGCAAACAAAACCCTAAACCAAACTTTTCTGCAATGTCTCTTACACCTTATGCCACCTTCCATCACGATGTAGCATGCATCAGTTTGTTTGTCTTGGATGATTCACAATAACAGGCCTTGCATGGCCAGGTGATTAAGGCATTCGACCCGTAATCCAGGGTCGCGGTTTAGAATTCCCGTCACATCAAACATTCTCGTAAGGGCGTTATAACGTGACGGTCAATCCCACTATTCGTTGGTAAAAGAGTAGCCCAAGAGTTGGCGGTGGGTGGTGATGACTAGCTGCCTTTCCACTAGTCTTACACTGCTAAATTAGGGGCGGCTAGCGCAGATAGCCCTCGTGTAGCTTTGCGCGAAATTCAAAACAAACAAACACAATAACAACATCACGACGTCACTGAAAATCTGAAGAACATATTTTTTCCTTCTGTTGTATCTTTTCCTAAACCATCAGAGGCTTATAGAAGTTTCTTTTATTACTAATATAATCAAAATGTTCTGATTATTAAAATAATTTGGGTATCAACACAGTTAAGAATCAAACAGACTTAAGTACTGCAATGTTACATCCGTTAGACGGCAGCACTGCTTCATTGTTTAAATGACTATTTCGGATATGGTACTTCATGAGACGTTTGTGAACTCGTTTCAGCATCATGATATACTTGGTTTGGTTTGTTTTGAATTTCGCGCAAAGCTACACAAGGGCTATCTGCGTTAGCCGTCCCTAATTTAGTAGTGTAAGACTAGAGGGAAGGCAGCTAGTCATCACCACCCACCGCCAACTCTTGAGCTAATATTTTACCAACGAATAGTGGGATTGACCGTCACGTTATAACGCCCCTACGAGCATGTTTGATGTGACGGGGATTCGAACCCGCGACCCTCAAATTACGAGTCGAGTGCCTTAACCACCCGGCCATGCAGGGCCCATGATATACTCGAGCTCAAGTATTATATCAGTTTATGTAGTTAAATATAATTACAGATTTTATTGAAGTAATAATAAACATTATATATTTCGTGTTCCGACGTATTGCTGGTATCAACTTAATTACCATAGAATGTAAATATTAAACCTTCTTTGACATTTGGAACAAGTAACTCTACTTACCGAACAAAAGAAGTAAACATGAGGAATTGATATATCCTTTACTGGTCCAGTTTGAGGACTTTTAAAAATATAAAGCTAAACACATGGTTTCTATAGTCACGGTGGTTACAGAAAAGACAGCCCACTTTGAAACTTTGTGTTTAACAGAAAAAGTAACGCGTGTTGTGTGATTATGGACTAAATGTCTAGGCCAGAGCCCCTAAGATTTAGGCTTAATTGTACGTAATTTTGAACCGAAATCATTCAGCAGAACTCGTCTATGTAGAAGTTTTCAGAGGCATATCGTGGGCTCGAACTTTGGACCTTCAAGTCCACAGCTCGGTACGTTAACTACTAGGCTTATACTAGTAAGCACATTTCACTCTGAGCTGATGTTTAAATGCGTGAGCGTGTTTATACATAGCGATAACTGAGTTATCTTAAATAATATAAAAATAATTAATTTACAGGATAGTGAATTATATATCATTTACAGTTGTTTATGGAATTAAATTCTACGTAATTTATTATGATTATACGTGGTGTCATAGTATATAAGCGATTAGTAACTCAGCCTGACATGGCCTAGTGGTTAGGGCTCTTTTCTTGAAAACTGTGGGCCAAGGGATTGAAATCAGCCACGAAATATTGCACCCCTTTTAGCAGTGGATGCACTATAATGTTACGTTCGTTTCCATCTTCATGGTTAGGGCGCTCGACTCGTAATCTGAGGGTCGAGAGTTCAAATCGCTGTTACACCAAACATCTTCGTTCTCTCTCGTTATAATGTAACTGTCAATCCCTATACTCGTTGGTGAAAAAGTAGCCCAAACATTGGCGGTGGGTGGTAATGATAGCTGCTTTCCCTCTAGCCTTATATCGCTAAACTATGAACGACGAGCACAAATATTCTCCGAAGCTTTGCACTAAATTTAAAACGAGCAAACAAACAAGCATTCAATTAGATATTAAATGAGATGTAATCAAAGCACATATACAGCTCAGAAGATTTAATGTGCCAGAAACGTTATTAAAGCTAAACCAGTTTATGACAAGAAGGGTAACTGTGACTGTGATAGTGTTACGTAATTACCAAACGTGTTTTTCAAACAACGCTCATGCATTAATTGTGCTTACACAAAGAGTTGTGGATCTTACTATTCCAAGCAGGAAATAATCAGTGAAGGCTTTTATATACGTAAATGTAATTGATAATTTGTGGCTTTAAATATATATATATTTTAAAGAAAACTGTAAAAGAAACAAAATGTGATGGAAAGTTTCTTGAAATATTATTTTTAATTAATTGTGTATCTGATCATCATTCAGATGAATATAAGATTTTGAAATACAGGTTTACAACCAGTACGTAAGTGTACTTACAATTGTAAGACTTTATAGATAAGTGTTTCCTGGCTATTATCCACAAGGAAGATTCGTTTGAAAAGATTAGAAGCTATAACATTTCAATTTAACCTTTCTTGTGCACAATTAACCCTTCATAGGCAGCCTCACACCTATATTATTGATATATATATCGATATTCTTACTTGCACTGGTTCGAAGTACGTTTAGAAAGAAACGTAGGGGGGATTTCTACCACACCAGTCACGTCAGATCACAACCAAAACAGTACCATATATACTGAGAAGGATATAGCCACTGAGACATCAGTTTTTAAAATGTTCATTCATCGCTCCGTCGTCTTCTTCATTCCACGTTTACGAAATGAATTACTCTAAGAACATCAGATGTTGTCCACACAGGCTGACTGTGAAGGGATTTGCTTTGACTAAAACCTGCACAATGAATCACCGTACTATGTAAAACGTGATGAACGAACGAAAATTTTAGCGTTATCAATTTAACGCAGAGCCACTGGAGTACTCTGTTGAGAGGGAGAAATATTGGAGTTGTGGTATTTCTCTGTACATTCATTTTTCATAAGTAGTCAGTTAGGCCCCAATAACTGGAGGTCCGGAGGGGATCAAGTTATGAAGTGTGTGTCTCTATATCTCTCCGAGCTCTAGGTCTGGCATGCGTGGTGGTCAAGGCATTCGATTCACATCATGGAAATTGTTGCTCTTTCATCTCCCAGTGATTCAACAGTAAATCTGTAGGGTTAAGACGCTAAAAATATGGTTTAGATACTCGTGGTGAGCAACTTTCAGATAGGCCATTGTGTAGCTTCGTGTTTAACAGCAATCAATCAACAAACCGAAAGTTCACTGAGTTCGTGATGAAGAAAGAGTTGAAACACGAAATATTCACTTTTAATAACACACAACTAAATCACCAACACAAGATACCAAAACAGAAGTGTAACTGTGTCTGTAGGGAATGTGCTGGAAGAGCGAGTGAGAGAACTGTTTTGGTTTGTTTTGTTTTTTAACTTCGCGCAAAGCTACACGAGGACTATCTGCGCTAGCCGTCCCTAATTTAGCAGTGAAGGACCAAACAAAAGGATCACATAAAGCCAAGTTGACACGCCACTCTGCAACCAATTCACTCAACAATTAGGACTTAAGTGCAAGGGTGGGGGAAACTTAAACCTTTATTTGATTCGCCGTCAGAAAAGACAGCCTTACATTTTTGAACATCACAAGCTATCTTTCCTACAATCTACAGGAAAAAGAAGTTAATTCTGAGGTAGAGCTGGATTAAGCTGGAAAAAGTTATATGTGTTTACTTGACCGATTTTGTAAAGACTGAATAACCTTGAATTTTACTCTAACATATATAATTTACATGTTGTTATTCAGAAAGACGCAGATGTTTTGCATGCAGTCATGTTACTCTCGTTAACAGATGCCAAAAGGGTCATAAAGATGTTAATTTTGCTTAGGCAAAGATTGCATGTAGGAACCGTTATAAATCGTATCATATCGCTCACGTGGTTGTGTCCACTTGCGATGAGCGGGCCAGCCCATCTCAAGGAGTGGCATAAGTATTGTACACACTGGTATGGGCTGGAGGCTTTCTTCTGTGTAAATACTGCTTGGAATAACTGATGATGCATGCACCATTGGATTCAGCTGTGTTGCACTTTATTTCTTTGTAGGAGTTGGTTGTGCAAATCATAATTCTCTTTGTTTAGTGATCCTGTGCGGAGGTGCTAAGAACCACAGCAGTTACCTGAAGTGAAAACGAGAAACGTAGATGCTGGTCAGTTTGTAAATATATACATTTCACACTGTAAATAGTGATTTTGTCTTATTTGTTCACTCGTGTTTCTTTTCTTCGCAGTCAGAGCTCAAAAATACTCTCCACGCAGTAGTCTTGGAACCTGCGTTCTTGGTGCAAAATCCAACAAGAAACTCGAGAGCAATCTTTGCTGGCTGTTTCCGATTCTAAAGTAATGGTCTATGTGGAACGTAGACAGTCACTAATCTTCACCGTTTACACTTGTCAGAATGAATAGTAGGATTTGAACGTTGCTCTTGTAACGCACGGACGGCATGGCCAGGTGGTTAGGGCGCTCGACTCGTAATCTGAGGGTCGCGGGTTCAAATCCTAGTCGCATCAAGCATGCTTACCCTTTCAACTGTGGAGGCGTTATAACGTGACGGTCAATCCTACTATTCGTTGGTAAAAGAGTAGCCCAAGAGTTGGTGGCGGGTGGTGATGACTAGCTGCCTTCCCTCTAGTCTTACACTGCAAAATTAGGGATGGCTATCGAGATAGCCCTCGTTTAGCTTTGCGCGAAATTGAAAACAAACAAACAAACAAATACTTTTGTAACGCACCGACGGCACGAAGTGCGGAATGTGATTTGTTGATGACTATATCTGGACGTGAACCCCAGAAGTGCAGCTCTGGGCTCCGGCCCCCTCAGCTCGGTCCACTTTCAAACACCTGTTGGACATCAGTGTAGCTAAATACCACAGACGTTAGATGGAGCATTACATTTTTCAGTTGCAAGAGAACACCTGCAATATTTAGAGTATTGGTTGACGGTGACACTGTTTAGTGGAGACACAATAATGTGTCGCTCCTTAGTTAAGAACTTGATTATACGACGTTGTCCAAATTCAGTGTCACTTGCTGTTGCAATTTTATAATTGTGTTGCACGCCACCTATCGGGAAAACCCACAACATGCGATGGCGGAGGAAACTGACGGATTAGTTTGAACTCCACAGATGAATATAAAGGTACTTAGAAGGAGTTAACGTGACTACAGCATATATCAAAAAGTACACCTTAGGAAAGACATGAATACATAACTCAAAAGAGTTTTAAAAAATAATAATAAAAAGATTGTTAGCTGTTGAACATAAACTGAGCTATTTTAGCTGTGCCCATCACGGGTATCGAAACCTGGTTTTTAGCGTTATGTATGTACTGACTTATCATCGAGCTACTGGGAAAAGGGGGCAAAAAACCATGCCCTACAATTTCCATAATTAGCTTAATATTTGACACCATTTTATATTTTGAAAAATAAACAGCACATATTGACAAGTAAAGACTAGCAGACACAGACACATATATATACACACCCACCCACCCACCATCCCCAAACACACGCATATATACCTCCTCCACAGACATACACACATATAGATTCACACCGATATATACATATATTCTCCCCACCATATACATATATTTTACCCCCCCTCCCCCAACATATATATATACACACACACACATTAATAACGATCGATACGACCCGTAAATTTGATCTTATGTAGGCAATTATTAAAATAAAAAGTATATTCACATTTCTGGTTGTTGATCTGCAGACAATATTACGTTATGAAAAACTGACGCTGTTCTACGACAACTTGCCATATAGAGCGTGGTTTGAACGCAGACCTGACGTTTTTTTTATGTGCCCATCACTAGAAAACTTACATCACCAATACGTAGAACCGCACGGAGCGTAAGAAAAGTGACCTACTTGAACTGACCTATTACGGGGAAGAAGTCTGAGTCACGTATTTCTGAGAGTCGCCACAGGAACTCACACAACATATATAATGAAATCAGTCAAATGATCGTCAACGCCATAAATTCTGGGTCTGTCTGTAAAATATTCGTACTTATGGCGAAGCTGATAAACCTATCTGTTGCTGACCATAACTCTAAACTACTGATCAGAGGATCATTCTACCAGCTAAGTGATTGTCTGCCACTCTTATAACGCACCCACAGCTTTAAATCCAGAAAATAATTAGCGGTATCGCATGGATTCGAAACTGGCTCATCAGCTACTAAAGAGAAAGAATTATGTGTTTCAATTTTAAAATACATATAAGGTTATACGCACTAGTTATGTTACGTAAAGACCAATGTTAACTATTCTAGAATGACGCTGCAAAAGTACTCTACTGTTTAACAATTAGAAATCTTATACAGAGGAACAAAAGTACCAGTTCCACCCGATAAAGAAGTTATAAACAGTTCAATCACGTAATATAGTTAACACATATTTATTTTCAGTGAGCAGTTTTCCACCAAAGTATCTTACTACGTTTCACATCTGTTCTTTTTACAAATATCTAGTAGTTATTTTAGCCACACTTAAACAACTTCAAATACATTTAATGCACACGGCTTATTTTTTAGGTTTTCTTTGCTTCACCGGGGAAGGGCCTACCTTCCGTCTAATGTCATTGTTTTATTTCAAATCTACTGTAAGTAGATCATTTGCTTCTAAAAACCGAAACAACGAAGCTGAGAAAAAGTTGTACATACACTAAAGTTAATGATTTGTTGGTGAGTTCAAGTGACATCTGCACAAACGTACCTGAACCGTCAGTGGCTAAGATTGTCAAATACGAGAGTTTGTTCTTCTGCTTTAAACAAAACTATTTAACACTTCTTGATCTATATACATAAACAAGTCCATAATTTAAGATCTATATACATGCACAATGCTACAATTCAAGATGTATATACATAAACAAGTCCATAATTTAAGATCTATATTCATGAGCATTGCCATAATCCAAGATAAATATACATAAACAATTCAATAATTTAAGATCTATATACATGAACAATGCTATAATTCAAGATATGTATATATACGTAATCAAAACTACAACTTAAGAGCTAAACATGTAAACAAGTTTACACTTCAAAATCTGTATAAATAAACAATGCCATACTAGAAGATCCATATACTTAAACAATTCCAAACTTCACAATCTATGTAGTTAAACATGTATATACTTCAAGATCTATATAAATAAACAACGCCATACTTCGAGACTCAAACACTAAAACAATTTAATATTTGAAGACATATACATTGGGTAACACAGTTGTAGAAGAAACTGATAGTTGTTCAATGATGATTCGAAATGTATTTTTTCTACAAGTACTGCGATATACTGAATATACAAAAATAACACATTTTATATTGAGCGTTGTTGGTCCTTAACAAATCTAAACAAAAAAAATCAAAAATTCATTGTGGGTGTGGGTTATCACGATAAACATAAATCATGCGGATATGTTTAGGCAACTAACCTATCTATTGCTTTTCACAGTCATAAATATTCAGCGTGCTGATAGCTCGGTTAAAAACTGTTTTGGCCATTTCCGCTAAGATAAATTCTGTAATACGAGGTCTGCTTATAGAATCTGAGAACCCCGTTCGTTAAAATAATTATTGTTCGGTTATAAACTTTTCAACTGACTCCCAAGTGAATTAGTGAGGCTTCAAAACACTTACAGTGTTGTCTGTATACATGAACACAGTGGCGATGAGGCTAAGAAACCTTCGCGACAGAATTTGATTATCAAAGGAAGCATTTTTTTTTTTTTGCTAAGGGGAACACTTCTGCTTCCTACAATATTTCTTACTTCAAAATTACGACGTGACACTCTTATAATTATCAAACAACGTGCTTTATTTATCCCTTTATTTACACGTGTGTCCGTTTGAATAAAGACTATCATAGAAATTAATAAAAAACCAATAATCCGAGTGCTTCCCTAAGGTGGACACTATTCCCAGTTTACACTTGAAGAAGAAAGGTCCACCTTTTAAAAGTGCTCGGGTTATAGGGTTTTTATTCATTTCTATCAAGACATCTTGAACCTACGCGTTGTTTTTTAACACAGTGAATGAATAAAACTATGTATTTGGCGAAAAACAAATTATCTGAATTCTGAGAATTATCGCGAACATTTGTACAAAAATAAACGGAATACAAATGTTCAAATACGCTTCTGAAAATATTGTGCTGAACGTAACTGTCCATCTGCAACGAATATATTGTTCTTTGTTCTCTTATAGATTGTTTATTTTCTGTTAAGCGCTGAGTTGCTTTGCTTACAGTGGTTATCGAAACCCGAATTTTAGCGTTATGAGCACACAGACTTATCGCTCAGCCACTGGAGGCACCTTATTTTGAATCCCCTGTAACTTGTTGGTGTAATATGAATTGTAACACCTCTGAACATCTTAAGATAATTTTGTTTCGTTCGTAACGAATATTCGCGGAAAGCTGGTCCGGTATGACCATGTGGTTAGATCGCTTAACTTCCAATTTGAATAAGTGTAGATTCGAATCTCTATTCCGCCATGTGACGGTAAATCCCATTATTCATTGGTCAACGAGTAGCTCAGGTGTTGGCAGTGGGTAGTGATGACTAGCTTTCTTCCACCTAGTTTTTCACTGCTAAATTAGGAATGACTAGAACCGATAACCTTCGTGTAACTTTGCGCAAAATTCAAACCAAATCAAGTTCGCGGAAAGTAACACAAGAGCTATTTACACTAGCCTTTATTAACTTTGTAGTGACAGAATACAGTTAAAGCAGCTGAGGGTATCCACCCCAAAATATCAGACTAACTAGCAAAATTTGACCGTCATTCTAGTAGTATACCTACTCACAGCCCTAAAGTCTGGAGCGCAATTTTGCGGCGACGAGACGAGAACCATGTATCATCGGATTAACGTTCGACACGCTAGTCACTAAGTCCGGTCCGGTACCATTCTAAGATAACTGAACGTAACAGACATTCACACGCTAATGTAGTTTAATTTTGTTCAAAATTAACGTTACATTAGTTCAGATATACTTGTCGGTCGTTAAGCGCACAGCTACACAACGGGCTGTTTGTGCTATACACTCCGCGAATAACGTAAACCGAGTTTAAGGGTTATATTACTTCACACGTGCCACTAAGCCACCGAGGGGCTATATTATAGTTGATCTTGAAGATTATTTACAATATGTAGTATTGCGAATACTTATTAAATAATACAGTAAAAGTTTGATAAACGTTCTTAAATTAAATTAAAGTAATGGAAGTGTAATGGGAGATTATAGTAGCAAAACGTAATTACTTAATGCATCTATAAAACTAGAGAGAAGGCAGCTAGTCATCACCACCCGCTGCCAACTCTTGGGCTACTCTTTTACCAACGAATAGTGGGATTAACTGTCACATTTTAACGCCTTCACGGCTGAAAGGGCAAGCATGTTTGGTGTGACGGGGATTCGAACCCGCAACTCTCGGATTACGAATCGAGTGCCTTAACCACCTGGCTATGCCAGGCCGTTGTTACATTTCGCACCCCAGTCCTGTACATGTCGTATATGCATCGCTAAATGCATTTAATATGTTCTCCAAGTGAAATTTATGTTCATTATCGGAGTATAGATAATACTGTATAAGGTTATATTTGATTTAGATGTTAAATTTGATATTTAGTGTTGAATTGTTTTTAAATTTATGAATATAAGATATTATCTCATTAAAGCAGATATTACATCTATTAACGTTTAAATATATCTAATATTAAATTACAGTTTATTACTTACCAGGATTCGCGATTAAGTCAAGGTTGGTTGGTTAGAAAGAAATAGTTTCTAAAAGAAAAAATAAATCTCTCACTTCAATGCAGTATTTATTTATTTATAACTCAATGCATATATACACTGGCCAAGCGTGTTAAGGCTTTCGACTCGTAATCCGAGGGTCGCCGGGTTCGAATCTCGGTCGCATCAAACATGCTCGCCCTTTCAGCCGTGGGGACGTTATAATGTGACGGTCAATCCCACTATTCGTTGGTAAAAGAGTAGCCCAAGAGTTGGCGGTGGGTGGTGATGACCAGCTGCCTTCCCTCTAGTCTTACACTGCTAAATTAGGGACGGCTAGCACAGATAGCCCTCGAGTAGCTTTGAGCGAAATTCAAAACAAACAAACATATATACATACATGCACTTTACCAGTAACTGCTAGTTTAACGAATAAATAGTTCATTGTAAATGTTGTCAGTTTATGTTATATTAAATATCATAAAAATAATTATACCTTAAAAGATTCTTCGTGGAAGTCATCTTTCCTCCCACCTTCAGAATATCGCTTTATGGTAAAAGAACCACATTTTATCTTTCAGTGTGAGAATAACACCGTCTCCAAAGAAACAATTGAAGGGGTTAATAAAACATACAGCCTGCACCTTATCGGTTGTGCTCACTTTTATTCCGATGTAACTTTAAGCTAAACCCATTCAGGAAAACTGTCTGTTACTTACACTCTCTCGTCTGCAGTATATTATGTGCATATATAAAGAGTGTTTTATTGAATTTACCAGCTTTTACTCATTTTAAGAAACATACGAGCTACTATATTGTCTCGCCATGTCCCAATCGCGGGGGTGGTCTCGTTTGCACACGGCATTGATTCCGAATCAACAAGGAGACCGAAACTAAAGATATCGGATGGTTGTAGTGCGGATCGTTCTTCGGAAGAAAGAAAACGATATCTTCGGCACAAAAGTTGTCTTAATCCACTTGCCTTATGACGTCAGTGAAGAATCGCGTGGGAGAATTTTTAAAGCGGGAACAAGCTTGAGCCACGTGAAATTCGTGAGAACATTTTTTTCCAATACTTCAAAGTAGATGTTCATTTTACAGAAAATTTTATCCAATATTATGTTACCGCTTGACTGTAATATAACCTCAAATATCAGCTTGTGTTTATGACGTAATTTTATTTTTAATTTCATTTGTGCATTATCTAACCTATAGTAAAAAACAGCGTATCTTATATGGAGCTAATTAGAACTGTTTTACATTAATTTTCAATAAAATATATCAAACAGATAAAAAAATCAGAAAAGGAATATATAATACGAACTTACATACCACAACATTTTAACATAGACAATAGACAGTGTGTGCATATATTTAGGTTTATGTCTTTTTTTATATATTTTCTTTTCTTTTTTTTTGAACTACGGGGTATGGTACGAGTTTTGATGACTTTAAGATTGTGATAAGAATTTCTGAAGAACTGGTCCTCGACCTTCATTTTATGTTAAAGTGTCTTCAGCCTGAAAGGTGGCGCTGCGTGGAGGGGGTTAGGTTTGATCGTAGAAACAATTATGGCACAGGTATGAAGTGATCAAATATGTAAGGGTACCACGCCATTCCAGATAGTTGGACGTTAAGTTGCCATCATGAGTTGAATGACATCTACTTTTCTCTGTTATTAAGTTTGGATAATATGGTTAGATAAAACTGTTATATGTATTTGCATTAAAAACTTACACATCTCTCACGAGTCATCTGTATTTTAACCTACCGATTGTTATATATGTGTGTGGTTCACGTGCATCTAACTTTGTTAAAAATGTAGGGGGAACACATGTCCCTTCCAACCCCTTGCGATTAAACGCTCATGATGAGTTTATTATCATACTCGATCAATTTTGGATCAAAATAATCTCTTTAATTAAGAAGACCTCCGATATTTTTTACGTCCATACAGTTAGGCCTAGTTATTATTTATAATCTACAAAATCTATTAATTTTTGGAGCTTTATTTCGGTGTTAAAGTTACGAAGGGTCCAAATGAAGTTGGAATGCTCATAGGTTAGAAACAATAATTTAGGTTAAACTCTACACTTGCGGTGTGTAGAGCTTTTATTAGCGTTTTGTCTTTGATTGAGAAGGCTAGGACTAACCTCGACGCATTTCTTTCAGTTAGATCTTTTCTGATAAAAAAGAACAGTAAAACATTTTGAAGCCTTGCTGTTTTAAGATAAGCTCAACATGTTTCCACAATCTGGTATTAGTAGTTTATTAATATGTACAACTAAACTCGTTTGTGTAAGAATAATGAAATGTGAGCATATATTTTTGAATAGCTTTCAGTGTACCGTTTTTCAGACACAGGTCTTACCTTTTGTAAAGTTAGGAAACTATGCCGATAAGTTTTAGTTTAAAACCTATTCAGAATCATACACACGAGATATCTTAAAACGTATACGGATAGAATAGGGGTCAGATTGTTAAGAAAAGTTTTTTAGTAAAGTGTAGTTTAAGACAATGATCATATATGAATATATACTTCAAGACCCTTGATACACATTTACAGAAGAATATTCACATAGTGCTCTTGTTACACACAAGCGACTATAGGGTGCTTTTATTACACACATAAACGACGATATGGTATTTTTGTTACACATACACACGCGCGACTATAGGGTATTCTTGTTACACACACACAAACGGCAAAAGACTGTTCTTGTTACAAACTGTAAGAGAAGAGAGACGTTAAGCTTTCTGTAAACCTAATTTAATATTCTGGTTATATTGTTGATTTTCATGTACATGTAGCATTCATTAGCACATAGAATTAAGAGTAACCTAAATCTCCTATGCGGGCTTCAGAACATTCTGTTGGAATTACGACCGAAAATACAGTATCAGCGAGAGAAAGCAAGTGAATGATTACCACATTCTAGTCATTATAAGATTTTGTACTAGGATACTGTGTACTCGAATGTGATTATACTATAAATATTAACTACATTATTTCTTAAATTATATTTTTATCAGATGTGTATAGTAGCTTGTCTTAATCAGAACTTACTAATAATTAAATGAATAACAATAGTCTTTATAATCTCTCACATATCTTAGGAACTCTAAAAGCGATCTCACATTCGAGTGTATATGTGTTAACATATATAAACCTTATATAACAGTGCAAAATTTATTATGCATACCTTACAGATTTATCATACATATGATACTGTCACGGAGAACTAGATCTGTTTGCATATGAATAAATCCAATAAACGTCCATGATTATATAACCAATGAATTACGTTCGCAAGAAACGGAACTTATCAAGTAAAATGGTATTTATAAGGTCATAAAGTTTTTACTCGTCGATATTAGGAACTGACCACTGTTCGTTCGAGTAAAATCATGTATCCGAATGAACTGACCTATATTTTGACATTTTTCATCACGTACACCAACGTCCGGACGTCTATTACTGTGATATTAAATCAGACACTGTCGAGTATACATTTCCAAGAAGGCCTAGCATTGGCTGCTAGTTGGGGGTATTGGACTCAACGTGAGAGTTGCAAGTTAGAATCCCTTTCTCGGACGTGCTCGCCATTTCAGCTGTGGAGGCTTTATAATGTAATGTTCAATCCCACTATTCGTGAGTAAAAGTAGCGCAAGAGTTGTCGACGGATGGTGTTGACTAACTGCCTACCCTCCAGTCTATATCTTCAAAATTAGGAACAACTAGCACAGATAGTCCTCAAGTACTTTTGTGCGAACTTCAAAACAAACGAAACATAACACTGTATCACACTGATCATGTGTATTTCACACCTCTAATTCCATACATAATACAACACAGTACGCAACAACACAAGTAAGAAAATAAGCTGGCGCAATATATACAACAGAAATCACATAAAATACACGAACACCGCAATGAGAGGGAGACGAATAAAAGATAAGCAAGCAACATTGACAATACAAAATACAATGAACACCTCAAATCAATAAGTTGGTTGGTTTGGTGCTTTATAGTGCAAAGCATCTAGGCTATCTGCGCCCAAATCAATAAGAAAAATGCACATTACATAGTAATAGTACAGAAGCGAAGAGGTCAATTTGAATGTGACCTTTCCAGTCCTATAAGCTATAAATCCTGATCCGTGGAACAGCAATATCAATGCTTTGTTCGTTATTCTGTGTTTATTATTATAATTTATTTTTTTTTTTTCATACGAAACTGCGGTTGTTCTTGGGCGAGATAACTTTAGGATAATAATATACTTGTTAACACACATCGTATCCAAATTACATGGAGCTGTTTATTCTAGCGGTCACATTATTCTCCAAGCAACTTATCAGTGTGGGCTCTATTTCCAGGTTTTACTCGCAAGAGAGAGCTTTTCTTCTACAGATCCAAGTAATATCATTGCTTTTCGATGTACAAGCTAGTCTTTAATAGCTAAACTAAAAACCAATAGTTCCCTATCAATAAGGAGTATGCTCTTACGAGCAGTTAGACTAGATATGACCTGCTTGCACGTGAGTTTGTTTATTCGTGACATTCTCGATAAGAAGTAGTGCCCTTAAGTCTGCTTTTAAAATAAATCGAAATATTTTCCTGGGTCTGACGCATATTCCAAGCACAATTAAATCTATAACAAACACATTTATCGACGACTAGATGTCGTCGCATGGTTCCCTTAGGGTCTATACATGTGCGTAAGGTCATTTTATTTTATTAAATAACTTTTTTAATTTTTAATAATTTCCATATATAAATGGAAGCTTTTAAATACGAGAAAATGCTGTTTAAAGACCTAATTGTTTTAAAAATAACTTTTAAATGACATAAACGAATCACAATTGTAGGAAGAGTTGTTTTTTTTAAATTTCGAGCAAAGCTAAGCGAAAGCTATCTGCGCTAGCCGTCCATAATCTAGCAGTGTAAGACTAGAGGAAAGGCAGCTGGTCATCACCACCCACCGCCAATTCTGGGCTACTCTCCTACCAACGAATAGTGAGATAAACCGTCACTATATAACGCCCCCACGGATGAAAGGGCGAGCATGTTTGATGTGACGGGGATTCGAAGCCGGGACCTTCAGATTACAAGTCGAGTGCCTTAACCACGTGGGCATGCCGGACCTGCAGGAAGAGAGAGAAGGAAGTTCTTTAACACCAGACTGTAAACGATGAGACGACCGCGTTGTGTCAACGATTAAGATCTGGCCGCTGCAGTAGGTAACGCGTCTTTACCTTTATAAATCGAAGTTTTATAAACTCCAATATACTCACAGCTCGCCTCATTTCATCTAGGAATCGCTGCAACAGTTGCGACTTGTCATTTAATAAAACTGAATAGGTATAAAATCTCAATCACTCCAACTCTACTTCGTTATATGACTCTAAATAAAAAGAGAAACTTCAAATTCAATATAATACTATATGTACTTCTGCAGGGTTCTAGAAAGTGTTCTCTTTTAATAGGAAATATAAGCAAAATTAATAGTAATAAGTATTTTTATTTCTTGCTTTTAAACTTCATATGTCATATAATGTTGTAGCTTGCAAAGTGCATAATTCTTCTCGCGATTCATGACATGCGCACGGTTTACTAATGTCAAATTACAACGTTAAATGCTATTAAGTGACGTCATTTTAGTGTCTACTGACTGACAGAC
Organism: Tachypleus tridentatus; assembly: GCF_004210375.1. NCBI lineage: Eukaryota > Metazoa > Arthropoda > Merostomata > Xiphosura > Limulidae > Tachypleus > Tachypleus tridentatus. The sequence goes on from NC_134833.1 coordinate 33,851,376, forward strand.
AGGCAGACAGACTGACTCCCTAACAAATTACTGCATGGTGGCGCGGGTGTTTAAAACAGGCGATCACTCCAGTCGGCCTTTGGCCCCCTTTCCGGGAAATAATTTTACACTTGCTATTTTAAATATCCGTTCAGAAATTCTGTTTTTTACTTTTCATCATTAATAAATATTCTATTTTATAAGAAAAATGAAATAATTTATCCTTATTTACATATAGAATTGTAGTTCAACCATTTCACTACAATATTTTTAGCAAAGATTTTGTTTACTTCTGCACTCACTTAATCAACAAATTCGTTAATAAAGATTTGTTGACGCGCTTACTTATTTGTAGTTCAGTGGTAAACCTAATTGCTCGTAACGATAAATTTCAATGTGCCCATCAAGATTCATTCCTGATGCCGATATAGATTACACAGATATTTAATTTTGTGACTTTGCGCAAAAAACGAACACTCAAACAAATATACGTTTTGTTCATATTCAACAAAAGGCTTCAAATCAGTTATAAGATTACACCAGGAAATATACGACACAAAGGCAAAGGCCACGGATAGTGCTAGGATATGTACTACTTAGGTTTGTTTGTTTGTTTTGGAATTTCGCACAAAGCAACTCGAGGGCTATCTGTGCTAGCCGTCCCTAATTTAGCAGTGTAAGACTAGAGGGAAGGCAGCTAGTCATCACCACCCACCGCCAACTTTTGGGCTACTCTTTTACCAACGAATAGTGGGATTGACCGTCACATTATAACGTCCCCACGGCTGAAAGGGTGAGCATGTTTGGCGCAACTTAGGCGCGAACCCGCGACCCTCATATTACGAAGCGCACGCCTTAACGCGCTAGGCCATGCCAGGCCCTACTACTTAGGACTTAGGTGTAGTTAAATTAAACAACTGAACCCAAATAAGAACATCAAACGCGAAGCAAATCATAAACATTCCAGTACTTACAGTAAGGTTGTGGTGATTGGATATCATTATAGAAAATGATCGAAAGAGACCGTACCAAAACATAAGATTAAAATAAGATATGAACCACAAATGAGGAAAGGAATTCTTCTTACATTCTCAGTCAATCTAGCATAGAAGTCAGTGACATCTGGAAATCCATTTTGATACCATCTGAATTTTTAGTTGATTTTCAAATTCCAATGGAGAAGACAGTCGAGTGGATAGCTCACCAAACTTCTAACAAGAAGACCCAGATGCAATATTTCTCACGTGCTTCCTAAAGATAGCAGCAGATTAGCAGACGAAACGTAGGATAAAACTACTCAGTGATTAGAATCTGATTGTTGAAATAAAGTCAATGCTTAAACTTAGTTGATCGCATATACTACTTACTAGCCATGGCAACAGTCTGAAACTTTCCCGTTCGTACATATCGTACATATATATATATAAATACACACGTACTGATGTTGTAAGTGATTATTGTGACACTGAGAAACACCGACACCGAAATGAAGAATCACGAAAACATTGAAATATTTTTAATACTACAGAAAATTAGATTTTGTTGTGTGTAATTTATCATTCTTAAGTTCAGATCGTCTTCTGCTTATCATATACAAATTGCAATAAAACAAAAGAAATCTTTTATATCTCGTAACCTGATCGACCGAAACCGTAACCATCAAGCTGATTTTGTTGATGTTACAATGATCGAGTTTTGCAGCAATTTGTCAGTAATGTTTAAACGCAGTGACGATGAAACAGTAGCTTTTTTTTTCATTTATTTTCTTCTCTTTTCAACTACTGATGGCTATAAGCATTTTCTCATCAACGGCAAGATTAATATATCGCACTTGAAAGCCCTTTACCTGGAACATGATAACGCCCACAAACTGATATTTTAATAACGACAGCCAACACCAAACGCCGTGACGCGTTAAGCTGTAAACTAGTTTCGTTTTGATTGGTCAACGTCACGTGGCCTTCGAAACCAGAGGCGGTCTCTACATTGTGGTTGAAGCGGCCCACTACGAGTTGCATCGTTAGTTAACTATGGTTCATAGATTTGGTGCGGATGTATATAAAAAGCAGTATCCATGCCCGTGCATTCCTTGTAAACACACTGATCGACAACTCTGACCTCGAGGTCATATGTGACACTTACGCAGCTGTCGAACGTTTGCTAAACGGTTCCGTCGCTTGTATTCCTTCGGCATTCGAATCGTTCCTCCGGCTCTTGGCGGGTTTCGGGCCGGTGAAGCCGCCCGGGACTACTATGTTTTCACCGCTACCAATTAAGCGTGCAGAGAACTAACTCGGTATCAGAGTTTGGTAATCCTGTGAAAGATATGGCTCTGGACACCGATCATCCCCATTCTACGGCCTGCAGTCCTTCGCCACGAGAGTTGAGGAAGAATGGTGATGAGAACGGTCGGCGAAACGAATCTTCCGACCGGCTAAACCGGTTTTCACTACCGGAAAACAACCGTCTCTCGATGCCGTCTGCTGGGACTGCGAGGTCGTTGAAATTTTCTATTGAAAATATATTATCCCCAGATTTTGGAAAAGCAGCTAAGGAACAGCGTTACAGTTCCACTGGCACCTCTCAAACAGACAAACAGAAGATTTCCTTCGGAAACGCTCAGGTCAAGTCTATCGGGACGCCTCTTCCCACCTCTCCTGCCGCCGAAACCAGATCCGGTAACGCCAGTACGTCGCCTTCGCCTCAGCCAGCGATCTGGCCAGCGTGGGTCTTCTGTACTCGTTATTCTGACAGACCCTCCTCAGGTCAGTTGAAACAATAATTTGTCTGTGGTGTTTGTGTTTACGTACATGCGGTTAGTCTAAAAGGCATTAAACGTTACTATAAAACTCATAGTTATGCACTGTAAACACCGTACATTCACTCTCTAACGAATTACACATACCTAGAATAAATATAAAACTGTATCACTTAACTTGCAATAATAGAAAACGTGTTACAGCATATTAAACCCGAGTGACAGTCTTCAATATTTGTATGTATTTACAATTATTACAGTTTAATTTTTTGTGCCCTTTGGTGATTAAATCTTTGGTTTCGATATTCGCGGTAGGCACATCACAGATATCCCATCGTGCACCTTTGTGTCTATTATCCACTTGCTATTGTTTCTAATGTATGTGGCTTTCCATGCATGTAAAAGATGTAACGGCATACGCATAATAATAAAGAAACAGCACTATCTCGTGTGCACATGTGTGCCTACTAATAAGACACTGTGTCCATTGTCCTGTGAATGTATACAGTTTCATTATTTGTTTGAAAGATTATTCTGTCGACTCGCTCATGACACGGCATGAGTCATTCAATACAAATAGGACTCATGGTAGTGCGTCACTTTAAAAATACGCTTGAGTTGATTCAGAATAATATTTTGTTGCGAATGTTGGAAAACTGATGTACAAGATCAGCGTCGGTTTGATGCAGGACTACAGTGATTTCATACAGTGTTACAATACAATGCACGATAGCAGTTTAAAATGCTTTATTTCCCACTATTACGTATCCACGACGAGGCGAATTTAATTAGCACAAGCTTTCTTATATATATATATATACATTGTTGTGCAATGTAATTTAATTGATTTATTAAATTATTATAAATCTTCAAAAATAGTCGAGAGAGTCGTATAATTATTTCACATGGTTTAAACACTGAATCTATTTTTGTTGTTCGCGAAACGACACAAACAACTTGAAATATTGATTAAAAGTTTTTCAATTTTTCTAAAGTTGTACCATATTCGTCATCGTATGTGTGGTTAATAAAAGTTTATCGGTTCAAATTAAGTTAGTCGTTTGGAATTTTTATACAGCCTGGTTTATTAACTGTACACAGAATATCGTGTACAAAGATACATGTAAGCAACTTCCCTACTTGTCCTTACTTCGTTACAAATGTAACTTGACCATTATAAATAGCAAGTTACTTAGTGTTATTAGGTTACTAGTGTATGGTGGAAATCGTTTCTAATTTGTTTAATCAAATGTTGATTTGTGTACCACTCTAAAATGACTTCATATATTCATACTATGTAACTCGTTGGTTTTCTTTGTTTTCACAGTTTTAGTGTCTCTCTTTACAGCTACAAAACTGTCATGTAAATAACTAGTTCTTTATTATTTTTATAATGCGTCGGTGTCTACGTATACCATTTAAACCATCAACTGTCATGGTTTTCACAGACTTTTAAAGTCTGTGTATATGACAAGCAAATAATCAGTTTCTTATTTTCACAGACTTTAAGTTGAAATCTTTACGGTTTCAGAATGTATTCTACTTTTTAATTTTATTTAGCGATTGTCGAAACATGTTGATTTGTTGCATATCTACGTGTAGTTCATGACAATGCAAATATATAATGATTTTATTTCTCGCACAGAACGTTTAAATCATGCGCGAGTTTTAGTTACACTTTTATACCACACACAAAACTGACAAAAATGAAATTTACATTTCTGTAAGATGGATTATTCTGAGATCCTGTGCGTATTGTCACTTCCAAGACACAACACAAATACAATAGTAAAACTCTGTGTATTTTACATAAACTTGTATATCACAGCTTGTTAAGACAAATGTGCCCCGTTTTTAGCAAATTCAGTATATTGCTCCCTTTAAAGTGTGTGAAAACTCTAGTAAGACCTTCCACTTTGGGTTACATTAATCTAAAAAGGACAAAAGATATAGCTGTGGTATATCCTAAGAAAGATAATGGGTAGCTGTGTTACGCTAATTTATTTAGAAAATTAAAGGGTAGCTGAGTTATACTGATTTATTAAGGAAGATAAAGAGTAGCTAAATTATACTGATCTATTGAGGAATATAAAGACTATTTGAGTTATACTGATCTGTTAAGGAAGATAAAGAGTAGCTAAATTATACTGATCTATTGAGGAATATAAAGAGTAATTGAGTTATACTGATCTGTTAAGGAAGATAAAGAGTAGCTGAGTTATACTGATCTATTGAGGAATATAAAGAGTAATTGAGTTATACTGACATGTTAAGGAAGATAAAGAGTAGCTAAATTATACTGATCTATTGAGGAATATAAAGAGTAATTGAGTTATACTGATCTGTTAAGGAAGATAAAGAGTAGCTAAATTATACTGATCTATTGAGGAATATAAAGAGTAATTGAGTTATACTGATCTGTTAAGGAAGATAAAGAGTAATTGAGTTATACTGATCTGTTAAGGAAGATAAAGAGTAGCTGAGTTATACTGATCTATTGAGTAATATAAAGAGTAGCTGAGTTATTGTGATCTATAAGGGAAGATAAAGAGTAATAGAGTTATACTAATCTGTGATCTGTTAAAGAAAATAAAGAGTAGTTGAGTTACGTTATTCTAAAGAAGATAAAGGATAAAACTTTCTCCAGTATGAAGCAATCCATGCAAGACTGATGATCATTATAAACTATATTTTATGGGTTTTTTTTAAGTTTATTTCTCTCTGTATATATGTATGTGTGTGTGTGTATGTGTCAAGTACTTATATCAATATTTGTAGTTTGTTCATTAATAATAGGTGATTGTTTTAGTTCACAGCTACAGAATGACCTAACTATGTCTTATCCACTACGGAGAATCGAATATTCTAGACTATAGTGTTGTAAGTCCTTATACATTTACCCATCGATAGATAACAATTAGCATAAACATATATGGTATAGAGTACTATAAAAAGTGCTTAAAATGGAGATTTTCTATTTTTTATTAGTAATTTAAAGCTTTTGTTCAATTCCTAGCTTTATTTCATTGGTCTTAAACCAGTGACATTAGCTATGTTTTCAGTGTACATGTTACAAAGTACAGGAAAAAAAACATTCGTTTGAGATGGATTATTTACTTCCGTATGAAATAAAACCAACATAGTTCGTATTAATGACTTATATATATTTATTTATTTTTGTTTAACAGAGACTATAAACCATCACAGCCTCGGTGTCTTCTTACACGTTTGTATAATTGTGTCTTCCACAACGTTTACGTTCTGTAATGGTAGAACATTTTACTTTAATGGCACATTAAGCCCTTAGAAGTTACCTTGATAAAGAAGAAAACACGAATCGGGTGAGAAAGTAAATGTGTGTGTGAAATCATGTACAAACCTTAAGTGTTGCATGAAGTTAGGTAAGCATGTGACATGTGCAACTGAAAAACACACAGAGACTGCTTTATAGCTATATAGGTATAAAATAAAAAAATTAACGTATTCACTAATGAATTTGAAACTTGATACTTACTGTTAGATAGTATATATTTTCTGAGAACGAACAATATCGACTTTGATTGCTTGGGGCGTGTGAAGTGTGAACAATAGCATAGCTGTTGGTGTTAAGTTTTATATTGAATGAGAAGGTTGTTACAGGAAACAGAACTGAAGGAACTCCATAAAAAATGATAAAATCAATTGAAGGCTTAAATCACGCTTTCATGACAGACGTTATAGAATTTTATAACACTGCTACATAAAATATGTACTAAATCCCTGAGACTTGTACATAGTTTGTTCATCAGACATTTAATCTTTGTTTTATTTTGTGAGCTTCAGTTGGAAAGTCTTGATGAATACATTTTGGAATTTCTTTCCGGCTGTTGCATTGTTCATAACCTAGTTCAAATAACTCTAGACAGAGTTGTAAGATGTATGTACTGTTACGTTGTGTTCACTCAATCACAAAGTTTGATGATGGCAACTTAACTCTACTGTAGAATCTGATAATGCTAAGTTAACTCTACTGTAGAATCTGATAACGCTAAGTTAATTCTACTGTAGAATCTGATAATGTTGAATTAACTTTATTGTAGAATCTGATAACGCTAAGTTAATTCTACTTTAGAATCTGATAATGTTGAATTAACTCTATTGTAGAATCTGATAATGCTAATTTAACTCTTCTGTAGAATCTGATAATGCTAATTTAACTCTACTGTAGAATCCGATAATGCTAAGTTAACTTTACTGTAGAATCCGATAATACTGAAATAACTCTGTTGCAAAATCTTATGATGACTTAAATCCTCTACAAAATATAGTAAGGCTTAGCTCATCCAGTGATAAGATACAACGTATATATTTTTTAAAACTTACTTCTAGCTGTTTTTAAGTCTTTTGATGCATTATCCACTATCCACTGTCCTATTGTTCTTTGTTACATTTTTAAAGAACCATCGGACGCCCAATCCCACATTGTTTCACTCAAAGGGACACCAGTGCGAACTTACTATTGGCAGGCCTGTTGATTTCTTACAGGTTACAGCAAAACACCCGTTTCCATTCAAGTAACAGAGCATATGCTTCTTACCATTTGGTCTATTTCTCGAGCGTTGTAACAAGGCCTTACTAATACGATCCAGTTTATATATAAATCATATTGTTCCTTTCTCCATAACGTAAAGATTTATATTAAATAACAGGCAAAAGGTAGAAGAAGTGGAGAACTGAAGTCTCAATATTGTAGGATAAGGTATGCCAAGTCTTGACCATTTACAACCTTACACGTATTTCTGTGTAGATATTGGGTTGAGGAATAATTCGTGAGCGTTTTTTCAAGTTAAACAAATATATTCATAAATGAAACGCTTTCGCAAAATATTTCATGTCATTTGGTAGATAATTTTTTGCTCTAATAGATGGTGTGTTTGATTTTCATATGTCTTTACTTTTTGCTTTCATTTTCAGCTCATTAAATGGACTGTCAAGTGGACAAAATCGAGCATTTTCGACACCATCTGCTTTTCGCATTTAATTTCTTGCAATTTCGTTTCAAACAATGCATACTAAATATCTAGGTATTACATGAAATAAAGTATCATAATAAATGTTTTGGGTGTAATGTGTTCATGCATTGAAGTATTGTATAGTCTTGCATGTAATGCTTGAATGAAAGTATTTAAAAACGCTCACGAATTATTTCTCAACCTAATACATAAACAACGAAACGAAAATTTTTGATTGGCAGTGATGAACGATAGTGGTATCTACATCGTGCATGGTTGATGGCATAATTTCATGGTTATATCCTATAACCTGTTGAATGCATCAGAATGCTGAAAACTGGCGATGAGTGTGACCTAAAACAGAGCATCACAGACCAAAAGGTTAATCAACAATAACCCCGTGTTTAACTTACATGAATATGATGAGCCGTGGTGATAATGCTGAGAAGTTACGAAGTACCCCCTAAGATTAATGATCTCACAGATGTTCACGTGCAACGCATCAGTAATAGGAAACATGAGCTCAAATTATTCGTTAACTGCCCTTGCGCTCATAATATCCCAAGTGCTAAAACAATTTACATTACAATACAAGTGAAGTAACAGTGTTTATGATTCCTTCATGTCCATAAGTGGCTCAGCGGTAAGTCCACAGGTTTACGACGCTATAAATCGGATTTTGATACCCGTGGTGGGCAGAGCACAAATAGCCCATGGTGAAACTTTGTCGCTCAACAACAATCTTTTCATACTTTATTTTTGTGGGTTTTATACACGTTATATTAACTAATGTACCAATTATCAGATCGGTGTTATTCTTGTCTATCATTTGTTATCTTGTGTTATTTCAATTAAAAGTTCTATTCGATCTATATATGTATTAGTTACATACGCAGTATTTCATATCTTCATCAAACCAAAAACGGGAACTCAACAAGTTGTTAAGCTTATATTTCTTAGAATAAATTAAATAACACGCTAGTTTAGTACAATTCCCGATATCTTGTGTCCTCTGGTTGGACAGCAAAGTCTACGGACTTACAACGCTAAAGCCCGGGTTTCTATTCCTCGCGGTGGACAAAGCAGATAGACCAATGTAGCACTGCTCTAAAACAAACCTAAGAAATATTTTTTCACGTTTACTGCAGATTAAACAATTCTGAACATTCTAAATTGTTTTTAAATAACACATTTCTTTCATGCGGTGTTAATGTTGTTGATTCGTAACATTTTAAATCAGAGGCCAAAACACACAAAAAACGTGTGTTCAAAGGAAGTATTTTAACACGTGTCTTGAAGTGATGTTGTTTCCAAGTTCAGGATCAGATTACACACACGAAAAGCTTGAAATTCTAAAGAACACTTTGTATCTACAATACATGTAATTACTTGTATTCCTCAATAGATAATGAATTATAATTAATTATTTTTACATGAAATAAAATATCTAGTTTGGTTTATTGAGTAAAATAATATTTTACTGTGTAATCAATTTCACTCAATTCAGGTCTTGACTACATTTTGAGATATTTATTAGAGGATTCCATTCTTTATCTCATACGTTTATTTGGCACAAAGAATAGGGTAAAATTATACATCGCTAAAACGTTTCTTTTACCAACATCCCCAGTGGCAAAGCGATATGTCTGCGGACTCGCACCGCTAAAAGCCGTGTTTCGATACCTTTGGTGGACAGAGCGCAAATAGCCCATTGTGTAGCTTTGTGCTTAATTCTAAAGAAACAAACAAACAATCCTTTACCAACCTACAGAGGATTAATGATCAGGTTTTAGTACAAAGTTGATTCAAGATGAGTTCGACTCCGGCTAGTACAGCGGTATGTCTACGGATTTACAACGCTAAAATCAGGGGTGCGATTCCCCTCGGTAGGCTCAGCAGAGAGCCCGACGTGGCTTTGTTATAAGAAAAACACACAAAATCATCCAACATGAGTTCACAAACGGATAAGATGTTAAAGCGTAACATCACCATAACTACTGCTATTCAGCGAATGATAATAACACTTGCTGATTAGGTTTATTGGTGGTTTTAAGTGAGTTTGTGTTTCTATCTCAGAATGACTGGTATAGGTATTAACACTTTTACTGATAAGGAGAGAACAACGTTTCGACCTTCCTCATCAATAAAAGTGTTAATTCCCCTACTAGCCGTTCTGAAATACATTTTTATTTCAAGTGAGTTTCTCGTCATCAAGAATTAGTTTGTGTATGTTTTTACTCAAAGGATTTCCGTTTCAAGGGAAAATAAAACTGACGAATAAGAACCAGAATACTGCATTTGGCTTCGTGTTTCTTTTTGTTAGGAGTGGATACAGTTAACGATAACATCAAATATACGATTTGTAAACATTCGTTTATTGACAAGTTATTCAACAAAAACGTGTCTGATGATATCTGGTCTACACTTAACGACTTAATATGTAACACGTGGTCGTTTCCTGTACACTGTAAACTGTGGCTTGTCTGTAATGTTGTCGTTTTGTTTCCGTGGCATGAAATAATATATTACTTATATATATGAACTAAAACGATAAACATTTTGAAACACGAAGAGTAGATAATAAAACCAAAAAACAAACAGGAAATGGGAATTTGTTTTTACTTCGTGTACGAAAATAAAGTTTGAAAATCAAGAGATCACATCTAGATGAGTGTGGGATAAATTGTCTATCCCAGGGTTTAAGTGTAGTAGACCTGAATATCTTCTTGAGACAAAATGTATTTAGTTACGTTTCATTCAATGAACAGTATCTCTGAGATAAATAAAGTACGAACATCAAAACGGTACTTGTGCATGAAGAAGGATTTGAGATAAATCGCTTATCACAGGGTTTAAGTGTAGTAGACCTGAATATCTTCTTGAGACAAAATGTATTTAGTTACGTTTCATTCAATGAACAGTATCTCTGAGATAAATAAAGTACGAACATCAAAACGGTACTTGCGCATGAAGAAGGATTTGAGATAAATCGCTTATCACAGGGTTTGAGAGTACTAGACAGGCGATAAAACGTATTTATTCACATATTTTATACAACGATCAGTTACTTGCAGTACCCTCGATCCCAGTTATGAGGCTAGCGAGATATAAACAAATGCAAAAAAAAAGAAGAAAAAACCCACAGTGACAAAGTCATAACACGCACGAGAAGTATGTGTTATTTCATGTAAATTAATTCGCAATGCATAATCTGGGCTAATGTTTTCTTATCAGTAGTTTTAATGTCACAAAATAATAAAATGTTTGTTTTGAACTGTTTAATCGTGAATGCAATCATTTTTATCTGTTAAGATACTAGCCATCATTGTCAGACGAGGAATATACTAATAAAAATAAATAAACAGGATACCAAATACGACATGCAGATACGTTTGTACTTCTATCTTTACCAGGGACACACACGTGTGCGAGCGCATATTTAGATATTAGCGACGTAAAACCATTACTTGTAAATACATGGGCGACAAGCCTAGGACGATATTCTAGTAATAACGTCGTATATAGAAGCTGGTCGAACGACCGATAGGAGAAAAGTAGCCATCACCAATATAAATATAGCCTGTCTTGAATCAGCTCCTACTCTCCTGTAGGAGTTGTAAATGAAACATTTTAGGTTACCCGCAGAAATATGCTAAGAAAGTTTAAACTTTGTAATCAAAATCAAAATGTTCGAAAATAAGATGTTCTTTAAGGAAGACATTCTGTGTAACTAATCAAGAAATTAATTAAATATTGAGAAAAAATAGTTATTAATAAAAGTTAAGTGTTATAATGTTACCTAGAGCATAAACTAGTTAGAGAATTCTAAACCTGCTACAGTTAAATTCCACTAGTTTATTACTAATTGGATATACTAATTAATAGTAGTATTTTCGGCCTAAATCACTATTTGTAGTGTATTCTGCAGACATGAGAATATTTTATTATATCTATATATATACATATAAGAAGTAGTCACAAACATATGTCTTATTTAGGCAAGCACCTGGAACACATAATTTATCAGAATTACATAGAACATTAAACATGTAGAATTTAATTTTAACTGAAATGATTTATATCACACGTATTAGGCCTAATAGATGCTCTTTAATTCTACCATTCTGAATGTTGTTTGATTCAATTGGTTCGAAAATAAAAATTTATATATCATAGTAGGACAATTAATATTACTACTCAGCCTACTTTTCCGTGAGCAACTGCTTTGGTTGCCCATATGTAGTACACTACACTCTGCGTATAAGACACTCTCCAACGATATAAAGGAAGGCTACTTACGCGTGTATTTGTGTTACAACAATCGCATAAACACTATGTTTCTTTCTTATGCTTTAATAATTCATTAAAAACTGACAAAACTACCTACATTGTAAAGTCAGAATACTGACTTACTTCGTGTTACACAACATGTACTCCAAGCCAGACAGAAACTAAACTGAGCTATTCTACTTTTGTTTAGAATTTTCGTTCAAAGCTACACAAGGCTATCTGAGCATAGCAATTCCTCTTAGTTTGAACTGATAGATTAGATGGAAGGCAACTAATTAACAGCACCCGCCGCCAACTATTTTGCTACTCTCATTTGACAGAATAGTGGAACATACCCATTATTTGAGAAGCGTATCCATCGTCCTAAGGTACGGAGCGTGTTTTTGCGGTGAAGCGCAACGTGAATCCTGGGATTCACAGTCAGAGCACGCTAGCTACTAGATCACGCCAGTCCAAGTTGATTGCAACTAATAAGTTTATTTCAAGTTAAAAGTTGACGGGTACTATTCACGGGTTCTGCCATGCCGTCATTTCTCGTTGTGTTTTATATTTGTATTTTTTAATAGGCAGCACATGTCTGCTTCGACATCTATGAAACACTGTTTGTATTTGTGGCGTTCATTTTCGTTTCATTTTTCTTCTTGACATGTTTTGAATATCACGTACGTCAAACCGAACAGCTCGTAAGATCAAATTAATTTTTGATTTTTTCAGTTTAAGCAAGTTTTAATGTTTTTCTTTTCAAAGAATGTTGTGAGTTGTTTACGGGTTTTTTTTATCAAGTGTGATGAGATGGGTGGGGACGTTTCTTGTAATGAGTGTAGATGTATTTTATTCAATCAAAAATGAAAAGGGTTGAACTTAAGTGTATTTTTCAGAGCGATAATGTAAGAAATTGCTACACGTAATTTTCATTTGTCAAATACTCAGACTTCGAAAGTTCCATTTACATATATGTCTCATATGTGGAAAATGAAAAGGAAGTTAAAAAAACAATAACATGGATTACAAAAGCAAAAGGTTTTGTGTTTGTTTGTTTTTGAATTTCGCGCAAAACTACACGAGTGCTATCTGCGCTAACCGTCCCTAATTTGGCACTGTAAGACTAGAGGGAAGGCAGCTAGTCATCACCACCCACCGTTAACTCTTGGGCTACTCTTTTAACAACGAACAGTGGGATTGGCCTTCACATAATAACGCTCCCACGGCTGAAAGGATGGGCATGTTTGGTGTGACGGGGATTCGAACCCGTGACCCTCAGGTTACAAGTCGAGCGTCCTCACTACTTGGCCATGTCGGGCCCTAAAGCAAAAAGTACCTGGACGTAAATTATTATTTTCCGCAACTCTGTTCTCAGAAGGTGTGTGACCACTGTCTAACACCGTTAATTTAAATGAGACTTCTTGGCTAACAGGTAGATTTGGGTCAGGGTAAGGTTTTGTTTTTTTGACGTATATATGTAGCAAAACTGTACGTAAAATATAGATTCCATCTATTGAAGTAAGTACACACAGGAACTTCTTAAAGAATATGATGTGTTATTGTGTTTAAGAAAATAACAGTGAAAAACAATATTCATGTGCACAGGTAACACCAGATATTAATTAAATTCGCACATGTTGATTAGAGCAACAATGGTGAAAAGCTGACTGATTTTAAAACATAGAGTCAGTTTAACGGATAGGAAGATCGGATTCATCTTCTCTGACATTTCAAAGACTTTTTTTCATCGTAACGAGATAGACTTCAACGTATATGACATGTTCATAGTTATATTCGCGCTCTGATATCTTATACAATACGCGAAGACTCGATTGTCAAGTTTTGTGTTTCCATATTTTATTCGCGCTCTGATATTTTATACAATACGTGAAGACTTAATGCAGAAGTTTTATGTTTCCCCACCTGTAATTGCATTCTGATATTTTATACAATACGTGAAGACTTAATGCAGAAGTTTTATGTTTCCCCACCTGTAATTGCATTCTGATATTTTATACAATACGTGAAGACTTAATGCAGAAGTTTTATGTTTCCCCACCTGTAATTGCATTCTGATATTTTATACAATACGTGAAGACTTAATGCAGAAGTTTTATGTTTCCCCACCTGTAATTGCATTCTGATATTTTATACCACGCAAGTAGACCCATTCTTTGTTTGCCTTTCAACAAACAGGATGTTTTAATGACCTAGGGCCGAGATCCTTTCCAAATACGTAAAGAAATTACTAGAGAACCATAAAATTCCTTGCGTTCTTCGCTGAAATCGGCCATTCTGAACGTCAACGACGTAGACAATTTATATTATTAATCTGTAATTTTGTCATTGGTTTCTAAACCGGTTAAGACGTAATATTGATGTGTACAGACACGTATAGCCGCCAGTGGTGGGTGCTATATTTTATGGTGCCGGAGCTATGCCAAAATTTCTGTAACACGTGTGACGTTAACATTAGATCAAAGAACTCATAACCGAAATCTAATTTCCATTTCTGGATTTTAGATGCTAGAGTACTCCTGTAGTATGAACTAAACTCCTGGGTGTTGCTTTTTCGTATCCAGTTTTTGTTTAAAATTAGTTTTTTGTGTTCTTTTTGGCTATTAAAATGGAGTTTCTCTCTGAAATATGGAAGTTTTTACACACACGCAAACAGATAACTATCTATATGTGAACAACTTTTAATTTTTGGGAAATCATGAAGCAAACATAACGAATTTGCGTGAAGTTTATTTTAAATTACAACTTTCAGTAAAATGAAGAAAATAGATTTAGTCTAGATATAATAAAACTTAATTTAACTTCAACATGTTCTACTTGCTTCTCTTAAGATGTGAAGACTGAAGGCAGATGGTTTATCTGATAGCAAATGTTAGGCCCGGCATGGCCAGGTGGTAAGGGAACTCGAGTCTCAATATGAGGGTCATGGGTTCGAATCCCCATCATACTAAACATGCCTTCTCTTTCAACCGTTTGGATGTTGTACTGTCACGGTTAACCCCACTATTTGTTGGTAAAAGAGTTGCCGACGATTTGGAAATGGGTGGTGACTGTTAGCTGCCTTCCCTGTGGTCTTACACTGCTAAGTTAGAGACGGCTAGCGTAGGTATCCCGCGTGTATCTTAGCGCAAAAATTCAAAACTCAAATGTTATTTCTCCCTTCATTAGTAATTGAAATACAGCAAATAAACACCGCGGGTGTGAAGCTTATGTACATGAAGATAATAAACGTAATTTCTCCTTTGATTTTGATGTTTTAGTTTCTTTAGGCAAGAGGTTTTTGTTAATTAAAGATTCTTTTTTTTTTCTCTTGGAGGTAAGAAGTTATTGAGAATGTAAAGAAAATAATACATTTTAAAAGAAATTTTCTTTCATCTCGGAAAACTCGTTATTGTCATTCTAAAAACACCGCGTTAGATTCCATGCTTGTGAAAATATTTTCTTTGGGCTGGTGGAGTGGGGCTATATATATATATATTATCAACCACGAAATTTAATGTTGTTATTTTAACCAGTAGCCTGTGTAATTACAATTCATATATTCATACTGTGGGAACAGAGTTATTATTATCTTATTTTACAAGAGGTAAGTCTGCAGGCTTACAACACTAAAAGTCGAGTTTCGATACCTATGGTGGGCACAGCACAGGTAGCCCATTCTGTGGTTTTGTGCTTAACAAGTGAGAGACAGTGAAAAGTATACGGAGATTGGGAGAATAAAGAATATGAAAAATTGAAATATATATAGTTAGTGCCATAAGATTAATGAACAGATACAGTTAGTACCATGATATAATATTAAATAAATCATATAGTTAGTACCATGATATAATATTCAATAAATTATATAGTTAGTACCATGATATAATATTAAATAAATTATATAGTTAGTACCATGATATAATATTAATTAAATTGTATAGTTAGTACCATGATATAATTTTAAATAAATTATATAGTTAGTACCATGATATAATATTAAATAAATCATATAGTTAGTACCATGATACAATATTAAATGAATTGTATAGTTAGTACCATGATATAACAATAATTAAAACATTCAGCTAGTACCATGATACATCATTATTTTAAAAACAACATATGATAATTCGTAAAAAGTATCAATTATTATTTTATCAAGATCACGGTAATCAAGTGAACACAAAAAAATACACGCAAAGAAAACAGTCAACATAATTATTTTGCAACATACCTTATACAAACATATAACAGCTACACTGATGTAATGCTATTTCACAAATAAATTGCTTATATTATAAACATTAAATATAGCTCAAAATTGTAAGTGTTTTTAACTTAATGATAAATTATTAATTAAGCGGATTGTTTGTTTTTGTAATTTCTCAAATAACACATTGTTTACGTTTCTCACAAAACAATTTAAGCACTTGCATGTTCGAATGAGAGGTTGTCTTATTAACCTCACGAAAGAAACATACCGTGCTTATAAAGAGTTAATGGGTTAACCTCGTATGTCTTGTTCAATTTCTGCCTTTTTTTTTTTCGGAAATGTTTTGAGGTTGCGTCAGATGATATTATCTTTTTTATTTAATGTATTTGTATCTCCAGTAACAATAAAAAACTTCCGTACTGTGAATGCGCGGATCATGCTCGTATCTAGTTTATAGCTAGTGGTTAATAATGTGGTTAAGTTAGAAAAAACATCATCACATAAACTTCCAAGCTTTGCTTCACTGAGGAAGATAGCATCATTAACTCATGAGATATCGAGTTTGGTTTTCTCTACCAACAACATCATCGGGAAATAACGTTTAGGTACCGGTCGTGGGAACTTTGCCTATTTCACTGTAGTTGGGTTATTAATTTACACAGTCTCGTTTGGCCCTCGGGAAATTCACTTATCTCGGCGACTCGTCAAGTCGGGCAGCCGAAAAGTCCTACGGCATACGGTTACCAAAGATTCTCTGCTAAACGAATCTGTGAGTAGGGGGAAAAAAAATCTATCTTCAGCGATAAGTCGAGCAACGCACTGGCTCCGAAGAGCGTTTGTAGCAGGTAAAGTTTACCATTTTGTAACATATCGTGTGACTTAACTACAACACTGTGTGCTATCCTGGTCGATGTGAGGTTCATAACGCGTCACAACACGACAGTGTCTCAAATACTAAGTTAACTTTCCCTTTTTGTAGCCTATAATGTGAATAAACTACAATACTGTACACCTGTTCAGGGTGAGGTTCATAACACATCATGATACGACAGCTCCTCTAATTGTACGTAAAACACAATTATATGTTTTTTACGCTATAATTCCACGCTATATGTTCTGATTTCTTAATCACCCCATCCGTCTCTAAAACTTTAAGAGAAGTATGAGTCCCAGAGCTCAGAACTTCACCGTGTGGAATCTTTAACCTATCTTGTCCGAGATCAATACTGAGTTTAATCCACATTGCAGCTCACAACAGAAAAGATAGATTTTACCACGGTTGGTTTTGACTGCGTCTGATGGGTAACATCCTCCAATAAAATGATGGGTTACATCCTCCAGTAAAAAGAACAACAACAAAAAAGGTAATCTAAGCTTGATCGCTAAACACTTAAACCACAAGCACATTTATTTTTTCGGAAATTTTTATCCGGAGAAAGACACTTTAATTATTAAAATAGAATATTTTCCCTTTCCATTTCATCTTGTAATACACATCTATTTTATTTATTTATTTTCGAATTGGTGATCTGTTTAATGAAACAAACTCATAATTTCCTAGGACTAATAGGCGAATGGTTCTTTTAGGTTAATAAACTCTCCTTTATACAGTAGTAGTTAATTTAGAAAGCAAACAAATGTAATCTTCTTCCGTTATTTTATTACCTGAGTTCTATTTTATTTTATTACTTCTAGACATTTACGCTACAATTGCCACGTGGTACGTTTTTCGATATTTTTACCATTCATAACAATAATAGGACAGGAACACGAGCCACATGAATAATGAAGACTTACTCTGAAATTGGCGTTTTTACAATGAATTGCAGTTTTCCCGTAAACACGCAAGAGCTGTCCGATTTTGCGTATCATAGCAGAAGAGTGACGCCATTGCTTTTGGCACGAGCCTCAGACCACCATCACAGCGAATGCGTGCGGTATTTTGGCCTCTGCAGGGTCGGTCCGCCTTGAGACGGCCCAGTTTACCTGAAGTGAGGTTGTCTCACGTGCGTGGATCCGACTTCTGTGTTGTCTACATTCTGGTAGCATCACTTTGAAGTGACCCTTCTGTCACATGAGAAATACTTCATACTTCCGTCGTGAATTTAAAGCAATATTTCATCAGATTTATCACTAGATAATGAGTTACAATTTATAGTTAAATTAAGCAAATGGAATCCATGATAAATGTGTTAATATTAAGTGTAAAATAAGAGAAAGCTTCATGTCAGTTCACGTTGTGCAAGTGACTTTGTTTCTCCGCAAACTCCTCATACAGTTTTGTAGCTAGCAGGACCAAACTTGGCAAGATAATTCGAAGTGGGCCGGAGATAATATCTTTATTCACATAACTTAGCCTTCATAACAAAGGGGATACTCTGGGGGACTAAACCCCCAGGTGGGTCTAGAAATACTTTTTCAGGGTCACCGAGTCCGAATCTGAGATCAAGTTCTATGTTTGGCTTCCTCAGGCGCCATGTTTGAATCTGTGTTCACACTCCGCCCTACATGGCACACACATAGTCAAGTGCGACGGTCAGATGTCCTAACGGGGTTTGATTTCCAGTACGAACCCTCGTGGGGTAGCTACAGAAGTAACTGGGGATAATGGAGGAGCTTGATTCCTACATTGGGAATTTGACCTCCGCACTAAAGTTCAAGATTTGTGGTGATATGTTTATATTTTGTTAATTACATTTATCTCTAGTGGTATATACCTTGAAGACAAGCATTTATCATGCTTAATTATAAATAAACTATTATAGATATAATAATAGCGTTGATATATTATTGGAAATTGATTACTAAAATTGACAAGTTTTACTTTATGGGTAGTCCTTTTTCATATTTCTAAATCGAAAACTGGGAGACGAGCATATAGAAATTATTGGATGTTTTGGTCATCACCATATCAGGCAAACGATAAAAAAGCACTAAACTGCCTTTCCATATGAGAGCTTTTGAACAATATAACTTTTAAAAATGTGTTCTTCTCCACGTTTGTGTCAAACCTTTGG
Source organism: Tachypleus tridentatus (assembly GCF_004210375.1). NCBI lineage: Eukaryota > Metazoa > Arthropoda > Merostomata > Xiphosura > Limulidae > Tachypleus > Tachypleus tridentatus. The sequence goes on from NC_134833.1 coordinate 33,870,606, forward strand.
TAAAAGTCCTTTGCTTTTTGCAAAGTAATTTACCTATAACAGACCTATTTTCAGTGCTAATCTAGTCAGTATACTATAGTGGGAGCCATATGTGTAGAGTTGGATGGTGTGACGTTTACATCGAATTCCAACGTATCGGATACAGCCCCAATTGAGTTGCTGGTGAAGCGAAAGTGAGCAGAAAAACAGGTCGTCCAAAAATGTTATAATTCAATCAAAAGAGGAGAGAATAAAAGAACTGAAAGGCAGAAGGGATTGCTTTAGATCACCCATTGGTTGACAGGTTTAGATATGAATGATCAGACTTCAACCAACGAAGATCATAATAAATAGTTCAAAAACGTTAATTGTTGTCTCTACTAAGTGCATAGTGTCCTAGGCGTGAATTGTTTGTTAGTTTTTTTGAATTTCGCACAAAGCTACTCGAGAGCTATCTGTGCTAGCCGTCCCTAATTTAGCAGTGTAAGACTAGAGGGAAGGAAGCTAGTCATCACCATCCACCGCCAAATCTTGGGCTACTCTTTTATCAACGAATAGTAGGATTGACCGTCACATTTTAACGCCCCCACGACTGAAAGGGCGAGCATGTTTGGCGCGAACGGGATGCGAACCCGCGACCCTCAGATTACGAGTCGCACGCTTTAATACGCTTGGCCATGCCGGGCCTTCCCAGGTGTGAAGATTATGGTGAAAATCATCTGTACAGTGCAAAACAAGGCCAAAATGGAATGGCCGTGAGCACGAGCTGTCGTGCTTTGGGAATAATGTTCAGGAACACTAAACTAACAAAGAAAGAGATAAAACCCTGAATTTTGCTAAGTTTTATTTAAGATTTTTATCTTGAGAACTTTTTCTTACCTTAAAGTTTCCCAAACTATAGTAATTTCTATACAATTGATTCATGACTTTAGGGTTAGCAATAGCCTAACTCAACCTGAAAAATAACGCCCAGACAGGTGTCCATATTTTCGCAAGTAAAAGGTTTACATGCATACTTGTTATACATATTTAGATTTAGCTACATTACTATCGACATTTCGGTACTAAATCTGCTGCTCCAATATTCTGACGTAATCTTGATCAGGTTTATTCGCGTTTGTTTATGGGGTTCTAAGATTAGTCTTATATATCATTTACTACCAATTTCGGAAGCAGCATTTACGTTCTTATTACTAGTAACAAGGTATGTGAAAACTTATATTCTAATTTTTTAAAAGAGAATTTATCTAGGTGGTAGTTGAACGTCTAAAATCTCAATTAATTGTCTTTCTCGGGTGGCCCGGCACGACAAAGTGTGTTAAGGCGTTCGACTCCTAATCCGAGGGTCGCGGGTTCGAATCCCGGCCACACCAAACATGCTCGCACTTTCAGCCGTGGGGGCGTTATAATGTGACGGTCAATCCCACTATTCGTTGGTAAAAGAGTAGCCCAAGAGTTGGCGGTGGGTGGTGATGACTAGCTGCCTTCCTTCTAGACTTACACTGCTAAATTAGGGACGGCTAACGCAGATAGCCCTCGAGTAGCTTTGTACAAAATTCAAAACAGACAAACTTTTTCGGGTTTAATTTGCTGCAGGTATCGCACTTCGTTCACCGTTCTTCTTGTTTTGTTCTGTGTCACGTAATCAACCGCAAGTTTAACTAATTTTAGAACTTGGATAGCGTTAATACCATTATGTCTTCAAAAGAAATAGTTGCTTCGTGTCTGAATGATCGATACGTTCTGATCAAATTAGCTAAACAAATCTTAACCAAATATTAATCTGACTACTAGACATATGGATTCAATCTCATTAAACAAAGGTCATAATTGTTACAGTGTATTGATTTATTGCTTCGATATACTCGATGTTATCGAAAATAAAAGCGCATTTTTCGGACCTTCATAAATCTTGATCGCGTGGGGTGGGGGTTATTTTGGTCGCTGTTGACGATGGACTACGTCAAATAATTGAGGGTATAAAGGTATGCGTTCTCTAGGACAACACTGTTGTGTTATTTCCATTTTGAACGTACGTAACAGTGTATCTTACCTGAAGGTTTTCCAAATGTACCATAAAGTAGAATGGAGAAGACGACCTGACGAGTGCAGATTTGTTTCTTTCTTCTGAAAATTATATCTAAAGGAAACTGATGGCGAATTATTATTATTGTTTTCCTCAGCGTGAACTGAATAACGTGGTGTTAATTATTAAGTTAGGATGTCGTCATCTGCGTGCGAGGCAGTCTCGTGGAGGTAAATTTAACCTGTACATTTTTTTTGTAAATGGGGCTGTGAGGACATCTCATGAAAACTGTCTTATTAACAGAAACGAAAGAAATGACCCTAATATCCAATAATCGACTTACGAAGAGAAAGTAACACAAATAATTTGAATTTTGCTTATACCGACTTATGAAGAGATGGTTATACAAGTGTTGTGAATGTTGCTGTAATCGACTTACGAATGAAGAGATGGTTACACAAGTGTTGTGAATGTTGCTATAATCGACTTACGAATGAAGAGATGGTTACACAAGTGTTGTGAATGCTGCTATAATAGACTTACGAAAAGAAGATAACATAGCATGCGACTAGAACAAGATTTGCGACTGACTAATCTACTGTAAATTCTATAAATAAAATATTCAGTATAATTATACATATATTTTTGTTATATGATAGGTTAATAAAGGCAAATATTTTCTGCTTAAGTGACATAACCAATTTGATGTTTATTATGTTTATTTGCTTTTCTGCTTGTTTTAATATTTACTTTAAGCCTAACTTTAGCTTATTTCTACAGCGTATTGTAATCTTTTTCGCTGCTAAATATGTGATTTTACTCTACATTTGGGGTTCACATACAGCGCGAATGCGTTTAACCTGCCGGTATTTATTTACCTGATGGTATTAAAAAGCTGTTATTTTCAACGCCACGTTTTAAAAAAAGTCAACGAGTGTGTAACATCAACACGCGTTACACAAGAAGTTTGCATTTATTTATTTTTGAAATCTATGAGCATCGATGAATTTGCAACAAGAGAAACTCAGAAACGAGTTACAAAAAACGTCTTTGTGTCAGCTAACTGAACGTGCTATTTAGTACTGGTGTCATGTCATTACATCTACGAGTACAATTTAAGCGTGGAACTTGTAAACATCATAAAAAGAAAGCGACAGTGAACATAATAAGATGGTAGATTTATGTATAAAACATAAGCAACGGACATCTCATTACGTGTGTAACTAACTTTATAATTTCGCTCCAAGACGAATGACAAATAATAAAATGTAAAACTATAATATCTTTCTTGAACTGTAACCGGTTTCAGCGTCCACTTACACTTCAGTAAGTTCATTGCTCTTGAATGGTAAAATTTAAACACACGAGTGTTATTAGAATAGACGTAATCGAAGCTACGACAAAGGTCACAGTTTGAATATATATATATTGTATGTAAAAATGTATGTGTGCATACGTATATACTCTCTCTCTCACACACATACACACAACATTATTTTTGAGCTTAGATGTAAATTTATATAGCCTGTATCAAAATATATATAATCGTGTTGCCGTTTTTTTGTTTTCTTTAGTTTTTACAGTAGCACAGCATTATACTTAACTGTTTAAGTTTGTTTATTATTACAAGTTTTATGTTAGTTTTTGGAAAGTTTCATACAAAGCACTGATATCACAAAACAAAGTAATTTCTAATAAGAGAATATAAGCAAAACATATGGCATTTTTTATATGTGAAAAATAAATATTATATAGTCTTGCTTCGTCTCCATAGAAACATAAATCTGTAGGCACGAGCTATGTACGTCAGTGAACGTGTTAAATTATACACTTTCTCTAAAACGCAAACTGACTGTGAAAACAGTTTTTGTTGTCGAATTTATTTTTTGTAGATGCAGCATATTAGAAGTAAAAAAATTAAAACCATAAAAGTCAAAATATTTGAGCTATTTTCTCTTTGTAGTTTATAACTTGAACTAAACACCTTTAACAAACAGACGTCTCTAGGCTTAGGGTGTTTTACGGTTTTCGTTTTCTTTACTTTATAGTTCCCAGGTGAGTATTTGTGAAGCTTTATATGAATAACTGCAGAACGTTTAGAATCCACAAGTTTACTCGTTGTTTTGTGAAAAGGACCTTTATTTCTGGCTGACATGAATAGAATTTTGGTCGGAATGCAGATGCACAACTGCACACAGGAGCACGTTCATTCGGATTCTACACGAGTTTATGTGTGCTCGTGCTCTTTCCACGTGCACCGCGACTCAAAGCACGATTTCGTAAATTCAGTGGTTTATGGCGAGCCTCGTACTGATCCTTAATTTGAAGGAGCCAATTAAGTTCAGGAAATGGTTCCCTGCAGAGTGCATGCGGATCCCAGCTATTTTCTCAAGAAAAAAAAAATGAATCGTAAAGTTAGCATTTGTATGAAGACGCTGTGTTATTTAACCTAACACATATCTCCACTTGTTAGGTACGTAACTGGATAACTTGCCAGTATATATATACCACTAGCCTAATAGCCACCTAGCGATTCATTATTTTAAATATGCAAATTGAGTTTGTACTCCCTGGGGTACGCATAAGTGGCCCTACATACCATTCAGGTAATTGTTTTAACAACGTCTTTTTATGTGTATACAGATAACAGCTTTCTTTCTTCATGGTGCTTAATTGTTAGCTCAATAGACAATTAACCAAGCTTATAAACATGGAACGATGTGATTATTAATAGAAAACTAGCTTTCAGGCGTTTTGTATAAAACGGTTTACCATAAACAGTGAATTCAAATTATGATATAGCGTACGTGAAGTTCTGATTTAATGAAAAATTTGATATTTTCAGTGATGACGAGAAAACCCACTTGTAACCCAAAATAAACCATTAGAAAGGAACATCTTTACACCTATATGGCCAGGTGGGTTAAGGCGTGCGACTCGTAATCGGAGGGTCGCGGGTTCGCATCCCCGTCGCGCCAAACATGCTCGCCCTTTCAGCCGTGGGGGCGTTATAATTTGACGCTATTCGTTGGTAAAAAAGTAGTCTAAGAGTTGGCGGTGGGTAGTGATGACTAGTCGCTTTCCCTCTCGTCTTACACTGCTAAATTAGGGACGGCTATCGAATATAGCCCTCGAGTAGCTTTGCGCGGAACTCAAAAACAAATATACCTATATTAGAAAATATATTTAAACATCTAAGCACGCCCCTCTACATTCATACATTCGGTTACACAACCCCCTTCAAACATGTGGTCAGCTACTGGTCAGTTACCTCTTTCTTTCTTTGTGAACCTGACGATGACCGAAGAAGATCGAAATGTTGGTCGCTCCTCTACATAAAAATTTTTCTCAACCTAAACTAGCTGTTTTTACATATATAATTTGATATTTTGTTACTGCTTGAAGAATGCATATTAACTTTGGACAGTATTTTACCAAAACACGGGTTATGTTATACGAAGTTCATTAAATCCACTTGTTCTACGGATTGATGCACTGGAGGTATTTTATTCAAATGCTTAGCACTCAGCTGTATACGACACAGTTTCATATCCAATTTTTAACTAGCTTTAGGTCTTCTGCGTAACCACGACGATTCTTAGTTTTCGCTAATTAATTAGCCTTTTCTGATTCGGCACGGCATGGCCAAGTGGCTTGGACACTCGACTTGTAATCTGAAGTTCTCGTGTTCGAATCTCTGTCACCCCAAACATGCTTAGCTTTCAGCCGTGGGTGTGTTATAATGTGACGGTCAATCCCACTATTCGTCAGTAAAAGAGTAACCCAACAGTTGGCGGTGGGTGGTGATGACTAGTCGCCTTCTCTCTAGTGTTACACTGCTAAATTAGGGACGGCTAGCGCAGATAGCCCTCGAATAGTTTTGCGCGAAATTAAAAAAAAACAAACTAAATCAAGAAAGTGATATGCAAAAAAAGCTTTAAAAAAGAAGTCTGATTCATTCAATTCCGTTTTTCTTTCGGCTAGACCATTGATTTCTATAATGTGAACTTTTCACTTCATACAATTAAGAGAAAGGTACATATAATCTCTCTCAAACATAGGAGAAAGGTACCGATCATAATACAGGACCAACGTATTGATTACAATCTTTAAGGAGAAGAGTGTCAACCATAACCCTAAGGTTTGAGATATTATCGCAATCAGGAAGAGGGCACCAACCATAGGTTTGAGATATTATCGCAATCAGGAAGAGGGCACCAACCATAGGTTTGAGATATTATCACAATCAGGAAGAGGGCACCAACCATAGGTTTGAGATATTATCACAATCAGGAAGAGGGCACCAACCATAGGTTTGAGATATTATCACAATCAGGAAGAGGGCACCAACCATAGGTTTGAGATATTATCGCAATCAGGAAGAGGGCACCAACCATAGGTTTGAGATATTATCGCAATCAGGAAGAGGGCACCAACCATAGGTTTGAGATATTATCGCAATCAGGAAGAGGGCACCAATCATAGGTTTGAGATATTATCGCAATCAGGAAGAGGGCACCAACCATAATTTTTTATTCTAATAAACTACAAAGATTTGTACTTAAGCATTAAGACGGTTAATTTCAATTAAGGTCAAAGGGACTTCAACTACACCCATTATTAATCAAAAGCCATTACATTCAATAACTATTATAATGTTTTTAATTGACAGAAAAAGTTTCAATTTTTTAAGACATTCACTTCCTATATAATACGACCTCTGAATAGCGTTTTAAAAATGTTTGAGGGCTCTCTGCATGATGAGATAAAAACAAAGAGACAATTTCTGATAAAGGAAAAGCGAGGTCTGAAGTGGGTAATTTCCTTAATATTGTATTTTTACCTTTTAAAGGTTTATTATTTCAAGCTGGCTTTGAAATCAAAGTTTATCGCCAGAATATCGTTAAAACTAGTAAATTTTGTGGCACATCTGTTGTTTAATTTCAAATCCTGCAGCTTTGTGTGTATAAGATTAGCTCTCGAAAGCTCAGCCAGTCTTTATTTGTTGACAAGTAATTTAAAATTAGCTTCCCAATTTTTCACTTATAAGCAAAAAAAATGCAGTTAATTCTCCAGAAACAGGTTATTAAAATGAAAAAAAAACATTAATGGCCAATAATGATACCTATGACACCTGTACTTACAGCAAAGCTACATGAGGCTATCTGCTGAGTCCACCGAGAGGAATCGAACCCCTGGCTGGAGTGTTGTAAATCCGTAGACTTACCTCTGTATTAGCGGGGGACAATATATATTATACTGTGTGAAAGTATTTCTTTTGTTCTCGTGTTACCTTTTATCTAATATGAGTTGAACTGTGTGAAAGTATTTCTTTTGTTCTCGTGTTACCTTTTTATCTAATATAAATTGAACTGTGTGAAAATATTTTTTGTTCTTGTGTTACCTTTTTATCTCCCCTTCATAAAAAAAAAGGGGAGGGAGAGAGTTAAAGAATGTAAGCATGTAAGATTTGTTGTACACTTAAGAAATTTGTGAATGAATGTGTCTCGTTGAACTCCTGACCCTGAAAACACCGTATAAATCGAAGCAGAAGTGGTGAGAAGCGTCAGATGAACATGGCTTTGACGACCAAGTTTACAGAAAAATAAAATGTAAAAATAAGCTAATTATGGTTGAGTGTGCTCATCTATCCCACACCACACTCACTTTACACTGGTGCTAGGGGGTAGTGAGAGCACTGGGATTTAATGTTAAGCTCCAATAACAGAAATCGTTGCATAAGAGTGAGTATGATGATGACCACCGTCGATCGCTGAACGGTTATTTAAATCTCTCGGGAATTTATAGAGACAACGGCAGAATAAATGTGTCGTATGTAAGGTTAGTGTTAATAACAACCTAGCACATTGGTTTTATACTGTGATATCACCGTAAGGGAATCACGGTATTCACTTGTGACACAACTGTAATTTAATGTGTTATGCGATACAGCCAACACATAACAGATAAAAAATGTTTGACTGATGTAATTACGATTGTTATTGACACGATGAACCATAGATGGCGCTCTGAAGAGGTCTGCCATTTGTTGCCCAGATTGAATAAATCAGTTATTATTCCATCCTGAAGGTATTTATAGCTCGCTTACAGATACATTCGTTTGCATCGATATTTATAAATACCTCAGTTTGCTTCATGAGACCTATTTTCAACTGAAATAATAAAATATGTTGTTTTTCCGCACATATTAATCCCGCCAATTTCGCAAGACAATCTGTAATGGTGTGACCAGTATAGGTTATTTATTTCTATTGTATATTATTCTTTATTAATGTGTAAGTCTCTATAGAATTACAGCAATTGAAAATAAAGAAAGCTTCCAACACCATTAATATTTAGAATCGAAGGAATTTATTTATTCTAGGTTACGAAGTTATTACTGACCGTTTTGTTAACGTTCATGGAAATTTCAGTTTGACCATTTTGCTAATAAATAATAATATCATTTGGAACAGATAATTGAAGCTGGAAACTGAATTAAACAACAACAACAACAACAAAAAGACAACAAGGGAAGACCTCTTCTAACATGGTTGGTTATACTTTGCGCCCAATGTCAGTATATACATATGTTAGTAAATAGTTATAATAATGTACTATAACTTACATCAGTCGTATACAATACGGCCAACCCGTAATCTGAGGGTCGCGGGTTTGAATCCCTATCACATTAAACATGCTCGCCCTTTCAGCCATGGGAGCGTTATAATATTTCAATCAATCCCACTATTTGTTAGTAAAAAGAGTTGTCCAGGAGTTGGCGATTGGTGGTAATGACTAGCTGCTTTCACTCTAGTCTTACACTGCAAAATTAGGAATGACTAGTGCAGACAGACCTTGTGTAGCTTTGCGCGAAACTCAAAAACAAACAAATTAATCAATACTATAAAACAATGATGGAAGTTTGTATAAAAACCGAGATATTTATTATTAGGTTTTAAGTAAAAAAAAAAAAAAAAAAGACCATTGCCAGTATTTTTCATTGTTTATTAGCTCATACGGAAAATTTCTGTGCTCATAACAATCGAAATCGTTGGGGATATTACATCTGTAAAACATGTTCGAAACGCTCACGTCAAACCAGGAAGCAGCCAAGGAAAGAAACGTATATTATTACTTTTTAGCTATTAATGCTTGTGTTGTACGAAGGACCTCAAACAAACCCTGTTCGTACAAATATCATTTGGTTTCTCTCTAAATTTTTTTCCATAACTTGAAAGTAATTAAAAAATTATTTTTCATGTTTCGAATTTTTTTAATATTCTCACTTTAATAATTTTATTATTATTGTTTTAATTTAGCGCAAAACTACACAAGGGTTACATGCGCTATCAGTCCCTAATTTAGCAGTGTAAGACTAGAGAGAAGGCAGCTAGTCATCACCACCCACCGCCCACTCTTGGGCTATTCTTTTACCAACGAATAGTGGGATTGATTATCACATAATAACTCCTCCACGGCTTAAAGGGAGGGCATGTTTGGTGCGACGGGGATTCGAACTACGACCCTCAGATTACGACTCGAACACCATAACCCACCTGACCATGCCGGGCCTAATAAATTTTAACCCTCAGCGTTTTACACTATAGAGTAGTAACTATTTCAGAATTAATTTTAGTGAATATTAACAACTATTGTGTTGTGTTCACAAGTTATACGTTTTTCTCTCATGCATTCGTAAGTTCTTGAGAATCATATGTAATTTAGTGTTTATTACTGATTATCTGTACAAAAATCATGTTCATAGAGCCACAAATTACCATCTACTCGCATGGAATCTAAACATATGCATTTAGCTGTCATTGCTTCTGTCCGACATTGTGTTGTCGAATGTTTCCAAGAGCTTTCCCTTTCCACGGTTACTCTGGGAGAGTTCTACGGTCACTTAAGCATTTCAAAAGAGGCACCTGTATTACCTTTAGAAACGCCCTTTTTGGCTGCACCAAGTTATGAACCTTAATAGCGTGATGAAGCAAACACGATATGTTGTCGGAGGTGGTTTAATTATACTGTGACTACCAATCCATCGTTACCATGGTAACAAAGACGGGCGTGGCAAGATGTCCAATATCAGATTATTCATACCTTTAGATGTACGTGATAAACATTATTCGTACATAAAGAAGTGTATGCTTGTGTTGTAGACTGAATAAATGTGATAGATGCTAACAACAACTTACAGCCACAGGGTTTAGTATGGATATAGAAAATATAACCCACAGTTTGGTTATGAATGTAAAACTTATATTTATTAAATTTATAGTACTTTATAACAAACACTTAACTGGTTTTATGCAAACAGTTTATTTACTAAGGGTCTAAATCTTTTTTTACGGTGGTTTATAAAGCTCAGGTGCTAATGATTTATTTTCCAGTTACGTATATAACCGATAATATTGATAAAAGCGAAACTGATTTAGTGGCTTGTAATCGTTACATGTTTTTATTTTATGACAGCGCATGTTCCTTGTTAGATCAGTATATTAAATAAACCACATTAAATACTGGTTTAATTATTAGTTCTAATCTATAGATGTTGCTTTACTGGATCAGGAATTATTGATAACTATAGGAATATGTTCTTCGTTTCTTCTAAACCTCATTTAGTGTGTTCCATAAAAAAAGGTGGATAAGCCGTCAGGCGCGCACAACACGCCTTGGTATCCTAAACGCTTTGATATTCTAAATGAATTTGCTTCTTCTTTGTTTTAGAACATCTTCTATGCCAACTATATAAATCAATATTCCCAATTATCAGAGTCACCCCGGTCTGACAGCGGGAAGTCTACGGACTTAGAACCCTACAATTCGGTGTTCGATTCTTCACGGTCGACACAGGAGATGACCCAATGAGGTTTTGTTTTAAAACAAACGTTTATCCTTATAGTTTTACCTAATTTTGTATCATATTCTAGATCACTCCCAACATAACTATTTTAAACAATATTCTCACGTATTATTTCGGCGATAAAAGATTTTCTAATTTTCATTGAGTTTATTTTTTTTAAGTTACGATATTTTAAAATATAATTTTTTCTATTTTTTTTTCTTTGAGAATTGTGTTTTCAGTATTTGTAGATTCAGTCTTTGTGTAACATGGTTTTGCCACTTCCAATTCACTTTTTGTCCCTTATTCACCGGCCTGGCATGGCCAGGTGGATTAAAGAATTCGACTCGTAATCTGAGGGTTGTGGTTTCGAATCCCCGTCACACCAAACATGATCGACCTTACAGCCGTGGAGGAGTTATAATGTGACAGTCAATCCCACTATGCGTTGGTAAAAGCCATGCGCTGGCGGTAGGTGATGATGACTAGCTACCTTCCTTCTAGTCTTCCACTGCTAAATTAGGGACGGCTAGCGCAAATAGTCCTCGTGCAGCTTTACGTGAAATCGAAAAACAAATAAACCCTCATCCACCTTCATTTTCGGAATTCCTAATAAAACACCTAAATTATTTTATTGCGTAGTGAAAACTATCTCGTAGATGGTTGTTATTGGCTAACATAGATTTCATCTTTATTACAATACTTAGGTCTTGAACCTCAGATGCTATACTGAATTTTTATATGTTTAACTTTTCAACTGAAATTTTTGTTTAAATATCTCATCCTTTCAGAAGAAATAACTAACTATACATTGTTTTCAAGACCTTAAAGAGATGGATTTGATGAATACTAGAAAGCTTACAGATTACTCCCTGAAAAATAGAAATAAAATATAGCTAAAACAGATTATGATAATGAAAAGAAATATAGCTAAAATACATCACACCATAATAATAAAAAAGGAATATAGCTGAAACAGATTACACCATATAGTAGAAAATAAATATAACTAAAATACATTACACCTTGAGAATAAAAAATGAGCATTTAGCTTAGCTAAAACAGATTACACCATATAGTAGAAAATAAATATAACTAAAATACATTACACCATGATAATAAACAATGAATCTAGCTGAAACAGTTTACACCATATAGCAGAAAATAAGTATAACTAAAATACATTACACCATGATAATAAACAATGAATCTAGCTAAAACACATTACACCATATAGTAGAAAATAAATATAGCAAAAATACATTACACCATGATAATAAACAATGAATCTAGCTGAAACAGTTTACACCATATAGCAGAAAATAAGTATAACTAAAATACATTACACCTTGATAATAAAAAATGAATATAGCTGAAACAGATTACACCATATAGTAGAAAATAAATATAACTAAAATACATTACACCTTGATAATAAAAAATGAATATTGCTGAAACAGATTACACCATGGTAGTAGAAAATAAATATAATTAAAATACATTACACCTTGATAATAAAAAATGAATATTGCTGAAACAGTTTACACCATGATAGTAGAAAATAAATATAATTAAAATACATTACACCTTGATAATAAACAATGAATCTAGCTGAAACAGATTACACCATGATAGTAGAAAATAAATATAACTAAAATACATTACACCTTGATAATAAAAAATGAATATTGCTGAAACAGATTACACCATGATAGTAGAAAATAAATATAATTAAAATACATTACACCTTGATAATAAACAATGAATCTAGCTGAAACAGATTACACCATGATAGTAGAAAATAAATATAACTAAAATACATTACACCTTGATAATAAACAATGAATATAGTTGAAACAGATTACACCATGATAGTAGAAAATAAATATAGCAAAAATACATTACACCATGATAATAAAAAAATGAATATAGTTGAAACAGATTACACCATGATAGTAGAAAATAAATATAACTAAAATACATTACACCTTGATAATAAACAATGAATATAGTTGAAACAGATTACACCATGATAGTAGAAAATAAATATAGCAAAAATACATTACACCATGATAATAAAAAAATGAATATAGTTGAAACAGATTACACCATGATAGTAGAAAATAAATATAACTAAATACATTACACCTTGATAATAAAAAATGAATATAGTTGAAACAGATTACACCATGATAGTAGAAAATAAATATAGCAAAATACATTACACCATGATAATAAAAAAATGAATATAGTTGAAACAGATTACACCATATAGTAGAAAATAAATATAACTAAATACATTACACCTTGATAATAAAAAAATGAATATAGTTGAAACAGATTACACCATATAGTAGAAAATAAATATAACTAAATACATTACACCTTGATAATAAAAAAATGAATATAGTTGAAACAGATTACACCATGATAGTAGAAAATAAATATAACTAAATACATTATACCAACGTAATGAAAAGCTTGGGTGGTATTATTTTCTTCGTATTGAAGGTAATTAAACTGTAATATTTCAGATTTTTCTAACGTTCACTTGTATCACTTTAACCAAGTATACTGACCAGCAAAAAATGATTGGGAAGGAAATACGATAATTCTAGATACTTGAAAGGGTAGTCAATTATTAGGTGTGTACTGATAGCTTTTACCCTTGGGTGACATGACAGCAATCACCTTTTCTTCATATCTTATTTGATTTTCGACCAACAATGTAACTTCCTCAGACTCATACTTAGGTAACTTGTAGATACTGCACACTGTTTTCAGATGTAGGATGTTGTTACGGAGGGTGAGATTAAGAAAAATCTGTAAAGGTAAAATAGTGGCAAGTGTCTTAATGTTATACTGTTTAATACACCCGAAGCAGAAGTGTTTAACTTATGGTCATGCCAGTTGATCACAGTTTAATATTTTGCCTCTCTCTGTCTTTAACTAATACATATCTATTTATGTTTTTATTTACATTATTATTTATTTATGTACCAAGCACTTTTTGCTACTGTGTTCAATGGTTCCCCAGTAGTTCAATGGCAAGTTTACGGACTTCCAACGCTAAACTCTGGGATTAGATTCCCTGAAATAGAGAAAGCAGATAGTCTACTTTGGAATTTCTCTAAAACAAGCAAACAAAAATATATAGCATTTAGTTTGTGATATTATCAATTTCGAAATAAATTGCATTATCTATCTTCAATATGTAATATAAGTAGCTTTAACTTATGTTAAAGTAATGCCTGTTTTTAGAAATATGTAGGGGCACTAACTGTACTGAGTGATTTGCTATTTAATAACACATTCGTTAGATACAAATTTTGTTTATCATGGTTTAGTTTCGCATTTGTTGTATATTTAAAAAACAACAACTGCTTTTTAAACTCTGTTTGTAGCAAAAAATTGTCAGTTGTTTCATATGTGCAGGAAGTTAGTTGCATTCTTTAAATGCAGGCCCGGCATGGCCAAACGGTTTAGGCACTCGACTCGTAATCAGAGGGTTATGGGTTCGAATCCCTATCACACCAAACATGTTCGCTCTTTCAGCCGTGGGGGTGTTATAATGTGAGGGTCAATCCCATTATTCGTTGGTGAAAGAGTACCCCAAGAGTTGACGGTGGGTGGTGATGACTAGCTGCCTTCCCTCTCGTCTTACACTGCTAAATTAGGGACAACTAGCGCATATATCCCTCGAATAGCTTTGCGCGAAATTCAAAACAAACCATTCTTTAAAAAAGTACTTATGTATGCTAATACAGTGGCAAAGTTACACTAGGGCTATCTGCATTAGCCGCCACTAATTTAGCAGCGTAAGACTAGAGGAAAGACAGCCGACTCTTGGGATGCATTTTTTTTTTTACCAAAGAATAGTAGAAATGACTGTAACATTATAACGTCCTCACGGCTGAGAGGGAGAGCATGTTTGGTGTGACGGGGAATCGAGCCCGGGACCTTCAGATTACGAGTCGAGCGTCATAACCACCTGGTCATACTGGGCTCATTTATTTAGAATGCACTGAATATCGTGAGCGAACTAGCATTGAACTTTATTGTTTATAGGTAATAAGGATTGTCTTTGTTAATTGGTAATCGGAACGGTTAAATTAGATGACGTATAAGACATTATATATTTTTCTTACAGTGTATTGAATCGGGTAAATGAGTTGTATAGCGAAAGTCGAACATCATATTTAGATCTAAAACTAAGTTTTTCTTTGTTATTTGTTTACCTATTGGTGTAACTTAACATTTTATGTATCTTATATAGAAATGATGATCGTTTTATTGTAACCCATTCATTCAGTAACGGATGTAAGTAATAGGCTACGTATTCTTACCCTCAGTGTTATTACTGCACGAGGAATCTAATATACACTCGACAAAAGCAAACAAACAGACAAAAAATAATCGCACGAGAAAGTTTTGGTAACATTAAAACTATTGATTTATAAAATCAGTTCATTTGGCCTTTATTACGTGACCTGACATGGCCTGATGATTACGTTGCTCGATTTGTAACCGGCTCCGAACGAGCTCGCTCTTTCATCCATAAAGTGTTTATATAAGTGACGATCAGTTCCAGTATTTGGTTGTTGTTGATTTGAATTAAACACAAACATACACAATGGGCTATCTGTGATTTCTCCATCACGGGTACCGAAACCCGGATTTTAGCGTTGAAAGTCCGCAAACATACCGCTGTGCATTATTCGTTGGAAAACCAGTCAAATAAATGCGGTGGGTGATGTTGGTCGGCTAGCTTACTTCTTTCTTCTCTATGTTATCACTTGACAATTAGAGACAATAAACACAGACACCTCTCGAGCTGCTTTGCGTGAAAGTTCAACAGACAAACAAAACAAACTTCTAGCTGTATTGAAGATGTTGAGGTACTAAATAATGACTGTTAATAAAAACATTTCGCTTTTCTTCGTCCAATCATATTACAGTTCAATCAACCTATTTTTGAACAAACATATCGATGTGATGTGCTTAACTAATCTTTTCTTCGGCAATTTATCACACCCTTTTGGAAAAATCTAAGAACACCAAGTTCACACCCCCTTGTCCGTGCCCACATAACAGGAAAAAAGGTAATTACTTAGTAAGACGCGATTTTAATTACGTGAATTCACGATGGCCTTGAGTTAATATTATTACATTTCCTTAACTGATTTTGTAAAGTTTATTTTATCAGATTCTTTATTTTGTTTTTTCCACTAACTAATTTCCAGAGCAACTCTTGTCACCCAATTTAAACAAAAGTAAAGTCAACAACTTTACCATCTTAAGGCACCAGCCCCATTGTCTATTGGCTTACCTAAAATAAAAGTGAGAATGGCTCACTATATCCCTTTTTGACCCTCTTTAAGATCTTATCTGGCGCTTACGCTTTATATATTTTTAATCTTGTCACGTTTTTGTTTATTACATAGAGATTTATATATGCATGGTTCAAGTGAACTATAATATTTCAGGGTCAGAAATATGGCTAACATTTTATTTTGTAGAAACTGAAGAGAAGCCATATCATCTCATAGCCTTCAACAAAAACCTTGCCAGCCCCATATTTGGACATTTTGCTTATGTGTATAATTAAAATATCAGTCAACTGCTTTTAATAAACCATTTTTGGATTTATTAAGAACGTTTTTAACGAAATCCCTACCTTTCTGATCGATTTAACAAATATTTCAACCAATCTGACAGTCTAAACTTCCTAAACGCATCCTTATGCCTTTAGTAAGTCAATTTGGTTTGATGTTCCATAAGATTCTTGTCTACGAACTCATCTATTATGAATTTAAATCAGTTTAGTAGAGAAAAGTAGTCAAAATCTGTCCGAAGACATATTTTAACTCGCTGTCCCAATTCATTAACAACATAGCGATAAAATTTGTTTCCTAAAAGTTAACAACTAAAACACAACTTATTTTAATATCAACCTGTATCAAAGCATCAGATTTAATTAATGATCCCTCTTCTACAAATGTTTCACACTTGTTTCAATACTTGCTATCACATCTTCATTAGTGGTTAGCAATACATACAACAAATAATTCATTTCAGTTTGTTTTTTTACCGTTTGCTACAGAAAAACCAACCTGAATCACTTCAGGAAAGCTCTTTCCGTCACAAAGTCTTAATTAATGTATCTAAAACCTGAATTCATTGCATCAGTATTTTACTGATGCCAACCCTGATTTTGTTATACAGTTTCTCGTTGACATCATTTTTATGACCGGGTGTCTTTCAGAAGCTGCAGATTAAAACCATTTTACCCTTGTAACCATCGATCGTAACCCATATTAGAAGAACCTCTTGACCACCGTTCAATCTTAACAGCTTCCAGTTCATCCTTTTTATAAAGAACTAACCCAATCAGGAGATCTTTTAAAAGCATTAAATAACTCACACCTTGAAAGTTCCAAATGATTCCTCTCCTACCATAGAATACCTCTTTTAAAAATCTATCTCTATTGAATAACTTATAACTTTGAAGCTACAAATCAATCCTGTTATCACTGTTGACAGCTAACCAAGTTTCAGAAATTTCCTCGAATCGTATTCTTTCTTTTCAACTGCAACTTCAACCCAGTTGTTTTGTTTCTAACATTACTAAAATAGCACTAAGTTCATTGTCGAACTCTTTGTTTAAGTCCTTCAGATCTGTCCGATGAACCGGCTTTGTCTGAGCACACGGGGAGCATCGGTTGTTCTGTCAATGGATTTAATGTTGAATTGATTTTAACAACCAATTAAACAGAGAAAATATTTGTTTATTTACTTATTTTTTTTTGCTTTTCTTTGGAGAGCAATCACCTTCCCACAACTTATTTCAAGTAGTGAAAGGTGATATAGATTTGAGATCCACGGTACGTTTTATATTTTATAAGCTATACCCAAGGGATC
Organism: Tachypleus tridentatus; assembly: GCF_004210375.1. Lineage (NCBI taxonomy): Eukaryota > Metazoa > Arthropoda > Merostomata > Xiphosura > Limulidae > Tachypleus > Tachypleus tridentatus. The sequence continues at coordinate 33,888,380 of NC_134833.1, forward strand.
CTTTTAATCTATTCAGCATCTTTAATTTAATTATGTTTTTGGGGGGTTTGTTTTTGTTTATTTAAGTATCAATTATCACAGGTTTGATTTGCTTTTTTAACGCAGTCGTTCATTTTGAATTTATTTTGCCCTCTCTCTATATATATACACTGCTGGCCAAAATCTTATGGCCAATGAGCATAAAGAAAAAAATATGCATTTTGCGTTGTTAGACTCAACCACTTATTTGAGTAGAGCTTCGAAAGATGAAAATAAAAAAAAGGAAAAAAAAATTCAGCATTTAATAGGAAAAATGTGAACACTATGAATTTAGCCTAAAAACTAGTTGATCAAAGTTTAAGACCATACCAGAAGGAAGTCCTAAACAGGTTAGGTAATGCTCAAGAAGAGGTCTCAGTAGAGAGTTGCACGGCCATCATTGCGAATAACTTCAAACATTCGCATTGGCATGGTCGATATAAGCGTTTGCAGAAGGCTGACTGGGATGTTACTCCAAGTGGTGAAGATGGCCATTTCTATAGATTTCCCTTGCCACCCACCCCGACATTTTCAATAGAGTTAAGTTCGGGCGAACATGCTGGATGGTCCAAAAGAATCACGTTATTCGCCATGAAAAAGTCCTTTGTCCTGCGGGCATTGTGGATTGCAGCGTTGTCCTGCTGAATGATCCAGTCATTTCCATACAAGTGAGGGCTCTCAGTCAATAAGGATGCTCTCTCCAACATGCCAATGCAGCCAGCTGCTGCTTGACGCCCCTGTATAACCTGAAGCTCCATCGTTCCATGGAAGGAGAAAGCACCCCATATCATGATGGAACCTTCTTCACTGTGTCGTATAGAAAATGTCTCCGGTGGGATATCCTTATCGTGCCAGTAACGTTGGAAGGCAGCTGGACCATCCAGGTTACATTTTTTCTCATCAGAGAACAAAACCTTCGTCCACTTTCCTACGTCCCATGTTTGGTGTTTCTGAGAAAAGTTTAACCAAGTTGTTTTGTGGTGTGGAAGGAGGCGTGGCCTTTGAAGACGTTTACGGTTTTTAAAGCCTTTCTTTCGAAGATGCCGTATTATTGTTCTTGAGCTGCTTTCTGCGTCCGGAAGGGCCTTAATCTGGTTCGACGATCGGCTGGTGTCTTGCCGGACAAACCGTCGACATTTTCTTGGGCCGATCACTTGAAATTCTCGTTCCGTATCCATCAGGAAATTTCCAACAGCAGTTTAATACGCCCAATCTCACCAGCGATGGCACGTTGAGAGAGACCTTGCTTTTGTAGCTCAACAGTTCTGCCACGTTCAAACTCTGTCAACGTTTTAGTCTTTGCCATGTTTTTACCCAATGTAACACAGGAGATGTCAGTGGGAAATGTTGACAACGCTAATGCTTAAACACAAATGAATAAATTTCTTTACGTGTTTACCGATTAACATTTCGTTTCAGTGTGGTCTCAAATTTTTGACCAGCTATTATTTAGGCTAATTTCATAGTGTTCAGATTTTCCTTATTAAATGCTGAATTTTTTTTATTTTATTTTCCCTTTTCTTATTTTCATCTTTCAAAGCTCTAATCAAATAGGTGGTTGAGTCTAACAACGCAAAATGCATATTTTTTCTTTGACCAGCAGTGTATCTATACACATATGTATATACATTTGCTTGCACATATCCACCTATGTTTACTTAATATTTAAACATATCCCACAGCTTTTGACAAAACTATTTGAAATTTGGCATGAAGAAAGTTTCTAAACAGGGACGAAAGTGTCCCAGAAATAACGGTCATAGTGTTTGGAACTTTCAGGTGTGATTGTACTGATTTATTTGATTGGAATGTACGGAGCTCTTCAAAGAATAATTTAAATTCAGATCATGGAAAATTTTAAAACGTTAGGCCGCTATACGTAAGCTAAAGAGGCTCGGAAAGGTCTCTAGGGTTATGAACAATAACATGGGCATGAAAGAAATCGTTGAAAGTAAGTGAATGCATTTAGCTTCTTAAAATTATCTCGCTAGGACCACCAAATGGGGAATAAAGGGGGTTCTGGGGAACTCGTGCTTGACTGAAAGAATTTACTTGAAATTTGGAGCATGGCCAGGTAGTTAGGGCGCTCTACTCGCAACCTGAGGGTCGCGGGTTCGATCCCTGTCACACCAATATTCTCGCCCTTTCAGCCATGGGGGCGTTATTATATGATGGTCAATCCCGCTAATCGTTGGATAAAAGAGTAGCCCAAGAGTTGGTGGTAGGAGGAGATGACTAACTGCCTTCCTTCTAGTATTCACTACCTACCACCTTCGTCTAGCTTTGCGCGAAATATATATACAAAAAACACACACTTGTAAACTGAGAATGTTTTGCGCAGTTGTCGTTTCCTGTGATTTTTCACGAGTTATTAATTTCATGTAGAGATTAGGTGTAATGACCAGACCTGTTTATCTCTTGTCTAGACCCGGATATGATTAGACTAATCAATGAAATGTTTTAATGCTAACGATACTTCCATCCACCGCAGAGAATATATGAACCCACATATACTGATGGAGAATTATTTTGACCTGTTTTCTATACTCCAATGCTCTCTGTCTCTTCACGGTAGTACAAGATCTTAACGACACTGTGACTGTATACGATCGTGTATATTGTATTGAAAACTACGTGAACATTTTCATCGAATATGTATTGTTACCAATCGATGAGGAATGATACATTTTTCAGGAAAGGTTCTAACTGAATAGGAATGTGCGTTTAATATTGTCACTTATACGAGACATAAACAGTTATGTGTATGTATGGTGGAGCTAAAAATACAGAGAAAAGGAGAACGGAGAAAAATTGAAATTAATGTTATACATACACGCCACACATGTACACACATAGATTTTATGTAATAGGGATCGTTTGAGATACAAGTTTAATTTTATTAGTACGTATCAACTACTTTTATTGTGCAACATAGTGGAAGTATTTTGAGTTTTGCGAATTGCATATGGTAATTTTACAAATTAAAAGTAGAAGTTTTGTTTTTCTTTAGAATTAAGCCCAAAGCTACACAATGGGCTATCTGTACTCTGCCCACCACGGGTATCGAAACCCGGATTTTAGCGTTGTAAGTCCGCAGACATACTGCTGAGCAACTGGAGGGCTTTTCTTGATGACTTTAGTGCTGGTGGTGTTAAGAAATTTCTAGGAATATCTGTGACTTGGTGACGTCGTGGTCTGGTAAGACCTCTTGTTAGGACACTCGTTAAGTACCTGAGGGTAGCGCATCCGAATTTCCGTTGCCACACATGCTCGCTCTTTCAAAAGTGGGGCGTTATAATGTATCAGTCCAAGAGCTGGTGGTGAGTGGTGTTCACTAACCGCCTTTCCTATAGTCTATCACTTGAAAGTTCGGGACAACTACCGCAGATAGTCCTCGAATATCTTTGTGCAAAATTTAGCAAAGAAATAAACAATTTGTGACGTCATGGAATTGTAACATTCATTTGGTGTGATGTACAACAATACCTCCACTTTTCTTCTCAAATCGTTTGTTTACTGACCTATCCAAGTTTGTCTTGAGAAATGCAATGAACGAAAGATTAATGGAAGAGAAATTATTGTTTTAATACATTGTGAAAACTGTAAAAAGGCTACGTAGACTAGCTGACCCTAATTTCGAATTGATAGACTGAAGGAAAGGCAACTAGTAAACAGCACTTATCACTACATTTTGAGCTATGCCTTTTCGAAAGAGTAGTGATAATTCGCCGTCACATTAATGCAGCATTTCCATAGCCCCAAAGTGCAGAGGGCGTTTTAGTAAAACCGATGTATTATAGTACGAATATGCTAACCACTCGCCCACACCCAGCCTGTTAATGTAAATAGATTGTTTATTGTGATTCGTGATATTACTAACTGTATTATTTTTATCTACCGTTTTTAAAAGAATCTTTTGGCACCGAGTTCTTTGAATTTCAGGTCAAGTACCGGATATCCTTCCCAGTTAGTGTCTGTAAAATCAAAATAAGTGCTCGAAGAAATGTTAAAAAAATAACGTTTTTTTTTATTACTTCCATTTCTGTGAATTCACCATTTGTTCACAACGTTAGGCATAGGAAATGTTCACAAGCGTTATTATTTCTTTTGCAAAATGTTTGAAGAACCATTTTTCTCTTCTCGTAACATTAGACACGTAAATACGCACGCGCATACACGTGCAAAAACTTACACATTTATATTTGTAAATATACATACATACTTATTTATACATATATAATTTCCAAATGTATTTAAAAGGGGAAAATTGTACTTCGATGACAAACTTTCATGTCAGGTAGAAACTTCGATCTCAAGGCAATAGTATTTACTTTGAGAGCAACCTGCAAAGATTAGGATGAAATTGATTACTTCTTGACGGGGATGAAACCGTGCCATCATTCAGATCTGCATGTTAATCGGACCAATTAACAGTGTACACTGAAGAACAAACATGCATGCAAATACCAACTAAACCGAACATAACTTCTTTAAAAAAAACCAAAAAACCCAAGAACACTATACGAAGAAAGTGCTAGCGTACTTTGTATAGTGTTCACATTTCAAAGTTGTTCTTTGAAGATGATTGAAAGGCAGTTCGATTTTCAATACAGTGGTCTAGGGTTTCCTAGAAAAGACGCATGTAAAGTTAATAAGAATAGGCCATAAATCTTTTGTCAAAGAGTACTGTCCCATCCTTTTGAGAAGAAAATCTGAGTGGTCAGCACGTTCTTTGAGGATATCTTCTTGTGTGGCCTACCACGTGGTGGTGTCCACTAGATACATGATGGACCTTTGGTGTATTACGCTAAGATTTTCAAGACTGCAAAATTATATTTTGAACGTTATACTTTTTGGCCTTTGTTTTTTAATTTCGCGCAATTTCTACTCAAGGGCTATATCCGCGAGCCGTCTCTAGTTTAGCAGTGTAAGACTAGAGGGAAGGCAGCTAGTCATCACCACCCATGGTCAATTCTTGGGCTAGTCTTTTACCAACGAATAGTGAGATTGACCGTCACATTATAACGCTCTCACGGCTGAAAATGCGAGCATGTTTGGTTTGGTGGGGATTCGAATCCGCGACCCTCATATTGCGAGTCGAGCGCCCTAACCACCTACGTTATAGTATAACTGCACTATGAACGAATGATTTTCTTCCCGGTTCTAATACTTCAAGATAGAAGGCTGAAAACTGTGTTATTACTGTGTTTATTTGTTGTTAAGCACAAAGCTATACTATGACCTATCTGTGCTTGCCCACCATGGGCATCAGAAGCCGATTTCTAGCGTTGTTAAGTCCGCAGACATATCGATGTACCACCGGGAATGGGGCATGTGTTACATTAAATTTAGTACATTCTAAATAGTTTAAATAGATTCTACTTTTACCATACAATTGTGTTACCATATGATTATTCAATTTTTATAGATTTTTACTGTAAACTATTTTTGTATTTTAAATGCTTAGGCTTTTGCATTAATTTTGTCTTCTCGTTACTAGCTCAGCATTATTTGATTCTTTCTAACGAATTTAGCGTACGGTTAATATAAACGAGGTATAAGTAATTTGAAAATATCTTGAATGAATTGGTGTAATAATAATAAACAAATAAAGTATACGTTTTATATCCAAACAGGTAAAAAAATAACATTAGATGACAAAGACGTAAAGAAAGCACTGTTTAATGCTTAAAAAAATATAACCAGCGGGAATGGTCTAGTCTAGCTGTTAGTACGTGGAAGAAGAGATTAAAAGGTGTGAAGGTTCGAGTTGTGATGTGTCACCGAGCACGCTATGCACTTTCAGTTATGACAGCTTTGCAATCGTGATAATTAATTCTGCTATTCGGTTAAGTATAGTCTTATAAACAGGGAATACCAATGACTGATTAGCTACCCTTTAGTCAATAGTTCCAAAACTGCTATGGTTGAAACTTGGAGTGCTAGATGACATTGAAAATACTAACTATTAAAGAAATGTACAAGCTATAAAGTGTTATACTGAGAAAAAAAAATTGGGAAAATGACGTTCTGGAGGAGTGAAATTAAAAACAAAACATAACTTTGTACTATATATAAATTTCTTTCTTATTAGCATTTTTTTAAGAAACAGTGTAGAAATGTTTAGTTTCTCAATACTGATTTTTTTTTTTCCATATCACAGTCTTCAGAAATGTTATGGCAATTTTTTTTTCGTCTCTACGAATTGGTCTTAACGAAAATCAAGAAAAAAACTATTTTGATCTGTTTGTTTGTGATTAAGCAGTAAGTACACAATTGGCTATCTGTGATCTTCCCACCACGGGTATCGAAACTCAATTTCTAGCGTTGTAAGTCCGCAGACGTACCGCAGTACCACAGGGGAAGGGGCAAAAATTTTGAATATGTGTACACGGTATGTTGGATTAGGGTTAAAACAAAAACAACAAACATTAAATAATGTCTGTTTTCGTTCAAACGCAAAGATGCGCAGTGAGCTAGTTTCACTGTAGTCGCCAGAGAGATCGAAGCCAGAAATGTAGTGTTATGCATATAGTTTAGGTAATGGGAAAATAAACGCTTTAGAAAATCTTAAGGATTAAGGAAACTCTTTGTACAAATTTCACCAGTGAATAATAAAGAAAAAGAAGGTAACTTAGAACAAAACAATTCTGTATACTTATTTAATAAATTTTTGTTTGTTTGTTTGTTTGGAAATTTCGCACAAAGCTACTCGAGGGCTATCTGTGCTAGCCGTCCCTAATTTAGCAGTGTAAGACTAGAGGGAAGGCAGCTAGTCATCACCACCCACCGCCAACTCTTGGGCTACTCTTTACCAACGAATAGTGGGATTGACCGTCACATTATACACCCCCACGGCTGGGAGGGCGAGCATGTTTAGCGCGACGCGGGCGCGAACCCGCGACCCTCAGATTACGAGTCGCACGCCTTACGCGCTAGGCCATGCCGGGCCATTTAGTAAATTAATATTCAGCTTTTCGGATGTTTGTTTTGTTTGTTTTGTAATTTCGCACAAAGCTACTCGAGGGCTATCTGTGCTAGCCGTCCCTAATTCAGCAGTGTAAAACTAGAGGGAAGGCAGCTAGTCATCACCATCCACCGCCAACTCTTGGGCTACTCTTTTACCAACGAATAGTGGGATTGATCGTCACATTATAACGTCCCCACGGCTGAAAAGACGAGCATGTTTGGTGTGACCGGGATGCGAACCCGCGACCCTCAGATTACGAGTCGCACGCCTTAACACGCTTGGCCATGCCGGGCCCTTTTCGATGAAAGTGTAGACTACGATGTTCCATTTTAAGTACGAAATAATATTCTGTAAGTTTAACGCAACGCAGGTTCTTGTCAATTTGTGAGGAGAACCATCATTTCTGCTCCGATGTAATCTCAGACTGAGTTTCTTTATATATCACAAGTTGTAGAAGTAAACAACTCGCTAAGTTTCAGTAAAAAAAAAATCGAATCAAGTGGACTTACCATTTCATTCGTTGAGCACTATCAGTGGGGAAATAAAAAACGTTAGTTTGTACTTGAAAACACTCCTGACACACATGGGCTGGGCGTGACCCATTGGTTAGCGTGCTTGGACTGTGATCTGAGTAACTTTCTTGGGCCTAACAACGCGCTACAGACACACTTGGGAGCTGCGGATTGATTATTAGAGTGAAAATGAAACCCCACTATTTGTTAAGATAGAAGAGCATCGCAAGAGGGGTGGCTATGCGCAGATAGCCCTTTCTGTAGCTTTGCGCAAAAAAATTCTCAAAACAAACAACGATGGTGAGACACACGCTAACGATTATAGAACCAAACCAATGTGATTTTTTTTTTTTTTTTACATAACAGAGGAAGTAAAATACTATTTGTTTTGATATTAAAGCTTGGAACAGGATACCTATTCTCATGTGTTTGTTTAAAAATAAGCACAAAATACACAATAGGCTATCTCTGCTCTGGCCACTACGGGTATTGAAACCCGATTTTTAGCAGTGTGAGTTCGCAGACATACTGCTGCGCCACTAGGTGGCGATTAATAAGAATACACATCTGTTTGAAAATAAACCAAGATGGTTTCAATATCTTTCTGGAACTGTGCTTGAATGTTAACATAGCGCATATGGGCATACTAACTTCATACTTGTGTGTTGTTTAACATGATTTGTATGTAATTAACTCTGATATGTATATATATATATATATCATATAGATATGTGTATGTGTTTGTACACGTCACTACTTCCTGCCCAAAGCTAAATACACGTGGACAACGTTAATTGGTTAATTGAGTCAGTGTTAAAATGACAGGATTGAGAGATTTTAAGACGCACTAAAAAAATCCCCTCGTTAAGGGATAGTGTAGGGTAGGGTTGATCGTTGTCGCGTGACGCTGTGAGACATGCCACCCACAGTGGTATGTAGGCTGCAGGATGACAAGAGACGAATGTACTTTCAAGGAGAGTCTCCGTGGACCCATTTTAAGCTGGTTGGGTCCGCGAATTTGTACGTTACGTCTCTCACTGCGATGGGCATCACAGCGTCGAACTACTGTGCTCCTTGTTCGTCGAGCGATGTTTTATTGACATTGTCATTTTAGTTTAAATGCCAAAGCCTGAGGCGCCCATGAATAATTTTGGAAGTTGAACCAGAGGAATCCGAAAAAATAAATAATCAACAACAACTTTTGGACAGCTTGTTAGTCTTAATATAAACGTAGTATTTACCAGCTATGAATAACGCAGTCGTTGAATCTAAGTATTCTATGCCAGACTATCATCTGTTTTCCAGCAGAGTTAACACAGAGGAGTGACTTGAAAATAAAAAAAAACAAACCTCTCCTCTACCGAGAGTTTTGTTTATTTTGTTGACAATTGATGGGTTAATAAACTCTGAGTTAAAAAGTTTTAAATTTAGTTTTTATTTTTCTATGTGTTGCAGGACCCCGGATGCGAAAGCTGAAAACTAAAAAGAAATCTCCGGACGAGAAGCGGCCGAGAACCGCTTTCACCGCAGACCAGTTGGCCCGTTTAAAGCAGGAGTTTCAGGAGAATCGATATCTGACGGAGAAACGGCGTCAAGATTTAGCGCAAAGCTTCAACTGAAAGAATCCCAGATTAAGATCTGGTTTCAAAACAAGCGCGCTAAAATTAAAAGGCCAACTGTGAAAAAAATCCACTAGCTCTACAACTAATGGCGCAAGGCCTGTATGACCACAGTACCGTTCCCGTCCGTAACGAGGGCGACGAAGACGGAGATTCGAGCAATTCCACGTGAATATATCGCCCAAACAACGAAGTCAAAAAATGATTTTTGTTTGTTTGTAAAGAACGACTTATTAAACCGTTTATTCTTTATACAGTTTCGTATTTTACGTAGCAAGCAAGTTCTTTTTGGGATGTTTGACCTTGGTCATGTAAAATGTTTCCAGTCTAGCCTAACATTAATTTACAGGAAACAGTGATTATGTTCGTGTTGGAAAGACTAGTTGCGTACCATGATTTGTGTTGAGCTAAGTTTAATATGTATATAAACCGTGAAGGAACTATTTAGATATTATAAGGAAAACAATAGTTTTGCTATTATAAAATTGTACAAGTTTGTTCTTCACCAAAAGTCTTGTAGTTTTATTCACACACACGCTAAATGAATTAAATCGTCTAAGTCATTTATTGGTAGACTAGAATTTACCTGTAAACGTACATAATAAACCGCAAGAGATTTCTCGATATATGTATTCTATGGTGATGTAAGTGATAACAAAAAGCATTGTCTCGAGGGATATGCACTTTTGAAATATTAATACGTATTTATTGTGCAATAGGCTGTGCCATACACCAGGTTTAGCCTTTACGGTAAACTGATCAGTGAAAAATGTTTTGTAAATAATTGTTTTTTTTTGCTGAAGTAAACAAACAGAGATTTAATTTACTTTGATTATGAGTAATAAATAGAGCTTGGAACAAAGTAATTAAATGTTCATTCTCAGATTTACTGAGGTTTTTCGTGCAAGACAAGGAAACGATTATATATTTATGGAATCTTCATTTCGATCTTTTTACAAACTCCCGATAACACTGGAGTCAATTAAATGTAATTCATACAGTTGTTTCCTCAAAAACTCAACGTCTTCTACTGGTTTCAAAAACGTGTTAATATGAAAAATATTATTCGAATAAGCAGGGTCAGGATAGCGCAATTTTGGGCCTTTTTTAAATATCGGAACTTTTTAATTTTAGTAATATTAACACAATAATGCAAAAAAGAAAATAATCGGTGGATCAAAGAAAATTCGAATTTTTACCCTCCGGGAAATCAAGATGTATTTCATTCCAATGAAGAATGATAGTCTTAAGTACTAGTTTTGCAACACAACATACAACATTTCTAAATGTTGACAAAAAGTAAAGTTTTAATTTTAAAGAGGCACAAAATTTATTATAAGTGGTCTAGCCTCTCGTATAAATACCCTAATATAGACGGCAGGGGGCGCTGATATGCACTCGTGTTTTGACTCTTCACAATCAATGAGTTTTGGATAACAGTTCGTTGGGAATCACGTGGTGCATCTTAAACTGGTTCCCCCAAACAAATCTTTATACAAAACTCACTGGGGCCGTGATTGAGCACGTGTCAGATTGACTTTAAAAATGAAAAGTGTTACCAATCCTTCATTTGTCACAGGATAACTGTATAATTTCCATCCCAGAAGACTTCTTTTTTGACTAACAAGCGTGTGGTATATCATATAAAAGCTGAAAAGGGACATTTAATAGCGATTGAGGCTATTAATGTGTTTTGTATACTTGAATGAGTGGTCCATAATTTTTTATGCTATAAAATGTGTTTCGTTAGTTTCTTAAACCTACAGTTTAAACACCTAACTTCTTCACGTAAAGGTCAAAATCGGATTAATTAGCACATATAAGATATAAAGCTTATAATAATGAATCAGTACATCAACTATTTACGTAATTGAGCTTTATGTTTTAGTGATATTACGAAAAAAAAAACACTTCTTCTCTTATAAAACCCATTCATACAAAGAAAGGCGTGCACAATACAGATCACAATTTATTGTATATTGTATATGCCTTGAACACTACAATCTTCACTTAAATACGATATTAATTGTCTTTCTGGTATACAGGTATAACACAGAATATAGCCTTAAACTAACAGTGCACGTGATGTCTGTGTATTCACGTATCTGTAGCATAAAACATGACTTAAGAATTTATTAAAAGCTTCATGTTGCACGTGCTATTTGCTAAGTTCAAGATTCAGTATTTTAGATAACCGAAAGCTCGTTTCTATGGTAACTGATTATCTGACAAAAAGTTCTGTAAAATGGAGCAAAGCTTGATTAAGTTTCGCTTGAAAGACGAAACGATTTTGAAGCCCTATTAGTTTCCATCTTTGATGAAATTATCTACTTCGTAGGCTAGAAATAGCATATTTACTGTATATAAACACTCAAGAGAGAGTGCCTCCAAGGTGTAAATAATATTATGTCGAAAATGATTTTGTTAATTTGTATGTATATAACCAAATCACTCATTTTGGTAAGCATAATAAAAAAAATTAATCACATCAAATGTTGTTTCATTTCTTTTTAACTAATAAACTGACAACTCAGTTTACTGATAGATATTGCTCTTTCTACTTCTACTGTTTTTATTCAGTTATTCTTCAAGTCAAAATCTTACCAAAGATGAGAAAAATAAATGTCTATTTCTAGCATTCTACTCTTACCAATAATTCAAACTGTCCAATGATTGATCGTTCAGAAAAGACAATCCTTGAAACACATTGAGCGGGTAAATATTCAAACGAGTAACAGGTACTAATGACTAAAACATAGTTTTGTAAATTTTCAACCTGTGGATTTTTTTGCTTTATTAAAAATATCTTTAAACACCCGAATGAAGTTTTTTTTTTTAATTTCATATAGGCAAGCACAAACGTTATAAGCACATTTGAAAATAGCTTTATTAACTATAAAGTACATTGAAAATGTTTTGTTTTTGTTGTTTTTTGAATTTCGCGCAAAGTTACACGAGGGCTATCTGCGCTAGCCGTCCCTAATTTAGCAGTGTAAGACTAGAGGGAAGGCAGCTAGTCATCACCACTCACCGTCAACTCTTGGGCTACTCTTTTACTAACGAATAGTGAGATTGACCATCACATTATAACACCCCCACGGCTAAAAGGGCGAGCATGTTTAGTGCGACGGGGATTCAAACCCGCGACCCTCAGATTACGAGTCGCACGCCTTAACACGCTTGGCCATGCCGGGCCCCGTGTCATGTGATAAAGCAAAGTTCTCTTTCTATTTTACCATTTCACAATTAGAACATGAAATTCAACATGTAAACTTTTTCACTTTTTTTTTTTTTAAATTCATGTTTCACTTACGCAAACAGATCATGTTGAAATAATAATTAAATAGCTATTGTTGTTGAACTGGTAGTCCATTTGAGTTACACTGTGGATTTTAGCAGCCACAACTACTCTTAATTTTCAATTAATGTCACAGGTTTGACATACAAGTACAGGTTTAATCTGATAGACGTTCATTGATGGGAATACCTCTCTTACTAAGATATACATGCTCACACAACATGTGAGTTGGCTTCATCTGGTTGTCTTTTGATTACAACGTTTTTTGTTTTCATTTTGAGTTCGTTAATTTAAACAGCTACGTCACTCAAATGTAGCTATATCACAATGACATCCAGTTATTAGGATTGTGTGACTTCATTCATTGATGCAAAATATTCTAACGATATTTTATTTTTATATACATTTCAAATTGCCAATTAACTCTTCCCCGTTCACGATCAATGAGGCGATAGCATTATCCATAAATAATTTGCAACATGTCTGATACTATTTGTTTGTTATTAAGCACAATGCTGCACAATGGGTAACCAGTGGTCTGCTCACAGCGGGTATGAAAACCGGATTGCTGAGCCACCGAGAAAGAAAAATCACACAGTGAGAAAGAAGTACGAATTACTGATTTGTAAAATAAAGATAAATCTCCACGATGTATCATTCAAAACGTGTTTCGAAGATCGCAGTTCAAACAGCAAAAGAACATGTTGTTAAAACTGGAGTTTAAATGCCGAGAAGATGAAAAACAAAATCCAGACCTAGAGTTAGCACTACTCGAAGAATTCAAAATTGAAATTGTTTTGAACATCGCCTTAGAAATAAACGTGAAGATACGGAATACGCACAGTTTTAGAGTTTGCAAATAAACTCTTCAAAAAACAATAACAACAACAAAAAACACAACTGTCTTCACAAAAATTGTGTAACCGAAACTTTTCTTTTATTTACGTGTAATCAGAGTCATGTGTTCAAACTTTGCAAAATACATAAAACCTAGGAAGCCAAACAAAGCTCCTGGAAGCAGTGTTGGAGGTTATGCTGGAGACGTAACTATGAGTTTGATGTGCAATCAACAATGATGTGAGGACATTTTTTCGTGACTTGGATATATTTTCCAAACTGGGGGTATTAGGAGGAAGGAACAGTATTCCAACATTTTGGATCCTCATGCAATGAGCTTTGAGTTTCAGCTCACTAATGAACCAAACTATAGATTTTCAGTGCTGAAAAAGGTTATATGGAGATGGTAACCTAAAGGTTATGAATTTAGAAGTCCTAATGATAATTCAATTGAAAGGTAGCAATAATAATCAAAAGCAATGCTTGAAGAAAAAGGTCAGAAGTCTTCAAACATATTCATATCTAATAAATGTCGTTATAATATTAGGGGTAAGAAAATGCCTCCAGAATATGACATGTTCCAAAACGAACGATGTATCCTTGATATTACAACTGTTATTATGGTTTACCATGATAACTAATATAACACATGAATACAAAACATGTTTTTCAACCTTTAATGAAAATGTTAGTATCAATAGTTTGGACCATCACTATCAATCAACGTGATAAATCAATAATAAGCATTTTTTTAATCGTTTGAATCACATAAACTACGTTTCAAACAAGAGACTGAGTAAGAGGTAATAATTAATCATTTTCTTATTAATATATAATTATTTACAATAAATTATATAGTTTAGCTAAACTTTGTGGTCATTTCAGATAAGGTTTTATTCAATTAAAAGAAGCGCTATGGGGAGTTTCCTAATTTATTTGACAGTTCTTTAAAAGTTATGAGACATTTTAGTTTATTAATAACTTTGTGGGAAGTTGGTCTTTAAGAAGTTTTTATACATACCGAATAATAGCTGTGACCTGCGTTTATTACTGGGCTCATTTATTTCATAATAGATGAATCTGTGGTTAAGATGGTATCAGTCAATAAGAGAGAGGAACAGGGGATACCACCCCCCCTACAATACGAATATATCTAATTAGTTTGGAGACGAGGTTGACACCCCGTCGAACAGGAAGCCAGCCACTCTTTTACTGGCGCTAGTTTCTATTAACGATTCATCAAGAAGAACAAAGTTTGTTTAAGATTGTCAGTTAAATGTCGTTAGCAGTCCCGCCACGACAGACCCCACAGAATGAGTTGACCTTTAGGGTCAACTGGGAAGTGGTACCACTCGTGATCTCGGGTGGTCGGAACTCCCAGATCCACTTTTTTTTATTATTATTGAAACGCAAAAGTAAGAGTAAAAAAGAGAAAATATGACGTAGGCGCAGCCTGTGTTTTTTGCACATTGGTGCCTTTTGAGAGAGCCTGCGAACGGAGGGGTTAGGTGGGTGAAAGGGATTATAACAACATCTTACACTTACCAAAACTTAAGAATTAAGTCTTTGTTTATTGGCGAATTACACATTTAGTGGTATTAACAGCGACTGACAACACAGAGAAAAAAGGATTGTTTTATTAATTATGTAGAATTTGATTTTTGTGTATTTGACAGAGTAACGTGACCTAAGATTTCTGTGTGAATATAAAACCAACCAAAATACAATATTATCATTTCAAACAAGTACAGTAATTTCTGTTTTATGTCTTTTCTGGAAGATAAATATCTATTTAATGATTTATGTGTAATCCATAATCTATTCACAGATCGTGCACTTACCATTATGCCGCATGTACAACGTGCATTATGTCAACATGCTGAACTTTATATGCTTTATATTTTGCTCATGAAATGCTAATTAACTGTCAATAGCGTAAACTAACTTTTGACATTCATAGAAATAATACATCCCTTTAACAATGATAAAGTAGGCTTAATTTGTGTGAAAAGAACTGTTATTCATTGTCATAATTCTTTAATATTTTAAATTGATAGAGGTGACAGAGCTATTTTTTGTCATTTCCATGTTAATATTAGTTGATTTTGTTGAAAATCATAGCAACTAATATCTTACGACTTTGAGAGTTACAAAGACAGTTGTAGCAAGTTAACGATTAAAGAAACCGGTTCGATAAGTATCTTACGACTTTTATGATTGCAAAGGCAGTTGTAGCAACTTTGTTTCTTTATTTTAGTTTGTTTTTTGTTTTTGGAATTTCGCACAAAGCAACTCGAGGGCTATCTGTGCTAGCCGTCCCTAATTTAGCAGTGTAAGACTAGAGGGAAGGCAGCTAGTCATCACCACCTACCGCCACCTCTTGGGCTACTCTTTTACCAACGAATAGTGGGATTGACCGTCACATTATAACGCCCCCACGGCTGGGAGGGCAAGCATGTTTTGGCGCGACTCGGGCGCGAACCCGCGACCTTCAGATTACGAAGCGCACGCCTTAACGCGCTAGGCCATGCCAGGCCCCTCTTTATTTTAGAATTTCGCGCAAAGCTACAGAAAGGTTAATCTGCGCTAGGCGTCCCTAATTTAGCAGTGTAAAACTAGAGAGAAGGCCGCTAGTCATCACCGCCCACCGCTAACTCTTGGGCTACTCTTTTACCAAATAATAGTGGGATTGATCGTACATTATAACGCCCTCAAAGTTGAAAAAGCACGTTTGGTGTGACGGGGATTCGAAGTCGCAACCCTAGATTACGATTCAAGTGTCTTAACCACTTGGCCATGCGGGGTCGTGTAATAAGTCAACAATTAAAGAATTCAGTTTGGTTTCGTATGACTTTTATGGTTACGAATGCAGTTCTAGTAAGTCAATGTTTAGAGAATCCGGTTTGGTAAGTAAGTTGATAAGATAACAAAATAAGAAAATAATTCACATCGATTAATATACAGTTTGAAACACTATATATGAAATAAAGTGTGTAAAATAAAACTGTTTATATGTTGTTAATAAACATATAAAAGCTACGCTCACTGCTGGAATTTAGTGCTTTAAGCTTTTAGGCTTAGCGTTACGCCATTGAAGGCAAAATAAAGCTGAATATAAAACTAAGTGGAGCCACGGAAAGACGGATCTGTTTGTTGTTGTTGTTTTTAATTACCGGATCTGTATGTTGTTGTTGTTTTTAATTACTCGCAAAGTTACTCGAAGATTATCTGCGTTAGCCGTCCTAAGTTTAAAGTGACAAGTTAGAGAGAGAAATTAACTAGTCAACATCACTCACTGCCAACTGTTGGGCTGCTCTTTTACCAAAGAATAGTGGGATTGACCGTCACATTATAACGCCCTTACGGCTGAAAGGGCGAGCATGTTTCGTGTGACAGGAGTTCGAACCCGCGACCCTCAGATTACGAGTCGAGTGCCTTAACCACCTGGCCATGCCGGGCCTAAAAATAATTTATGTAGATGTTTAGCTCATCCAAGTCAATAGCGTTCATAATTCAGTAGTTTGTTTATTCACATTTGAATTAAAATTAACAATAATTGGGTTTATTAACTTGAATAAATCATCCGTATTTTTATAGTTAAGCAAAAATTATATCACTCGTACCTTTAGTTATTTCATATTTCATACTTAAAGAAAAAACGTTAAAATACTTCAGTATCAAATAACAAAAAATACGCACAGTCACCTTTTAAACTATTGGAATAATATTTATTAATTCTTCTTTCTATTAAGATAAATGTTATTTTTTTATTTCCAAGTGATAACTTTTTATTTCTTATAGATAACAATATTTTAAATAATAATATGTATCTGAGACAAAGTAGCTTTAGTAAATTATATCTTTTTCATCACTATGTGTCATTTTCCTGATTTTATCCTGTCATGAAACAACCGATCACTGATTATATGATTGTACGAAAGAGAAATAAATAATTCTTAAGGTCAAAGTAAATTTATGACACTAAAAGTTTCACGTGCACAATAAATGTGCTTGTATAAGAACTTCATTGTCATTTCGTCTGCAACAATCTGCACAATCAGGTAAATATTAAATCTTTATTATTTCTATCAGTTAGTCTTTTACATTTCTTTTACATTAAAAAGAAACAAGAGTTTTCCACATTCTTGGTTACTCATTAATTCTGTTCGTATACTCTTTAAAACTAATGCCGTAACATTTATTGTTTTTGGTTTGTTTGTTTGTTTTTGGAATTTCGCACAAAGCTACTCGAGAGCTATCTGTGCTAGCCGTACCTAATTTAGCAGTGTAAGACTAGAGGGAAGGCAGTTAGTCATCACCACCCACCGCCAACTCTTGGGCTACTCTTTTACCAACGAATAGTGGGATTAACCGTCACATTATACGCCCCCACGGCTGGGAGGGCGAGCATGTTTAGCGCAACACGGGCGCGAACCCGCGACCCTCAGATTACGAGTCGCACGCCTTACGCGCTTGGCCATGCCAGGCCTTTCGTAACATTTATTAAGAACATTTTACAAATACTTTACATACATTATACCTCACTTTTACCACTCTTGTTATTTCATTAGTAATCTATGGTTTCCTAAATATGTTTTTTGTAACTCTTTTATGTATTGACTTTGCGTTTATAATTAATATTTCTATAAATATATTACCAGCATCAATAATTATTGTGTAAGTATACATTTTCCCCCAATTTATTTTACTTACAT
Source organism: Tachypleus tridentatus (assembly GCF_004210375.1). Classification (NCBI taxonomy): domain Eukaryota; kingdom Metazoa; phylum Arthropoda; class Merostomata; order Xiphosura; family Limulidae; genus Tachypleus; species Tachypleus tridentatus. The sequence continues at coordinate 33,906,349 of NC_134833.1, forward strand.
TTTGTTTCAAAATTTGAAAAACAGTTTCTTCAAGAAAATATTTATTTCTTTATCTATATCAATATGCAGTTTTCCTTCAATATTTACTATTATTGCTGCAGGGTAATAACTTGCTATTGGTACTTCTATAAATGTTACATTCACATTGGCCCCCTAGCGGCAAATCAGCATGTCTGCGGACTTGCAACACCAGAAACCTGGGCAGAACACAGATAACCCACTGTGTAGCTTTGTGCTTAACTACAAACAAAAAATTACATTTAATTCAAATTCTGTAACTCATATTACTTAAACATTATACAGAGTGGTTTGTTTCTTTGATCGCTTCATTCAAAGTCAAACACCATGATTAAATCCATATACTCATTAGCACAATATTTTTCATCTAATTCATCAGTTATTACATCAACAACATACATGGCACTTAATTTTGCTACCCGTTAATATAATGTCTTACTCGTTTAAGAACTATTAATTGTAAGGCTTTGCGATCTATAAATAGCAATTGTATCACTTGCTTATATATATAAAAACTCAAAATTCCTTCTGTTAACACTTCATTATTTTTAGTTTGTTTGACTTTTATGTTAGACTTAACATATGCCATCACTCCCCCCAGCCTGCTACACACTTATTACCTCTTGCAGCACAGGTGTCTCTTCATGCTGCCATCTAGGCTAGCAGTAGGTCCGGTAGAGGGTGCTCTTGCAAATTTCTTTATTCAATGTGCTCAAATTTATCCTTCACATCTATATAATAATATTAAGTGTGCGTGTCACGTAGCTTCTCCTAAGCCTCTGGTCACACCGACCTTTAAATGGTGCCAACGAATCGTATCGGCCCCGAGATTTGCACAAAGGAAAAACTTTTCACCAAACTCCTTACGGAATCCGGGTATTTTACGAAACAGATGTGGCACTGAATTACACCAGAACTCGTTAATAAGTAGACCTACTAGTTCTTAACGTTTACAACTCAGATAAATAAATTAAATCTGTGTTATAGCAACCCTGTAAGTGTGGGCCACAAGCCCACAGGTTTGCTAGCTTTTTTATATTTATGTGTAATCATTTTATACGATTATTTTCACTACAAATGAAAATATTACTATTTCTGTTACATTTTAAAAAATTGAAACTATTATTTTATTTCTGTTGGACAACTTTTTTAAAACTATACTTTATTACACTTACTATTCTAATGCCTCAGAAGCGCCACAGCGGGGATTATTTGCGACATTCTATAAACTAGGGGGAAACTAGCTACGGTAATTGTTGTTAGTTTAGCTAGTAGTTTGTAACTGTATTTCTAAGTTTTTCATGAATTCTAACAACGTTTCAAACACTTAATTTGAAAACAGAGAAGGCACTAAGCAACTTACCTCTAGAGAAATGTTGTTTCTTGGCATTGTGCGAAGAAGAGAAATATTATGTTTCAAAATCAAGTGTGTTGGACTTTTAAAACTAATATGTTATGATTTTGTCGCTGAAAATATTAAATTGATAAAAATGGGTTTGATATTCTTGTGTATACAGAGCATCAAAGGTAAATCAACTATGTGTGTAACAGGAGATTCGAGAAATTAACTAGCAGCAGAGGATCGCGGGTTCGAATCCCTGTTCCACCAAACATGCTCGCCCTTTCAGTCGTGGGGGCATTACAACGTAACAGTCAATCCCACAGTTCGTTGATAAAAGAGTAGTTCAAAGGTTGGTTGTGTTAACTATATGTCTCTCCTCTAGTTTTACATTGCTAAATTAGGACTGTGTATACCTTAAAGTGGATGGGAAGTAAAAATGTTGGTGCCACGACAACATGACATCTTTTTGTGGAGTCTGCTGTTTTTGCTGGCGTGTGTCTTGCCTTTTATTTCCGTTCTTTTACGATGAAAGCTTAAAGAAGCTTCATAGTTAAGGAAATGTCACCGTGTACATTTAGGACTTAAAAGCAGAAACAGTGCAATGGTTAGACTCGGGGTTGTTCTTCAAATCCCTTACTACAATTACTCTTCGTGAAGAATTCAAAGTGGCACAGGGAGTAATCTCAACAGGTTTATCTCCCAACATCTGAATTCAGGAGAAGTTCGCTGTGTTTTGGTGCTATTTTTGCCATATGATGACAAGCCATATATAGTAGCTATTTTTGGGTAGATACCATGATTAATGAGGTGACAGGAGAAGTTCGCTGTGTTTTGGTGCTTATATAAGTTTAGTATTTTTGGATATTTAACTAGTGGGTGGGTAGATACCATGATTAATACTCCCAGAACCTTAACAAGAATAAAGGATCCATACATAGAGTGGCCACCTCTTGCTTTGTACTAAGATAAAGTGCAAATAGCTCATATTAAGAAACATAGATTATGTGATGCACTACTGTTACTAATCGCCATGTGTTAATTTCCACCTTGTCTTATAGTTAGTAGACTTTAAAGCTTTAAAGATTACCCAGATTTTGCATAACACAAAAGACTGATCATGTTACATGTGCTTGTTCTCATTCTAAGTGGTGATTTCCTGGCTGCATTAAAGCCAAATTTTCAGTTTTAGTGTGAACACTGTTGATGTGTATCACGCAGGAAAAAGGGCCACCTTAAATGAGTAAAGTTTAGAAAAGAATTGTTGGTTCTCCTCTATAGTGGATAGCCTTTGGTTACTTCCACAGACATAATGAGGCTATCTGTTTATACTTATGGCCACCAATTTCTTCACGAAGTGGACAAAGGATTATCTATTGGTCCACATACCTGTACAGTTCATGGCTTATGTACAAGTATAGTATTGGGTAACTGGGTAACCTATTTCAGAACAACTAAAGAGATCCTTGTGGATAATAGAGCTGGACTTAAAAGCAAACTTTTCTCCAAGTTTGAGAAAACATTGGGTATGGTTACGATGCTCTCTTCACCTTACCACTTTCAGTCTGATAGTGTAATGGATCGTTTAGTATAGACTGTCAAGCCAAACTTGTTATTTCCTGCCAAATCTACTCCACGATGGTTTATTTTGCAACTGAACATAGACTAACAAGTGGGTTATCAAATATATCCATGTTAACCAAGACGTTTCGCTCCCAGTATACGTCGTATATGATTCTACACCTAAAGCTTGGTTGTGTATTGGGGTTTACTGACGCAAAGCAACGTGGCTATCTGCTCCAAACCACCACCAAAAGCAAAAGGTAAAACTATTGGGAAAGTAAAATGAAGCAAAGTTAAAAGCTAAACAATGTCAAAAACTACGAAAAACTCAAGTGGACTTAAAAAGGTCAAGGTCTGTAAACAGCTAAAAACACAATTAAGTTGGAGAATGTTGCCATCGTCAATCACACAATCAAACATCAGCGGTTAGTCCATTAAAGCAGATGTTTAAAATGGTGCTGTCGCTCACGGTTGTAACGACGGTACGTCAGTAAAACTTAGGATATTGTGGTTTGAGTGTCACAAAGACTATCCATTGGCGGATGAGCCACAGATAAAAGAAAATGATAAAAATTAAAAACTGTGACCAATGTGTAGTCGAGCCTAACAACTTCTTCCTTCTGACCCTTTCAGAATCCAAACAGCCGAACAAAAACAGTAGATTTAATTTGAAAAAAAAAAATTGTTGTGAAGCTACTTACTCCAAGCTGACTGTCAACTGACCTAAAACCATGACTTGATCACAGGACCATAGTTCATAAATGTATCAGGCAAGGCTGTAGCCGCACTAGGGGAGATGGACTTAGCTGCTGTACCAGTAAGCTCTTTCCCACAAATACCGACATGGCCAGATATCTAGAAATACTGGATTGAAAAAAAAATACAGTGAAAAGTGGGCACATTGTTGTTGAATATAGATGAAAACAAATTAAAACTAATTTTAAGTGATTCTAGGACCTGTGAAAAGCTAAAAAAGCCAGTGTAAATGTACAATCAATGTACTAGACAGCTTTTATGCGACCCAGGGCAAGAAAAGTAGCACATATATCATCAGTAAACAGAAACTGTAAAGGGGATCATACAAGCAATCACTGAGTCAACAAACCACGAAAGAGACCACAGGGTTACCTGATTTGAACCACCTATAAAAATGGGAACAGAAGAATGGTTTCAAAGATATTTGCCAAAAAGTAGATGGTAGTACGAATCGGGAATATCCACCTTGTTCAAATGACTCAAAGAAAGGTCACAGGTGGGAATGGTAATAATTCATAGTGGAACGAGCTGATCACTGGAGACAACAATGTCATCCAATGATAGACCCAATTCAGCCTATTGTGCTTGGAGTAGAAGACCAAAAGAAAGAATTGCAGACCATCTATTACAAAAGGGTACAGCCCACTGAGGAATGGATGGTGATGTAAACACCGTTTATGGCAAAAAGTACATGCAAACAGCTTTGGAGAAAGAAAAATGTAAGAACGTTTACTATGGTACACCTTAATAAGAGATTGAGGACAGTATGAAGCTGCTGTTCAATAAACCTCATGCTTGACAGCTGACATGAGATGTGGAAGTCATTGACATAGAGCCCATTTGCAACACCAGGTGGAAGTAGTGTATCGATAGCATTAATCTTGATACTGAAAAGGGTGGCACTCAAGACATAGCCCTGAGGGACAACAAGATTGTGTGTGTGAATGAATGGGAAAGGGTAAAACCTACGCGAACTAGAAACTGCTTGTCAATTAAAAAGTTACTAATAAGAATAGGTAAATGGCTATGTAATCCATATGAATGGAGGGCCTGCAATATGTTTTACCTCCAGGAAGTATCATAAACCTTCTCAAAATCAGAGAAAATAATAACAAGATGTACTCTCTTAAATAAGACTTCCATGATCAAGGTTTCAAGTCAAATCAAGTCTCAAAGTGTCAAGAGAATTCACAGGTTACAGAGACAACTAGCTAGAGCAATTGGTTGATAATTAGACGGAATCTTGAGATCATTCCCAGGCTTAGAAAAAGGTGTGACAATAGCATTGAGCCAAGCGTCAGGTAAAACCTTCTCCTTTTATATCTGGTCAAAAACAACCAGAATATGAGCCAAAGAGGCAGGAGAGAGATGGCGCAGTATATCATAGTGAACATCATAAAGTCCAAACAATGTACTGTCAAAATGATGAAGACAAAGCTTGAGTTCTGCCAATATAAGGGGTTGATTATTGTCATAGAGATGATCAACCCAAAAGGAAAGAGGCAATGACTCTGCACCTTCTTGATGACCAATAAAATGGGAGAAGGAAGAGGAACACTGGAGTGATACGTAAAGCACTCCCTGAGAGCAATGACAATATTCTGTAAATAAGCAACTTCCTGTCCACTCGAGAGGAAGATGGAAAGAGTACGGGAGTCATACCTTCCATTGACCTTTCGAATCTTGTCCCATATGACTTTGAAACTGGAGATAGAAGAGATACTAGTTGCAAACTTAATCCACGATTCCATTTGGCTTTGATATCCGACTTGTTGAGCATGTGCACGAGCCCATTGAAAAGAAATGTTGTTTAAAAGAGTGGAATGCCTGCAAAACGTATCCAAGGTCTAATCAGTGATGACCCTGGGGACCACCCCACGACCGCCAATATACAGGAATACAGGGCCACAATGGTGTGGTTCAGTGCCCCAGACACCAATCAACCACCAGGATTCTTTTCCCCTTCACAGGTTGCCACACACGGCAAACACGTGGGTGGATGTTCAGATCCCCAGAACAGGTGACTGAAAGTACAGAACATTCCATAAGAAGTCCCCATACCACATTCAGGAATTGACTTCGACAAGTCAGTAAATGACTGATGAAGCTTTGATGACTCGACCAAGAATGAGAAGAAGAGTTTGTCACATTATATATCTGACCATTTACGAAAAGTCAGATGAGGAAGCAAAAGTGAGCTCTTATTATTCACCAAGTCACTACAGCCAACCTGGTAATTGATATGTCTAAGAGTAGCCTCAGTCAGCTGCTAGGATGGATAAGAGTTATGGAGAGACTCACACTTCAAGTGAAAACACAGTTTTATATTCTATTTTGTAGCAAGAGTAGTGCAAAATATTTTGATGGGATAGAATAAAAATTTTTATGAGTGGCAGAAAGTATTATTAGTATGTGAAATTAACAATAAGCAGATTAGATACTATAAGAAAAATATAAGCTACATATGCCCAGTTTTTTTAAGATGTAAGTATACAAGAAATGGGCGGAAGGAGCTTCAATATAGTGAAAAACCACATTTAACTAGCAGTAAACGTATATCTGGGAGAAAGTCTCAAAGGTAAATGAGGGAAGCATTAGTGTATTTTAATGCTAAGAAGTATAGGTTGACATCTGCTAACTCAGGTAAGTTCATGTTGGTAAGATCTATTTTTGTTCTGTTTAAGCAACAACCAGATAGAATTGTTGGAAATGGATCTAGGTCAAGGAGTAAGTGCTTATTGTTTCTATATGAATGGAAACATGGAGCAGCATGGTTACAAATGTACTGATCGAGCAAAAATCAAATGAAGTTCTATAGACAGTTAATGAAAGAGCACAAGTAACTCTTGTAAAAAGCTTCCCTTACCAAGGTATTCCGTATATTGCTTTCTATAAGAACATTTTTTTACAGAAAAGGAAATAGTTGACACTGATAAATTATGATACTTTATCAACCTACATAAATGAGTGAATAATCAACAAATTGGAATTACTTTGACTTTGTAATCTCAATCCAGACTTTTACTATTCAAGAATGACCATTCTAGATATCTTGTCATCAAGCCGACAATGGTGATTTTCATTGTTCTTTGTATATGTGTGCGTGCTGGAGTTTCACTTACTTTAACCTGTCATGACTCTTTCATTATTTTTTGTTCAGTGAGGATCTAGACTTTACTGATGATCGGAAGATGTCTGATCTTGGCGTAACCTTTCGCACGGTGGACCTCATGGATAAAAGTGCTTTGTTGGCTGACACATTGAATTTTCAGGATTTACATATCTAAAGCTTCAACTATTATTAGACAGATAATGAGAACTCACTTTAGGATGGCTAAGTGCTGCCTCAGTGGTTGAGCCAAGCCTATCAATGACTTAGTCTCACCTGGCAAATTTTGAAACACCACTAGCGAAGAATGAGAAACTGTGGTCATTTTGGCCTCAGCAACTTTTCCTGAGGTGTCCGCTAAGGAGTGTTTTAACACCATGAAGGGAAGGTAATAAATGTGTTTTACCTATGGTGGAACCACTACTTTCTAAAGAAGACCTTCAAAGAGTTAAGAACACTTCTAGTAGCAATTGATATTGAAAAGAGAAGGCAAATGCAAGATGTTTGTCAAAGCTTGACCAGCACAATCATCAACTATGGCAGTAATTCCAGCAGCCAACACCAAAACCATAATAATCAGCAAAAAAACATTTAAAGTGAATAAGGGAGCAAACACCTGAACAGCCATCTTGACTATGGCCAAAATCAAGTAACGAATCTCTGCCTTTGGCTAAGTCAGACCACCACCACATAAGAAACTACCCAGACGTAGCCAATGGTACCATTCTTAACATCTCTGCTACCAGCTGCCAAATATTTCCCCCCAGAAAATTTCTCTATTCAAAAAGTAAGAGATGATTGCTTGGGGGATAAGACATGTCCCCATTACAAGAAGAAGGAAGTGTGCTTGCCTCTGTCCCAACTTGAAGAGAAAGTACAAGTTAAGCTGGCAGACATGTGCAGATCCCTGCTGAAAGCCAGAGACATCAAACAGGAAACAAGAGTAAGCAGTGATGAGCTGACTGCCATGATGGAAGATTTGCTGAAAGACTGAAAAAAAGATAAGGGACCAACACATTGGACTTGACATCGAGTGAATATTGTACGTTATTTTATTTTGTTAATATATGTGTTTTCATAAATTTATTCATTGTAATTTGTACAAATGTTTGTACCTTTAAATTTTATTGGTTTTAAAATTAATTGTCGGTTTGAAGAGAAACCTGAAATAAGAGAGAGTGAGAGGAAGTGTCTAAAGTTACCACGCATTTCTACTTTTCTATTATTATAATTGATGTCGTAATCCCAAAATGTCAGTGCTGTTGAGATTTTTGCGCAATTCAAAACATTACGTCAATATTTCCATGAGCAGAAGAGGCATAATTAAGGTTGAATGATAATATCACAGTAGAAGCAACTCCTGAATATTTACTAACAACATGTACACACGCTTTATTTACGATTTGAATAAGGATTATACATTTTGTGCATTGCATAAGTGTTAGAATTGTATAAAGGCCACCGTAAGTTTAACTTTTGGTAACTAACATACATGCATAACAGTACAACTTTGTGTAAATGAGAACAAAAATTACATTTCAAATTATAAAAAAAATATCGTTTCTATTGGAAGGCTTTCCTGTTGGAGCAATACAGTTTGAAACTATAAACTGATAGAATATTTGTATATTGTTTAGTATTGCTTTACTGGTGAAATGTGTTGGATGAATCTCATATTTTAGTTGGTAATAAATATATTCCACATCAGTTATGAACTGCTTTCAGGTAAATAATCATGCTATATAATGTTTTATGAATAACTAGTGGTGGTAATTAGCATTTCACGTAAATGATTAATGTTGCTTTTACTAGTCACAAGTAACTGAATTTGTTTATGACAAAGAATGTCATGGTACAGATGTGACTTTGGTCTTAGCAACCACATACTTCCTTATGCAGTGGTTAAGTACGTAATATTAAAATAATTTTGAAAAATCACCAGGCTATTACAGTCCATGTTGTCACATCTGATTATGCTTTACCTTGTGACATACATTTTGGTAATAGCACTACAGTGAAGTTTACATTGCAAAAGGTTTACCCTCAAAATACTTAGAGTACTGTATAGAAATTCATAGGCACTAAGCATGGTGACTTGACAATTCATGTTCATATGAAATAGCTCAAATATCCATTTCATTCTTCAGCGGCTTGAGGTATGTGACAATTAAACAGGTACATTATGGACACAATCTTTATTGCTTTTCAAGATGGAGATCCTTTTTGATTATGTTGTATACTGTTGTCTGAGGCAAGTGAATGGTTTTGTTACTGACCTTTGTCTTTTATCTGTTACAAGATGCTATATTTTTTTTACCATGGTTGACGCACTAGTTGTTGCAGGTATCTTTTTAAATGTCCCTGGTATCTGAAGTTGATTGATATTTCTTTGTTTTCTAGTGCCATTAAATACAAGGGAAATCCCTATTTCAAAATTCTAAATTTCTTATACAAACACATGTGATCTAAGTTTATTAATATTTTGTGTCAAAAATGATCAATTTTCGGTGGCATGACATTATTTATGAAAGTTAAAAAATGCCAAAATACTGTTCCATTGTGACTTTATACCAGATGTGGCTTTCATGTGACTTGTTGATTTGCATATATAAGATCGTTTTCACACATCGTACTCAAGCTTCTACAACCATGCCAAATTGCAGAGCACGTATGAAGTAGTTTACACGAAGATTTAATTAGAAAAGGCATGTAGATATGAACCAGAAACTGAAGAAATATCCATAAGAAATACATTCAAAATAGAAAGATATACTTGGTACGGTTGATGTTTCTAGTGAAAACGAATCCCAAAAGAGATTCTGTTGAGATAAGAAATTGTTCTGAGTGACAATATCTCCAATTAAAGCAATAGGACTGTTCGAGATAATGGTTGAAAATAGGAAATATAGTGAGAAATAGCTAAAGGAGACAAAGAACGTCTGACAAAAGATGGCCCCTGGTTGGACACTGGACGTATGTTTAGAAGGTCCTAGCTGATGGTATAGGAGTAGAAGCAAAAAGAGAAAGATAATCTGGTATTTAAGGGAAATATAATGTTTGTACCTTTGAATGTAAATAATTTTTGCCAAGTATCAAAAAGTTAAAGAACAGTATATAAAAAAAATCAACATTATATTAATATTTCAAAACATCTCTCCACCTGCAAATTGGTTGTACAAACCGATTAAATATTAATGGATAAAACTGATTAGATGGATCCTACTTTAAACAATTGATAAAAATTGAAAACATTTTCTAAATAATCTGTAAAAATTAATTAATAGTGATGAATTTATTTACCATTAAATAAAATAACAATACAAACACCTTTGATTGGTTCTTTAAAATACTATATTAAGTGTGTGCCTCCAATAAGTCTACGAACTTACAATGCCAAAATCCGCGGTTCATATACAAGCAATGGATACAGAAGATAGCTCAATGTTGCTTTGCTCTAAAACAAACAGAGCAAGCAAACAAATATTAAGTGTGTATCTGTAAATCAATAGTTATAAAATACAATAATTTTAAATAAACGATATTTTAATTTGCACTATAAAGTAATAATGATGAAATTAATATAAATCAGAAACGTTACAAAGAGACTCAAAATCAAATTAATTTTGTCCATTACCAGTTTCTTTTGTTATCATCAAATCTCACGAAATAATACTTGCTGTCATAGCACCCAAACGTGTTGGGATTATTCAATCTATGAGACCGGATCAAGATGTCGGCGACAAACTAGCCAGCAACTACGAAAATCAGTTAAAAGAGTTATAATATGACTGTTAATCTCTCTTTCGTTTTCGAAGTCAATTTACTAATTTGAGGCCCAACAAAATCCTTTTCTTAATTTTCGCTTTTCTGAAAGAGCTGGGAATTGTCCACATAGATACTTGAAACAATCACCAGTGCTGATTTCCTGCTCTGCTGTCTCAATAACACAAACAACATAAAAACTTTGTCTAACCGGAATGTTAACCCACCAACACACAAAGGACTTTTAAGTCTTCACAAAGCAGACAAATATATTCTTTGTATATTACCTTATTAAGAAGTTTGAGATGAGCAATGAGAACAGATACATATATGTTACCACTGTGAAGAAGAATACATTTTAGACTTCTTGTGAAGGAATCACTTGGTTTATAGACTGTAGCTCCCAGCATTGATATTAATCCAGAAATATTGCTGCATAAGCCAGTGGACTTTTTGGGAAAAGTATGATATGAAGTTTTTCTCTCGATTTTATACCAGTAAAGTGTGTTTCCTGGAGAAAGTAATTCTTTCCAAAGTCTAGACCCTAAATCTCTGAAGAATCATTTAGAAAGTACAAATCTCTCATCAAATATTTAAGTTCACACTGTAAACAATCTGTACGTGATAGAAAAAAAATGGATATCATTTGTAGATTCAGCGTACAGGAATCACTCTAAATAAAATCATCGCAGGCCTCTGTTATTGTAACTTTGGAATTAAAGAAGTGAACATGTGGAAAAGGACTGGATAAATAAATATATAGTGAGAAAAGCTGCTGATAGTGTTGGTATGTAGTTAAGCGTCTTTCGAATAGCATGAACAAACGAGATAACTGTCCTGTTACTAAGTTCACCGAGCCTAACAACAACAACAAATAACTCGTATAAAGATATCGCAATGATTATTTAACAACTGTTTATATTATGATCTAAATCTACATATAAGCGTGGACGAATGTAAAGCATTCTATAGTAAGAGAGAAAGGGTCACATGTACGTGCCTCATGACTTGGCGTCATTTGTGTAGCGTCGTTACACTTTACAAGTTATTAGTAGATTTTATGTTTTCTATAAAAAAAACATAAAGGTTTTTGTCTGATAAAAAACTTGTTTTTAATCTGTTTTGATGTTTAGGATGAACGAAACTTTGTTTTTAAAACCTTTCATAAGCTATGTAGCAGATATTGTATCTGAAACCGTAATACGTGTACGCGCGTGTGAAAGCATTTACTACAACTATATAGTTGTAAATGTGTGTATGTATAAATAAATGTATGTATATAATGTCTTGAATAGCCATACAAGCAATATTATACGCACATAGACAAATACAACTCAACCAACATCCGTAAAAATATAATGTAATTAAAAACAAGTTAACAAAAAAGGCACCTGAACGCACGTAGTTAAAAAGAAAGGAATTTTTATAGGTTGTGTGCGTGCACAGCTTTTCAAACAAAGTGTGAGGAGCGATCGCCGTAAACACGAGACAGACGAACGCTCGCAGAGACCTCACGGCTGTCAATATATGCGATATAATATGAAAAATTACTAAAAACAATATTCGATATAAAAATGTTATAAGAATAATCAACCAAAAACTACAACGTGATAGAATAAAACGATTCAATAAAGGGAAAAGTATAAATTATCATGCATACGTACACTTACTCGGAGTTATGTATGTGACAGTAAGTTTACCCTGGTGGCATGGACTGACGACAGGCGGAAATAGGATTGCCAGTATTTCCAGGCAAACGTAGTGACGTTGTCATTAGTGACATTAGAGGACATTCAGATACCGGTGTTTGGGTTCACAGTCGTGAGATAATTATTTACTCTTTATTAGTTTGCTGTTATTTAAATTTCATGGAAATGATCTCCATGAAGCTTTAGATTTTAATGAAGATTCCTACATGACTCTCTAACGGGTACTTAGTTTAGACTCATATTTCTATGCGAAGGGCATTTTCCTTGATACGATCTTCTGGTTCAGTTTTGTTTTGTTTAATGTCATTTAAAAAAAAAAGCATAATTATTTTGTGTAGACAGTTAACTTCAAAGTATAAATAAATAATAAACTGATTATATGGTAAGGTTTTCAAGGCCTTAGCCCTTGTCTTGAACACTTAGACCCAAACAAAAACCATTACAAAGAGACTCAAAAATCAAAATTAATTTTTCCAATACCAGTTCATATTGTCATTATTAAATCTCAAAAGATAATGTCTGTAAGTCATAGCTAAAGGAGCAAGCATGCGCAACGAGAAAAAACTGAACCCGACCCACAGATTGCAAGTCGAAAGCCCTAACCGCCAGACCATCCACAAAGAGGTTGTTAAGCAAGGAATCACGATATGCTAATATAATAATGGGTAGGCAAAGAAAGATTTTTTAAGAAGAAAAGTTTTATTGATTGTGTAAAGAACACTAGTCTGTCTTCTTCACGTATGACCTATACCAAGCAATACGTGGCTTATACATGTAAATATATGTATATATATAGTTACAAAAGACACTAGGATTGGAGTATAGTGACAGCAATATAGTCAGACATTAAATCATCTTGTTCCTATTTCTTTCAAATCTCTCCAGATTTCGTAAATAAAATGAAAAACTTCAAACTAAACCATCAGGATTTGCTCGTATCTTTAGATAATAATTCTATATTTACCTCAATATCTGTAGATCAACCCTTACGCACTCTAAGAGAAGACTAGAAGACGGTTTGTTTGTTTGTTTTTTGAATTTCGCGCAAAGCTACTCGAGGGCTATCTGCGCTAGCCGTCCCTAATTTAGCAGTGTAAGACTAGAGGGAAGGCAGCTAGTCATCACCAACCGCCGCCCACTCTTGGGCTACTCTTTTACCAACGAATAGTGGGATGGACCGTACCATTATAATGCCCCTACGGCTGAAAGGGCGAGCATGTTTGGTGCAACCGGAATTCAAACCCGCGACCCTCGGATTACGAGTCGAACGCCTTAACACACTTGGCCATGCCGGGCCCTAGAAGACGGTCCTGTAACGGAACACCTTGTGAATCCCACAAGATAATTCTTATAGAAATCACTTATTTTAATACGAAAATTAGTTTTACCAACTGATTAGTGATGGTATCCCCCCATTCTCCTACACTCAGTGAGCTATACATGTCTGCTCTAGAAGATAAACTCTTTTGAAACAAATTCACTCATATTAAGAAAGCTGAAGTCTGATTAAGATACGTCGACGATATTTTTAGCATTTGGTAACGTTCAAAGGGTATTCTACTTAATTTCACTGAATTTTTAAATACCATAAGACCCAATGTCATAATGTTCACTCGTGGAATAGATTCCAATAGTTGTCTCCCCTTTTTAGATGTTAATGTAAAAAGATAAGATAATAATGTTACCATCAGTGTTTATACATAGGAAACCCGATTCTGTAACCGTGTTACCACACATAATACCTAATCATCACCTATCACAGAAAATATCTCTCTACTTCACCTACGTAAATCGTGCTGTACAATTTTGTACCCACAAATAAGATTTACTAATTCAATTTAACTACCTAGGTAACACAACACTACTTAGGAATTTCAAGTCCAACATCAAAACCGTAAGTTACATTATGTTAAAACTAACCTTTCACCTACCAACAACTACCAACAACATAAAACACGGAATATATTTGCTTCATTCCTTTAGTGTCAGAAATTGCGAATGAAATTATTAGACTTTGAAATGATTTGAACACTAATGTTAAAGTTCTATTGAAAAACTACAAGCAAAATTAAAAACGTACTACCTAACCCTAAATAATTCCCGCTAAGGGAACAAAATCAAAGCGTATATAGTATCCTATGTGACTTTGAAAATAAAGACTCAAAAAACACCAAGATCACGTGAGTAAAGAATACAGTCATCTGCTTTAACGTATCATCAGTATGAGGCAGGTCACAAAATACTTTAACGTGTCATCAGTATGAGGCAGGTCACAAAGTACTTTAACGTATATCTTCAGTATGAGGCAGGTCACAAAATACTTTAACGTATCATCAGTATGAGGCAGGTCACAAAGTACTTTAACGTATATCTTCAGTATGAGGCAGGTCACAAAATACTTTAACGTATCATCAGTATGAGGCAGGTCACAAAATACTTTAACGTATCATCAGTATGAGGCAGGTCACAAAGTACTTTAACGTATATCTTCAGTATGAGGCAGGTCACAAAATACTTTAACGTATCATCAGTATGAGGCAGGTCACAAAATTCTTTGGCTGAAACTCTTCTAATGCTTGTTTTTGTTTGTTTTTTGAATTTCGCACAAAGCTACTCGAGAGCTATCTGTGCTAGCCGTACCTAATTTAGCAGTGTAAGACTAGAGGGAAGGCAGTTAGTCATCACCACCCACCGCCAACTCTTGGGCTACTCTTTTACCAACGAATAGTGGAATTGACCGTCACATTATAACGCCCCCCAAACGGCGAGCATGTTTGGCGCGACCGGGATGCGAACCCGCGACCCTCAGATTACGAGTGGTACGCCTTAACACGCTTGGCCATGCCGGGCCTCTTCTCATGCATCAAACAAACACTAAAAACAAAGAAAGATTTTTCATGATTGTAAATCGCTGTTTGGCTAAGTATTGTCATAAAAGGGTCCCCCGCTGATACAGCGGTAAGTCTACGGACTTACAACGCTAAAATCAGGGATTAGATTCCCCTCGGAGGACTCTGCAGATAACCCAATGTGGGTTTGCTATAAGAAAACACACTCTTATAAGAGGTAGTGCTGGAAGATTGAATCAGATACTCTTGGTAATAAATAATCTCTCATACATTACGTCACCGAACGACACTCATGATAAACGTGAGCTAGGCCTGACCTAAAGATTAGAATACTCGGGCTGTGAATCTATTAACGATACGCTATCCGTTGCCCAAAAAACGTGCTTGGTATTTGAAGGCTATAAATGTGACAGAAGAGTGACAGTTCAATCCTACTATTTTGTTATACTTGTACTTAGGACTTAGAGATTTCATATATCGTCCTTGTGTAGCTTGCATAAAAATTCTAAACAAATCACAATAATGGTATTTGAACGAAAAATTCATGCAGAAATCTTGAGTGTGCCATGTGACGAATCTGATGAATCAAGTGTTACTACATCCTTTGTCAGTATGTAATGTCTTTTGAGCTAAAGCCCCCCTCTTAAATGGCATGCCGATAAGTCTCAAGACTTATAATGCTAAAAAGCAGGTTTCGATACCCACGGTGGGCACAGCACAGATAGCCCATTGTATAGCCTTGCGCTTAACAACAAAGAAATAACTGGAAAAATGGAAAGAAAAAAGCAATATCCATACGTCATTTATTTATCTTACCATTCACTCATCAATTAGATGAACGACTGTTGATAGTGCTATCAAATCCATTATCATTTGCCTTTAAGAAAATGCTGAACGTCTAACCCTAATGGAAGAATATAGCTAACACCTTATTACAGCACTATAAGAAATCTTTTTGTGACGTATATTTCGTCCAATAGTGACTTGTTACAGATATTCAAATCCTGTCTTGACTAACCCTGATTCAATATCTGAATGCCCTTCAACTTCTTTTGAAACATCGACAAAAGGGCAGAAAGAATATATCGCGAATGCTTACTCCACTTGGAGCTAACCTGAAAGAGGAGTAGCGTTATATTCCAATATTGTATACCAATGGTTGATCGCAAATGTTAATAAGAAACTGTAGGTTTTGCTCATTGCGGTAGACCCCGCCCCATTTATCACAATGTATTGTTCTGGTGCGTTTGGTAAAAATAATCAATTGGCTATAAATAAATTTTTCATGACGTCTCAAAAGACGAGTTCATATCCATTAGTTTAAGGAGGGAATATGGATACACATTCATCGTTTGAGTTAATTAACTAATGATGATTTTCAGCTTCTTTCTCTCTTTGTTTCTCCCTCATCAACACAATTGTGTTGTTCTCAGTTTGAGATTTTAATTTTTCTGTTTCGTATTTTAAATCCGAAGAGCTTTTTATGCGACATGCGAGTTACCTCTTAAGGCGATTGTAATGCAAGAGATAAAAGTTGTTGGTCCACAAATTTATTCTGTGACATAGGCGGCCCGCTATTATCTTCTGTCTTTTCTTCATCTTCGAATGTTTTGGTAAGCAGATGAAATCAAGTAAATATAACCAAAAACTATACAGCTAAGCACTACACTGATCAGAGGAAAGCAGCTAGTTATCAGTACCCGCCGCCATAAGAGCTTTGCCTGGTTTGAACCGATTTATGGGACTGGACGTCACCGTTATAACGCACTCACCGCTCAGTGTGCAAAGCACGTTCGGTGTTATTGCGGTGCAAACCTTGAATTTCTGCTACATAGCCCGACGTACCAGCCCATAAACCAGACCCGACCTTGAGATTTTAATGTTTCGAGACTTGACGTTGTGGTTAAATCTGCTTAATGTTTAAAAAAATATGAATTTACAGTTCTACTTGTTTTTTTCACACAGTCTGAGTGACAGTTAATAATTCTATACATTTACCTTATTGAGTCTAACTGCCAGTTAACTATTTTACCCGTTTCTCCTACACGATCTGACTGATAGCTCACAGTTATCGTAAGAAAATGGGCACAAACTTTTTAATATAGACTGGATTTACTTCCTCATAGAACAGTTGTAACCAGCATGTAACATACTTCATTTTTGCGATTAATTTTAATAAGTGATGACTGGAGAATATTCAGGTGTGAATGAAGAATTTTTAGGTAATATTGGGTAATAAACAAGAAAGACAGAAGCAGAGACACATAGAAAAATGTGTTTGATAAATAGAATGACACACAATTATCTTTCCTATTTTAAAATGTATTAATTTATCGACTTAAGAAATACAACCACACAGTCTTCAACATCTTGTAGCCACTAACACAGTTTTTATTGAGCTGTCAGTCGAGTTATACACGTGCACCATTAATGGCTATAAGCAAGTCTAATCGATAATCAATTTCAGTCCACTTTTGCTGAAACATGTCCACAGATAGAGCGTTGAAGGCATCCGTTATCCTGGTTTGTTATGTTTGTTATAAGTGTGAGATACACGATATCCTTAACATACCCCCATTCTACTGATTTAACAGTTGATGTTACAAACTGCTGCAATTAGCATAATCATACGTAAGTTGTCATCTACTTTTAAATATTTTTCTATTAATAGAATATGTGTAAAGTTAAATTATACAGGTAAGTATATTCACATGTAAGGCACAGTTTATGTTACTCATAAGCAATGAGTGGCTAAAAACTTAACTATTCCACTGTCATTGGCACATGTATTGGTACATCTACGTATACATTGGATACATATACTAGTTTGTTTGCTATTCTCGAGCAAAGCTACTTGAGGGTTATTTGCGTTAGTCGTTCTTCATTTAGGAGTCATAAACTAATGCAAGAACCACCCACCGCTCACTCTTGAGCTATTCTTTATCAATGAATACTGGAACTGCACGTCACATATAACTACCCGACGACTGAAAGGACAAGTGTGTTCGGTAATAGGTTTCGACCTTACGATCTACAGGTTGATAGAGAGAGAGAAGAAGAGAAATATATACAGAGAGAAATATCAGACATTACAATTTATTATGAAGAGCTACTGGTTTAAGTAATAATTTCGATAAAATTTAATAGATCAGTAGAGATATTTTAGTGTTTGTGTGAGACGGTCATTTTGATTTTTCCGCTTGCTACGGCCTTAAGTGCTTAACTTCCTGAACTTCACTTTGGTGTTTCAACGGTAGGACTCGAGACTTATAACGCTAAAAATCAGATATAGATACCCGTGAAGGCCAGAACATAAACAACCCATTATATATACAGCTTTGCGCTTAACAAGAAATCAACAAAATCGTCCAGACCGTTAATCGTCCGTATTTAGTAAACCTCCATCAACAACGACGCACTGGCACGAGGGTTATCTCGGCTAGCTGTCCCTATTTAGGAGTGAAAGACTAGTGGGAAGGTAACTAGTCATCACCATCCATCGCCTACTCCTGCGTTATTCTTTGTTAACGAATACTGGCATCGAGTGTAATATTTTAACACCTCCACGGCTGAAAGGGGGAACGTGTTTGGTGTGATGGGGATTCGAACCCACGACCCTCATATTACGAGTCAAGCATCCTAACTACCTAGCCTGGCACGACATTTAGGCCTGGCATGGCCAGATGGGTTAAAGCGTTCGACTCGTAATCTGAGGGTCGCGGGTTCGAATTCCCGTCGCGCCAAACATGCTCGCCCTTTCAGCCGTGGGGGGGGGGGCGTTATAATGTTACGGTCAATCCCACTGTTCGTTGGTAAGAAAGTAGCCCAATAGTTGGTGGTTGGTGGTGATGACTAGCTGCTTTCCCTCTAGTCTCACATCGCTAAATTAGAGACGGCTAGCGCAGATAGCTCTTGTGTAGCTTTGCACGAAAATTCAAAACAAACAAATAAACAAGACAAGACATTCTACCCCATAAATTCAAAGAAGTAAATGCTGTGCGTTCCTTTGTTAACACATGTATAAACCTAAAGATTACTAATTCATGTGAAATTTAAAGTTATCAAATTAAGTAAATGCTGTCGTGTCGTTATGCACTTTTATTACTGAACGTTAACCCTAACGGGTCTAGTTTATTACATACACAGCACAAAGCATTTAAAAGATAATTGAATTGTACTATTTCGGCAAAGCAAAATCGTTCTTATAAAATAGCATTAATAATTTCATCAGTTCTTTATGCAAATAAGGAATTAGATAATCTGCCATTTAATTAGAAATGCAAATTAATGGTATTAATTATTCACTTTACCCTAGTGTATGAACACTTGGTGGCATGGGGATCGACTGATAAAGATGGCTTTACATCTTTAGAGCCCAAGATATTTGTTATCACTGTGTGCAAAAAATATGAAATACTATAAACCGAGCGCTTTCTAAAGATGGGTCTTCTTTCTTCATCAAGGGCAAACTTGGAACCTCTGCAGTACGGAGTGTGGCCACCAATAACAACAGGTGTAGTCAGTCATCGATGTTGCTTAAAATCAGGGATGTTCACAAGGTGTTGAGGTATTTCCGACAGATTTTGGAAAAAAAAAAAAAAACGTTTCTAGAGTATTTTTGACATCCGGAGTCACTTGGTGGAATGTGACGCGTCTCCATAGAGCATTCTTTATATGCTCGATGAGACTAACATCCGGTGAGAGTGTACTTAAACCCATCTTCTTCAAAGAATGTGTGAACCTTTAACACAGTGGGGGTGCGCGTTATCATCCTTAAAGCCGGATTCATGGGCAATTGCAAAAGCATACGGTAACACAAAATGATAATTTATAGGCTACGTCCAGGTATCATTAGTTGTACCATTTCGCAGAATGTGAAGGCCAGTATGTGTACCATTGCTAGTGACTGCATGCACTGTAATTCTACCAAAGCCACAAGCGTCAAGTTGCTGTCTTAGAGGAAGATGGGTTAAGATAGTTCAAGATTCTCTCTCAGATGAGGATACGTAACATTTAGCTGTAGGGTGAAGTGCAGTTTGTCTTCGAAGTAATGTTACCTCAAATGCTATTGGTCCATAATCTGGGCGTTATTGCAAGAAAGAGCTTTTGCGAATCGCTGCAAGCCCGACGCACGTGACTGGAAGTCAACCTTGTGGATCTTCTTCCTAACAACCCCACCTATAACCCGCAATGGAACAGTGGTATATCTACGGACTTACAACGCTAGAAACCGTGCTTCAATACTCAGGGTGGGGAGAGCACTGATAACTCGTTATGTAGCTTTGTTCTTAATTATAACAAATCTTTGAAGTTGTGACTATGAACATCTGGCTCAGTCTCTGGCAAAGTGTCCTACCACTGTTACGAGAAGGAAGAAATCGAGGTCGTCTTTCGTGTTCTGGACAATAATCAGTTTTATTCAGATGTCTGAAAAACAAAACTTTTTAGCCAATTGCAGAAGAAACTATTACGTTTCAGATGTCATAAATGGCTATCACATGCTTAATTTGCATTCCGCTCAATTAGCTAAGTTAAAGCTACATTAATACCCAACATTAGGCGGATAGTTTATCATCATGCATGGTGAAAATTCATTATAATATGTACATAACTACCAAAAGTGCTATAAATCTTCATTTCTTATTTTAGGGAAAGAAAATCTTTAAAGTATTAAAATGGTATCAATAGTTAGGCATGTATGGTTGAAATGAGAAATTTATAAAACAAATTAACAGTTAATTTTAATTACTTTTCATGTTGTTTTACAGGTGGGGAGTTAAAAAGGAAATCTAACATCTGTCAGCATGCTGTAAAGCGACTGTTTGGTCAGGTCTTTTTATTTGAATGATTTTCTTTGGTAATAAATTATCGTCATTGAAATCGACCGTAAAAGCTGAGCTAACAGGAAGAATAGAAAATCTGATACTGCTAAAAAAGGCTGAGCATTTACAATACAAAAATAGTTTACAATAAAAACCATAAAAGTTACATAATCATACGGTAACACATTTGTGTGATGAACGTATTTAAATAATACAGAATGTGTTAGATATAATGTCACATGTTACAGAGCACAGATAGCCATTTGTATAGCTTTGTGCTTAACTATAACATAAATCTTTGAAATCGAAAAATACATATTTTGTAGCGCCATCTCTCGAGCTTTAGAGCAATTAGGGCACTTTTCTACTTCCGTTATCAGAGTAAAACAAGAGGAAAAGATAGAAGAATTTCGCTATAAACATTTATTTACACGTGAGTGCTTTATAAACCACAAACATTAACTTTTAGAAGACCACGTAAGTTACTGAAAATATACTTTCTATCAAATTACCAAGGGGTTTTGTTTGTCTGTTTATTTTAGAGCACAACCACATTGGGCTGTGTCCGCAACGGGGTATCGAGTTCAGGGATTTATTGTGATGAGTTTTAAGGATTACTGCTGTCCCACTAGGAGTCTCTTCTTTAAGAAATGTATATAGTCAAAGAAATTTTGAGTAAAGCCTGGCATGGCCAGGTGGTTAGAGTGCACGACTCGTAATCTGAGGATCGTTATAATGTGATGGTTAATCCCACTATTTGTTGGTAAAAGAGTACCCCAAGAGTTGGCGGCGGGTGGTGATGAGTAGCTACCTTCCGGCTAAATTTGGGACGGCTAGTGCAGGTATCCCTCGTGTAGCTTTGCAAACAAACAAATATTTTGAGTGGTAGTCTACACTGACGAGGAACAGTTTAAAATTGAAAAACAATCTTAAAACTATATTTCATGTTATCAGACGATTGTTCATAGGGCAACTCTGACCAGGAAGAACAGAAGTCTGTAAAAGAACAACACAGAAGTGGGGGCGTAAGTTTCTGCACCCTAGTCGACGACTCTCGTGCAAGCACTTCACCTTGATCAGCCGTAATTGCAGGGTTTACCCTTGGTGCCCCTGAACGCAAGTCTTAACAACCAGTCAGGTGTGGCTGAGCCCATGAGGCACGCGAGAATCCAAGCACCCCTGCCGTTGTCAGCGGCACCGCCTACAGGGAAAACAAGCAGGTAAATAGCCGCAGAGCCCTGTAGGGAACGAAGTCAGGGTATTTTCGCCAATAAGGAGTAAGCTGAAAGATTTTTGTTGCATATGTAATGGTTATTTCGTGTTTTTCTAAGCCTAACTAGGAATTCATCTACAAGTGTTCAGCAATGAAGAGACCGCCTTATCATGTGTGTGATTAATTCTTCGCTAGGTGGGTGGTCTGCCCTTAAATGAGACTCGATCTACGAGTTTATAATTGGAATTTTAGAGCCGAAAGTTAGCGTACTGTACGTCATGGTATAACCAGTAGTGACCTCTAGCTTACATCTGAAGGATTTCGAGTGCAATGTTTGGTAAGACGCTGGGTTTGATAGTTCTTCCCACATATAAATTGTATGTTTTGAAATATTCCATTTTGTTTGTTTATCAAACTTAACAACCAATTCTGGTTTGCTAAAGGTGTAGGTAACTAAATTTTACATTTTACAATTTAAAAGATTACAAAAAAATATCAAAATCATGGTTACGAAGCGTCGATTTTTTTTTCCCAGTAAGAAGTTTCAGTAGTATTTGAATGTTTATGTACGAATTAGAAGTTTACTGACACAAGAACTTACAAATAAACAAAAAGGCATTGAACCGAGTCTTAAATCAACGAACTGGTTTAAGCTTCAAATACACGAACAGAGAGGTAGTATTTGCTCTGGTTTTGTATTTAGGTTTGATTTAGTTGTTGTTAAGCGCAAAGCAACAGAATGGGCTGTCAATACTCTGCCCACCAAGAGTATCGAAACACAATTTTTATCGTCGTAAACCTGCAGGTTTATAACTCAACCACTGGGGCTGGAGCTGTATTTAGGTGTGCGAATGAATAGTGAATGTCGGTGTATGTAATTCCATTTTCGTACTTGAACATTTTTACGTCAATACCAGCTCTCTCTTTCATACTCCAGAGGAATATTTTATTGTAGGCCTGCTTTCCATCACAGCACTCGTGAAAAATGTAATTACTGTGATTTTATCTTCATTTCATTCCGTGCATGCACTGTAGGTCTACAGGTCAAGAGCATTTAACACTATTCTATCAGTCTTACGATTAAATGCACTGACTAACCAAATATATGGTTACTCAACATAGTGATTACTATCAGCTTCATAAAGAGTGTTTTATTACAAGGCCCATTTTCTATTTTAGTGCGCTCTAAGTTACTTTGTTCTATTCACCAGTTAAGCCTAATTACATCTCAGCGGTGATTATACGGATAATTTAAACTTTAACAAAACTGTCTTAAATACTGTTACCATCATTTGCTTCGAGTTCTCTGTTCAATATATTACTACATTTCTTAGGCAACAATAAATGCGATTACTAAATATCTCTGACATTTTATGAGAAGGATATGGTTAAATATATCATATATCATGGGTGTTATTTAAATAAATTCACGTTTGGCTTGAATTTATGCGTTTGCTGTTTGCGAAGGTGTAACACATCGTTTACAGTTCGAGTAGTCACGCAGAGAACTAGCTGAGATAGACATGCCAATGATAGAAAATAGACAGGTACTACCGACAGAAAGAAAAGGTAGTGGACAAGTAATGTTTATTAGTATAAATACACGACTGAAATGTACAGGAAACACATTGCATGCATATAGTATATCTTATACAACACAATGAATCTGACCGTTACAATATTGCTTACCGATTCTACATTTTCGTATACACAATTTCATTCATAATGACGCAACTATTTATACATTATGACGTAACTGTTACCATTAGCAACTGTTTTTTGTTTTACGACAGTGTTCAGAGTGTTACCAAATTTAGCACTTAACGACGCTTAGTAACAGTTTTAAGTTAATTGGTTTTGGTTTTGTCTACTCTTAATAATTTAATTGTAACTTTTACAGATTTTATTTATCGATATTTGAAGCCGGAACAAAAATAATTTCGCACATTTCATATGTTTGGTATTACGTAGAAAAATATTTATAGATTACTAAAAATTTAAATTAAAGTACATATTGGAAATTATACAGATTAATACGGATATACATTTATAAAATAACAGAAACAAAATAAATACCAGTCACGAATAGAAAAAAACACAATTCCTTAAGTAGAAAATAAAAACAATAAAGGTTTTCGCATACGATTCCTTCAACTTTAATCAAAATCCATAATTAATATGAGAAATAAACAATATTATGAAACCAGCTTGTTGTATTTATATAATAATCCACCTAGTGTATTCTTTTACAAGTTCTTCCAGGAACATTCTCTAAAACACAAACCGAAACTGACAGTTCAAATCTTTTATCCAAATTTTATTTAAATGAAAACAACTGTTTGGTGTTATAAGGTCGTTTATTTTTAATGTTAGTATGTCTCCTATACACCAATGTGCACTTCAGAAATTCAATAGTCAAAATCCATCATTGTCGGTGTTCGCACACGATTCTGTCAAGTTAGAACAAAATCCATCATTATTAATGAAGCAATCAGTTGATTATTTGAAATCAAAAGCAGTTATTAATGGAGGGAGAAGCTAATCATTGAACCAAATCAGACAAGGTAAAGTTGATATTACACAACTAAATTCTCCATGTTAGATCATAATCTAGGTACAAGAATAAATTTGACGAAGAATGGGAAATTCAACTGTGTTTAACACTCGCCTCACTCTTTCACTGAGAAGAATGAGGTTGATACTGTAGAAAAGCTTTGGATTTCGAAGCATTCAAGCCGGGCTACAAACATTCCCTGCGCTTTAAGCTTTGGGTGCATAAAAGTGTGAAAGTCAATCCCTTATTGCAGATGAGCTCAGCATAGCCAGGTGGGTTAAAGCGTTCGACTCGTAATCTAAAGGGCGCTGGTTCGAATCCCCCGTCACACCAAACATGCTCGCCCTTTCAGCCGTGGGGTCAATTTGACGGTCAATCCTACTATTCGTTGGTGAAAGAGTAGCACAAGAGTCGGCGAAAGATGGTGATGACTAGCTGCCTTCCTTTTAGTTTTACACTACTAAATTAGGGACGGCTAGCGCAGATAGCCCTCGTGAAGCTTTGCGCGAAATTCAAAACAAACAAACAAAATTATTCCAGATAATAAATGATAGGGTGCTGTCGGTAGTTCAAAATTAGGTACAGTTTAGCATCACATTGTTATTATTACACATATTTGGTTTATTATGATAGTATGAAAGAATTTCGAAAGTTTCACAGTAGCATGTGAATCAATGGAATATTATAGCAATCGCTTGTGAACTCGATTACGCCCTATTTTTGATCGTAACAGCATCAGATTAGCAGGTTCGTATTTGCATATAATAAACGTTCAAGTCAGAAATTCCCGAGTGAATTTGTTAAAACGTTAAAGAAATGTGTGAAATACACTTTATAAGTGTACATTAGATAAATAAAGCTCTACCCACTCTTGAAAAATAGTTACGTTCCTTTTAACACATTCGGAATATTTTACTTTATTTGCGCTAACTAGTGGCAGGCACGTATTTACGAACTGACAAGGATTTATTATTTTACCAATTCGACTCACCTTTCGTCTTTAGTTTTGACACTTACTATTTTCCCCTCTCATCACCTATACAAAATGAGAATAAAATACAAAAACTATATTCAGGTGTCTAGTTAGTTTGTTTTTTTTAGTTTGCAAAAAAAGGCTGCGTATGGTCAGGTGGTTAGTACACTCAACTCGTAATCTAGAGGTCGCAGATTCTAATCCCCGTCACACCATACATGCTCGCCCTTTCAGCCGCAGGGACGTTATAATTGTACGATCAATCCCACTATTCGTTGGTAAAAGAGCAGCCCAGGAGTTGGCTGTAGCTGGCGATGGCTAGGTGCCTTCCCTCTGATATTACACTGCTAAATTAGGGATGACTAGCGCAAATAGTCCTTGTGTAGCTTTGCTCGAAATTCAGAGAAAAAGGGCAAAATAAGTTTTCTGAGAACATTAAGAACTCCAGACTCTGAACTGCTGTTTAAAAAGTGTTAAATGCAAGAGGAGTTGTTCTGAACAGCTGTGGATCAAGATCTTCATGACACGTCTACTCACATACGTCTACTCACATAAGCTCCTTCATACAGATAGATCCTCAAGGAATTCAAATGGCTCGACGTGTGTATCGACTCCCATTTTTATGTTGAAAACTAAATAATTCTTTGGGTATTACGCTTTCATTTTGTTTTGTTTTTATCGCAGAGACGTTTTTAAAAATAAACAGGACAAAAACCTCAAGAACTTCCATGGCTTATATGAATTATATAATATAATAATACTACAAACAAACGAAGCTTGCTGAACCTTTCAATCACGACTCATATGTTTGATGTTACCACGGATGCTAACAAACGTTTGTACTTTAATAAAACATTATACTTTAAAACACGGTCCATAAATTCGACGAAATTGACAGCTCTGTCAATAGAGCCATACATGCTGCAACGTGGAAGGAAACGCTTGTTGCTTTTCATTTTAACTGCTCTTTGAAAATTCAAGAAATTATATTCTGCCTCAGGGGATCAGTAGACCTTAAAGTACAACGATCAGCGCAGATACTTTAATTAGTGTACTATAAAACTGATGAATAACGCATCATCAAGAACATATTTTCATCATATCCACTTGGTTATTTAATTTAAAATCGTCTCGAGGACAATATTGTTGTCATATTTCTGAACATTATTTTCATACAATTGATATGACGTCCTAAAATATTTTAGCTTTGATCAGCTTTAATCTCATATATTAACTACAATTAATATACATAGTAAGTACCTTATTAATTAATATTTATATTGTTGAACGGAGCCACGATGTTATGTATCGTAAAGCAAAGGTGAATGAATGAACGAACTGAATGTAACCAGAATCATCGTAGGTTCAGTAATCCGTTTTCATTATACGTAATTCATAACCTAAAGTCAGGCCTGACAGATATATTTGTGTGGTTTGAATATTTCTTACAATAATTATACCCTGATTACTAAATTAATATCCTAATGATGCTGGGACACGGCTCTTTGTGATTGATATATAAGCCATTAACTTTATCTTTCAATTTTTATTTCCCTTTAAAAAAATGTATTGTTTGTTTTATTTCAGAAACGTTATTTATTCTCTTACGATTAATTTTGCAGAGTGAATTAAAAAAAAGTTTTGTTCAACTGAAAACTATATTACAGTGTGCAATGACGTAGTCTGTGACTTTAGTTGAAACTAACAGTTTACAGCACAAACTAACTTTCAAAGACATATTACATAGGTAGGAAACCAATAATATACGAATAAATATATTACTTATAAATAATTTATAAATTTCCTTGAAACAGTAATTATTTATTCTCCTGTACACGTGTGGATCGTCGACATAGTTTCTCACCTGGATAGCTCACCTCCTCTCAGTGGTTAAACAGCAGGCCTGCAAGATTACACGTTTAAAACCGCGATTCAATACTGGTTGTGGGCACAGTACAAAGCCCATGCTGCAGACTGGGCTTAACAGCAAACTAACCTATATGTGTATTGGTTTAATTACTGAAGGCAACTGAAACAGGTTTTACAAAAATAAAATATACATACACAGTTACAAATGTGATACTAGTAGCAACAGGATTATGAATTTCTCATTCATCATCGAAACAAGACCGATTTAGTTGACCACGCGATTCTCAGAAAGCGTTGAATGTACATCAGAAAATCTGTTTCTCGATGTATATTATTGGCATTATTTGCTCCATCATTGTCGAGACATTCTGAGAGGTTCGTTTCTTCCTGAAGACCACTTAATTGTGATGTTACGGGCGTCCTCAGAAAATATTTCCAGGGGAAGGGCAAAGCAGTGTGAAATTGTAACGCGAATATAAAATTCATATACGTATGCTGAATGAAAAAAGAAAAAAAATATCTTCCTCATTTTCCAAGTGAGGCAAGTGCCCCCTCTCGCGGACGCCCACGGATGTTGTTAATCACTGACGATCTATTTTTAAAACTTAGTGTTAAACGTAAGTTACGTGACTCAGATGTAACGAAACGAAAAATTAAAAACCCACCTGTTTCTGAATATTGTGAAAACCAAGAGCACCATATTGTTTAGAGCTCACAGACGTAAAGATAGCAATAATTACGGACTACAGTGTTAAATGTTTATGAATGAAGTAACGTGCTTGCGTTGAAGCCGAAAACCTCTATTTTTGTTTTTCAGTTTCACTCTTATATTTAACCTTTACAATATACGGAAGCAGAACTTTCAAATACGGACTACAGTTTTTCAAAGGTTTATAGAAAGTTATTTTTGTAATATTTAACTTGTACAATATACAGCAGCAGAATTTTCAAAATACAGATTACAACTTTTTAAATATATATATGTATAATCACTCTACTAGTCGTTGTTTCACACTTACACATTTTGAATGGTATATTGAAGTAAGTTTTACACTATAACTGTTACATGTATATATTCCTTTACTTGGTGACATATGGTACTGAAAAAAACAGAGTTCAAAATGTTTAGTGACATAACTTTATAAAGATGTAGAAAAATTACTGACGCTTTAAAAATAAATAAATTAGCCATTCGATGTATCAAAATAATAACAGCGAGAGCTTTTCACAATCTAAAGAAGTTAAATTTTTTCTTTCGGCTTGTGTTTTTATAATAATTTACAACAAGAAGCTTTTGCACTCTGGATTTTACCGCTACATATATATTTAAATTGCCTGTTATTATACACTGGATTTCTTTGTTATTTAAAGTTCGACTAGCCTATTAAATTATGGTCTAAAACAATATTCTAATATTTTTTGGTTATCAACAACACCTAATTGATGGTAGACTTTATGCAAACAAGAAGAATGACAGCTGTTTTTCACGCAAGTAATTTTTTTGTTTTAGCGCGAAGCTACAGAGAAGGCCATCTGCGTTTTGTCTACCACGAGAATCGAATCCTGTAGTTTCAAGTCCCGTAACCTTATCGCTGACACACTGGTGGGCAAGTCACGTGATAACTAACTTTCTTGCAAAACCTAATACGATCGTCCGAGAACTTGTTTCAAATTTTCATTGTATTGTCTGAAATAACCTATTGTAATGAATCATGGTTTATTTGTTTGTTTAGAATTGAGCACAAAGCTACACAATGGGCTATCTGTGCTCTGCATATCACGGGTATTGAAACCGGTTTTTCTCAAGCAGTCTTTTAAGTGCTATGACTGCATATATCTTCTTCTAAAACTGTACAGATAATTTCTTTTCAGGCACAAAGCTGATATATCAAGAGTAAAAAACTCCGTTTTTTGACACAATTAAAGGTAAAAAAGATACCATCATCCTGTACATTATATATATAACCCTGACAATGGTAACTGTGTTACCAAAACTAGTGGACTGTAAGTAATAATAAATATTTTATTATTGTGCAAAAAAAACCCATCAGATTTTGTTTTATTTTGTTATTTTCTTCTCTCGATACTACACAATGATGTTTAGCGATGTTTATTTTTGGAGTGAATTCGATTATTAATATTTAAAATAACCAACTTTACTAATTGTTTCTTTAATTTATAACAACTAAGAAGTCCCTCAAATGGAAATTTTGAAGGCTTATAATAAGATTTCCAAACCCCTGTTTTGGGCACGTCACAGATAACTCATCAAGTATCTTTATGTGCGAAAAACAAAATATTTTCTTTTTTACTTGTTAGAATGGAAAATATTTTTGTTGAGTAAACTACTTTACATTACAGCGAAAATACCTCAGTTTTGCGAGATAAATTTCATCTTACAGCTTCGTATCGCAAAAACCACCAATCCCTGTTCAGCATTAATAATGGCTCTAGAGTGTGACGTCAGAGTACTCGACTCGTAATCTGAGGGTTTGTTTTCTGTTTGTTATGAATTTCGCGCAAAGCTACCGAGGGTTATCTGCGCCAGCCGTCCTTAATTTAGCAGTGTAAGACTTGGTCTACTCTTTTACCACCGAATAGTGGGATTGACTGTCACATTATAACGCTCCAACAGCTGAAAGGACGAGCATGTTTAGTGTTGTGGAGATTCGAACCCGAGACCCTTAGATTACAAGTCCAGTGCCTTAACCATTTGGCCATGCCGGGCCTCCGTAATCTGAGGGTCGCGGGTTCGAATTCCCGTCACACCAAACATACTCGCCCTTTCAGCCTAATAAGTATACAATGGTTAGAAAATATAGTGTTTTAACTGGCTAATACCAGCTGGTTTCAAGATTTTTTTAACAACTGAATGCACGACTCCATATTTATAAATGATTGTTTTAAGAAGTTTTCTGATTTTTTAGATTGTTACCCCTGAAGAGTACCCACTCGAAACTCTTTAATAAATAAAGGATGAGATATGAAAATGTTATAATTTAAAATGTTACTTCTTTCTCTTTCTCTCTTCAGGTTTCCTATAAACTTGAATGGCACTGGTTTCTCAGAGGTCTCGTAACTCATGAAAAGCGCAATGGTATTCGCGATGGCCACAACACAAATAGCCCATTATGTAGCTTTGCGGTTAACAACAAGCATTCGAACATGGAAAATCGGAGAAGGACGCGGAAATTGAAAATGGGCAGGGAAATGAAGGGAACTGAACTATTCATCATGGAATGTTCGTAAAATAAATGTTTGCGTGTCAAGGAACATGAAATATGGAATAACGATACAGAAACGAAAAGAGGACTTATAATATAAAAAAAAATCTTTTATAATGCAAAGAAACCTGTAAATATTAGAAGATAATCTCCATTTAGCGCAGTTGTCATTTGAAAAGGAAGTCCACTTTCAAATTCCAAATATTTGGCAATGTGTACAACTCGTGCTCTAGAATTTGAATTTTGCGCAAAGCTATACTATACGACGGCTATCTGCGCTAGTCGTATCTGATTCAGCAATATAAGATTAGAGGGTTTGTTTGTTTTGGAATTTCGCACAAAGCTACTCGAGGGCTATCTGTGCTAGCCGTCCCTAATTTAGCAGTGTAAGACTAGAGGGAAGGCAGCTAGTCATCACCACCCACCGCCAACTCTTGGGCTACTCTTTTACCAACGAAAAGTGGGATTGACCGTCACATTATAACGCCCCCACGGCTGGGAGGGCGAGCATGTTTGTCGCGACTCGGGCGCGAACCCGCGACCCTCAGATTACGAAGCGCACGCCTTAACGCGCTAGGCCATGCCAAAGATTAGAGGGAAGGCAGTTAGTCATCACCACCCACCTTGGGCTATTTTTTTTTACCAGCAAATAGAGGGACTGGCAGTCACATTATAACGCCATTTTTGTCATTGCCAATTCCCCATGCTCTTGAGTTAATTTTACTTTAATGGGAATAAATTTTAAGGATGATTTCTCAAGTTATAAAATAGTCTGTACACAATAGTAATCTCTAAATATGTACATATCAGTTACAAAGCAATATGGTCAGGTTAGGTTATACAGAAAGACCTTGTTTTCCTCGTAGCATGATTTTTAAACACCTTTCACAAGGATCGGTAACCAAACGAAACAAGTTTATGAACAATTTACAGTTTGATGACTGAAGGATAGGCCAACTTATGCTAGTTTAAAGCTGGCCTCAGTTTTGCAATTATCTTGCTCTTATCTGCAGCTCCAATACGTTGCATTACCAACTGTACTAAAGACTTTACCTAGTTTATTCTATACGCGTTCTTCTATAAGAATGTCTAACCAACTGAATGTGGTGCGACCAATGCAGTCTCCTTGCTACAGCCGATATTTCAATTTATTTACACATAAAGAAAAACTTTTTCAGTATACGACTGAAAAAAAAATAATGACTTTAAGGGTTGAGTTGAAGACTTTGGTTTGCTTTGAATCTCACGCAAAGCTACACGAGAGCTATCTGCGTTAGCCGTCCCTAATTTAGCAGTGCAAGACCACAGGGAAGGCAGATAGTCATCACCACCCACCGCCAATTCTTGGGCTACTCTTTAACCAACGATTAGTGGGATTGACCGTACATTATAACGCTCCTGCGGTTGAAAAGGCAAGCATGTTTGATGTGACGGGTATTCGAACCCTCAGATTACGAGTCAAGTGCCTTAACCACTCGCCATGCGGGGCCTGAGTTGAAGATGAATGTTAATGTGATATGAAGATATGTCCTGTAATGGGTAATGAATATGTCCTGTAATGGGTAATGAATGTGTCCTATACTTTATGATTTTCTATAGTTGGAATTGGTAGCTCACATGCGACAACAGTAACGCTAGATTTTTTTTTTTATGGGGACATCAATCGTGGATATAACAGGAATTGTAATTTTATCAACCGTTTCCTGAGTGTTTTTATCAATTATACGTTTTGTATTCATTCTGACTTTACGATTTTATCTTAATGCATTAAACTGTTATTACTTACAGGCTTAAACGTTCAATTGGCAAGAATTTCTTACAAGACTTTCTCTTGATGTTATAAGAACAAATATATCAAAATGTGCATATAAAACCTGAGAACATTAGTTTGCTTTACAATCGAAGTCACTATGATTTCTATAAACCGTAAAAACTTCCATGTTTAACAGTGGACTTGATATTATGATATCATTAACATATTGTAAAATAAAGAAAACAACAAAACTCAACTTTTCCTCAGCTTTGGTAAAACTGTCATCTACATTATGACCCCAGTGAAGTGGTTTTATGACATTTAGACATTTACTCAACCACTGCTTTTCATGATGACTTAAGGAAAGATTGTTAGTTTAGAACCCAGGTACCAACCCCATCATGATCACACAGATATATATTAAGTGAGATTCTTTTACAATTAATGACATTAGTTGTGAAAACACGTATGTAGATACTTCCTTTACGATACCCCCTCCGAAATAAACTGTATGTAACCTATATCAAGGCCAACTAAGCAACATGGCATAAAAGCCATTGTTGGAACGCAGTGTTGTTACCAAAACGCATTGACTTTTCAATGTATTAGAATTGACTTATCTAATTTATTTTTTACCAATAACTATTATATGAATATGCCATGAACTAATGTAATGAATTATCTTAATTTTGATTGGCTCACAAAGGAATTTAATGACGTTTGACTGCCTTCTTGTCGGTCAAGCTTGATTTCGTAAAATTTTATTTATTTAAGTTAGCTATGAAATGTGAGGTTAGTGGATGGGGGTGGTAGGACTTGTCCCGTCATTTCTTGACGAGCTATACGGTAGTTACAATGTAAATATTTGTTTTATTTCAACTGAATGCTATTTTAGAATGACTGAATGCCAGGTTTGGTTAGGTAGAGGTCATTATCAAACATTAAACCTTAAGCCACATCAAAAGTCTGCTTGTTTATTTCTTTCAGAGAAACAGCTATATGGGGCTATATACTGTTTCTACAACTGGAAATCAAGCCCCAGATTTTAGCGTTCTAGGCCCTTAAACGTACCGCTCTCCCACGGGGAAATTCCAATTAAAAATCAGAAGTTTTTTTTTAGTGCAAATGTATTAGATTTATAGAAATTAAGATATCTGGTTAAGAACTCTGATAATGCATGATTCTAAGCACCAATATTCGATGTTATTGGTCTTTATGAATTTTCTGTGACAACAGGATTGGATCCCAGTGGTCTGAAACGACGGTAAGTCTTTTATGATATTATGTTGTATTTAACTTATGTAAGTATCTCTGTATTGTCTTTTTTTGTGTCGATGTCTCATTCACAGGACTTAGTATAATTGTTCCATTTGTTTATCTGTATTTCAGATAACTATGTACTTGTTTCTAATATTGTATGTAATTGCTTCGTGTTCTTCATTTATTGAATTGTAAGTTACTTTTTCCCCAAATTATAACTGTTTAGAGTTGATAGATTTATACTATTACAACTGTTTAGAGCTGAGAGATCTATACTATACAACTATTTAAGAGTTGATAGACCTACACTAATACGTGGTTTAGAAGCCTTAAGACCACCTTCTTCTATACAAACTGTGAAAGATTTGCTTCCAAACTTCTTAGATCTAAATCTACATCTGGGCTCTATATTTGTTTGTTGCTAAGCGCTAAGACACATAATGGACTATCTGTGCTATGTCAACCAACATTATCGAAACCCGATTTTTAGAGTTAAAAGATCTACCTCTAAGACTGAGCTTTAAGAAACGATCTTTCCGTGATACTTGTACATTACTAAAGATTTTCTTTCAAGTCTTTTGATAAATGTTTGTGTGTAAATGGCCAACGTTTCGATAAATAGATTTGGAAATAAATCGCAACGCTGTCAGCGTATAGATACAAATCAAAGACGCAAAATACGAAAAGATCAATACTTAATGACCGAGGGGTGAAAGTGTATGAAACTTTAATGACTGGGGGGTGAAAGTGTATGAAACAATACAAAGACGTAGAGTGAAATACTTCGAAGGAACACTAGACGACTGGAGTGTCTCTCAGAAAGACTGGTATGGGTATTAACACTTTTACTAATAAAGCAGAGAACAACGCTTCGACCAACCTAGGTCATCTTCAGATTAACAAAGATATATTTTTAGTGGGTTTCTCGTCATCAAGAAGAGATGATGTGGATCTTGTTAGATATTTCAGTGAAGTTTGGGTGTGTGTGTTCTTATAGCAAAGCCAAATCGGCCTATCTGTTGTGCCCATTGAGGAGAATCGAAGCCCTGATTTTAGTGTTGTAAATCCGAAGACTTATCGCTGTCCCAGCGAGGAAGGTGAGCATTGGGTAGTCGAAAGCAAAGAGTTTATTCTTTCGTTTCGAATATTCACACAAAACTGTACATGAAAACCGTCTTTACCGTTGTCGCACACGAAATTAAACGTAGCTACAGAATTGCAGCCACCAAAAACGCTTGAGCTGCTACAGATACAATAGTCACTATTATAAAGGAAGGTTTTCTTAGGCGGTACGGGACTAGAACCACGGACCCTCAGATACACAGACTAACACACCTGGGTCAGAAGCAAAGGCATTTAAGGTATTAATTAGGCTGTTTGGTTAGATGTAAGAAATTTGATCAGGATTTTACGGAAATTCGACGTAGACTGAGTAGACTTTCTTTTAAAACGTTTCTTTGAACAACTTACGCATCGAATTGTTTTTGGAATCATAAATGTGATAGCTACAGGGTCTCTGATAACAAAAGGGTTTACAAAATTAAAAAAGGATCTCCACTGTTACAGTAAATTTCACTAATTACTGCTTGTGTGTCCAATGTATTTTAGATAGGAAGGTGAGAGATTTAACCTACTTCTTCTGGTCAGTTCTTTGAACTGAATGTTTAATAGGTGTATCAGAGAATGCTAACAGCTATAAACACGAACTTGCACAATTCAGTGCACTGGAATGTTTCACACATATAATGTATCATATAATTCATACACACATATGCCTATGATATTAGCCTTTTAGAATGTATGCTATTAATATAAAAGTTATATGAAATTCACAAATTTTGAGATCAAAACATATATTTTATATATATATCTATATAATATGATAACACGTCAGAACTTTTATATCAGTTTCATCATTTTCCATACTCCCCGTCACACCAAACAGCCATAGGGGCGTTATTATGTTGCGGTCAATCTCACTATTTGTTAGTGAAAGAGTAGCCCAAAAGTTGGGGTGGGTGGTGTTGACTAGCTGTCGTCCCTCTAGTTTTACACTGCTAAATTAGGAACGGCTAGCGCTGATAGCCCTCGTGAAGGTTTGCACGCAAATTCAAAACGAACAAATATTTTGTATACAATTAAGCAGTTCAGTTCAATATTGACAGATATTGAACGCTTAGCTGCGATATGTTGAAGTTATGTATTATACAGAGCATATTTCAGATTGTATAACTAAACATTGTAAAAATACACGTTAAAATGATTGACGAAAATACGCATATGGAATATCAGTAACCAATGATAACAGTTCTGGGCGCTTGCGTGAGTCAAGAATACTCACGTAGAGTTTCATCAACCGATGATAACAGTATCAAGTTTAGGCTTACATGAATGCTGTCAATCAGATGGCAAGAAATATGTTAACATGATAAGTGCTGAATAAATACACATTTTTAACACTTATATACCTGATGTTTAGAACTCAGGTAAAAACTATGACACGAGGTATCTCAATCCTTGAACCCAAAGCGTAATGCATACCCTTTTTTACGCTCCAAACCTTCACACTGAAGTCTACAACATTAACACTTGATGTTTGATTGACAGAAATTTGTCCAATCAAAATTCTCTCGAGTTTTTTTATTGATAT
Source organism: Tachypleus tridentatus (assembly GCF_004210375.1). NCBI lineage: Eukaryota > Metazoa > Arthropoda > Merostomata > Xiphosura > Limulidae > Tachypleus > Tachypleus tridentatus. The sequence continues at coordinate 33,942,772 of NC_134833.1, forward strand.
GCTAATTACGTTAATTTAATAAGTATGCAATACGTTTTCTAAACTCACTAAACTCAAGCTACGTAAAACGTACTTTATGTAAAACCCAAAACATTTTACGTCTTTCAATTAATTATAAACAATTAAATAAGTAAATAAAAATTAAGTTTTGTTTTTGGAATTTTGCGCAAAGCTACACAAGGGCTATATGCGCTAGCCGCCCCTAATTTAGCAGTGTAAGATTAGAGGGAAGGTAGCTAGTCATCACCACCCACGCCAACTCTTGGGCTACTCTTTTACCAACGAAAAGTGGGATTGGCCATCACATTATAACGTCCACACGGCTGAAAGGGCGAGCATGTTTGGTGCGACAGAGATTCGAACCCGCTACCCTCAGATTACGAGTCGAATGCTTTAACCCACCTGGCCATGCCGAGTCCTAAAAATTAAGTAAAAAGCAGATTAGCGGTAAAACAGAATCAGAGCTTGGCCAAAAGTTTCCAAGTTGATTACGAAAACCAAAAATGTGAAGCGTTTGCTAACTGAATTTAAACTTAGTTTCTCAATATATCCCTGAATTCTGAAATATCAGAACAACAGTGGTTTGAACAGTGTTCTGCAACTCACGCTGTAGGCTTAAATGTTATTATCATAATGCTCGTATCACGTAAAGTGCTGGAAATATTTTGTTGTATCACATAGATGGCGTAGTATGGCCTAGTGGTTAAGGCGTTCGCTTCGTAATCTCAAGAACACGGGTTCGAATCCCTGTTGTAGAATATGCTCGCTCTTTTAACAGAGGGGGGGCGTTATGACGTGACGATAAATCTAACTTTTGTTGGTAGAAGAGTAGCTCAATAGTTGGCAGTATGTGGTGTAGACTTGTTACCCTGCCTCTAGTCTATTATTGCTAAATTAGAGATGGTAGTGCAGAAAGCCCCCGAGTAGTTATATGCGAAGTTCATTCAAAACGAGCCAAATCAAACCGCACGGATTCAAACGCGGCTCGTCAACAATAAGATCCAGGCCTTCACCACGAGGTAAAACCGTATTAATTGATGGAGATGGGGTCCCACCGTGAAAGACATAAAATAATTGTGTTTTCTTTTCACAGGAATCAAAAGTTTCTAAACTCAAGAAGTCGCACCTGTATAAGGATGCTGTTCAATGGATTATTAGCAAAGCTGCACCAAACACAGAGGGTTTCTGACGGTGATGCCCTGCCGCTCGTGCCTGTTATGCGGTCCGGGAACATGAATGACGATGCTTTAATGTTTCCTCACACTACTGCTTGAGTTGCGTCTATAAAACTACAGATTTTAGCTTGTGTCCAGTTTTAGAAACAATTTCAACGAAACAACAACCATTAGACCGTTGTTATTATCTTATACCGTGGGTGAGCTGGTAAAATAATAATAAAAAAAGACACTGATACAGCTACAAATTTACAGTTGGTGGGTGAACGACATAAATAGTCACTTTACATTCGGGTATCTCAGGACCATCTCCAGCTGTCGAATAATTATCTAATTCTTCAAAAACACGTATACACGGGTTATGGGTATTCAAAATCTGTAAAAAGGTATTAATATTTATTGAATGTTCTGTTAAAAATTTCTCCAGTTGGTTCGGCTGTAGTTCTAGAGTTCATAACACTTAAAAGGTGTATCGTCACCAGTGGTGGATATTGGACAGATATACTGTTGTGCAGCTTATAGCTTAACAACAATCAAATAAATAATTTAATTTGTTTTAAAACTGTGGGTGTAATTTTTTCAGAGTTATGTCTAATTACGGCAGTGAAAGATACCAAACGTTTATCCCAAATATACCATTTTGTAAAAAAAAAAAAATGTATAAACAAGAACTGTGTGCACATATACAAAGTTTAAGCCCCGTTTATAAATATGTTTCGTTTATTAACTTAATTGTATTTAGTTTAGAAATAAGTTGTTGTTTTTTCAGGGCATGAGAAAATCTAAATAATAACTCAATACAAGCGATGTTTGTTGCTTTTGGCGCAATGTGAAATAGACTATCTGTGTCCTGTCTACCTCGGGGAATCGAACCCGAGAGTTTAGCGCTGTTAGACGGTGGATATGTTCATTATGTGTGAGGGTACGTACAACTAATAGGTTTAGTACTGAGGAAACAGATGGGGTTCTAATGCTTCATTCACCGCTAAAACGGTTGAAAATAAAACATATACTTCATTTGATTAAGGATAACTGCTTTTTCATAAGAACTATTCGATACATTTGACAATTTTAGAACGTGGATACAAAATTATTATTTAAATACATTAGTATAAGCCTAATTAAAGAGCAACTGGTTAGTAGCAAATAGCTTATTTTAAATTCTACGTAATTCTTTAGAAAGCATTATGTAATTTCAAGAGTATCTTGGCACATGTGGAATTAAATGACAGTGAAAAGCTAAGTGATTCTATATAAGCAAGCTCTTTTGAGCAAGGGAGGAGGTCATTCCAGAGTTATTTTGACGAGTAAAGCTAACTGGCTGTAAGCGAAGCCAAGTGTACAGTAAAAAACGCTACAGAACATCATATTTATAACAATTTTTAATACTTTATTCTAATCTCTTTGAATTAAGGTTTATAACAATATTGTACGCTCACAATGCAAGTATTAATTAATCATACTGGAACTTATATGTACAATGTTCACGTTGTTTTAGTGTTCTTTGAGCTCAAAATTTTTTACTCAATAACTTATTGTAAAATCGGTGTTTCGATACCACGTGGCGGACAGAGCACAGACAGCCAGTTGCGTAGCTTTGTTTTAAAAACACAAACTTGTTGTAAAACTACAGAGGGCGCATGGTTGTTATTATTATTGCTAGGCAACTTACGTATCGAAATGTCCCTTCAGTTGTTTTGACTAAATGAACTCTCTACACTTGTCAAAGGCTCAGGTAATTGAATCGACAGCTTTTGCAATAAAAGAAAAGTAGAAAAACCAACAATAAGCGAACGGCAACAGCGACAACAACAAACGTGCGTAGATTGTAAAATTAAACTATAGTATAAAAGTTTACGATGTTTAACCACACTTTCTCGTAAAACTTGCCACATAATAGTTTTGAAGACGTTGCTAGCATCCTCATCAAAATTAAATATAAGTAACGTTTCAAAACAGAGGTGTTTATTAAAACGAGCCATTACTTATGGTTTAAGTGTTTAGGGAATGTGTATCTAACCTTAAAAACATTGGTATAACGAATACCTTTGATGAGAAAATACTTCGAACTGTTTCAGTTTAAAGTTTGTGTAACATACATATTTAAGACGACAGTATGGTCACAATAATTTAGAATATGCTATCTTAAAAAAGTATTGCTACGAGTGCAAAACGCAACCAATGCCAATAATTCCTAGGCGTAGTCTACAACAAAATAATTGAATTTTGTTTTCAGAACTGCTTTTTTTCGAAGCGTAAAGCTACTTGTTACACGAGCTCCGAATTTCAAGCACTCAAGCTTACCGTTGAGCCACAGAACAAGTCGTCGAGCGTCTTGAAGCTCTAGCATTAATATATTCTCTGAACGTCTGTGGATCTAATGACCAAAAGATTATATAAAAAGGACGAATGTGCTCGTAACTGTAAAATAAATATCCACACGACAATGACTAGTTATGAATCATAAATATTCGGTTAGGACAGTTTATATGCGAAGGTTAGTTTAATTTTGACAAAAAAAATATTACAAAACAAGACAAATTAGTTAACATTTTTACCTAAAAAAAGAAATGTGAATTTTTTATCTGTTTTATTATTAATAAAATACAATTTACCGAAATTTTCTGTAACATTCCGCATTGTAAGATATCTTTTGTCTAGAGGGCGCTATTTCAAACAAATGTGAAGGATGGATCCTATTAAGTCCTCCTGGTACGTTATATGTTTTTCTATTGGTTGATGCTGTACTTAATTAAATACAACAAGGCCTTCACTTTTGGCCATAAATATACCTCGTAAGGAGAACACCCATGTTGAAATAACCTGTGGGCAACTTTTACGACAATAAGAACTATTACAGAAGTGTTCTCGACACTTGTCCTTTAATTTTCTTGTTAGATGGTCTTGGATGCTACCGGCCAGCTTTGTTGGTGGGCTAACGGCTCAGTAGGGCCTGTCATAACTTCAATCCTTTCCTTCTATTAAGTAAAGGAATCTTGACGTCACAACTGAGATGTCGTACCCTATTGAGCCAGTTGAAACCGTGCAGAACTGTCCTACTAATCATACCTACCACAGAAACAATATTTTATCCAAACAAAAGATTTCTATTATGTTTTTATGCCAACATTTTCTTCACATTTTAATGATACGCAACTGATTTTTTTTTTTACGAACCATACAAAAAGATAATATATGTATATATGTTCATTGTAGGAGAAAAATTTGTTTTTTTTTTAAATGAATAATGGAGAAAGAACTTTGTTTGGCTCAGGAACAGAGATGACAAGGTACGAAAAAAGCTTTCCTTCCTTAAGAGCCACGTAATTACCCAAGTTCCGTGGTTGCTACGTCATTGGATCGAGACAAGAGTTATGTCCACAATACGATCTGCATCATGCAGTCTAGAAATAATAATTTTTACTTCTAACTGGGATAAAATTACAATACAAATCAAAAACCATGACAACTCAACAGTGCAGTACGCAAGATGGTACAAAAAGTACATAACGACACTCTGCATTCGGAGCAAAAGAGAACAAATACATTTACAAACTTTTTCACATATTAAAGTCTGAGAAAAATAGTTACAAATAGAGTTAGACTGTAAAACACCAGAAATTAGTGTTACTCAATGATGACTTGGTCTTAACTTTAACCTTTGTGGTATTTATGGAAATTATTTTTTTACTGTTTTTAAATGATACATTTGTTGAAAAGCAACATCATAGGATAGGCCAGCAGCAGCCAATTAGGATTTAACAAACCCACAGTGAAAACAACAAACTTCACATTTTTAGGGTATTTTCTCTGCTTATCAGTTCGTGATCTACTTAGTTCGAGAGTAGGGATTCAAAGCAAGTGCTCATTCAAAGACAAGATCGCTCAAGCACTCTCTTAATTTTCAATTTAAGGATAGTTTGTTTGTTTGTTTACAATTAAGCACAAAGCTACATGAGAGCTATCTGCGCTAGCCGCCCCTAATTTAGCAGTGTAAGGTTAGAGGGAAGGCAGCTAGTCATCACTACCCACCGCTAACTCTTGGAATAATCTTTTACCAACGAATAGTGGGATTCACCGTGACTTTAAACGTCCGTACGCCTTAAAGGGCAAGTTTGTTTGCTGTGCGGGAGATTACAAATCGCGACCCCAGATTACGAGTCAAGTACCTCAACCATCTGGCTATGCCAAGCCTTTAAGGATAGAAATTTCAGTATATAAAAGTGTCTACACACAGATGAATGCCTGTTTTCGTTATTCATCTGCTTGTTGACACTTTATTTTTTAAAATTGTAATATGTAACAAATGAAACTCGGCATGTATTACAATGTTTGATAACCTAAAACTTAGTTAAATGATAATTTAAGTTTATCGGTTAACTAAATCTCAATATGTATCCAATTTATGATACTTGCCAACAAGCTTTTTAATAATACCGATATATTTTAGTATATAAACAGAAACACAATTAACAAATAATGAGTATTATAAATAAAGATCTACATACAAAAGTTTCACAAAGTTACAAACAATACTGAGGCTTCATTCTGGTCTAGAACTCCCTTGATCTCTTATCGAGGGTTCATGATGAGCGAGTTAATTTGAGTTGATGTATGTACTAAATAAATAAGAGAACCTTCAGTGATACGTCTCTCCCCTTCAAAAGTAGTATTTCATTTCCATATATTCTTAAACCCACGTTTTCTATGAACGTTGGGCGTTTACAAGTATACACTTACGGCTTCTTATTTTAGGTTTTGACAGCAGTAAGTCTTCGGATTTGCAACTTTAAACCCAGGGATTCGATTTCTCTCTGTTAGCATGGCCAGGTGGTTAGGACGCTCGACTTGTAACCTGAGGGTCGTAGGTTTAAATCTCCGTCACACCAAACATGCTTGCTCTTTAACCCGTGGGTGCATTATAATGTGACGGTCAATCTAATTATTCGTTAGTAAAAGAGTAGCCCAAGAGTTAGCGGTGAATGGTGATAACCAGCTGCCTTCCCTCTAGTCTTATACTGCTAAATTAGGGATGGCCAGCGTAGGTAGCCTTCGCGTAGCTTTGTGCGAAATTCAAAAACAAACAAACGAACAAATTATCTGTTAGCACAGCAGATAGCCCGATGTGGCTTCCAGTGGCACAGCCGTATGTCTGCAGATTTACAGAGCTAGGAACCGGATTTCGATACTAATGGCGGGCAGAGCACAGATAGCACATTTTTGTAGCTTTGCACTTAAGTACAAACAAACAAACAAACAATAACAACAAAATGAAATCGGTGATATTCCAGTAAACAATGGAAATGGTTATTCGATTTACTTTACAATAACAGCTCCACTTTTCCGAGTCACCGTGCTCGCGAAATTTAACGCTTTCCGTATACACTACATTTGCCTCGGAATATTACACTGAAGGAAAAGAAATACGCTTCATTCTTTAGCGGTAAAATTGTTTTTATAGCTCCATATAAAACATTAACTGTTCCCACAAAGCTTTAACATAAATAAAATTATATCTTGTACCTATTATTACTCCCATAAGAAAAATTAGGGTGCAGAGAAGACATGATGTATTAGCAGTACAGTATTAGAAGCGAAAACTTCGAAAAACACTGATTTTAAGTTATCTGTATGAAACTATGAATCGTAACTTATCTAAATAAAACTATAAAATAACTAGCAATAAATACTGATAAAAAAAACAAAACGTAAAAGCCCTAAATATGTATCAATTATTTGACGAATAATTATTACTGTTCCGAAATGTCGACATTACTAAATATTTTGTGTGAGTTGATTAAAAAAAACACTAAGAAATTCCACATTAAAAATTCCAGCCTATAAACTATGCACGTTAGTGCTGAGTAGTTAGCCGTAACACAGATAACAATACCATAAACAACACATAAATAACAATGCCCTTTTTGTTTAAAAATGTTTTTAAATATTTATATTGAAGTATGAACAATTTATTTTTCTTTGTAATACCTTATGTTTATTTCGTTCAAGTGATCGATTTATTTTAAATATAGTTAAGAAACAGTTATACGGTTAGAAAGATCGAATTTTTTGATTGTCCAGTGTATGTAAAAGATTAAATCTTCGATAGATAATTCCACACTTATAATAACTCCTGTTTGGTTAATAATTTTAATTTAAGATGTCAAATACTGTTACGATTGCTGCCTAGATCCGTACTTCTCAACTGGATGCGTGGTTAACCAAGGGGTTAATAACATCAGAATCATTGTAAATGGTTTACCCAAGGGTTAATGAGATAAAAAATCAGGGTGAATGGCAGAATTAACGTGTAAATAAATTCAAGTGCAAAAAAAGTAAGTTTTATGTATATTTAAATCATAACAAATAATCTTCCATTTTAATTTAGTACTTTTTGTCTTTTGTTTCGAACTGGGATGACTGAGCTGCCGTTAAAAACTTATGGGTGTGAATGATATTGTAAAAGGTTGGAAAGCAGTGATTTAAACATGTTTTTTTAAAGAGGTGTTCCACATATAAACGAATTTGTAATACTCAATACATTGTTGCCCGTTGAAGGCTCTGATAACAGGGCCGAAAACTCGCCAATGGAAAAAAAGCATTTAAACGTAGAGAAACGTTTGTGTATAAATCTACAACCCCCTTTTATTGATGAATATAGACGTAGTAGTTCTATGATCCAATAAATTAGATTTATGAATACGATCGAAGAAACTGGATAGAGTAAATTTCAAATATAACCTATTTACACCTCCCTCCATAAAAACAAGCAAACAAAACAACGACAAGAGAAAAATACTTTTAGGAGGTATATCATGATAACCTGCATGGATAACGACGTCTTTATGGCTTGTATCTAGAGGTACAGTTGAATATACCGGCGCTCATGGTAAAATAGGCTTAAGACGTACAATAAAGTTATGAAGGCAGATAACAACTTCCTAGCGCATTGTTTTTAAATGTATAAATTAACGTATTTATACGCACAGGAAAATGCACATGGTATTTACGTCAGTGTATGTATACACATATAACAACGCCCTTGCGTATTGTTTTTAGAAGTATAGATTAATAACGTATTAGCAGTTATGGGATGTGCAACAATATACTTATACACAGCTGAACATGGCGTCGCTTTTTGTTTTAAAATGTAAACAATCAGTTAGCATAAGGAGAACATATATCAGTAAACTGTTATAGCACAATAAGTAGATTATGACTGCAGACTAGCATAAACGTGACGTTAAATATTTTCCATACACGCCCTCTATTAGGTTTTTATGTTGAGTGTGTGTGTGTGTTTGTGTGTTTTTCTTATAGCAAAGCAACATCAAGCTTTATACTGAGCCCACCGAGTGGAATCGCACCCCTAATTTTAGCGTTGTAAATCTGTAGAGTTACCGCTGTACTAGCGGGAGACTATGTTGAGACAGTAATATTTTATCACACAATAGCAACTTATTTGTTTTTTATATAAATCAGACTTGGTATTTTTTTATTAAAGCTTCATGCTCTGTGTTAACTAGTAATTGGTTTCGAAAACAAATTTTTGATAACTGTTTTAATTCGTAAACAGGGGCTATACATAAAATATTTATATGCAACTCATTAAAATAAAAATAATTTTACACGTTGTGGAGAAGCAGAAGGGTTTAAGTGTTTTGAATTAAAACTGGTTTCGGTTAAGAAGTCAACAAGCATTCGTATTTTGTGTGGTTTCCGTCTATCCTCAAGGCCCGAAATGGCCAAGTGGTTAAGGCAATCGACTCGTAATCCGAGGGTTGCAGTTTCAAATCTCCGTAACAACAAACATGCTCGCCCTTTCAGCCGTGGGGACGTTATAATGTAGGTCAATCCCACTATTCGTTGGTAAAATAGTAGCCCAATAGTTTGCGGTGGGTGGTGGTGGCTATCTGCCTTCCCTCTACTCTTACACTGCTAAATTAGGGACGGCTAGCGCAAATAGCCCTCGTGTAGTTTTGCGCGAAATTCAAAACAAACCAAACCAATCTATCCTCAATGTCCTTAGTGGCAGAAATAAATTATCCTCAGCTTTAATAATTATCATAAGATGCCCTTTTTGATAATCGTATAGAAATTTGTCAGTACATACCCGCAGGTATTAAAGAATTCTTGGGTTTTCTAAGATTATTTCTCTGAACAGCCAGATCACGCAAATTTATATAGGTTTCCAATACTGCAACTATGAACAGATATAAAACAAAACCATTATGCATGCCCTTATTCTGTTGAAACATCTGATAAAAATGAAACTGCAACATTTTTCGTGCAAGTCCGAAAGGAAAAAAAAAATCTGCTAATAATATATAATAATATTTTGAAAGTTATTAAAGTAACAAGAAAACAAACGAGAAGTATCGTCATTTGGTTTATTTTAAAAAAAATTACAATGTCAACGGTTTGTTCGTTTTTAAACGAAGCCACGTTAGGTTACCTTTTTTGTCCACAGCAGGGAATCGAATCTCGGATTTTAGCGTAAACTTACGGCTGTCCTGCCGGGGAAGAATTCGAAGGGAGCAAAGATGATTCAATTTGCAAAGATAAATGAGGATGTAATGTTTGTTTATTTTGGAATTTCGCGCAAAGCTACACAAGAGCTATCTGCGCTAGCCGTCCCTAATTTAGCAGTGTAAGACTAAAGGGAAGGCAGCTAGTCATCACTACCCACCGCTAACTCTTGAGCTACTCTTTTACCAACGAATAGTGGGATTGACCGTCAGATTATAATGCTCCCACGGCTGAAAGGGCGAACATGTTTGGTGCGACGGAGATTTGAACCCGTAACCCTCAGATTACGAGTCGAACGCCTTAATCCACCTGGCCATGCCGGGCCAGGATGTAATGAGATGTAAACCTACTCTAGTGATAAGATTATTCAATGGATCTGTAATGAGATGTAAACCTACTCTAGTGATAAGATTAATCAATGGATCTGTAATGAGATGTAAACCTACTCTAGTGATAAGATTATTCAATGGATCTGTAATGAGATGTAAACCTACTCTAGTGATAAGATTATTCAATGGATCTGTAATGAGATGTAAACCTACTCTAGTGATAAGATTAATCAATGGATCTGTAATGAGATGTAAATCTACTCTAGTGATAAGATTATTCAATGGATCTGTAATGAGATGTAAACCTACTCTAGTGATAAGATTATTCAATGGATCTGTAATGAGATGTAAACCTACTCTAGTGATAAGATTATTCAATGGATCTGTAATGAGATGTAAACCTACTCTAGTGATAAGATTATTCAATGGATCTGTAATGAGATGTAAACCTACTCTAGTGATAAGATTATTCAATGGATCTGTAATGAGATGTAAACCTACTCTAGTGATAAGATTAATCAATGGATCTGTAATGAGATGTAAACCTACTCTAGTGATAAGATTATTCAATGGATCTGTAATGAGATGTAAACCTACTCAGTGATAAGATTATTCAATGGATCTGTAATGAGATGTAAACCTACTCTAGTGATAAGATTAATCAATGGATCTGTAATGAGACGTAAACCTACTCTAGTGATAAGATTATTCAATGGATCTGTAATGAGATGTAAACCTACTCTAGTGATAAGATTATTCAATGGATCTGTAATGAGATGTAAACCTACTCTAGTGATAGATTAATCGATGGATCTGCAATACGCTGTAACCTTACCCCACTGATTGAGTGTTTGATAAAGCTACAATAAAATAAAGATATTATGCAGGAAAAAAGTTGCGAATCTCGATAATAGATTTGTTCTTTTATCGAGTACATAAGATTTCTCAAATACGTACTTCAAGAGCTATATCTGTTCTATTAACTAGAAAAAAATGAATTGAGGAATTTTACCAAAATGTTTTCAAATTTTCAAAAAAAACCAACGCGTAAAATTATGAAATACGCCTGAAGTTAAGACGTTTTAAGCTATACCGAATCTTAAACTTGCGTAAGCTTTCAGAATTAAGGTTGTTCTCCGCTGGTGCAACAGTAAGTCTACGGATTTACAACGCTGAAATCAGGGGTTCGATTTCCCTCGATGGACGCCGCAGATAGCAGTGTTGCTTTGCTATAAGAAACACACACAGTTAAAAATTCACAAAAACGGTAAATGAATTGCGATTATTAATTTCTGTTGTAGGTGTATATATTTTTTGATATAATAGCGTTCATTTTCTAAAACAGTGAAAATGAAGTATTGAAGCGAAATATTCCATGATATATTTACAAGTAATGATGGCAGCAGTGAGTGTATTATACTTGCCAGTAACGTATCATCACTGCACGAGCCACTAGATCGAGAACTAAGCGTTAAATTTCCACTGTTTCTATTGGCCTCGGTGCTACGTATATCGTTATGGTTGTTTGTTAAAATACAATCACGAGAACACCTTTACGAGATTTGTTATCGACCAAGAGCATTGTGTATATTCTCGCCCCATGTTAGTAGAAAGTATGCCTCATGTTTACTTAGTTTTTTACTTATGAATTTCGCATTCCGTTTTATGAGTGACGACGTTTTAAAGCTATATATAATGCTTAGGATGGCTTACGTAAACAGTCCTATGAGCTTCTGGGTTACATAACCTCACACACTGTGTGCATCACTAAATATCACATAGTTGTTTAACATGTGATGGTTGGTGTTATACGACAATCGACGCGGTTTTTATGTTTGCAATACAATGTACTATGCAAACACGTGTAATAAAGTACATGTTGTTTTTCACTGTTTGATTTGATATATTAAACAAAACAAAATCAATGTAATTTATTTGTTTCACTCGACTAAATTAATAAATCTTTATAAACTTAGAATACAAATGTGCCATGGAGAATTATCAAGAGTCAATGCCTATGTATGTAACAATAATAAAGTAGGACACGGGAATCGTAAAATACATCTTTGTACAAATGAATCTTAATAGAGAACTCAATAAAATCCAACAAACGAGAGCAGGCAAGAATGCAAACTATACTACAGAGGAAGCAATAACATAAACCGTAGTACAGAAAAGGCAAAAATATATACTGCATTACGAGAGCAGCTAAGAATATAAACTGAACTACAGAGAAGGCAAGAATATATATACTGCATTACGGGACAGCTAAGAATATAATCTGAACTACAGAGAAGGCAAGAATATACACTGCATTACGGAGAAGATAAAAATATAAACTGAACTACATGGTAGGTAAGAATTTTAACTGAGCTACGGAGCAGGTAAGAACACAAACGGCACCACATAAAAGGCAAAAATACAAACTGCACAAAAGAAAGGACAATGATATAGATTGTGTTCTCAGTACGAGTACTTACGAGACAATGTTAAACATTGAATATGTTTAGGGTGTTTTATTTTTCTATCGAAATTCCCCTACAACTTCTCTTATATCAGTAGGATAGTTCGAGAGAAAACAAAAACATTTATACATCGCATTATTTAAGAAAAAATATTTTAAATGTTGCAAGAGAAAAGCTAGTCTAAAGCAAGAACAGATAAATACGGTCGAAACTTAAAATCATTTTCTTACTTATAATAAATAGTTCATTTTTCACGTTAGCAGGTACTAAAGTGAAGGGTCAAGTGTGTAGTAATGGTTAGCGCGCCGAATTATAAGGATCCATATTTCGCATGTGTTGCCATAAAATCGAGCTTCGCACTTTGGAATTGTTGGTGCATTATAAGAGTGATTGTGAATATAAACTGTTCGATTACAGTAGCTCAAGAATTGGCGGTACTGTTGCTGTCCGTTAGCTGCCTTAACTCTAATCTATCAGTTAAAAATTATGGACGGTTAGTTCAGAAACCATTTTGTAGCTTAGCGCAAATATTCGAAACAATTATTGTTTGTTTTTTTAATTTCGCGCAAAGCTACACGAAGGCTATCTGCGCTAGCCGTCCCTAATTTAGCAGTGTAAGACTAGAGGGAAGGTTATCTAGTTATCATCACCATCATCACCCACCGCCAAATCTTGGGCTACTTTTTTACCAACGAAGAGTGGAATTGACCTACTTTATAACGCCCCCATGGTTGAAAGAGCGAAGATGTTTGGTGTGACGGGGATTAGAATCTTCGACCATCAGATTACGAGTCGAGCGCCCTAACCACCTGGCCATGCCGGGTCCATACTTATTGTGATCAACTAGTTTCTGTAATTTCATGTCTGTCACAACTAGCTGTGCCAACTACAGGTATCGAAACCAAGTTTTTAGCGTTTAAGCCTTCAGACTTACCGTCGAGACACTGAGAGCTCCCCACATAAAGTAATATATATATTTTTAAAATTCCGATTAACGATCTCTTCTATTCTGATGTCATTTCTGCGCTTTGCTTTTTTCCGTAACATTTTTACAGTAAAGTAAATTTCTTAATACCGTTAGGTTCTCTTATAGTTTGTTTGTTTGTTTTTCCTACCGCAATCAACGGCAATAATACATTTCTAATTACATGTTGTTTCAACGGTTTAGGAGGGCAACTCTGGATTTTAGGGTTGTAATTCCGCAAATTTATTTCTGACCTACTCAATGATTCGATGAAGAAACGTGACAATGTAGTTGAAGAAACTTGGTCGGAAATACGTAGAAAACAAACAAACAAACTAACAGACAACCACCACTCCCCTTGTACGCATATAAGCTACTCTTATTATCATTACTTGTATATGAAACATCTATATATCATTTCACTAATTAATTAGTCCCCGGGGGATAGAGCAGTACGTCTGCAGACTTACAACACTAAAACTTGGGGCTCAGTTCTCAGCGTTGGGCGCAATAGATAACCCAGTGTGGCTTTCCTTTAAAACAAACAGACACTTTAATTATTAATTCGATGTTGTTGGTTTTTATACTTAGGACGCTCGGGCAAAGTGTAGATTACAAAAGTCAACAATTACACAATCCAGCAGCTTAAGGCCAAGTGGGCGAATTTAAATAGAATTATCTCATCTAGAAAATATTCCCTATCGATAAGATAGCAGAAATAATAATAATAATAAAAAAGGGGTAAGATAACAAGGATATGATCCTGTCAACAGGACTAGCTTCAACCGACCAGTTCCGCTATGGCTGCTCGGGATCCGACTAACAGTTACCCATAACCTGCCGATTACAGGCCTTTAATAGCAACCTGGGTGGTCTGGCCCGATTGCTGCCAATTTCCTGACCCGCAGTGACCCTAGCGCCATCTACCCACTCATTTCCTGCATAGCAGCTGCTTTAACTAGCTCTGCACGCGTGACGGACTGAGTGTAATAGATAGCTGCGTATGTAGAGTGCTAGGCGAGAGAAAAAACAAAAAAAAACGTTGAGTCCTGGTCGTTATGATGTGGAATAAAATCTATATTACTTCTTTTACCGAGCCCTCGAGCAGGTGTAGATACATGTAGAGTCTAGAATACTTCTGAAAATAGATGACTAGAACGATAAGAGAATAACGATAGCTATCTTATGTACACATCTGTGTAGGCTTATAAATAATACACAACAGTTATGTTAGCTGTGACATCTAAAGGAAAATGAAGTGTAAAAACAGCATATTTTTATTACTTTAATACAACTGTTCAGACAAGTAAAAAACGTTTCGCATATAAAAGGGATAAAAAGTACAGACAGATTTTATTTAAAGATAGATTGGTTGAGTAAGTTTATCATCAGTTTATTCATTTGATTCGTTTAATAGTAATAACTTTTAGTCTTAACGCTTTAGGTTTTCCAATAGGTTCATAGGTGCTTGTGTGGTCATCAGAGAAGGTTACACTGCAGTTTTGGAAGGCTAGTTTACCTACAAGTCTTAGTGATCGAATTGCAGCAAACGCTTTTTGGGAGCAGCCAACTACCACAACTGATTGCAGACAGTGAATGATCAGTTAGGATGAGGGAAGTTATAAAGTTATCTATTAATCTCTTAGGCTCGTTTTTATTGTGAATGGTAGATATAAATAATGGTAATTATGGGATTATATATTCATCTTTTATTTGTTTTAATTACTGTTTATTTCTGACACATTTATAAAGCTGATAAATGGTGTATCACTACCACCTGTGTGGACCCTATGACAGCACGTATTTATTTTACTGAGGAAGTTTTACCATTCCCATAATAAAGTCTTTGTCCTAATTGTATCTATTTGTCTTTTATATGGGACGCTTTTGTGTTGTCTGAACAGTTGTAATTAAAGTATAAGCAGAGAAGAAGACGACTAGTTTGTGTTGTAAAGCACAAAGATACATAATGTCTGTCTGTGCCCACTGAAGTGATTGAACTTCAAATTCTAGCGTTTAATCCTTTAAGTTTATCACTGAGCTACAATGAGGACACTGTTTTGTTTTGAATGAGGGAGAGTGTAAAAGGAATATAGTTTCAGTTCGGATGAGAAAACGTTACATTAAATGAAAATATTACAAATCAAACAGTGAACACAAACGATAAAAAGATCTCACAATTGTAATATCTTACACTTTTTTGGACAGAACTATTGAGAGACAGAAAGCAGAAAATAATGTTTTGCATTCTAACTTTAAAGTGTTTCAAAAAGGTAAAGGAATTAGTTATTCGAGAAATGGATACTTTAATAACAGTAGTTAATTACATATTTGCAATGCTTCATTAGTTTATGATTTTTTTTCACGGCTATTTTTGATATCTAATGTGTTCGTCACTAAAACTGAAGAAAGCACGAGGTTTGCTAACGTTAATCGATAAAAAACAATCAATATCCTTGTGCTCTACAACCTCACCACTTATATTAAACTTCAAACAATATTAAAATTCTTCCTCTCATTGGAGTGTCTTAGAATCGCACGTGTGAATCCCTGTCCCACCAAATATCTCATCCTTTCAGCCGTGGGAACGTTATGATTGGACGGTCAATCCCACTATTGGTTGATAAAAAAGCAGCCCAAGAGTTGACAGTGGGTGGTGATAACTAGCTGCCTTCCCTCTTAGTCTTTCAATGCTAAATTAGGGACGGCTAGCGGAGATAACCTCCGTGTAGCTTTGCGCGAACTTTAAAACAAATAAACAAATCGAGTAGAGTGTATTTTAGCATTTATAACTTTAGAAATAACATTCCAATATATGGGGGGACACGAAGAAATTCAGTTCCAATAATCTCGTAACATTGAGTTTGGGGAACATAGAAAACTCTGAAAATATATTTTTTTCATATTTGAGGCCTTTGACAAAGAAATGACACATGAAAGCTTTAGTTTTAGAAGAAAGTAAAATTCTGAAAGTTTTGCTGGAATCTATTTGTTCAACAACAATATGTGTAATTACTAATAAGAACTTCCTAGCGAAAATAAAAAAGAGTATATAACAATATATCAACGTCATTATATATCTGCTGTGTTAAATAGTGGCGACGCCTTTTGGTTAACACCAGCACTCAGGCTGGAATACTATAGACATAGTACTAGCTGGAACATTATTTGTATTGGCAAACTGTTTGACAACAACCGCTATGTTCTGAACTGGATTAAACTGGTGAAGTGTAAGTTCAGTTATGTCACAACACATTTAGAAGTTGAAATATTGTAGCACTATATTATTCATTTATTTGAGTATCATATTATAAATTATTATTTTCTTGAATTAACTTGCTTATCAACTAGCAAACCTTAACTATACATATAAATAGTTGTGACCACTCACCGTCACTTACAACACAGAAAATGACAACAACAAAACAAAATTAATCAACAAAATACATAAAGGTAGTTGGAATAAATATGTGAGAAACATATAAATTTACAATGCAGAAAATGACAACAATAAAAACTAAGTTAATCATCAGAATACATAAAGAGAGTCAGGCTGGATACGTGAAAACTCAATATAAATAGTTGTGGTCAGTGGTCACTCTCAGTCAATTCAGTTGGCAGAAGGTGTTGTTGTTTACCTCGATGCTTAGAACACTATGCATAATTTTTGTTTACTTTCTTAAGCCCTACAGAAAAAAAACATCCCATATTTTGTTTTTTTATGAGATATTCTCATTCTGCAGCACAAAAATATGTTATAAACATTGATAATGACTTGTCCTCAGACTTCATCCCTCAACTCAACCACCCACGTGCACTATAAAAGGAAGCTGGAATGCTAACTTCAGGAGATAAGTTTTATCTACCATTCCCACGGCTTATCTTTAATAACTTAGTTTATATTTTCATGTTGTATTGGAACGGTCTGCTTTCTAATGACTATCTAGAGTTGGAACGTTCTGCACACGTATGTATTTTTTATTTCGATATCGCATAATTCTACGAATGAAGTCTACAAATCTAGTTGATAAACATTGTTATGGGTCTTACACCGTGAAACGTCGTTCACCTCAGGACTTATTTCACGTTCCGTGCATGTAAAGCTTGTTTGTCCTGGACTTATTTGTCAGTCCTTCTTATGCAACGTTTTTTCGTTTTATTCTACTGAGTAAAATTAGTTGACATTGACTTAGACAGGCACGATACATATATCATCTTAACACACCGTTCTTAACTACCATCAGGACAGAATGAATTCCACATAAGTAAACTGACAACGGGCATTCTGCACAACTGTTTAAAGCGCGTCATTACAGCGAAATTCTTAATTAGAAATACATATAACAACAGATATTAAGGGAAGACACTTCTAAGGATAAGAAGGGTATAACATGGAATGTATGCCATTCTGTTGCTGTCTCGTTATGATAACTATAATTTCATCGATTTCTACAAACATCCAGATTGAAACCTAAAGTGGTGACGGACAATATCCTTTCACATGCGTATGTGACGCGCCGTCTGAAGACACCCTTATAATTAGGCTATTACGGAATGCAGAAAATGTTAAAATAATTATACATAAGAAGTAGAAACCTCTGTATGTTAGTACTTCAGGACTGAAATGAATAGATTGTTTTTGAATTTCGCGCAAGGCTACTCGAGGGCTATCTGCTGTCCCTAATTTAGCAGGGTAAGACTAGATAGAAGGCAGCTAGTCATCACCAGCCACCGCCAACTCTTGGGCTACTCTTTTACCAACGAATAGTGGGATTAACCGTCACATTATAACGCCCCCACAGCTGAAAGGGGAGCATGTTTGGTGCGACCGGGATTCAAACCCGCGACCCTCGGATTACGAGTCGAATGCCTTAACACGTTTGGTCATGCCGAGCCGAAATCAATAGAAGTTGATGCGATAGAGAAACATAAGTTTTGTTGTAAGTCGTCTTAAGTTAAGTTCGCGAGTCTTGTTTCTCCCTGTGACTAAAAATGAGATATGGTACGAAAACAGTGGACTGTTACTAACACAGAATTGTTTGGTAAACTCTTTTAGGTTTTCCTTGCAAGAAAAACATCCAAATATTATTTGAAAATTATTTTGTCGGCTAATCTGAAGTTAATGAGATGTTTTCTTTTTTTTTCAACTATGGAATTTATTACATCGGAGTTTATGTTTCATTATTTTCCATAATCTAAGTGACGAAAAACTTTAATGTTCTTTATATACTGTCTGATTTTTTGTTTTTAAAAAAGAACCTTAAGTTCTCGAAGTTTCTTCATTCCTATATGAGTTCATATACAAGATAATTCCAAATGAAAAATGCCAGGAACACTATATTAATCAGCAAGCCGCTTCTACGAGGCTAGCGTTCAATACGGTCATTATTTTTAAACATTTTCACTGAAATGAAAGAAAGAAATAGCATTGGTTAAAACAGAAACGCGTGCACGCGATGGGCTTTGCATGTAGTATCATAATAAATTACAATACAACTGTCTATTTGTTACTGTCACAACTCAATAACGAGAACAAAAACGTAATGATAGGAAACATTTCCCCTGCCGGAAGATCTACGCCCTAGAACAAGTCTAATACGTTGTGTTTTGATGGTAAACCGAAAATCTCTATCGTAAGTTTACGTAGCGAATATAACATAGAAATAGAGATAAACTTTATTGTCTTACCATGAAATCTAAACTAAGAATCTCTCTCTCTCTATATATATATATATATTCATATAAACATTTATTTACTCATTTCGTATTTGTTGTTTTATTTAATGCGATAGAGGGGTACTGCCGTTGCCGTAGAAAAGCACTGTCGACTGAATTATAGAATTAACATGGCGTCGAGTTACCAATAATTCGTCTAAACGAAACACAAGAGATAAACAAGTTGAGATGTTTTCGCTACTTCAGCTAAACACTAAGATTTCGTCACAAAACACTGTATTTATCACAAGTTCACTAAACAATACAACAACGAGGTATCGCCCGGCATAGCCAGGTGGTTAGGGGGCGCTCGGGTCGTAATCTGAGGGTCGCAGGCACGAATACCCGTCACACCAAAATTGCTGGCGTTGTTATGTTACGGTCAATCCCACTATTCGTTGGTAAAGTAGTTGCCCAACAGTTGGTGGTGGGTGGTGATGATTAGCTGCCTTCCTTCTAGTCTTACACTGCTAAATTAGGGACGGCTAGCCCAGATAGCCCTCGTATAGCTTTGCGCGATATTAAAATAACAACAACACTGATTAACGAGTTATGAGCTGCTATGTTAGTTTTTTTATCCCTTCCTTAGCAGCTGCAATACTATTTTATCATTATTTTACCTCTGCCATCTCTCTCTCTTTCTTCAGTTTCACCTGTTTTTCTTTCCACCTGCGTTAAGAGTTTCCTGTCGTACAATATATCTTTTCTAATCTGGTGTTGTGTCATATTCTATCCTGCATCCTTCTCTGTCCTGTTTATCACCCAGTAGTTCAATGGAATGTCTGAAGGCTCATAACAAGCCCGGCATGGCCAGGTAGTTAGGGCTCTTGACTCGTTATCAGAGTGTCGTGGGTTCGAATCCTCATCACACCAAACATGCTCGCCCTTTCAACCGTGAGGTCGTTATAATGTTAAGTCAATCCCACTATTCGTTGGTAAGAGTAGCCCAGGAATTGGCGGTGGGTGGTGATGACTAGCTGCCTCCCTCTAGTCTTACACTGCTAAATTAGGGTCGGCTAGCGCAGATAGTCCTCGTGTAGCTTTGTGCGAAACTTAAAAACAAACACACAAACAAGGTTCATAATACTAAAAATTGTGTTTCTAGCGGTGAGCAGAGAACACATATTCCAAGCTACAAGCTTTGTATCTGACAACAAACAAACTCTTTATGTTTCTGTACATTTCCGCGCAATCTTATGCGGTTGTTTATCTCGTTTACACACGTTAAACTTCTATAATTCGAATGATATTTTAACTTTTTTAATCGCGTAAATTGTTCACCAGATGGCATAGAAGCATTACAAGTAATTATTTCGAGTAAATAGAGCAGTTATAAACATACTTGGAAGCTATACTGTCTAGACTTACAAATACTTGCTTCAAAGTTTATCAGCTGTAATTATCTGTTTGCAAGTCCTTAGGTACACCTAATTTGAACTCTTTAAATGTTAAAACACGTCTTGCAATTGTTAATTAAGAATTTCATCGACAAAAAAAATGTTAGGAGGTTATGTTGAACTTAACACTTACGGTTTGAAAAAAGTGGAAGATAATAAAAAAGCCGAGAATATCTGAAACTGTCGGATTGAACAGTTGGGTTTTACGATTTTCTCACATTGACCTCTTGATTTTTGCTACACGAAGCGTGACATCTATCGGTGCATTGTAGAACTAGATAATAATTTCCAATCATATGCATATCAATTCTCAAAATCCATTTAGCGTGATATTACACACACACACACACACACACAAAACACATCACTTAAACGCCCTTATTTCTCCCCAGAACCACGCCTCATAATGTGACCTAAGCAGTTCAGTTAAAGCCCAACAATATAGTGTTTCAAGACTTTATATATTAATCTATACATAATATTAATATATTTAAAGGGCGAGTGTATTAAAACATGATTTATTAAGGTCTGGAAACATAAATGAATCATATTTTGATACGTAATCTATATTGAATCACTAAGTGTGTGTGTGTGTGTAAGACTAGTCTTTTTACTTATATCACGTCAGCATGACACAAAATGAAGTCAAAGTTAGAGTCAATAGGATTGAATATCTTCTACAAATTCGAGCTCTTTTCTTATCCGACAGATTCTAACTGAACACTTAACATATAGTTAACAAGGCCTGGCAGATTAAAATAAGAGTTGCTGATTTAAAGCCAGTGTTATAGATATGCAATCGTCCTAGTCATTAAAGTTTTAATGCTGATATTAAATTAATAAATTATGTATACAGATTATTACCCTGACTTGATGTGTTTTCGTCACGAAGGTATAGAGTAACACTGGCCTCATTTTTTTCTTTTCTTTATGGCACTTGAAGACAAAATTAACTGTTTATACCATTATAACACTAATCATGTAGATTATCACTGTATTATCATTTCTTGACAGATGTGCGGTACAAGTAAAATGTGATGGTATCCTCAGACATATCCTCAATTTAATGCAAGTGGTATTTATAGATACGGAGCATTTAAAAACAGATATTATGTTTAATATATTTACTCTGTTATAACGACTTATTTTTATTACAAAATGCCTTATGGTCGCTTGCGTTTCATTAAAATTCAAGCAATAACAGTAGTATGCAAAAAGCATCGCGAATACTGAACCTGACAAACCGGTTCTTCAATATAACTTAAAGCAAGTTTATATGTAGTATTAAAGTTGGGAATTAAAATATATGTTCAAAGTCCACAAGTACTAAATATTTCACACACATATATACATAAAAAAAAAACAAAAAACGTTTTGATAAAATATCCTTTCATTTGTACCACTGGGCAAGTAACCCGGAGGTTACAAAACTGGTTTCTTTTAATATTGAAGGCCATTAAATACGAATTCAGGGTGTAGTATGATAACAAGAACCGATTTTTACTTTCATACTAAAATTCTTAAAAATGACATCCGTGACTCATGTTCTGGAAGTCCTATACGTTAATATCTGCCTATGTATCCAATAATACTGGGAATAACAGAGCAAAAATAGCAAATTCTGTAAAGTAACTGGCATCTGATAGTGACTTTGAAGAGCATCTAATAAACGGTGAAATAGTTAACTGAGATAATAGAAAAATAATGATGCAAGAGGTCCATAGTTTATCTGACCTTCCTATAGGCTTACTCTTATGAAGCAAAAGGTCCATAGTTTATCTGACTTTCCTATAGGCTTACTCTTATGAAGCAAAAGGTCCATAGTTTATCTGACTTTCCTATAGGCTTACTCTTATGAAACGTCGATCCAGCTCCAATTCTAGCCCCAAACGTAGAGGCAGCTTTACTAAAAATATTTTATGAAGCTGTTATGGGTTAAACACAAAGCTACACAATGGACTCTCTGCGCTCCGTCTACCGTGAGAAATCGAACTTCAGATTTTAGGAACTTAAGTTCGTAAATTTAGCGCTGACCTACCAGGAATATAAGAGTTTCAATATACTAAATCTCTTTAAATGTATCTGCGTATAACAGGGACGTAACGTACGCGATAGTATTGGATAGAAGGCTAATAATGCCCCCAGAGTTTGTGTTTCTCCCAAGAGGCGGGTACTGTGTATTACTGAGTGTACACGTGGAATACTTTGCTTGTTTGGAATTAACCAAAAGTTACACAATAGGGATCTCTGTCTTCTGCTCACCACGGGTATCGAAACCCAGTTTCTAGAGTTGTAACTCCATAGACGTGCCACTGTGCTACTGGGAGACATGTGGAAGAGACAACTGACAAATAAAATGGTATCAACGTGATGACATTTCAACTTTAGATCGTCTGTTTATTCAGACGGGCAATGGGAATAATTGGGTTAAAAAACAAACAAACCTATTTATCTTAAAGGTGCACTAAATAGTAAGATATACAGGTCGAAAAAGCTGCCTGGTGTTGTCTTGGCAAGTTCCTCGACATGCGAAAAAAAATCCCATGTTACCAGTGATGAGCTAATTGTATTATTTGCTTGTTGATATAGTTAATTTAAATACGATACATGGCTGTGCTACCTGTGTAGCAGCACGCGTAATAATGTTTTGGTACTGAAGATTGTTTATGCGGCGTTTTTTTTTTGCTTTTGTTTTTAATTTCGCGCAAAGCTGCAGGAGGGCTATCTGTGCTGGCCGTCCTTAATTTAGCAGTGTAAGACTTGAGGGAAGCCAGCAAGTTATCATTACCCACCGTTAACACTTGGGCTACTCTTTTACCAACGAATAGTGGGATTGGCCGTGACATTCTAACGTCCCAACGGCTGAAAGGTCGAGCATTTGTGGTGAGACGGGAATTCGAACCTGCACCCCTCGGACTAGGAATCAAGTGCTTTAACCACCTGTCTATGCCGGATGTGTTATGACCTCATAATATCAAACTTAGAGTATTTAGTCTGAAGTTGTTTTTTTGTTTTTTTTCGGTTCATGCGGATAGGTATTCAAAAATTTTCACATACAAATTTAAATTATTCATAGAACATAAGAAAAATATGACGGAGTATGACGGGGAACTTCAAAATGAGATGAAGTAACTGCTAAATACATTCAGATCCAGTTTGTATTAATCATGACATTATTCAACGATATTGGTATAATGAAGCGACTGAAGTTTTTAAGATAAAAGATGGGATTTATTTCAATAACAATATTTCTATGTACGAAAAAGAAGTGTTGAAATATTTAGACTTTATTTCTCTTTTAGCATTGGAGTATAACTCTTCTAGAGCATTACTTCACTGTAAGTACGAACGTGAAACATGATAACAGGCTTTCTTAGGCTTTCGCAGGAGAACCTCAAGTTTTTTACTTTTATTTTTTTTCTGACATTTGTATACCATGTTAAACTGTACAAACAAAACAAGGCATAAAAAGAAGTGTCTTATGATATCAAAGGTGTTACGGAATGAGCGCAACTGTAGGTTTTTTAAATTTCAATCTTCAACAACGAGAAGTCATGTTGCATATGGTAAAATTTTAACTTTCCTTTTACGGTTCAGATATCGATGGGGCTGGGTGTGACCTGTTGGCTAGCATTCTGGACCTCGAATTTGATGATTCGCAACCAGTTACCATACAAACGCGCTTAGCATTTTGAAGTCGTGAGAGGGGTACAAAAGAGGCAGTAAAATCCTACTATTCGAACAAAAAACAGCTTAACAGTTAACAGTGGCGGTAGGTACTGCTGACCAGCTGCCTTCACTCTTATCTGTGACTTCAAAATTAGAGATGGTCATGCGCAGTAGATGAATGAAGTTTAGTCCCAAATTCGAAAATAAAATATTATGTTTGTTTTGAATTAAGCACAAAGCTACACAATGGGCTATCTTTGCTCTGCTTACCATGGGTATCGATACCCGGTTTTTAGTGTGGAAGTCCGCAGACATACCACTGTGCCACTGGGAGGCAAAATATTATGAAAAATGAAACAATAGAATAAAAGTAATTATTTAAACTCCATTTTCAATATATATATATTGTAGGATTGGCACAAGCAATTCTCAACAAGTGATGTAATAAAGATATTGCTTGTTTGATGATGAATTTATATTTATTTTAAACAAATGCGTAATGCATCATGTTATATGCGATTCACCTATTGCAATAAATCACAAAACAAATTTGGTAGATTACCCTAACCGTCATATAAATACTTTCGTTTTCTTTTCGTTTATATATGTTAAACAGAAGTAACTTATCATGGTCTTGCATGTTAATTTTTCGAACAATTCGGTTGTAAAAAATATCTCACAAGCACGGCCAGATCTAGGGTTAGCAACGACTGACTAAAAAACGAAGTCATATAAAGTATGATAAAACGTCCTCGTCGTTATAATGTATTGGTAACAGTGCTGATCTAATCTGAGAATGCTGGATGGACGAAAGAAGAAAACGAAAATTGGCAGTATAATAATTCTGATCATAAAGCATAACATAATAAGAAATGAACAAATTAAGAAACGTATAATATTAACCTTAAGTCTAAAGCGTAACATAACAACAAATGAACAAATGAAGAAACTTATAATATTAATCTTAGGCTTACTGCCAATAAAACAGAGGATATAAAAGATAGAGAGATGTCTGCTAAAATAGATCACGTACAACAATAGAAATATATCACTCACTTAATAAGTTTCAGCTGCAAGTTACAATACACCCAAGGTTAAATAGAATAAAATGAAAACTGCAAGATTTTTATGTTTCTAGACTAATCTGATTCGAACCCTGATTCGTAGTTTCGGTAAATTTTCGTCCAAATGTGAAGTCATTGAAGAAAATCAGACGAAAGTCCTTCTTATCCATGCTGTGGTGGGGGTTGCAAAACTTACTTTGAGTAGAGTTGAAACAACAGACAATTAAGACACTTTGTAAGCGACAAACGTTGGATTAAATCAATCAACTAACGACAAGTTACTCAATATTCAGCTTTTGAATGTCATCGTGAGAATTCCGAGATTTATTTCCGGACAACCTAATAATTTCTAATTTACAACACTTTATAAAAAGTACCATCAGGGAGGCATTTTTAACAACCAATTTAATTAAAAATAATAAAAAAGTGCTTAAAATATATAATTTTTAACAAAATCGAGATATATGTACCTGTTTCTATATACGTTATACACACACACATATGTATATATTTTGATTTTGTCAAAAACTCATGTATTTAATGTATTGTAGCTTTTAATTAAGTCGAATTTATAACAGCCTACAAAATAAAAATCGTATATATATACCAAAGTAGCCCTAGGGAGGCTGGTAGTGTTTTTGGAACTTTAACAACCAATCTAATTAAAAACTATAAACAGTACATATAATACGTAATTTTTAACCAAGTCAAAATATGTGTATCTGTTTTTATATATTTTAAACACACACACACACATATATATTTCGATTTTGTTAAAAAAATTATATATTTAATGCATTACAGCTTTTAACTGGGTTGCCTCAAGAGTAGTGTTAACCAATAAAATGAAGAATAGCTTGTATAAACCAATGATTGAAACTACGTCATATTTATATATATTTTTACATACGTAAGTACAGAATAACTAAATATTTGAACCAGTGGGTATGGAACAGAAGAGCATTTTCTGTAGTGCATAAGTTACGTAAAGATGTTGCATTAAATCAACTTTTAAAATGAAATAATTAATGTTAGTGAACCACTATAGGTATAAGAAGTGGTATTCTAGGCGTTATATAAAACTCCCTCTGGAACCGTTATAACGAGTAATATTAAATATGAAAAAAGATTTGATTGAGAAACTCCCAGAAAAAAAAAGGCACAATAATATTGTTCTTTCTTCTTTCCACGTGGTTTCTTTCCACTAATATATCAAACATGATTATGAGTTGAGGCTGTTGAATACCATTAATAATATATATATCACTTAGTTTAGTGGAAATATTCTATTAAAGTTTACATTTTGTGTTAAAATATTTTAACACAATGAATTAGTGACTTTATTTTTGTAAAGTCTTGAGAACCGATTGTATTAATATACGCACAGCTCTTTAGTCTATTTGATGTTTTATTGTTATTCACTTTTTACTGACTTTTGTTGAGTTTACTTGTGTCTGTTTTATAGTATGCTATTTATCTATCTATTTGAAAATGGATTTCAAGTAATTACTGTAAAGCCTAAAATATATATTGTGCCATTTTTTTATGTTTCATTATCCTCCGTTGGGGCAGAGGTAAGTCCATGGACTTGCAACTCTAAAATCCGGGGTTAGGATCCCGCAACGAAAACAGTAGATAGTCCACTGTGACTTTGTTATAACACACACATTTTCTACGATGTTCTGTCTATTTCAGAAATTGGGACCATAACTACCTAAGATCTACCGCCAAATGAAGGTCCCTAATTTTGAAGCAACAGATCAGAAGGTTTTAATTTGGTTTCTCTCGAATGTCGCACAAAGCTACACGAGGACTATCTGTGCTAGCTGCTACTAATTTAGAAGTGAGAGACTAAAGGGAAGACAGCTAGTCATCACCACACAACGCTAACTCTTGGGTGACTCTTTTATCACCAAACAGTTGTATTGAACTTCAACTTATACCCCCCCTACACACATACACACACATGGCTAAAAGGGCGAGCATAATTGGCCAGAAGGAGGGCAGTTGGTCAACAGTATTTACCGCTACTGCTGTTAAATTTTTTTTTCTTCTGGTAGAATAATGTAATTTGACTGTCACTCTTATGCCGCACTCACGACTCTCAAATGCCGAGCGCGTTTTTGTATTCACAGATTGTAAATTATGAAACCTTGGGTTCACAGTCTCTTCATGTTAATAACTAAAACACGCCCTGTCCTACAATGTTCTGAACCAGAATTATAGAAATAAATTTCGTTTTTGAAGTTTACACTCAAAACACAATGGGCTATCCTTGCTCTGTCCGCCACGGGTATCGAAATTTGGATTCTAGCGTTGTAAGTCCGCGGATTCACCGTTGTACCAATGGGAGGCTTTAGACTAAAAGGTTAATTAAAAATGTAGTTAAAATTAAATTTAAATAGTAAGTCATAAATATTTTTAAGTTATTGACCAAGGAGGAAATCGGTCAGCCAGTAGCACCTACCAGTGCAAGTGTTTTGTTGAGCATTTTGTAATCAAATAATGGAATTGACTTCCAGTTGCATGACTCTCATAGCTAGGAGCTCGGAGCATGTAGAGCATCAGCATATTTTGAAACTCCTAAATCATTAGGCCACGCCTATCATTGGAGAAACGTATGATTTTATACTAATATTAAATTGTAACGTGTAAGAACCAGCTTTGAGAAGTTTGTCTACAAGTCAACTTGTTAAAATTAAAAAAAAATAATAAAAAAGTGTGAATTTTTATTTGACATGTTAATTGTTTAATACAAAGTTTTCTTTGTTTGTTTGTGGAATTTTGCTGAAAGCTACTCGAGATGTGCTAGCCGTCCCTAATTTTGAAGTGAAAGACAAGAGGGAAGGCAGCTAGCCACCACCCTTCGTTACCTCTTTGTCTGCTCTTTACCAACAATTAGTCGGATTGATAGTAACATGATTACGTCCCTACGTCTGAAAGGGCATTAATGTTCGGTGACGGGATTCGATCCCCCGACCTGCAGATTGCGAGCTAAATGTCCCAACCACAGGTCCACAAACTTTAATGTTTCTTTTTTTAATTTCGCGCAAAGCTACGCGAGGGCTATCTGCGTTAGCCGCCCATCATTTAGCAGTGTAAGACTAGAGGGAAAACAGTCATCACCACTCACCGCCAACTCTTGGGCTACTCTTTTACCAACGAATACTGGGATTGTCAGTCATATTATAACACCCCCACGTTTAAAAGGGTCGAGCATGTTTGGTATGTCCGGGATTCGAATTAGCGATCCTCAGGTTACGAGTCGAGCACCCGAATCACTTGGACAAAGTTGAATGTAAACGTAAAATAACATTTCATTGAGGTTTTGATATAATGGTCTTAAGATCTAAATCAACTTATATTTTACGTATTTCGACTATAAAATCTTCATTGGTTGTGAAGTATACGTGTGTTAAGTTCAAATAGTCCATTTTAATAAACAATATTGAAATAAATTGTTTTTGAAAAAAAAAAACTGTTTCTAACCTTGAGAAATAAACTGTAGATGTCTCTATTTCTGGGTTGTTAATTAAACCAAAATAAAGTTTAAGGCGTATACCCTTACACATGTAGTTTGTGGAAAATATCTAAAGTACAAAATTAAGCTAATTTGTGATGAAATATCATCGAAAATTTTCCTATAAACAAACTTGTACACAAACGGCGAAACAGATTTAAATTTAAGGGTACACAAAATTTCCATTGAATTGGTATCTAAAAGAGAGATTTACTCTGCTAATTACACAGTTTGGTTTGTTTTGAATTTCGCGCAAAGCTATTCGAAGGCTATTTGTGCTAGCCGTCCCTAATTTAGCAGTGTAAAACTAGAGGGAAGACAGCTAGTCATCACCACCCTCCGGCAAATCTTGAGCTACTCTTTTACTAACGAATAGTGGGATTGACCGTGACATTATCACGCCCCTACGGCTGAAAGGGCGAGCATGTTTGATGGGACGGGGTTTTAAACCTGCGACCCTCAGATTACGAGTCGAGCACCTTAACCATCTGGCCATGCCTGGCCGTAATTATATAGAAGAGACCAAATCTGAGGGAGACACGTGCCCCAATGCCCTCCCCTCTGATTTTATGCCCACTGATACTGTTATCTGACGTGAGACCATAAACGATTAATATGAAACATTTTACTAGTTAATTCTTGATTCAATAGACATTTTTTTTTTTGTACTGTGCGGTGTTCATGTAAACTGTATTTTTCTTAGACGTTTGTCTTTCACTTACAAGGACTAGTACACGTACGTGAACGTGCAGTCGTAAATTCAGCTCTGCCTTATAGTTATATCACAGGTCTAAAGTTGTCTATCGCTGAAGCGTTAGCGATCACATATATATTCGTTTTATCTGGTAATGAACTTAGTCTGAGATACATACCTTAAGTGAAAAAGGTCTTGTAATGTTGAACGCACTTCTAAACCCTACATTCACCCCTCTGTATGAAATAAAGGTGTAAGCTAGCAATGAATAAATGTGTAATTGTCTATCCTTTTTCAGCGCCCGTCATTCACGAATCAGATTGTTATCAACAAAACTAAGTAACGCGCGGGCAGTTTTAAAGACAGCCTTTTTTTTTTTCTTCAGCAACTTATACCCTGTAATTTAGATATTTTCCCTAAAGGCTTTCAACTTGGGAGGTCTACAGCAGAAACCATGATCTTCGCCAGTGTCATAGTTTCATGCAATTAGAGGCTTTAATAAGCTTATTTTGTTCCGCCGACGGCCGCCAGAAGTCTGTATGTGATGGCACTAATTCCTTTTTAGGCTTAGGGGTTTGAACATTTCCTCATAAATGTGTACTTCTGAACCGGTATCTTCTGTTTTTGTTAGAATGATCGTTGCAGTTGATCTCTGGCAAATTGGAGTGTCTTCTTATGTGTGCATGGTAATAGCTTTTTGTTCGTTAATTGATATTTATTAGGTTTTTTGATGATTTAGCAGCTGGATTCCAACACGCACAAAAGCAAGTTCTAAAGAAATAAACCATAACTTTGTAAAATGTTGAAATGCTAAGATTAAACTTTCTTTGCTTCTTTTTTTTTTAAGGGCAGGTAAAAAAAAACAAACACTAACTACCTGAAACATACTTTGAGTTTGTTTATTACGTACAAAGAAATAGTAATCTTGTTAACAGAAAGAAATATTACCGTAGAGGGCACACGTTATAGTCGTCACATGATGATATGATTGTTCCTGTAGTGTAGAGTTAAATCTTTTGAAGTTAGAGCAACGTGTCAGTTAAGAAATTTTAAAAATATGATTTGTTTGTTTGGTTTTTGTTAAGATACACATTGGGCTGTCTGCGTGTGTACATCAAGGGTATCGAACCCCGATTTTTAGCGTTATAAGTCTAAATTCTCAAGAATACCGCTGAACGGCCGTGAGCCAGGCAAATGTGACTAAACTCATAGAGATTTAGTTTTATTTTAAAAATAAAACACTGTTGTCGATGAAAGTAAAGCTTATATTCTCTCTCATTCTTTTTTTTATAAGAAGGCCCATTATCCTATAACTATAAAAGTATAGTTTTTCTAGGATTATTTAAAAACAAAACAAAACCGATCTGTCAGTGATTTGGTGGAGAACAGACATTGTATAAGTTATTGTTTGCATTTCTATGTATCCACATCATTCATTGATATTACTTTCCATGTGTATTTTGTTGTAAGTGAATAATAAATGGTTTTCGAATGTAACAGATCAGGACTATTCTGCCCATCTTCCATTAGCAAGTTAAACATCCTTGCTTGCTGTAGTGAAGTTATCATTCGGATTTTACTAAGGTATTAGGACACCAAAACACCTCTCAATCGTGAAAACATGCCAAAATATCAAAACATCAGAAAAATACTCATCCAGTAGACGATAATTATATTAAAATATTATATTAAAAAAAACTGTGCCATTTTTCCAAGTCATTCGTGTAACCTATTGGTAAACAATGATCGTATTAGAACATCTTTCATTTCATTAAAGTTCGTAACCACCCGGGAGCGTTGAAGATTTAGATTCCATGTGGTCTAGAGGCTAGAATACTTGGTTTTCACCCAGTAGGCCCACGTTCCCTTACCGCCATGGGAAGTTCTCATTTCGGCCCAGCATGGCCAGGGCAAGGGTCACAGATTCATTGAATAATCTTATCACTAGAGTAGGTTTACATCTCATTACATCCTGGCCCGGCATGGCCAGGTGGATTAAGACGTTCCAGTCGTAATCCAAGGGTCACAGATTCATTGAATAATCTTATCACTAGAGTAGGTTTACATCTCATTACATCCTGGCCTGGCATGGCCAGGTGGATTAAGACGTTCCAGTCGTAATCCAAGGGTCACAGATTCATTGAATAATCTTATCACTAGAGTAGGTTTACATCTCATTCATCCTGGCCTGGCATGGCCAGGTGGATTAAGACGTTCGACTCGTAATCGGAGGTTTGCGGGTTCAAATCACCTTCACACCAAACATGCTCGCCGTTTCAGCCGTGGGGGCGTTATAATGTGACGGTCAATCCCATTATTCGTTGGTAAAAGAGTAGCCCAAGAGTTGGCGGTGAGTAGTGATAACTAGCCGCCTTCTCTCAAGTCTGACACTGCTAAATTAGAGACGGCTAGCGCAGATATCCCTCGAATAGCTTTGCGAGAAATTAAAAAAACAAACAAACTTATCAAAACATTCGTATAGCCTATTGGTAAGCAATGACTATATTAGAACATCTTTCATTCACTAAACATTAAGCCATTCTCTCTCCACTGTGATATCCTATTAAAACAATAGGATATCACAGTGAACTCTAGCAACTTACAAGAACACGAAGATATCTTTTATTCGATAAAATACAACTGAACAAGACAAAGAAATTCTTTATTCGTTAAACTATAACACCTATCGGCAAACTAGAGTATATTTACTGAAAGTGCAACAACTGCAGGACATTAGGGTCAATTTTCACCCCGGCTCCTGCTACAACTTAACAGGATGTTGTAACTGTGTGACAGCAATTTGGCAAGTTATTATAATGGAATATCCGTCACCTGAAAACCTAGAACTGTTCAAAATTTGATTAGCTATAATAACGTTATTGGGCGTTAGAAAGTGTTCATATTAGGATTTTAAAAGAGATGAAACTTTTTTTCTTTTTTGTGGCTCACTTTAATATCCCAATCAGAAGACGAAGAACACTAATGGCTTCAGTCATCAAGAGGCGGAACGCTGACCTGCCCTAAAACCCCTGACGGTAGAAATATTCTCCATTTAATTTGTTACAACAACTAAACAGTAGACCAACGTGCCTTTCCTTTGATAAACTACAATAATCACACTATATCATTGCATTCTTACTTTGATAAAATAGAACAATAGGTTATTAGAATATATATATTTTTAAATAAACTAAACAATGTAAGAGAACAAAAGGAATAACCGGGCCCGGCATGGCCAGGGGGGTTAAGGCATTCGACTCGTAATCTGAGGGTCGCGGGTTCGAATCCCCGTCGCATCAAACATGCTCGCCCTTTTAGCCGTGGGAGTGTTATAATGTTACGGTCAATCCTACTGTTCGTTGGTAAAAGAGTAACCCAAGAGTTGGCGGTGGGTGGTGATAACTGCTTTCCCTCTAGTCTTACACACTAAATTAGGGACGGCTAGCGCAGATAGCCCTCGAGTAACTTTGCGCGAAATTTAAAAACAAACAAGGAAGAACCGTTCTTAATCATATTACAATTTAAAAGAACGCCACTGCATTCGTGTTTATTTTAAGCTAGTCGTTAGTGTACAAAATATATGCTGGCGCCATCTGATGAGTAATCTCTGCATAAGAACAACAGACTGTTGTTTGCTGACGATTTAAGTGCACTCTAGAATATACTTGGCATCGTTTTTAGTGGTTATTTATGAGCAAGAAAGAGGAAGGCGCGGAAGCTTCGGTTATAAGGCACGCTAACGTTATTTAATAATCGTATCTTTATGATCTGTACACAACTTAACCACAGGGTCACCTTCACGTGGTAAATTCATTAATAGAAGTATTTATAGGCAGGATTGGCACTGGCTCTTGGTAACTTTGGTGTAAAACGAATAAGGCACACCCGCAAAATCTTTCTTGGGTTAAGAAAAAACAAGTTATAAAATACAGGCAACTATGACACACGTGATTCATATTACGAGCGGTATTCAACTTAAATTTAATTACACTGAACTTTGACTAAATGCACGCGTTCTATTTACTGTTACTGGTGAAAAGCAACTTTTTTTTTCGCCAACGAACTTTTACATTATAGGATCTCTCATTGAAGAGGAACATGTTCTTATAAACCCAGTGTTTAAAAAGTTTTTTTTTTTCCAGGTTGATACTAACGTGTGTAAAATGTCAGTACTTAGTAAAAGATATAACTGTAATAATAAAACACAATGGATCCAAATTAGAGTCAAACTGGCATGTACTACGAAGACATTAATAAACATCAGATCGTGAAACATACGTCATGTATAGATGGAAACTTCAGTTTGATCTTGCTTGGTTGTTGTAGTGGAAATCCACACTGGACAATCAGCTGTCTCCATTGTATAGAATTGAGCCCCGGATCTTAGCTTTGTACGCTCGTAAACTTACCGCTGTTCCTTCAGTTTTGAAATTCATCATCACAAGTTTCTCACCAACTCACGTAGGTAAAGAGTGGTACAGTTTATTGAAGTTCCAGGTGAGTTATAAAAAATACCATTACTGAACGCTTTTCTATATTATGATATAATATTTCGTCTTTCAGTATGGTGCCATCTAGACATAATGGGGTACTGCTTGGTACTCTAAATCCTACACATAACCTTGTGGAAACGATTCACTCTATTGTTTTGTATTTTGTACGTGCCCATCAGAGTGGACAACCAAACATTATGATTTTTAATAGCGATATTTCAAGTTATCAAACTATGACTCAGGGTTTATGAAAATAGACAATGCTGGCTAAAGAAAGGCAAACGATTTTATATGATTCGGATATTATGGTGCACTACCCCTCGCCCGGAAACGTACTTCAGCCTTTAGAACCGAGGGTGTGCTATAAAAGTAACAGTCAAATACCACTACTTGATCAGACAAGAACACGCGGTAGGTGCTTTTGACTAGCTATTAATAGTCTCAACTAATACCGAGTTTGACCAGCTCAGTTAATTTAATGACAGTTTATTATAGTACGGTAACTGTCCTATAGCGAAAGTCTTGTAATATAACTATCATTGTGTCGTTTAGAGCATTAATTTAATGACAGTTTATTATAATACAACTATGATCATGTCGTTTAGTACAGACCGTGTGTGTGCAGAAACTCATAATAATATCACTTGTTTCAAATGATTTCAGTTATATGTTTATATATATATTTCGCATTTTATTTTTATTTCAGTTATAACTAAAGTAACGGTGATGAATACACGAGCATCAATAATTCGTTTTCACTGTACTCTTAAAGAGTTAATTCACATTTAATTTCCAGAACCTTCTGAGTTTCTTGTAAACCGTTACCAACGATTTAAATTTGTTTTTCATAACTTAAAATTAATAATCACACCACCATTTTAAAGCTTGCAATAAAAAATTCTCAACTTGTTTTTATTTTATAATTTTTTTTTCTTTGCGTACCTTAAAAGTCGTCAACAGACGCATCAGAACTAGGGTACTTTACAACTCCTTGCTACATCATTGGTCAAGGGCCGTTGGGTTCTAAGAACTATTAACTTGAACATGTGTTCAAAATCCTTTTGAGATTCGAATCACTGTCCCACAAAATATGCTTGCCCTGCCAGCCATGGGGGCGTTATAATGTGACAGTCAATACCACTATTTGTTGGTAAGAGAAAAAAGCAGTTCATGAGTTGGAAATGGTAGTGGTGTCTAGCTACTTTCCTTCTAGTCTGGTAAGTTAGGAATGACAAGCACAGAGAGCCCTTGTGCAGCTGTGTGCAAAGTTCAAAACAAATCAAACCAATAATTTTGCACCAAATTTACCAATGCAACTTTTGCAGATAAGTCTTCACATAAAAATATCCAAATGATAAGAAATAAATAGATTTAATAATTACGAAACATGAATACCATTACAGTGGCTTCTATTTGAGAGTTCATTTTTACAAAAGGAACTTTGACAAGTATTATGGTTGAATAGTTGCATCTACGTGTACCGTATCTGTACAAATACAGGGTGTTCGGAAAGATATTGTGCACTTATATATTTATTAACAGACATGTTTCAATATAGAATACAGGAGGTAAATATGAATGACTGTTATAAACAATGTTGAAAGTGACCCCCGTTGGCATCAATACAGGCCTGGATCCTTCTTATTTTGTTTCTAAAACACCGCTATCAGTTGCTGGCTTGAAATAAACCGAATAAAATATGATTACAAAACTGCACAGTGACTTTTCAAACACCCTGTCTAATAGTACTTACTGCCTGTTGTCTGTTCCTGTAACTACTTAGGGCATGGATGGATATTTGTTAAAATTGGTATGAAAGTTCATTAGGCCCATGCAAGGGTACATGCAAATTTTCAGTTTTGCAGTGTGGTTTTATTGCCTTTTTTTTTTTTTTTTTTTTTTAAATCACTACTTCTTTCCCTTTAGATGGACCTTCATCAAATTTGGTATGGAGGTTCATTGGATTCATGGGAGATAAAAAAAACAAATAAATATATATATTTTTAAACAAGTTGTAGTCGTAGAATTTGAAAAAAAATAGTACGGTCACCACCTGAGTGGAACATGCCACACTGAAATGGCTGATAAAATTTAAAAAAGCCTGAAGGTACAGTTGCAATAATAGAATTTTGATGTACAACACTTGTATTGCTAATAGTGCTCATAAGTCAAAAGCAGAAAATTCGTAATGTTTTATATAATGTAGAGGTTAGGACACTAGCACGTGCTGCAAACTATCACCAACGTACGGAAGCTGTTCTAAACACATTGCAAAAACGACTGATGGTATGACCACTATACTTAATGTGAGCAGAGTAAATAGTGACAAACCAGAGAGTGGTAAACACTTCTCTGGAGAAAATTTCCCAGATACAGCTGGTCCTTTGTCCAAGAGTAAAAGAATTATATCTGTTTGTCTGAAGGTTATCTTTAGGCTAAAACAGACTATCATAATAACAACACGCAACATTCGATTATTTGCTTGTTTTAGCTGCACGAAAGGCTATATGCAACCTGTTCATGTAGAGGGAACTAAACTCCAGATTTTAACAGAAAGGATGAGAAGTACAGCTCCCAGTGGATCCAATGTAGGGTCTTCTATGGAGTATAAAGGTCAGTAGTGTACACAGAGGTATTAAACAAAAGAATAATAGAAGCAAAGTTCAAGCATTCTTTGATAGATTGTTTAGACAGAGTATTCATGATGAAACTTTGTAGAATGGATGGCAACTGCCTGTTGTGGAGACACAAGTATAGAAGACAACTTTTCAAGAGTCTTCCACTTTTAAATCAGGACACTATAAAAGACCGTTAGCACCTATACACACAAAGACTTGAAGACAAAAGGCGGAAGACTTTCGAAACGTCGTTGTTCACACTTGTGTCTCCATAACAGGCAGTTGCCATCCATTCTACAAAGTTTCAAAGTTCAAGCACATTTGTACATGCAGTATGGAAACAATTTGGATTTTAATAAACTGCTCCAAATCGTCTTTTTTTTAATGAAGTGAATTATGAGTTCTAATACTTGTGCAGTACAAGCACATCAAGTTGTAATGCTACATCACAAGTGATTCTCTGAAGTATGATTACTCTCGAAACAAGAGGCAAATAAAGTTGATCCTGATAGTACTGTGTCATATGATCTCAATTTAACTGATGAAGAGAGAGAGACAGGTAATATACATGTTTGTGAGAAGCTCAGTAAAGAAACACTGGTAGACAAACAATCAGCTACAATGATAAATTTGTAATTATTATGCTTGGTCAGTAGTTGTGGCAGTCACTGTATTGAAAAGTAAACAAAGTAGTTGCATTCCTTACTCCCAAAACTATCAAGTTGTATTTCATAATATGTGCATTATGTTATGTGATAGCCACTTGTACAGTTCAGTAAAACCATCAAAAAAGAAAGAGCATTATGATCCTTACTTTGAGCTATCGAGCAATATTTATTTTGCACTATGATGTTGACTAAGTTTGGCAAGAATTATCAAACCATCTAGTAAAGTTTTTGCAGAATGTCTATGGATCAAATTCAGTAGTTGCTTTATTCAAAGCAATAGAATAGTTGCAATTGTTTAACAAAAACCCCAGGGAAAGTTACAGCTGGATTCAAGTGTTTAAGAATTATTTGAAATTACAGAAGGAAATATACATACTTTTTAAATTTACAGTGATCTATTTTAACACACGTAAACTGATGTCAGTTGCAACACTACAATTCCGATATTCTATAATTCTGGATGGATCACTGAGAAAGGTTGATAATGACTTATTTATAAACATTGTACTAGAACACTAACTGAAGATCATTTGATAGCCATAAGCAAAATGTAGCTCTCAAACTCCTTAAAAGCCATTTACCTAACTCCATACCAATATTTGGGCATTACAATGAAACTATGCACAGCAGCAGTTCAACAAGTATACACTCACTAACCCTTGTTACTAACCAATAAGTTGTTTGACAGATAATTAATTCATTAGCTGATTGGATAGATGCTCTCCAAGTTTCTAAAGAATATTTAATTTTGCCTAGTCGGCTTTGACAGTCATTAGCAATTTTAATGTTTTTAATAAGCACTTAATGTTTAAAAATCTTTAGTACAGAAAGAAATATTTTTGCTATAAAATTAAATGGGGATTTAAACTTCCAAAAACCAAATACTATTTTTGCCTTAAACATTATTTTAAATTAACTTCAAAATAATTTGCTTTTATGTTCAAGAACAAAATATTACAAAAAATACATTTATTATTTTTAAATCTCACTGCAATTTGCAGCTAACAGGCCAATAGCTAAATATAAGTATATATGGATGCAACTATACTATTCACTGGGTTTACACAAAAACTGTTGAATTTGTGGTAACAATGACAAGTGGTGGAACTCCAAATTTTAACTACAGACATAATTAATGTTAATAAATAGGTACTGCATGTTTACTTTCTTATACTGGTGCCAAAGATAATTTTATCAAGCATTTTGTATGGCCTAGTGGTTAAGTCACAAGACTTGCACTCTGAGTTAACTGGGCTAGCAATCTGGATGTAAAAATTAACTTGTAAAAATACCAGCTGACTTCTAATTCAATAGGAATTACGGTCAAAAGTCAATACGGAAGAAAAAAACAAAAACAAGGCACTGAATCACTAAAATGAGTTAAGAAAAACATGTTGGCTACAATTAAACAGACAAGCTTAGTTTATATTGTGTTGATTTCTAATTGCAGTTTATAACTTTGCTTAACATGGATTTCATCACTTTCTGACAGTGAAGGGCTCTTGCCTTAAAAGCAAGGTCATAACCTCTGAAGTATTGAAACAGGCACAAAATAAGTTAAGATGCTAATTTTTTTTTTATTTTTGCTTTTCATTTTCTACACTATTTAAGTAAAATTTTTATGTTAAAATTCATGTGTATGT
This sequence comes from Tachypleus tridentatus, assembly GCF_004210375.1. Taxonomy (NCBI): domain Eukaryota; kingdom Metazoa; phylum Arthropoda; class Merostomata; order Xiphosura; family Limulidae; genus Tachypleus; species Tachypleus tridentatus. The sequence continues at coordinate 33,981,715 of NC_134833.1, forward strand.
ATAAACAATCTACATAAATGTTAGTTTTGTAGGAAAAAAACATTGTTGTCACTGGCATAGTAAAAATTTAAATCTTATGAAGTATATTTGGTACAATCTAACTAGAGACTTTTTTTGTTATGTTAAAATTTCAAATTAATAGTTTAAAATATCAATGATTTCTTTCAAAAGAAATAAGAGGTTTAAGTTACACTACAAATTTGTACAAAGCTGTGGTTTACTTATCACATGATTTTCAATATGCACAAGTTCATTTTCTTTGTTTTCTAACTACAAAAGTTTTCTTGTATACTTATATGGACAAACAGTATGAAACATTTAAAGATTACAAAAAAACAACAACTGAACACTGAAATTAAAATACTTAGAGTTCAAACAATTTTTTCCTTATTTTTAAAAAAACACATTGAGAGGTTTTGTACAAAATGCACAAAGAAATACATTATTACTAATTTTTAGTCAAAATAAATACAACAAACAATTCATCCACAAACTTAAAATCAGCAACACATCCACATTGCTAAGGTAATTAGTTAGAAACTTGTTTTTAAAGCCAATTATATTTTTGATCAGTTTTATACTAAAGTGACATCTGTAGTTCACATGGCTAGAACTATACAGTACCTTATCTTAATACTACCAAACACTATACTAAAAGCAACCAAGAACACAAACAAGTCTAGATAAGTAACTTTAGATGTACTTTAGTCCGAAAAACAGCGATCAGAATAATTGGAAGCTTTTTTAAAAGCTGTATTGTAAATTTTTTCCTTCCGTATCACTTATATTCAACACTTGTTTTCTAGTTTTTCTGCTTATATACACAAAATGATAGTCAATTTTGTGGTGTCCAATATTAAGAGTTATATTTTTGATAAACCAGGAAGGTAAGATCATACAAAAGTAACACTGTTGTTCAATAAGGAAGGGTGATCACTGAAGTAACGGCCACATTTTTCATGGTGCATTGGTTAGGTACGCAAGTTTTCCCCACTGTTTAAAAAATATCAAATTTTCTCATACTCCCAGATGCCGGAGGTACGGGTCTAGGTTTGCTCTCATGAACACATTTCTGTCAGTTCCACCTATTGCTAGTTACCTATCAATCAGGGAAATATCTTTCTATAAACTGGTTCAAATTCATCAACTCCCCAACTCCAGTTTCAGGTTTCATGCTAATAAATTCTTCTAAGTTGTTGGTGCTCTCTGTTAAAAATAACAATCTATTTTAATGTAACCTAGTAATTAATACTGAAGTAATAAGTTTATTTCTCTCTCCCTTACATGAAAAAGGGCTTAGCTCGATGAAGCAGAAACATTGGTGAAATTTCAATATTTTTTGAAAATTTAGTTATCTTTTATTTTTGAAGTAGTCTCTACGTAAATCTCATGCTCAGGGATCTACTCATGTTTATTTTTACAAAGAAAAAACATTTTATCCAGATAAGGTATATCACAGTTTGGGTAGTCAGCAACTATGAAAACTTAGTACTAACAGGACTAAATTAAAATACTGTTTATTTCTAATTATTATCCAAGGTAGAAATAATAATAGTAAAAGAATTTTTTTAGTTTTTTCCTCTTATAAAAGATGAGAGAAAGTTTGTAAAATGAAAAGGTATAGCTTATGAAAAACAAGACAGTAAAATAAGTCTTCTGTGCAACTAATTATGCTTGACTGTTTAGCTGTTCAAAACCACATGAACTAAATATAATACAAGAATAATTACTGTGAAAACTATAGGAACAAATCTCTGCATAGAGAAACTGTTTAGTTTAGACTATACTTCTGCAGAATAAATGTAACAGTCTAGAACTCAACTTAGAAAACCCTTTGGTTTCCATAGCTACATTCTAGGAATCCTCTTCACTTTTCATCCAAAGACAATTACCAATAATTAAAAGATATATCATTAAAATGAGAATATAAACAAAACAAAAACAGTGATTATTTTACAAAAATGTTATTTAACCCTTAAACAGTGGGAATATAATAGAGGCATCAACTGATGCTGGTTGCCTTTTAAGTGTTAAGCAGAAAAATTTAATTTTCCACTCATCCAACTGAAAACAAAAGTTAATCTGGTTGTTTATGCCAATTATGATTTAAATTATTTGCAACAACTTGCAGCAAGTTCAAATATTTTAGGCATAAACTGATTAAACTGTATAATTTAAGTAAATAATACAGAAAAACATTCCAAGAGTTTGTGCCAATAAATTTGCTACATGAAAGAAACAAGGTTAAATACATCCTTTTCTTATGCTACACCCATTATAATAAGTGGTCCAACACTCAAAATAATGGAAGTGGTTTGGTAAGGACACAACATATTCCACTGCACTTCATGTGTATCATTTATGCATGTCAAGTTTTACGATGCAATCTGAGCACGATTTAAATACAAGTATTATATAGCTGGGTCTGTTTTCCAATCCTACATTTTGATAATTTGAAAGAATTTCTTTCACAATTATTGTTAAAAGTCTATGGTTAATACGAACTAATGTATGATTTAACAGTTTTTATAAAATTAAAAAACAATGAATGCATTAAAATTGTTCCTTGGTGACAATGCATTTATATCAACCACATGCTGTTTAACTAAATGTTATGATGTTAGACTTCAAACCTGTTACCCTTAAAAAGGAAAGAAAACACTATTTTCAAACTTAAAAGAATTACAGAATGCACTACAGGATTTCAAATAACCGAGCAAAAACACTATTTTACATGGAAATAGTTTAAGCTTAAAAATATGGAGTGCTGGATTTCTTGAACAAATCAAAACTTTGAGTACAAAGATGCCTAGCTTTTCAAAAATCATGTTTCTTCTCTTTTCACAACAATGTTCAGGTATTAAATATTTCTTATATCAAAACCTTTTCTGGTAAATTTGCAATTTTTTACAAAAGGTGGAAGTTTTTTTTTTTTTTTTTCTTTCTTGCACATTAGTGAGCTTAAGGATGAAAACAAAAGTGAAATTTTGATTGTCCCAGGTCCTCAAAGCCATAGAAGGTCTACAAGATCTCTTGTGGATTCTACAATGTTATGTGGTACTATATATTTGTTATTTTTAGTATAAAACTACACCAAAGACTGACTATCTACACTGCACTCTTTCCACCATGGGGAATCAAGCCTCAATTTCAACATGTCTGTAAACATATTGCTGACTTCTCAGAAGATCACTACTAGAATGATAAGTAAACAAGGACCATTAGCCATTTTTCACCAATGACTCATTTTCCAATAATAAAACTTGTAGTCTGTTACAATAAGAGCTGATGGCTCCTTGAAATATCTAAACAGATACAGCACACATCTGTTTATAATTGCAAAGATTAGACAAGTATAGGCTGATAATTCACGATTATTGAAACACTACAAAATTGATTTACCTTAAGGTAAGTGACTGAGTAAATGGGGTATTTTAAGAGGCAGACATTATGAACCTTCATCCTTCCAATTAAATATTTTTTAAATATTCTAGAGCAAATCAATATATTTTGGAATTTGTTTCACTGTGCCAGTCACTTTTTTAGTACATTTCTACTAATAAAAAAGGACAATTATTTAATGACAGATAAATGAATTTTATCATTCCTGATGTCAGAAAAGCATGCAGGTTTAAGACATTTTAATACAAAATTGATAAAGTCCTATAACCCAAGCACTTTTGAAAGATCTACTATTCAGAAGTGCTTGGGATATAGGGTTTTTACTACTTTTGAACAAGTTTTCAGTAAAATGTATTGTAATTTAAGCAAGTTGTGCACTATAATGGCTGTCCAGCATCTGGACAGTTAGAAGAATCTTCATATATTGATTTTGGTTTAGTATAAACATCAAAGCAGACAAGACAATGTTGATTGAAACGTACTATTATTAATATGTTATCTCTGGCCAATTAATATTAAATAAAATCATTTTTCTTTTACAACATTCTAGTTACATACAACCTTAATAACAATGCAAATAAATAAAACTTCAATTTATATTATTTTATGCTGACAGATTTACATGTGTACATTGCACAAGTGAAGTAATGACTGCACTTTGTAAGAATACAATATCCTCCATCTACTTTGTGGGTATGCAAACTATCATTAAATCTAGTATGTTGAAACGTCAGGTGACAACACTGACGATAATACCTTAAAATGTGTGGAAAAGCTATAAACATGCAGAGCTAAGAGTAGATTTTTTATGCAAACTATAAAAACCTGATAACTTTGATGTTGAATGAACCAAGGCTAGAATATACTAAGGTTGGTTCATTGTAGTTTAGTACATAACACTGCTCTAATCTGCTTTTTCCACCACTAGCATCAAAACAGTTTTTAAGAGATGGAAGCCTGCAAACTTCCCACTGAGACAATGAGGGGTAGATATACAATGTGTTTAATAAAATGAAGAAATAGAAAATTAAAGTTACATTGAACACCAAGTATTTGTAAATATGAACATTGGTGGCAAAGCCGATATTACAGACTGCGTACTACAGAAACAGTTAAAAATAGAAATGTTATGAAAGTCTAAAAGAAGAGAAGTGTTATGAAATCAGTATTTGCTAAGCTATTTAATTCTTGGTATAACCAAGTTGAAGAGTTTGAATACCTGATGTCTGGATGCATGGAAAGGGAGGAGGAGATTTTATCCAAGCACCATCCGAATTTTTCATCCGAGAACGATCTGAAGCAAACTTCTTTAGAAAAACCTCTCCAGGAATGACACGAAATTTTCTGTTACAGAGGGGCAATTGAAAGAAAATGCTCAATATAGAAATTTATTGACTGAAAACAGTGAGAAAATTCAATAAAAATATGACAATTAAGGAAAATGTTTCCCAATTTATACATTGAATGTGTAGTTACTGAAAAAATACAATCTTTTAAAAATTGGAAATTCTTTATGTTCTGTCAAACCAAATTCTCAAAATAAAGAATGACTTCCCTCATGAAGGCTTAATTTCTAGTTTATACAAAGGTTTTAGTGTTAGATAAAATTTTATTTATAACTATAGAATTCTACTGAGCTTTAAAAGCAGATAGCAAACTATATAAATACATACATTCAAAACACAAGAGCAAAGAGAGTTGCTAATTGAAGAGAAACAGAAAAGTTAACTTTTGTTTCTCTTTTCAATTAAATGACTTGCTTTGCTCTTGCAAGATATTAATAGTACATTTCACTGCTTAGTTTTAATAATCTAAGAACATGCAGGAATTTTTGGCAGCTTTCAGATCCTATTTTCCTATAACTCACAATCCTCTGATTATTGTTGGAATAGAGTATACACCACAAATAATAAGAACTGCCAATGCTTATGTATAAAAAACAACTCCATTTATATTTCTTGTTTAATAACCAAGGGAAGGGGGGAATTGTTCAGTCTGAAAATGTTCAGTAAAAGAAACTATGTTGGAACTTCAAGTTTATAATGGTAAAGAATCTCAGGCTTGTTTGCACCGAGTTGGAATTAACAATAATTTATCTTTAAATATAAGGAAAAAAAAAAAAAATTATTTGTCTCTCTCTTCCCCCTACATCACTGGGCCAATATCAACCCAAAACTTTGTGCAATGGTATTTTGGTACAAGGGACACTTTAATGGAATGCTTATAACCCCTTCCACCTTCAAATATTGCTGTTATTGAGCATTTATTATCTTTGATGTAAGTTAATGTTAACTGCATTTATAGGTGTTACAATGTCTTTATACCAAAAGAATAATATTAAGTTTGCTACAACACAACATTCACTGTGTGGGTGAAGGGCACACAAATGTTTTATACGTCTTAAGAGTGCATTAGCACTATGGTGGAATGCAAAAAAGCCACCAGTACTGTACTAAGAGAAACTCAGATGAAGTTTCTATTCCAACAGTTACCACAAGTCTAATATGAAGAGCTGTTTGAGTCATACCCATTATGTACTTTGACCCATGCACTTCAACTTTCTTCCATAGGGCATAATGAAATTCAATTAATACCATGAAACAGTGTGGAACAGCATTAAGAGTTGGGTAATGAAAGCACCCTCATAGCCAGTACCTCTTCATACAAAGTCACCCTGATCATCATACTGTCTGTCCATCCATGTACGTGCGTGACCTTACAGAATGTTTGGAAAGGTATTAATAGATCCTGTAAATGTGTTACGTTACAAACAAATGTTATGGAAAGTTTGACTGATTGATTGATTTAGTGTTTTATGGCACAAAGCAGCTAGGCTATCTGCACCAAACGTCCAGTAAAAAGGTAAAAATAAATTAAATGTAGTAAAATACATAAAAGGGAATGAAGGTAAAACAAAACATCATTTAAAAACAGAAAAAAACATAAAACCAATGTTGACACCAAGTCTACAATATTAAGAGAGAAAGTAGAATAAGAGAAGTTGTAAAGGACTTTCTCTAGCATAATGGTAATGATCATAACCCGCCAGGAAGACTAACAGGTAAGTACAAGAACCACCATCAGTCACCTGAAGTTGGCCTTTCCAGTCCTGGTTATGTTGTCATAACAGCCATTATCAAAAGGTAGAATAAGAAAAGTTTTAAGACGCACATAGCAAAATCGTAATAAAAGTTAGCCAAATGTCCTGTAGAAAGGTAAAAGTAAAGTAAATGTAGTAAAATTTGTAAAAGGAAACAAAGGTAAAAACAAAGCAGCAATTAAAACATAAAATGGCATAAAACCAATGTTGACATCTAGTCTACAAAGTTGTAAAGGACTTCCTGTAGCAGAATGGTAATGATCATAACCTGCCAGGAAGACTAACAGGTAAGTACAAGAACCACCGTCAGTCATCTGAAGTTGGTCTTTCCAGTCCCGATTCTGGGTGATGTGTCATTATGGCCAGTACTAAAAGGTAAAGTAATAAGAGTGTTAAATGACATGTAGCAAAGGTGTAATAACAACTCGCCAGCACGACTAACGGGTAGTTCAAACAGCAGCGTTAGTCACCTGAAGTTGGTCTTTCCAGTCCTGGTGTCGTAAAATGGCAGAACATTAAATAACTCAACGTCAAATTGAACTAGAGAGATTGAGACTCTGAAAAGGGAACCACAATTAAAAAGGTGTAATGAATAAATATCAAACACTTAAATGAGGTTAAAAAGATTAATGGCCATTAAAAAACTGAAAACTTTATCAAGGTAGACAGTATAACCATCACCAATAACACTGTCAAATGTCACAGATAGACCCTGGGATAGAACATGTTTAAAATAGTGCAGTCGTTGAGAGTTGTAACGATGGCAAGAAAGTAAAATGTGGCTTACAGTGTTTTGAGTGTTACACAAATCACACACTGGTGCATCAGTTCCAGATAAAAGAAAACGATGAGTCAAAAAACTGTGACCAATGTGTAGTCTAGTTAGAACAACTTCCTCCTTCCGAACCTTACGGAAGCTAGGTGGCCAAAGCCCAATATAGGGTTTTATTTGAAAGAGCTTGTTGTCACGTTGCTCACTCCAAGTGAACTGCCAGCTGGTACAGAGCCGAGCCTTGAATACAGGACTATAGTCCATGTACGGAATAGGCACAGTGTTGATAGTGCCAGAGCAGATAGATTTAGCTGCTATGTCTGCAAGTGCATTCTCGCGAATACCAACGTGGCCTGGTATCCATAAAAACTGGATAGAAGTAGATGTTAATGAGAAATGGGCCAGTCGGTTTTGAATATCAGCGAGAACGATGTGAGCCAACGTGAAGCAATTCCAAGGCCAGCAGAGAACTAAGGGAGTCACTATAAATAGTGCAGTCAGAGTATTGCTCAGCTTCAATATGATCAAGGGCAAGAGATATGGCATACAGTTCAGCAGTGAACACAGAAGCTGTAGAGAGGATTCTGCGCGCAACCACCGAACCGCAACAAACCATGGCAGAGCCCACAGAGTCACCTGATTTTGAACCATCTGTATAAATTGGAATAGAAAGGTTGTTCGAAAGATGTTCAGTAAATAAAAGATGCTACTTCCAATCTGGAGTATCTGCCTTTTTCAGATAACTAAAAGAAAGGTCACATTTGGGGGCTGTAATAAGCCATGGGTGGATGGGCTGACCAATGGATTCTGCAATATTTTCCAAAGACAGACCCAATTCAGCCAATTGCACCTGGATGTGAAGGCCAAAAGGAGCAATGGCAGATCGTCTGTTTTGAAAAAAGCAAGGACCACTGAGGAAGGAAAACACATCCCCAAGTGGGATGCTTTGGTAAGGAGCGAAGTTTTGAAGAATACAGTAAAGACAGTTGCAAACAGCAAAGGTGCAGAGAAGGTTCGTGAGATTCCACATATAAGCTCTGAACTGGGGAGGTGCAGAAAGCCCCAGTGCAGAGTCAAAGTTCTTGATGATGAATGGGGTCCAGCATCTTTAAGGCCGAGGGTCTGGCAGAGCCATAGATCATTGATCCATAGTAGAGTTTTGAACGATAAGAGCAAGATATATCTTCAATATAGAACACTGATCTGCTCCCCAACTGGCAGTAGAGAGGACACGGAGGATGTTCAGTGCTCTTGTGCATTTGACCCATAGCTGCTTTAAGTGTGGTATAAAGGTCAGCTTACGGTCAAAGATAAGCCCCAAGAACTTGGTCTCAAGGACCACTGGCAGCAAAACTTCACCGATACAGAGTTCAGGATCAGGGTGGATACACCGTTGGTGGCAAAAGTGCATGCGAACGGTTTTAGAGAGAGAAAAATTAAAGCCGTTCGCCGTAGTTCACTTCAGTACATGATTGAGAGCAGTTTGTAGTTGCCGCTCAATATATATCTCATGTTTGATGACTGACATGAGATGTGAAAGTCGTCAACATAGAGCCTGTTTGCAACAGCGAGAGGGAGTTGTTCAGTGATGGCATTTATCTTTATACTGAAAAGTGTGACACTCAAAATACAGCCCTGAGGGATCCCAAGTTCCTGGACAAAAGAACAGGAAAGTGTCAAACCCACACAAACTTGTAATCTCCTGTCCACTAAAAAATTTTTAAATAAAAATAGGCAAATGGCTACGTAACCCATATATATGGAGGTCTCGCAAAATGCCATACCCCCATGTTGTGTCATAAAGCCTTCTCAATGCCAAAGAATATTGAAACAAGATGTTGGCATTTGAGAAAGGCTCCTCTGATTGATGTTTCAAGTTGAATTAGGTGGTCCATGGTGAAGTGCTGTCGTCGGAACCGACACTGGGTGGGTGAGAGGAGGTTGTTTGATTCAAGGAACCAAACAAGACTACCATTAACCATCCTCTCTAAAGGTCTTACAGAGACAGCGCATCAAAGCAATTGGACGGTAGTGTGAAGGAATCTTGGGATCATTCCCAGGTTTTGAGAAAGGTAAGATAATAGACTGGCACCAGGCATCAGGAAAAAAATTCTCCTGCCAGATCTGGTTAAAAACAATTAAAAGAATATCAAGTGAAGCAGGAGAGAGATAGCGCAGCATGTCATAGTGTACATCATCAGGTCCAACAGATGTGCTGCCAGACCGATGAAGGGCCATTTTCAGTGGGACAATTATAGTAAAAAAGACAGTCAGTTTGAAAGGAAAGAGATGAATGCTCTGCCCAAGTCTTGATGGCCAAGAAGGTGGAGGAACAAGCAGAAGTGCTAGATACCCGGCAAAAGCTTTCACCTAGAGTATCGGCAATGCTCTGGACATCAGCTACCTCATGGCCATCAGAGAGTAAAATGGAGAGGGGGACAAAATTGTAGTGCCCACTGACCTTTCGAATCCTGTCCCATATGACCTTGGAACTGGTGGTAGAAGATATGCTAGATGTGAACTTAATCCAAGATTCCTTCTGGCTTTGACGTCTTACCCACCTAGCATGTGCCCCGTTGGAAAGCGATGCGGTTTGAAAGTGTGGGATATCTATGAAAGGTATCTCAGGCCTGTTTTTGAGCCTTCCATGCCAAGTGACAAGCAGGATTCCACTGCGGACGAGGATATCGTGTCAAGGTTTTAGGAATACACTGAGCAGCTGCTTGTATAATACAGTCAGCTACCGCTGCCACACAGTTGTCTATTGATGGCTGATTCATGATGGCAGGATCAAGTTCTGTGAGAGCAGTGAAAGTGGACCAGTCTGCCTGATCCAGCTTCCACTGGGGCACGTGGGTAGGGTGGCATCGACCACGGCCAGTCTCTCTCAAAAGTATAGGAAAATTATCACTGCCTAGTGGATTATTGTCAACCTTCCATGAAAAATGGGAAAATAATGAAGGGAAGCAAACAGAGATCTATAGCAGTAAAGGACTGACTAGGTGCGTGAAAACAAGTGGAAGAATCAGTATTGAAAAGAGAAAGATTGTGATCAGAGATCACACACTCTACAGAGCAACTCCTCCTATCAATAACAGCACTTCCCCAGAGTGGATGATATCCATTAAAGTTCCCCAGGATTAGAAATGGAGATGGCAACTGTTCAACGAGAGCATCAAGGTCTGATTAAATCATATGTCTCTCCAGGGGACAGGTATAGAGAACAAACAGTGATGGTATGACCCAAGGAAACACGGATGGCTACGGCCTCCAAGGGTGTGTTGAGTGACAAAGACAGGATGGGCACATGCTGATCAACCAATAGTGCCACCCCTCCATGTACTCGTCCATCACACAGCCGTCATTTCTGTACAGAGAAAACTGCCAAATGGTAACTGTTTCAGCAGGTTTTAGAAATGTTTCTTGTAAGTAAAGATGCACAGGATGGTAGGTAGCAATCAGCGTTTTGATATCATCCAGATTAGAACGTAAACCTCGACAGTTCCATTGTATCAAGGTGGCCATTTTTAATGACGGGTAGGCAAAGTGGCTGGAGAACCCTTCTGTTTAAGACCATGTCTTTTTTCCTCACTATCCTTATTTGGAGGAGGTCTATCAACCTCCATGGATCCTGCCCTGCGTCGATTGGGTAGGCCTTTGTTGTTGGAAGGGAATTCCAGTGACTGAGGACGCGAACGAATAATTGTTTTGCATCATGGGGTTGGAGAAAAAGATGTATCAGAAGAAATGCCTGTATTTGAAACCGAAGGATGTGGATCTTGAGATTTGTTGGACTGTATGGGAGGAACAGAGGTGGGTGTAGAAGTTGATTCAACCTTTTTAACCATTGAGGTCAAAAGGCTTTTCATTTGTTTTGAAAACGATTCTTTTGGAGGTACAGAGAGATCTGTCTGCACTCCCACTGTAGTTGTTGAACGAAGTGCAGCAGCATATGTCCGAGATGGAGTGGTGGACAGCAATTTCCGAGCCTCAGGATAACTAATGTTATGGGTCGTTTTCAAATGCTGCACCTCTTTTTCCTCTAACCGTTTTGGGCAAGAACGAAAGTAGGAAGGGTGGGAACCATTGCAGTTGACACAATGTGGGCCCGTGTGACACTCATAGGCATCGTGGTCCTTGCCACCACAACGAGCACATGTTAGGGAACAATGACAGGACGTCTTTGAGTGGCCGAACCTCTGACATTGGAAACATTGAAGAGGGTTTGGAATGTATGGCCGTACCCTGCAAATTAGATAACCTGCCTTAATGGTGGCAGGTGCACGTGTTGATGTAAATGTAAAAACGAGGATATCTGTCAGCAGTGTAACACCATCTTTGCGAGTGGAGAGACAAGCGAGAATCTCTGACTCAGGGATGTTCTTTAAATCCCTCTCAACAATAACTCCTCGTGATGAATTCAAGGTAGCATGAGGGGTAACTTCAATAGGTACATCCCCAATTGCCTTTGAATTCAAGAGGAGTTCACTGTGTTGGGATGTGGATGTTTCAATCAATATGTCTCCAGATCAAAGCTTCTTTACTGACTTTGGAGAGCCAGCAAGTCCCTCTAGTCCCTTCTGAATAAAAAAGGGGGACATTTGCCCTGAAGGGTTTTCTGAAATAGAATGTAATATAAGAAAATGGTGTACAGGTGTTACAGATGTTCAAGATTGCTGCTCAGAGTCTTCAAAACGTGATTGTTTACCTATTGACTGTTTTTTCACTATTTTATTTAGATTTTTTGTTAGAGGATCCATAGGAAAAAAGGAAAATTTCAGTACCCACTGACCCCACCCATCATGGAGCCCTATGAGGGGATGCACTACAATGTCATGCAAGGACATTGCAACAATGCTAGGGTTTCGTGAGCACTATACCCAAACAACAGCATCAGACACAATGTCCACAACACCCGTTGAGAACTTCCAAGACTGGTATTTGGTTGACTCTAGCCCAAGTGGACCAGCCGATTGACCCAAGGGGGGCCACCCAAAGGCCGCCCGTCTACAGGAATTCAAGGCCAAAGTGGTGTGTTAGGGTTGGACCCCTCAACCACCAGGATCCTCTCCTCCCCTTCACAGGTCGCCACGCACGGCAAACACGTGGGTGGATGTTTATATCATAGAGGAGGTAAACTGAAAGAACAGAAACTTCCCTGGGAGGACCCTTACCACGTACAGGAATCCACACCGAGGGGTTGTGGAAAGTTAAGACTTGTTTTTTGTCATAGCACCCTCTCATGACCCAGATGTAAGAAAAGTTTATCTTGGATTATACAATATATAAACAAGTCAAGCAAGCAAGTAAAAATAAGCCTTATCCATGCTTTGTATACAAGAAGAGTACAAAGTAACAACATTAGTTTATGACAGAAATGTTTGAAGCTAAGTTTTTGTAATGAATTAAAAGTAATGAACCTGATCAGATGCCTTAAAAATTAAATGTTACAAAAGAACAAGACAAAATAAAAAAGGAAATGTTCAATTTGAAGGTTCAAAACCATAATACACAAGCAACTCACCTGTGATATTCCGGTTTTAACAGAAAGTCAGACCGTAACGTCTGACTGCCGTACGTACTGAAGTCTACAGGAAAAGATAACATGCTGTCTAAGTCATACACCAAGGCTTCCCCTTGATCTGGTGGCGTGTATATTAAAATAACATGGTAGTCCTAAAATTCAATGTAAACTAACTATTACACAAAATCAGCAACAAAAATTAATTTTCTAGACAAAACACATTACTTTCTAATAAAATAAAATAAAATTTAGATCAAGAATATATGAATATATACTTTTGCTTCACCTACTAGTTTATCACAGTTTGAAATAATCCCAACACCATACATGTAAAAAAATAAAAAATGCTAAAAAAAGAGTAATGGATCATTTATAATCTAATTGTATATATTAAAAAACTAAAAAGGTTAAAATACAGATGATATAATTATACTAAAATAATGAGTAAACAAGGAAAAATTACATATTTCACAGTAATTGAAAGTAACTTTTTTCAAACCAATTCAATAAAAACAATGCTATTAAAATCTACTTTAAAGTTACAGAAAAAACACCAAAAAACTTTAGTACAAAAAGAATATTTAGTCAGTTCTGTTACCACTGAAATAAGTGCTCTTGAATGCAAGCAATACTTTTGAAGAAATACTTTCAATTTCTTACTTTTTTGCACTATCATTTGTAGACATTTTCAGGCTTAACTTGGTGCAGCTGCACAAGGTAAACTTACTATTAATTAGAAGAATAAAAACACATTCAGTTTAAAAGTTGTAGGGCTGGGTGAGTAATTATTTTGGAGTATCTCTTAATGCCATGGAAATGATGAACTAATCGATATTTGTGGTTCCAAGTGTCTCTGCATTTCATTATTCTAACTATCCAGGTCTCATTTTACAATAACTTATTAGTTGAATATAATCAATTAAGAACCCCAATAACTAACACTGACAACTAATAGCATTTCATAAGTCACATTTCATTGCATCCCGATTGTTAAATGTTACATGTAATGAAAGAGTATTGAACTACTGAAGTAGATGAAAATAGAATGATTTTAGAGGAATTGTGATGTAAGCATTGGACAGCTGGTGATGGCATTTCTAGATTTCTATATACATTTCTTAATAATTGATCTTTAATTTTGGCAATGTACTTAAGACTAAAGTCTGGATCTTGTAGTGGTAAAAAGATTGATCTAAGATTATTTCAGTGAACTATCTTGAATGAACATAGCAAAATTTCCAATACATATTTATTTAAGCGATGACATTTGTAGTACAGGCTAATCACAATACTCAAGAATAAACAGGTTTTGCACAAGATTTAAAAAGGAGGTTTCTCTTGTAGAGATGTTTCAAAACAACTAAATAAATTAACTGCTGATACTGACACACTCGTAGATATGTTTAGCTTCATTTACTCACGCTTATTGCAAAGTCAAGATACTTATTTCTTTACATAAAATGTCTAATTATAGCTTACATTTAATAACAGTCTCTATGCAATTCCACTTATATTCTTGCACATATTTTAGAAATGTAAGCTTAAGAAAGTGTGAAAAAGGAATCACCTATATATCTAGATACAAGTATCCAGATTTTTCTCAATAAACCTAAGGCATTACATTTTTCTTTTTCAATCCTTTTAAAAGTTTCTAGAACAGATAACTGGCTGCATATTTTTGTTGAAAAAACAACACAAAGACAAAATACTTTGAACTTACCCAAACAGTTAAGTGGTTCTCTGCACTCTTTGATCGCTGATGCCACAAAGGTACCTGTTAACAAAACTGCTGTTAAAACTCGTGTGTTGTAAACACCTTTAAAAAGATATATTATTCAAATTATGGGTAAATGAACATAGTTAAATGTGAAAAAAGAGAGACAAAAACAGCAATAGGTACTTCTTAAAACTGGTAGCCATTAAACTTATTTATTTTGATGAAGTTACATTTAAATTGTTTCATACAATGGTAATAGCTACTTATTATATCTGAAAGCTGTGTAAATGGTTACAGTTAACAGTAAATACAATTGTACTGATACTTGGTGCTTACTATAATTGATACACATCCTTTATTTATTACAGTAAATAACGAAACTGAGAATAAGTGTTTGGCTATGTTTTAGTTACTTTCATAACAAGAAAAAAGTACATGTAAAAAACCAAAAAAGAATTAACGCTTGCAACTTGACTTAAAAACTTTTGCACTCATACAATACAAGCAGATGTGAAAAATTTGACAATTCTTAGTAATGTTAAAGTAGTCTTCAATTATTTAAAATTTAAAATGCTGTAATTTAAAACAAAATATCAATATGCATATAAAATTGATTATCTTAAAAAGGCAAGATAATTCATTTTATTTTACTATTAAAATAGAGAAGGTTTGAATAATTTATACCTGGTCAAGTAGAGTTCCAAGAATGGAAATATAAAAAACAAAAAGTTCAAATCTGTTTAATCCATAGGTTTGTAACCTCATATCTGTCAGTAAACTGAAAGGTTTATTTTCTGTCAGTTACAAATAATTCAACAGCATGTGTTGAGATAATTTGATAATTTTTGAAAGCAGGATGTTCTACTAAGAGCATGTCTACATATGAAAAAGATTCGTCAGTGCTAGTTAACAGCATAGCTCAGACATATGTACAAGTGTGAAATTCCATGGAAAGATAATAGGTCACACAGGAATAGAAAAAAATGGAAGTGAGCAAGCAAAGATAGAATTTAAATACTTCCTTTTGATACTAAGAAATTAAAACTCGCATAATATTAACAGTTGAATTATAAACTACACTTTGATGATAGGTTTACTGATTTACATTAATAATAGTTTAATTACATTTTGAAAGTAATTCTGTAAAAAGGTCATGAATTTACTTTACCCAACCCATTCTGAAGAAATAATTTAAAAAACAAAACTGTACTATATTACAAATAATGGGTTAAAACCATGGGTCACGTGTGCCCAAAACTGAAGTCAGTATTGGTTAAGGAGCACCTGCTGTTTAAAGAAAAAGACGTCATTAGAAACTGCTATAAAAAGTTCATATTATAAAACAAAGACTGGGAAGTTTTCAAAACCTTTGGTTATTTAAATCAAAAACTAGTTTTTCAAACAACGACTGTAAGCAAAGTTGCCATATACAACATAAAGCATCTGTATACTGTCACATATAAGTACTCCCAGCAACATGTGGAAGTTATTTAATTGACATGCTCATGCTACACAATAAAAGTCATGGTTGAGAGACAGCAGAATGTTCCAAATGCCAGTTAAGTAAGAAAACAGATCAAACTTCGTACCACTAAGCCAAAAAACTTCAGAAAATTAGATTTTTGCTATATATTAAAACAAGAAAGACTAGGGCACTGGTAACCTTACAATATCAAAGAACATGATACACAAATTAGAAAAACAATATATACATGCAGGAGTAAATAAAAAAGAAGGCACATCTTGGTTATTATTACCCATAAAGAGAAAGTAATAAGAAATACATCAAGCCAGAAGAAAATTAGAAAAACAATATATACATGCAAGAGTAAATAAAAAAGAAGGCACAATGACATCTTGGTTATTATTACCCATAAAGAGAAAGTAATAAGAAATACATCAAGCCAGAAGAAAATTAGAAAAACAATATATACATGCAAGAGTAAATAAAAAAGAAGGCACAATGACATCTTGGTTATTATTACCCATAAAGAGAAAGTAATAAGAAATACATCAAACCAGAAGAAAAAAATTAGAAAACAATATATACATGCAAGAGTAAATAAAAAAGAAGGCACAATGACATCTTGGTTATTATTACCCATAAAGAGAAAGTAATAAGAAATACATCAAGCCAGAAGAAAATTAGAAAAACAATATATACATGCAAGAGTAAATAAAAAAGAAGGCACAATGACATCTTGGTTATTATTACCCATAAAGAGAAAGTAATAAGAAATACATCAAGCCAGAAGAAAAAAAAAACTTTAAAAGCTGTAGAAAATATTGGAGGGCAGTCATAAGTGAAAACCAACTTCAAGATGAAAAACAAACAAAAAGTTAACTCTTTAAAAAAGTTCCTATGGGTTAGAAACTAGCTTATAAAGAACAGAACATAAACAGAGGCAGATGATGCAACTGTATATTTTTTGCCATTGATACACTTTGCATCATGAATTACTACCCCAAAAGCCAGATATGTATAACAAACTAACTACTGGTACATGTTAAGAAAGATAGACAATAATATTAGTGTTTACTTAACTTGCACATAACATGTCATTAACCCTTTTGCAGTGGGTCAGGATTCACAGGCCATGTCATTGCATTTGTAGACTTTCAGTCAAACTATTTTATAAACTTACATAAATAAGCATGGAATCAAACTAGATAATTCAAACTTTAATGAGCTAATTTCTTAAGTGGAAAGAAAATGTAAAAAAAAAGAACACATTTAAACATAGATTTTAGTGAGTCAAGTGGTTGTTAAATGTATTGCTGTTTAAAATTAGGTGTATGCAATGTCAAACTACAAAGTGTATAACTTTGTACAAATTAAAACTATTTACAAGCTAAAATATAAACTTCATCTTTTTATTTTGCTGAGATATGGCTTACGTACTGAATCATAAATGGTGACCCCACTGAACTCTCCATTTTTTGAAACTGGACCTTATATACTCTTAAAGTATATGACATGTGAAAATCCAACCAACAGCTTAGAATGTCTCCATGGTGGTTTTTCCCACCATTTTAATATCTGAAAAGGCATTCATGTTCTTTTGGTCCATGTTTAAGGAGATAGGTTGTGTCTTTAGTGTGCTCAAAATTTCACGTTAAAAAAAAAAAAAATGAAAATACCTTAGTTAGTAAGTTTAATAAATTATAGTGCAATTTATGGTATCAATGTAGTTATTTGTGTATAAAATTGTTCAATACTCTCCATGTGTGAAATTTGAAAAAGGTTTAGCAACAATGTGTCCAGCAATAACCAAATACAAAATGTTGTAGTAAGAAGAGAATTGTTTGCTTTCCAATTGATTTGTTGTGCTTATGTTAAGAAAAGCAAGTTAGTAATTTATTCCTATACAGTAATAATCTATATACATAGATTGTTATGTAATGCAGTACTGGACGTGTGATTTTTGTGCATTTAAATCATATCAGTATAATGATGGTTACAAGGTTGGATAAGTGAAGACCTCACATAGAGTATAGAAAATAAAGTTTAACAGAAAACAAAATTTGAAATGTATTTATAGATTACACAAATAACATTTGAGAGTTTTTGTGACAAATAATAACATGAAAGTTACTTTGTATTCAGACTAGTAATGAAAGACTATTTTCACAAATCTTTAGTAAAAATATTCCATTAAAAATCTGATTTCACATATACAAAATACTTGTAATCTTTACTAAAAGTCTACCAAAATTTTATGAAAATACACATGCTGTATCAATTTATAGCGCAAATACCAAATGTGTACAAATGTATAGATGAACGTTTTTATTATAGTGAACTTGTTGCAAGAGGGTAAAGATGCAGAAAATAGTGTTCAGTTAACTTACACATATCACCTCATATATATGCAATATCTTACATATTTCACCATTAAAACCAAAAGAAAAAATATAACTCTTAATACCTTTGAAGATGAAATAAGGCAAATTGTTAATGAAATAATGACTACTGTCAGTTCTTACAGTTTTGTTTTCATTTGAAATGAACACCACATAACAATACTGGAGTAGGTCAGGTTGTTGGTTTTTCACATATTCACAAAGTTTCCAAACATTTTCCTCACTGAAAAAAAAAACAACGTACTATCAATAAATATAGTTACAGTAAAAACTGTTTAATATGTACATACAAAAAAAAGAGTTCTTTTAGGCAATTCTAAAATTAAATCAATAACACAAAATTAATGGATTTGTCTAGTATTACATGATATAACACTACTTCTAAAAGTCTTAATCAGACTCTAGTGTTCAAAAGTCCAAGAGGAAGTTTCCACCTTTAAACTTTATTCAATAATAGTAATATGTAGATTCATACAAATAAAATGGATGATACACAAAAGCTTCATATTTCATATTTCAGAAAGCTGTTACTGACATTATTCTACATTTTAACTTGTTGTCAACTGATAAGGATATTATTACCATCTATTAAGATATTAATATCAGTTTCAAGTAGAAACTAAGTTAATATTTTTAAAATGGCAAAGTATAGTAAAAAATAAGATGTTTATTGAAGAAAATTTTATTCCCTGACAGTATGGGATACAATTAGAAATAAATTACTGAGCAAATGGGAAAACACTAATGCACAAATAGGATTCCTCTTCTTAGCCACTGGGCATGAAATATCTAGTATTATACATTAGGTATTTGATATTAAAAACCAATTCAAAATGATACCAAACATAAAGCAAGAATTGAATGTAGTGTTTAAGCTTTAATATGTGATGCAGTGAGAATAACCAAAAGTTAGAGTTTTAACTAATGCTTTCTTAAAAAGGCACATCTGTTTCAAATCAAAGAAAGAACATTACAAACCAAAGGGAGAAAAGAATGCTATTCCACTATACTCTAATTCAATTGAACTCCTGATTTCACAAAAGGTCAAATGTTTTATTTACTTTCATACTCGTTTTGTATGAAAGTAAATAAATGCAAATATACTATTGTTGAAGTAGTTTATTGAGTATAACCAATGACAAATCATTTAGCAATATCACTGTAGCAAAGTTTGTGTTTTTCAGCTTTAATTAAAAAAACAAAAAGATAAATATAATCATCCAAAACCATTTTCTGTACACCATATTCCACACTGGACATAGTTAGGATTATTTTGCATTAAACAGTTTTAATAATGGTGGTAAAAGAAACATCTAAGCTGGTTCTTATGACAAGTATAGAGAAAAGGTCAAATGACTGGAATACTGATGTGAGAGAGAGGAATCCAAACTAGAAGGATAAAGAAAAAGAATTGGACAAAAGAGATCTAAACTGAAATGACAGAAAATCAACACAAGATATTGCAAATAAAGTTTCTAAATTTCTTTAATTTTTCATGCGATTTCTTTCTAAATTTATCACAATTATATGGAGAAAACTGGCTCTTTTGGAGAACCCAATATCAATTATTTGCTTTTACATGTAAGAGAATTGAATGGTCTGGTGTTGATAAGAGTATACCACAAATAATGATCAAAGTAAAGTGAAAGAATTATAGGATATAAAGACGAAGCTGGTTGGGTCCTAACAAAAACTGGATCAATTACATACTTTAGGGGACGTTCAAACAAACTGATTGATAAAGTCAAGATAGCTAATGTAATATGGTTTCAAACATTGTACGAAAAATCCTTAAAGATGAAGATTACTTTATAAACTGAAACTGATCATAAAATACCCTTAACAACATGAAGAAAAAATAATCAGATGAAAATATATAATCTTGTGATCAAGTGGAAACTGGATGTCACAGTTACACTATGTTACAAAACAAACCTATACAAAAACAGTACAAATACAGATTTCTGTCCACACATAAGTAAACAATATAATCAGATTTACAGAACTAATGAAAGGCTAGTTGATCTATTGATGTTAATCCTGCATCCTCCAAAACAACCAAAGAAGTTAAAGTGAAAGGTAGACTTTAGTATACAATACTTTAGTTAGAGTGTAGATTACATTCTACCAATAATAACCTAAACATATGAACTATGAAATAGTTTAAAATAATGTTCATATCTTACATTTATCTTAATCATAAAGAAGTCAATATTGATGTGAAGGAACTCTTTCATATCAAAAACTATACACAAATATTGTTTGATATTAAATACATAAATGTTCAAATTGAAAAGACTAACTCAGATTCAATTTCCATTATTATAACAAAACTTCACAATTTACACTAAATTACATTATTCTTCAGCTTTCAGCATTTTCTCCACACATTATCAGCGAGAGTATTTTAAAAGTATTTTCTTAATATCCAAGTATGTTTGTGACCAATAGTTGAACCCACTGAAAAAGGATTGAAATTCACAGAATTCAACATTAACTGAACATTTTTTGTCATGTTTTAATCTTTAAAAATGCTTAACAGTTGTCTTTTTTTAATATTTACTTAATATTTTCAGCTCTTCATAAGAAAGTGATAAAAGTATTTTGGCTTCAAACCCTTAAGAATTCTACATAAATGAGTTATGATTGCCAATTAATGATTTTAAAACACTTAAATCAAGCTTTCATTGATTATTATTTAAAAACTTACCAATAAAAGGGTGTATAACAACATTCTTGGGCCTCTGGAATAGAAAGCTTTTTCAAGGATTTTAATTCCATTTCTCAAGCAGATGAATTTTGACCAAATATGATTTCCCTATGCCAGTAACTAGATTTACAACAAGATTTTGTTAAAATACTGAAGTGTGAATACACATTGACAAAATGAATTATTACAAAGCAACTAAAAACTTCATAAAACTTAGTCATTAATTTACAACTGCTTTGAAGAAATATTTTTACTAAAAATAATTACTAGTGTAGCTGATTTCTTAACTCTTATGGTTAAAATGCCTATAAGTACACACTCAAATTCTATTAGTTTTCTTATTAGTAGCAAACTACTTTATGATGAACTGAGTGACTTATCAATATTAAGGTGATTATATCTTATATAGCCAAATACATGAACATTATGAAAATTATACCCAACTCTTCATAATTCCATATACAACATTAAAAACCTTCTTTCACAATACAATTTTCATCCACTAATCCTTAATTAAAATAATTATTACTGTATCTCAATGATATTCATATTTTGGACCTAATTTCAAGCTTTAGGGTAGGAGCTGAAAGTATGTAAGACTGGATAAAAAGAAGGCAAGCTGCTATTTGAATAACAAATAACTTACCCTTAGTTCTTTATTAAAAAACACCAAGTAATGCACACACACAATGAACATATCCTTTTATAATAGCTTGCAGTATTTTCAGTTAAGCTCATTTTGCACAAGGGACTCTACTATTTACTTTTTTGTTTCCATAAATCATTTTATAAAATGTTACCAGTTAATACACTGACAAAATTTCATCCAGATTCAGTCACTTTTCACTTTGTAGGGTCATAGTTATTCCACTCATGTTCATTATTGATGATAAATATAAAACACCTCATGATGAACATATTCAAAAAAATCCATCAATGAAATTGACATATGTTTTACCTTAAAGGCCTATCTTAAGAAATACCAAATACAAGTTTAAAGAATTTACAATTCAATTGTAGGTGTCACTGGTTAGGACACATTTGGAGTATTCATTTAGTCTTGGGCTCCTTATTGTAGGAACGACATTAAATAGCTAAAAAGCAATTATAAGAGGGCTACTAGGATGGTACTTGGGAAGGAAAGGTTGTCACATGACAATAAGTTAAAGTCTTTGAAATTTATCTTGAAATAAAGAAGAGTTAGAGGGAAGTCTCACAAAAGTGAGTAATTATTGAGATTGTTAATAGGATTAATAGTGTAGGTGTATCATCTATTCTCTCCATAAAGCATAAAAAAAAAAGTACTAAATGACACAAATATAACTGTTGGCTGGGTATGAGCCATTTTTAAGACGAGAGAGCTGAATTTTTCTAACAGGATGGTTGGGCTTTTGAATGTCACCTTTAGATGTAAGGGATATAATTTTTTAACATTCATACTACTAAGATTTGCTACAAGTTTTATTTTTGTTTTAAAGTTTAGTTTGGTGGATAGGATAAGCTAGATGGACCAACAGACTGTTTATATTAACATCTGGTCAACTTGGGCTCTTACAGATGCAGTATTATCAACTTAAATTCAGGGCTCTTTTTGAGTAGATATTATAAATTATGAATTTGAAACAATTTTTTTTACTAAAGCAGTTTACTTAAAACAGTTGACTTGTATTTTTCCAAAGTCTAAAGTGATAACTTTTATTAAAAAGAAGTTACAATTAAATAGTTCAAGCATGGAAAAATAAGATATTCAGTAAGTTGTGTTTTATGACTTACTATTGTTTGATGCTCTGGTACAATGTAAAAAAAACAAACGAAAATGAAAATGTACTGCAGTACTACAAGTATTACTGTAATCAGTCAAGTAACATTACCACTATCAGCTAACCTATCACCTTAATTTGTTAGCACCATATCACAGATAAGATGCGATATTAAAACTAATAAATGTGACAAATGGTATCACTTTCTGTAGTTAAAAGTATTACCATTCAACTTAAAATCACTAACATAGAATTTAGTATATTTACTGTTATAATAAAATTTAACCTGGGTAAGTTAGGCACAACAAAGTAGCACTAGCTTGCTATCATTATTAATCTAGTCTATAGACTAAACTACAGTACAGATTAGATGCAATTCTCCTTACGTAATTCAGCCAAATTAGTTAACGAACAATGAAAATAATAAATGGTCTTCTGAAATCAAATAACACATTATACACTTACCAGCTATTAAATCAATGGCTATTAATTGTAACAAACAATAACTTTTAACTTTCCAACAGTTCCAGTATCAAACCAAAAATTCACATAACTCCGACTTTCACCCCTCTGTCGGGTTGCTTCTTTCACTACTACTAAACGACACGTTGAACACTTTCACACGTTCACAGTATATATATATATATATATTTATATTAAAAAAGGTAGAATATTCTTTTTTTTTTGTTAACAGTTTTACATAATTTAAACTTACGCCTATTTATAAAATCCAGTTTATTTTTGTAGTGGTTTATATCATTGGTCGACTTATTTGAACACAAGGAAATAATGCATTGACAAATTTCACAAATTTAAGGTGTATAATTTGAAAAAAAAACAGAACATTTTCATTTTGAAACACTTTTAGTTGCATAGTTTGTTATCACTAAAGAGTTTTTTAATTATTGTTTTTCATGGGGCACAAGGACTTATCCAGAAGGATGTTTGAAATAAGTGATGACCCAAGCGCGGCAAGCAAACTGCACCGTCTCATAACAGTTAAAAAGAAAAAAAAGCCTCTCACATGTCCCAGCAACAATACATCACATAATTTCGAAGGATCCTCGACCGAAAAAGGATACGTTTTACGTTTAACGGTCACATATTTCTAGCAGCTGAAAAATATGGCTGTTTGTGTGTTTTTTCTTATAGCAAAGCCACATCGGGCTCTCTGCTGAGTCCACCGAGGAAGGGGGAACCCCTGATTTTAGCGTTGTAAATCCGTAGACTTACTGCTGTACCAGCTGGGGGCGCTAAAAAAAATGGAACTATGTATTGATGCTATTCCACATGAAGACATAGCGGTAAAGTCGCCAGATGCAATAGATATTTGAATTTCTGTGCGACTAGGCTATCGAAATTGATGGATTATGGAAAGCCTACAAAAAAAACAGTAATATAAGTTTGACATGACAGCTTTATGATGAAGACCTTTATAATAGATTTGATGACGCAGACTGTAACGACGCGGGGAGATTCCAGAATAGCTTAAATCTATAGTGCTTAACCTCTGCAGAATTTACAAACTTCCCCAAATAAAAAAGTTTAGACAAGTCATAAGAAATATTATTAACTTTCTTTTGAGAAACATGTTTGGTCCTCAGATAAAACAAAATTGCTTGTGTATATACATATATATATATTTAGCATGTCCGTTGTCGACATAACTAAATTATCTTAATTTATACAGTACGTTAACAAGTTATTTTTGGAACCAGGTTGAACTAGCCAATGCTAAGTATTATAACTCATTTTGATATTTGATGTAATTAATTTTTTTTGAAACGCTATTTATAGACTATTTACATGTGTTTGGAGTACGTTATTGGTCGGAAATATGCATGCGTAGATTTATGTGATAACAAATTGGTTTTCATAAAAGATAGAAATGTGTAATTGGACTAGCTTGTGTTAAACAACCAACCAACTGAAAGCAGTCCTCATTGTTATACAAAAGTGTACGTCATTCAGTGTAATTTTGAGTACGTGCTCTTATTCTGTATAGAATTTAAATAACTTCTCTTAATGTGAAACAATCAATTTATTCAAAACATTTTTACGTTTTCTACACAAAAAACATAAAAAAATAAATCTATTACAATCTAAATCTGTTTCATGAATGTTTCATGTGTAATAATATAAAGTTATCGCAATTAAATGGTGTATTGTAATATAATGTATGAGACATATATATAACTGCTTATTCAAATTTATTATAACTTATATATCCTTACTACAGCAGATGTCATAATAACTATAGATCAATCGTTAAAACATCAAATAAATATTTCGTTACAAACTTATTTTGCTTAAGTTTCAGGGCGTGATGTGATAGATAAGAGTGTGTGTGTTTTTTTCTCATAACAGTCACATCGGGCTATCTGCTGAGTCTACTAAGGGCAAAGGGCAATCGAACTCCTGATGTAAATACGTATACTTACCGCTGAACTCGCGGAGGACGTGACAGATAAGATGACAGATGACAAACGTTTTAAACTGACCTTCTCATGCTTTTAAAAATAAGTTTTCCTCTCAAACATAATTATTATATATATATATATATGGAAAAATTGTAAAAATATTACATGAAAACTTCAATGTGATCTTCTAAAAACGCATTCTCAAGCCTATAATTGTATCTTTAGTGTATTTTATTTTGCAACCATAGTTGGAGGCATGTCTTTACACGAGTTATTTAGTCCTGAAGAACAAAATAGCTAAAACGGGTCTTCAGGAAAAATAAAAATCTTTCAATGCCAAGGCCTGGCATGGCCAAGCGCGTAAGGCGTGCGACTCGTAATCCGAGGGTCGCGGGTTCGCGCCCGAGTCGCGCCAAACATGCTCGCGCTCCCAGCCGTGGGGGCGTTATAATGTGACGGTCAATCCCACTAATCGTTGGTAAAAGAGTAGCCCAAGAGTTGGCGGTGGGTGGTGATGACTAGCTGCCTTCCCTCTAGTCTTACACTGCTAAATTAGAGACGGCTAGCACAGATAGCCCTCGAGTAGCTTTGTGCGAAATTCAAAAAAAAAAAAAAAATTCAATGCCAAGATGACAGATGATATCCTATATTGAATTCTGTTTTAATTGGTACAAGCGGATGAGAATGGGATGTCGGTCCATCCATTGCATATTGGGCCCAGCATAGCCAGGAGGTTAGAGTGCTCGACTCATAATCTAAGCGTTGCGGGTTCGAATCCCCGTTACACCAAACATACACATTCAGCCGTGGGGGCGTTATAAGGTGACTATCAATCTTACTGTTCGTTGGTGAAAGAGTAGCACAAAAGATAGCGGAAGGTAGTGATGACTAGCTCCCTTCACACTAATCTTATGCTGCAGATAGCTCTCGTGTAGCTGTGCGTGAAATTCAAAAAACATCTTTAAACTTGGTACGCACATGTAAAAATAAAGGTAAAATTGAATCTATCCCAAGTATACGTGAAAAAAAAATGGAAAAAATATCCTTCCTACATCGTGAATTATCTTAGGCATGAAAATTTGTTTAATTTATATTTAATTAAAAGGAAAAAGAAAAGTAAAAACACCGATAAAAATAGCAAATCACAAAATATGAAATCGAAAACTTGAATGTTTCTCCATATGGCCCAAAACAAATTTACATGCCAAATTTCGTGAAGATCCATTAACAGAGGCTAAGTAGTGATAAAAAACCCGCAAAACATTTGTAAAACCTGCAAAATGCAAAATTGAAATTTTGTATGTATTTCTCGGTGGACCTAATGGAGTTCAGGGTTGCACATCGCGTAATAAAAATATTTCTCCAGTATCATTGAAGCAAGAGTGCCATTATAGTGTGATTATATACAACTATGACTAAGGTTTGTGCAATATATTATCTGTCATTAGCGGTGATTGTCTGTTAATTGGAACCTTAATATACAAAATATAATATCAAAGAATTTTCTTCATATTGGTACACATGATCATACAAAGATATGAGGATATATTTTGTTTATTGGAAACTGAGGAACATCACAATTTATATGTGCTACTGTAAGTAATAACTTACATAATATGTGATGAAATAAAAAGTTGCGTAAATGTGAGTTATAACCCGACTCAGATTACTGAAAGTTTCTGTTTCGTGCCTACGTCAAGTTGAGTCATGTGATTATTATTTTTTTCTTTTCATAAGTCGTTAGTGTTGTGCTAATACTAAACACTATAATATATTTATTTTAAATACTCATAGAAAAGGTTGGATATAAAGTGTTACTTTTCTAGTGTTGCTGTTGAATAGTAAAATTGTTATGAAAATAGATAATTATGTTTTGAAACGTAATATATGTTACAAGCTTTTGATGGTTTTTGCTTGAAGTTTTTTGTTATATGTGAGATTGAGACCATAAAATGGTTAATAATTCTTTCGAATATCTTAAGATGCAACCCTCTGAATGCGAATTTGAAACGTTTTAGAGTGATAAGAATGTATACCAAGGAAAAATTATTGGAAAGCTATAGCTTTTGTTGACGTCTTTAATACGTGGCACAGCGGTATGTTTGCGGACTCACACTACTAAAATCTGGGTTTCGATACCGTGTAGTTTTGTACTTAACTACCCATAAAAAACTTGTTGGACACAAACTTTGTTAACTTTCACATGAAAGTTTTCGTTGATTTCGATGTATGGCTACGAATTTGAAACTGTTTGTTAATTTACGTATTTCGCGCAAAGCAACATGAGGGATAGCTGCGTTAGCCGTACATAATTTTGGAGTGTGAAACAAGAAGAAAGGCAGCTAGTCATCACCACCTACCGACGACTCTTGGGCTACACTTTAACCAACTAATAGTGAGATTGACCATAACTTTATATTGCTCAAAACAGCTGAAAGGGCGCACATATTTGGTGTGACGGGAATTAAAACCTGCGACCCTCAGATTACGAGCCGAGCGCCTTAACCACCTGGCAATGCCGGGCCTGTAAACTTTAAAACGTTGTTTATTATCTCGCTGACAGTAGTCGAGACACGTTTAGTTTCAAGACGATTGTAATTTTGGATAAAAAAGGTATCTTTCGTTACAGAGTCCTTCGCTTTGTAGACGAGGGCGCTTCTCTGGATTTTCTCGTCGTGTAATTGGTCACTCACCAAAACGTTCTGCAGGTTGGGTTTTCTGCTTCCACGAAGAAAACTGGAGAGAAGGCTGTCTTCATCGTAATTTGATGTATTTTGTGCTTAAATCGTTGAATAAGTAGCAACACAAATATTCATCATCACAAAGAATTGTGACAGAAATATCTAATGGTGGAGAATTTATCACGAACGAAATATATGGGACAGAAATGTCATTTGAGATTTAATTTTTTATAAGGGGTAAGAAATAATACACAAAACATTTAACCACGTTGAACAACTGATGTAGAATTCTTATGTCGTATTCCATGTTTTACTTGTAAGGCGACTCTCAGTGGCAATTACTTGTAAACTTAAATTGAGCTGAAAAAGAAAAATAATAAATAAAAAACAAACATAAAATAGTTTAAATCAAAAAGGTTTTAAAGGTTATAAAAATGTTACATATTAACATCACGTCAGGTAGATTTATCTAACCGAAGTGTGAATATGTGAAATATGTGTATGTTCATTTAAGGGTTAATGAAAGAGATATCAGGATAATATTTTGGTAAAATTATATTTAAGACCGTGCAATTTTGACAGTGTTTACAAACACCAATTTAAGGTTGAATGAATGAGGTGTGTTTCTAATACAGATTAGACAGCCTAAAGTTTTGTAATGTTCATCTAGACTTTGAACCTATGCTCATATTCTGCTTTTATTAGTTAAAACAATTTTTTTCTTCAGATTGTGCATATGGTTTCCTGGTCACAGTATCATAACCTTAAATAGAGGTCGTTGGTAAGCTAGGTGGGATCTTTATTGTTAGTTTAATTAACAATATTGTTTCATATATATATTTATTATTATTATCTTTATTCACATGTTATTTTCTATTGTTAGGTTAGTATTCGGATCTAAGAGTAGTTAAAAACCTCCTAAGGTGGTTGAACCTCATGAGATATTGTTAGCATTACTGTCGAAAACGTTGCTAATATGAAGGGTGAACAACTGTTGAATCAACAAATAGTAATAATTTTAGGCTAATATTTTTGTATGACTTAGTGAACATGTAGTTGGAACATTACATTAAACTCGAGGTGTTAGTTACTGGATTGGCATTTATTTGTGATGTGTGAAAGTAACTCGCTTTGACCAGAAGTCTGTGATAAAATTCAGTCTTGTTTCATATCTTTGAAATAAAACAATTTCTCTTTGATTAACCACTTAAGCGATTTATGTCATACATTACAATAAGTATAGTGACAAATGTAACAGTGTTCTTTTTTATATAGTTTTATATGGTTAGTGGTTGTTTTCTGTGCTGCACCAAGAGGCTACCAGAACAGACATTTCAAGAACCTTTAATTCCTGAACTTGTATCACGCAACGAGATTTATAATGATATTCTTAAGAAAAATCATTCACTTTAGACGTTATGGAATATCTTTTGTAAAGATTCTTTGCAGTTTAAAACATTTTGAAGGGCTGGTGTTCTTAAATATGAAAACATCAAGTATTTCAGAATGAAAGAGGTATGAAATGGTAAATTTAAATGTATCTCCTCATGAATCCAACGAATCTTCATTTGAAATTTCGTGAAGATCCTTCAACATGGTAAAAGTAGTGGTTTATAAAAACTCGCAAAAAACAATTGTAGAAACCGCAAAATTGAAGTTTTATACGAATTTCTCTATGGACGTAATGAGCCTACCTACACGTTTTGGAACAGTTCCATTCACACCCTACGAAATATTTATATGGGCATACCAGAGACAGTTCTATTATATTTGTATAGCTAGCGTCAGTGCATTAGATCCGTGTGTGATGTTTTAAAACCGTGATAGGAAATAGAGGTGAAACGGAAAAACGTGACCTCTATTGCAAATCTTCATGCACAGAAGATAAAAAGTTTGCGAAGTTGAGGGCTGCACAATACGTAATGAAAATATTTTTTTCCTGTATCATTGAAGCAAGAATTCCATTATTGTATGATTATTTACAACTGTTAGTTAGGTTTGTTCATTTGCAGTGATTTTCTGTTAATTGGAATCTTAGAATATTAAACATAATATAAATTTCTACATATATGTGAACATGATCATTCGCAAATATTAGGATATATTTCGTTTATTGTATACTGAGGAACAGTGTAAATAATAGCTCACATAATATGTGATGAAATAAAAAGTTGCGTAAATGTTAGTTATAACCCGACTCAGATTACTGAAAGTTTCTGTTCCGTGCCTTCATCAAGTTGAACAATGTGATTATTATTTATATTTATTTTATAAGTCGTTAGTGTAATGTTGATACTGAACACTATATTGTATATATCTTAAATACTCATAGGAAAGGTTGGAAATCAAGTGTTGACTTCCTAGTGTTGCTATTAAATAGTAAAAGTATTATAAAATGATGTTTTGGAACGTAAAAAAAGTACAAGCTTTTGATGGTTTTTGCTAAAATTTTTGTTATATGTGACATCGAGGCCCTAAAATGGTTAATATTTGTTTTAAATGCCAAAAGATACAATTCTCAAACTGCGACTTTAAAGCGTTTTATCGTAAAAAGAATGTATACCAAGGAAAAATTATTGACTTCTTCAATATACTCCTCAGTGGCACAGCGGTATATCTGCGGATTTACACTGCTGAAATCTTGGTTTCGACACCCGTGGTGGGAGAGTACAGATAGCCCATTGTGTTGTTTTGTGCTAAATTCTAAATAAACAATCTTATTAAATACAATCTTTGTTAACTTTCACATGAAAGTTGTTGTTGATTTCGACGTATGGTTAAAAATTTGAAACTGTGTAAGCTCAGTGTGGTTGTTTTCATATTTCAAACAAAGCTACAGGAGGTCTATCTACGCTCGCCGTCACTAACTTAGCAGTGTAAGACTAGAGAGAAGGCAGCGAGTCATCACTACCCACAGCCAGCCAACTCTTTGGTTTCTCTTTTACAAACGAATAATGAGATTGTTCATCACATTATAACACCCTAACGGCTGAAAGGGCGAGCATGTTTGGTGGGACGTAGATTAGAGCTCGCAACCCTCATATTAGGAGTCAACCGCCTTATCCACCCCACCATGCAGGGCCTGACAGAGTAAAGTAGAATTAATGGTGTCGAAGGAGGTACATAAATATAAGCATTCTCAGTCCAGGAACATTTTATAAATTGTGTTTGTTGATTTGGTTTTTTCTGAATACATTCTCAAACTAATGGAATCATATAAATCCACATTTACCATCTTACCTATTCGAATTATCCCCTGATAAGGCAACGAGACAAAGGAGATACCCTAACGTAACTTTTCTATAAAGCAACCAATCCTGTTAGAATTAGAACTAGTCCTACTTAAAAGCCTACAACAAATATATTTTTATTTAAACATAATCTTACTAAGTAGTGGAAATACAATGCCATTATTACATAGTTGAAATATAAGTAATTCAAAAGAACAAAACTATAGCTGTTGAATACACGTGTTGAGCTTGCAATGAATACCCCAGAATAAATAAATATTGTTTTGTTTATATTTACGACCAACTTAAATAAAGAGATGGGAAAACTTTCTGAAACAAAAACGTATGTCGACGTTAATAATGTACTAAATTAACAATAATGTATTTTGATGTTCAATTTAATCGATGTGTTTTATTTCTTTCTTTCTTATTGAAACATTCAATCTTATAACTTTTCATTTTTTGAATGGTGTTACGAAAAGTAAGAAGTAACAATAGATTATATCAGATATGCATCACGGTTAAAGATAACCTGAAGGTGTCTCTTGCCTGAAAGAAAATTTAATTGTACTATTTAATGGTTTGAGATCTACAAACTAAGTGTTTCGGTTCTTTGAGATTTTTGCCATATTGTTCCTTTTTTCAAAAGCTATGTTTCTTTGTAATAACCCGTGCTATTCAGATTTCAAAAAATTAAGAAATTATGATAACATGAATGTAAACATGAGAGTCACATTTTAAAATTTTGTAAAAGTATAATTAGAAAAAAAGTTTACCCTTATTTAATATTTTAAAAAGAAATTTCTTTGTAAAAATATTATGTTCCTTAAGAATCTCGAACTTTTCTGATTCTTCCTTGAAGGGGGGAGTAAAAACTATTATGGTTTCAGAAAACCATGCTTTATTACATTGATCGCGAAAACCATAAACGTTATTAGATCGAAGTGGTTAAAGTACTAAGACCTCACCCAATTACTCTATTCTGTATGAAATACTTGATGTGTTCATATTTAACAAACACTGAACTTTCAAAATGTTTAAAACTGCAAACAATCATTTCAAAAGATATTCCATAATGTCACAAGTGAATAATGTCTTTCACCCCTTTACATAAGATATAGCGTATGTTATTATTTAAAAAAATATCAGTATAAATCTCGTTGTATAAGTCATATATTAAACGTTGTGGAAATGTCTGTTTTGGTAGCCTCCTGGTATAGAACAGTAAACAACCACTAAAAATATAAATCTGTGTAAAAAAAATACTATTATATTTGTCACTATACTTATTGTAATGTGAGACATCCACCGCTTGATTATTCAATCAAATAGAAAGTGTTTTATATCAAAGATAAGAAACAAGACTGAATTTTATCCCATACTTCTGGGCAAAGCAAGTTACTTTGAAACATCACAAATAAAGCCAATCCAGTGAGTAACATCTCCAATTTAATATAATGTTCCAACTAAATGTTTTCAAAGTCATAGAAAGAAGTAACGACAAATTATTAGTACTCGGTGATTCAACATTTGGACTCTCTCGCTATTAGCAACGTTTTCGAGCTTAATGCGAACAGTATCTCAAGAGGTTCAACCACTTAAAGAGCTTTATGACAAGACTTAGATTCGAATACTAAGCTAACAATGGAAAATAACATGTAACTAAAGATAATAATGATAAATAGATATTAAACAATACCGTTGTTTAAACTAACAATAAAGAATCCGCCTAACAAACGCCGTTTTGTTTTATCTTTGTTCAAGTGTGAGGATGTACGATGGGCTATGCGCTTTGTATCTATAGCATAGATCGATTCCAGCATTTTTAGAATTATACGCACTCAAGTTTGCCTTCAAAATCTCGAGCATAACTGATCAACATAAAATATTTATTTCTTTTTTTGTAAAATTGAACTTCAAACATTAAGCTACTGACAAAATCGTAAATTCTTAGTGTTGATATTATGCACAAATACATTTCTATTTATTAATAAATATATAACAGTTGTTGAACATTTTGGTCCCAACGTATAACATTCTATTATATTAAAAGATATATTTGGTTGTTCTGAGCACAGCAAGAATATCCAAAAGTTTTAAAGTATTTTGTAAACAATTGTAAACACTCTTACTTTTACTACAAGAAGAAAAGTACATATTCTCTCTAGATTATATTTTAGGCCTCTCAATAAGTGTCATTACAGATCTAGTTCCCCCTGTTCTTAATACACAATAACATACTCCATTTTCTATTTGCCATAAGCTTCCTTCTCTTAGACTGCATCTACAGTTTGAAGGTAACAGTTTATAGATGTTTCTTCTGATATGTATCAACAGCCATTCGGTTCTGGCAAATCCCTGCCGATATCGTACATTTCTGTTGTAGTCTTCCAAAAAAGGTATCGTTTCATTGGATTCTTCGGTGTTCTCAACAGTTAAGGCTAGGAAATAATGCAATTGTTCTGTGGAAAGTGTTATTTTTGCTATTGAATGCCTGAAATTGTTTCCACGAAGGCTGGAACCAGTAAGCTGTAGTTTTAACGATAAATTTCTACAAGAAGAATTATTCGGACAAGTCTTTGTTATCTGGGGCAGAGATCTTTCTAAAACTGACTTTATAATATTTTCTATGTGGCTCATCCTCGAAGGTTGAGACTGATTTCTAAAAATAGTAAATCAAAGACTAATTAATATTAATACAGTCCTTTAGATATATCTAGAAATGTGTTTTTAACGACATCAACTTTAAATACGTGGTACAAAAATCACTGAGATAAGGTTGAGAAAAGTGTACTTTTATTTTAACTCTTCAGGAACAATGTTTTGAAATAACCTCTTACCGTTTCAGGAGCGTTTGTCACACATATAAAGTTTAAGTATTAGAGAATGTGAGTTATTAAACATGTTCTTATTTGTTCAGTCTCTTCACCAGTGTTTCTAATACTAACAACTATAGTACATTAGATAGAGGAAGAAAAAATAAAATTGAGAACGGCACGTGGATTAAACGACCAGGTCAAAGTGTCTGAAATTCAAGTAGACTCGACTTTAATTTTAAAATATTGACCATAAATGTTTTGTCTATCTCTTCGAAACGAATAATGGATAATAAATAGTATCTTTATATCGTACCCACATGAGAAATAGCGGAACATCTTCAGAAGCATTACATCTCTTGAATACTCAGATGCACAACAAGCTGCTAGGCTACGTCCAGCCAAGAGGGAAAGAACAACAGGTCATAATAATGTATTTTTATACATAAATATATTCGTTTAACTTACCCGAAACAAGTTGTTTTTATAAAAACAATTAGTGTAAATTTTAACAATTATTCCCTGTACTTACTCATTTTGACTTGTATCAGCGAAGGAATGTTCGAGCAATAACATAAAATACGGTAAGTAGGTAACAATCTTCATTTCAATTGGAATTTTCATTTGTCTCGGATGAGCCACCTGATAACTACAACAATTTACACAAAACTTTAACAAAAACGAAGAATAATTTGTACTTTCACTCTTCTTCTCTCTCAGATACTGTGTTTCGATCCGAAAAAACAATAATCTGATATATATATATATTACCTTACAGGAAACAATGGAAACGTAGGTTGTGTTTATTTAGAAAAATCAGAAAAACCTGTTTTTCCATGTCCTGTCGTTTCCGAATGGTTTAGTTTTACTTATAACCGCG
This sequence comes from Tachypleus tridentatus, assembly GCF_004210375.1. Taxonomy (NCBI): domain Eukaryota; kingdom Metazoa; phylum Arthropoda; class Merostomata; order Xiphosura; family Limulidae; genus Tachypleus; species Tachypleus tridentatus. The sequence goes on from NC_134833.1 coordinate 34,016,591, forward strand.
TAAGTTCCTTGTGATAGAATTAACTGACAATTCCCGAAAATATTCGGTAACTAATATTTCAATATTTACAAGAAACGTAAACTACTTAGTGATGTCCAACTCTGATTGGCGCGTGTTCCAAAAAATATTACTTATACCACATCGTCATTCGTCGACTGAAGCTATTACATTGCATTAAATCCTTATTCGTGTGCTTCTGTACAGTTAACGAAAAGATTGTGTGTGTGTATGTATCAGAAACCTGCATTCTGAGATCATTATTTGTAAATTTAAATGCGACACTTTTATTCAATCACGTGTTCTCAACTAAGAATTTTTCTTTAATCCAAAGTTCAGATTATAAAAAAACAAAACCTCTAAACACTTTACAGCTGAAAACTATATTTTTAGTAATAACTTTGCTCCAATAACTGCGTCCACTCATTGCTGAAAAAATATTTCTCTTCGTAAGAATACAGTGGTTTAATTATAATTTAAATGAATGATCACTGTAGGAAAAAAAAACGCTCCCTTCTGAAAAAATTAAATCTCAAATGACATTCCTGTCCCATATATTTTGTTCGTGATAAATTCTCCACAATTAGATATTTCTGTCACAATTCTTTGTGATGAAGAATATTTGTGTGGCTACTTGTTCAACGATTTAAGCACAAAATACATCACATTACGATGAAGACAGCCTTCTCTCCAGTTTTCTTCGTGGTAGCAGAAAACCCAACCTGCAGAACGTTTTGGTGAGTGACTAATCACACCACGAGGAAATCCAAAGAAGCGCTCTCGTCTACAAACCAAAGGACTCGACAATGATAGATACAATTTTTTATCCATAAGTACAATCATGATGAAACTAAACGTGTCTCCGACTACTGTCAGTAAGATAATAAACAACGTTTTAAAGTTTACAGACTCGGCATGGCCAGGTGGTTAAGGCGCTCGTCAAGTCATCTGAGGGACGTGGGTTTTAATCCACGTAACACCAAACATTTATACCCTTTCAATGTTCTGGAGCATTTTCAAGTGTCGGTCAATCCCACTATTATATTTGTCACTATACTCATGGTAATGTATGGCATAAATCGCTTAAGTATTTAATCAAATAGAAATTGAAAGATATTTCAAAGATATGAAACAAAACTGAATTTTATCTTCTGGTCAAAGCAAGTAACTTTCAAACATCACAAATAAAAGCTTATCCAATGAGTAACATCTCGAGTTTTAATATAATGTTCGAACTAAATATTTTCAAAGTCATAGAAGAAAAAGCAAGGTAAAATTATTAGTATTCGTTTGTTCAACAGTTGGACCCCACCGCTATTAGCAACGTTTTCGGCCTAAATGCTAACAATATCTTACGAGGTTCAACCACCTTAGGAGGTTTTTAACTAGTCTTAGACCCGTATACTAAGCTAACAATGGAAAATAACATGTAAATAAAGAAAATAATGATAAATATATATGAAACAATACTGTTAATTAAACTAACAATAAAGAACCTGTCTAACTTACATACGCTCTCTATCTAAGATTTTCATGCTGTGACCAGGAAACCATACCTACTCTGAAAATAACTGTTTTAACTAAAAAAAGCAGAATGTGAGTATAGGTTCAAGGTCTAGATGAACATTATAAATTCTTAGGCTGTCTAATCTGGTGTTAGAAACACAGATCCTTCAAATAACGTTAACATAAATCATAAATTTGTATTACCTTCTCATGAACAAAAGAAATTTTCACGCCAAATTTCGTGAAGATCCATAAACAGGGCAAAGTAATGGTTAAAAAAAACCCGCAAACGCTGTTGTAAAATCGTATTGGTTGAGAATATGTGATTGAATAAAAGTGTCACATATTAGCATCAAGTTAGATAGATTCAGCTAACAGTAGTATGTATATATGAAATATGTGTGTGTTCATTTAATGGTTAATGAAAGAGATGTAGGTATAATATTTCCGTACAATTAAATTTAAAACCGTGCAATTTTGACAGCGTTTACAAACACCAATTTATTGTTAAATGAACGAGCTGTGTTTCTGGTAGAGATTAGACAGCCTAAAGTTTTATAATGTTCATCTAAACCCTAAACCCAAGCTTACATTCTGCTTTTATTAGATAAAACAGTTACCATTCAAAAATGAAAAGTTATAAGATTGAATGTTTCAATAAGAAAGAAAGAGATAAAACACATCGGTTAAATTGAACATCAAAATACGTTATTGTTAATTTAGTACATTATTAACGTCGACATGCGTTTTGTTTCAGAAAGTTTTCTCATCTTTTTTTTTGTTTAGGTTGGTCGTAAATATAAAACTAAACAATATTTATTTATTCTTGGGTATTCGTTGCAAGCTCAACACGTGTATTCAACAGCTATATTTTTGTTCTTTTGAATTACTTATATTTCAAGTAAAATGCAATTCATGAGTTCCCAACAATAAGAGTGTGCAAAATGTTCTTTCTGAATTTTCTTCGTTCTTATCAGATTACGAAATTTTCGAAACCTAAACGAAAAGAAACAAAGAAATTAAACAGAAGAATGAAAAACAGATAAAAAAATTAGCTTAGAGTCTAGATATCATTTAGTAATTATCTCATTTACCACAAGTTATTGTTCTGAAGATAGAATACAGCCGTGTTGACTTTTCATGCACATTTTACACCACAAATTAAGAAACCAATGCCCGTTATTGTTGTTTAATTTGATAATAAATATTTTATACATTCAAAGATAAAGGTAATTCATTGTTGTCGATTTTTTGTTTTGGTTTGTTGTAAGAGACAAAACTAATAATGGGCTTTCTTTGATGTGAGTACGAATGGTATCGTAACATAGTTTTCAATATAACCTTTCAGACTTACCGTTCTGCCACGGAGAGGCCTTTATGTTTTGCTTGTTTTTTTATTTAGAATAAAAAAAACTGAACATATGCTCTTCTTACCACGTGTATCGAAACCCGGTTTTTAGTAGCGTGAATCCGCAGATAAAACCACTATACCACTGGGAGGCGTTTGTGGTTTGTCTACAACGGTTTTCGATTGGTGTCTTTTTTTTTTTTTGCATCCGTTGTTATTTTAATATATATGAAAATATTAAATGTTAATAAGTTTTTATAGCATGGAATAACATTGTAATTAAAAGCTACATCAAACTTATAATGACATCAGTAATAAATATACGGACAAGTGAGATATATTATAAGAAAAAACAAAGTGACAAAAAGAGAGAAAAATGGCTAACCACATAGAAAACAAGCAATGAAATCCTAATGCTTCCAAAAGGTGAATCGCCTTCTTTACCTTAGAAGAAGACAGGCACATAGCTATTTTAAAGCAATATATATGAGTAAGTGATATGGTTTATAATGAAGCATACTAGATCCTGATTTGTTTCTTAAGTTTGTTTGGAATATTCCTACAAAGCTACTCGGGGGATACTTGCGCTAGCCGTTTCTAAAGTCAAATTCATAAGCTAAAAGAAAGCACCTAGTCAACAGCTCAACGCCACCTGTTTGGCTACTCTAGTAGGATAGTGGGATTTGACTGTCACACTTATAACGCATTGACAGCCCCAAAGTGCGTAACCAGATATTTTAATGTTGAGGTAAATTATAGATATGTATAAAAGTAATATTCAAACAATTAGTTTTGATTTATTTAATGAGAGATTAAGTAAATATGTTGTTTGTTTGGTTTTTCTATTTCGCGCAAAGCTACTCAAGGATCATCTGCGCTAACCTTCCCTAATTCAGTAACATAAGACAAGTGGGAAGGCAGCTAGTCATCGCCACCCACCGTCAACTATTGGGCTACTCTTTTAACAACCAGTAGATGGATTGACTAAACATGTATACCCTTTCAACGTTTTGTGTTACGGGGATTAAAACCCACATCCCTCAGATTACGAGACGAGCGCCTAAACCATCTGGCCCTGCCGGGTCTGTAAAGTGTAAAACGTTGTTTATTATCTTACTGACAACAGTGAAAGACACGATTAGTTTCATCATAATTGTAATTATGGTAAAATAATGTATCTTTTCTTATCGAGTCCTTCGCTTTGTAGACGAGGGCGCTTCTTTGGATTTTCTCGTAATGTAATTGGTCACTCACCAAAACGTTTTGCAGGTTGGGTTTTCTGCTTCCACGATGAAAACTGGAGAGAAGGCTGTCTTCATCGTAATGTGATGTATTTTGTGCTTAAATCGTTGAATAAGTAGCTACACAAATATTCTTCATCACAAAGAATTGTGACAGAAATATCTAATGGTGGAGAATTTATCACGAACGAAATATATGGGACAGGAATGTCATTTGAGATTTAATTTTTTTAGTGGGGAGCATTTTTTTTTGTCCTACAGTGATCATTCACGTGGAGCATAATTAAACCACTGTATTGTTACGAAGAGAAATATTTTTTCAGCAATGAGTGGACACAGTTATTGGAGCAAAGTTATTACTAAAAATGTAGTTTTGAGCTGTAAAATGCCTGGAGGTTTTTTTTTTTTTACAATTTGAACTTTGGATTGAAGAAAAGTTCTTGGTTTAGAACTCATGATAGGATAAAAGTATCGCATTTAAATTTACAAATGATGATCTCAGAATGCAGGTTTCTGATACAAACACACACTAATTTTTTTGTTACGAAGCAGAAGCACACGAATAAGGATTTAATGCAATGTAATAGCTTCAGTCGACGAATGACGATGTAGTATAAGTAATATTTTTTGGAACACGCGCCAATCAGAGTTTGACATCACTAAGTAGTTTACGTTTCTTGTAAATATTGAAATATTAGTTACCGAATATTTTCAGAAATTGTCAATTAATTCTATAACAAGGAACTTACGCGGTTATAAGTAAAACTAAACGACAGGACATGAATAAACACGTTTTTTTTGTTATATCAAATAAACACAACCTACGTTTCTATTGTTTCCTGTACAGTAGTACATATATATATATATATACGTATATCAGTTGATTTTTATTCGGATCGAAACACAGTATCTGAGAGAGAAGAAGAGAGAAAGTACAAATTACTTTTCGTTTTTGTTAAAATTTTGTGTAAATTGTCGTAGATACCAGGTGGCTCATCCGAGGCAAATGAAAATTGAAATTCAAATGAAGATTGTTACCTACTTACCGTATTTTATGTTATTGCTCGAACATTCCTTCGCTGATACAAGTCAAAATGAGTAAGTACAGGGAATATTTGTTAAAATTTACTCTAATTGTTTTTTAAAAAAACTTATTCCGGGTCCGTTTAGCGATTATATTTATGTATAAGAATACATTATTATGGTCTGTTGTTCTTTCCTTCTGGGCTGGACGTAGCCTAGCAGCTTGTTGTGCATCTCAGGATTGAAGAGATGTAATGCTTCTGAAGATGCTCCGCTATTTCAGATGTGGGTACGGTATAAAGATACCATTTATTATCCATTATTCGAAGAGTTAAACAAAACATTTGTGATCAATATTTTAAAATTGAAGTCGAATCTACTTGAGTTCCAGACACTTTGACCTGGTCGTTTAGTCAACGTGCCGTTCTCAATTTTATTTTTTCTTCCTCTATCTAATGTACTATAATTGTTAGTATTACAAACAGTAGTGAAGAGACTGAATAAATAAGAACATGTTTAATAACTCACATTCTCTAATACTGAGTTACCTTTATCTTTGTGACAAACATAATTCCACAAACGCTCCTGAAACGGTAAGAGGTTATTTCAAAACATTCTTCCTGAAAAGTTAAAATAAAAGTACACTTTTCTCAACCTTACTTCAGTGATTTTTGTACTACGTATTTAAAGGTGATGTCGTTAAAAACACATTGCTAGATATATCTAAAGGACTGTATTAATATTAATTAGTCTTTGATTTACTATTTTCAGAAATCAGACTCAATCTTCGAGGATGAGCTACATAGAAAATATTATAAAGTCAGTTTTAGAAAGATCTCTGCCCCAGATAACAAAGACATGTCCGAATAATTCTTCTTGTAGAAATTTATCGTTAAAACTACAGCTTACTGGTTCCAGCCTTCGTGGAAACAATTTCAGGCATTCAATAGCAAAAATAACACTTTCCACAGAACAATTGCATTATTTCCTAGCCTTAACTGTTGAGAACACTGAAGATTCCAATGAAACGATACCTTTTTTGGAAGACTACAACAGAAATGTACGATATCGGCAGGGATTTGCCAGAACCGAGTGGCTGTTGATACATATCAGAAGAAACATCTATAAACTGTTACCTTCAAACTGTAGATGCAGTCTAAGAGAAGGAAGCTTATGGCAAATAGAAAATGGAGTATGTTATTGTGTATTAAGAACAGGGGGAACTAGATCTGTAATGACACTTATTGAGAGGCCTAAAATATAATCTAGACAGAATATGTACTTTTCTTCTTGTTGTAAAAGTAAGAGTGTTTACAATTGTTTACAAAATACTTTAAAACTTTTGGATATTCTTGCTGTGCTCAGAACAACCAAATATATCTTTTAATATAATAGAATGTTATACGTTGGGACCAAAATGTTCAACAACTGTTATATATTTATTAATAAATAGAAATGTATTTGTGTATAATATCAAAACTAGGAATTTACGATCTTATCAGTAGCTTAATGTTTGAAGTTGAATTTTATAAAAATTAAATAAATACCTTATGTTGATCAGTTATCCTCGAGATTTTGGAGGCAAACGTGAGGACGTATAATGCCAAAAATATTGGAATCGATCTATACTGTGGGTAAAGCGATGGTACATCCTTACACTTTAACAAAGATAAAAGAAAAATGCGTGCTTCAAACGGTAAAGACATTAGTAAGTAGCGTCTTTTCAATCAGGAAAGAAACAAACGGAGGTTAAAGCGAATTTAGTGGTAATTGTAGTTTGTGTTACGATTTGGATAAAAAACATAATAAAGAGGTTATTGTTACTAGAGATGAATATTTTAGTAGTTTCGTTTAAATACTATTTAGATATTGAAATGAGCGACACAATGGACTATCTACGTGTTCCCGCAACAAGGTATTAAAACTACATTTTCTTCGCGTTTTTCGTCCCCAGACTTCCGGGTGTGGCACTGGGAGGGAGAGGAATATCACGATAGAAATGATAGTTTTTTTTTGAAGTTAAGTTGTAAGAATGGAAATCTTTATTTGGAAAATTTTATCTTTATAAGGGGTAAGAAGTACCGATAATACACAAAAACATTTAACCACGTTGAACAACTGATGTAGAATTCTTATATCGTATTACATGTTTTACTTGTAAGGCGACTCCCAGTGGCAATTACTTGTAAACTTAAATTGAGCTGAAAAAGAAAAATAATAAATAAAAAACAAACATAAAATAGTTTAAATCAAAAAGGTTTTAAAGGTTATAAAAATGTTACATATTAACATCACGTCAGGTAGATTCATCTAACCGAAGTGTGAATATGTGAAATATGTGTATGTTCATTTAAGGGTTAATGACAGAGATATCAGGATAATATTTTGGTAAAATTATATTTAAAACCGTGCAATTTTGACAGTGTTTACAAACACCAATTTAAGGTTGAATGAATGAGGTGTGTTTCTAATACAGATTAGACAGCCTAAAGTTTTATAATGTTCATCTAGACCTTGAACCTATGCTCATATTCTGCTTTTATTAGTTAAAACAATTTTTTCTTCAGATTGTGCATATGGTTTCCTGGTCACAGTATCATAACCTTAAATAGAGGTCGTTGGTAAGCTAGGTGGGATCTTTATTGTTAGTTTAATTAACAATATTGTTTCATATATATATTTATTATTATTATCTTTATTCACATGTTATTTTCTATTGTTAGGTTAGTATTCGGATCTAAGAGTAGTTAAAAACCTCCTAAGGTGGTTGAACCTCATGAGATATTGTTAGCATTACTGTCGAAAACGTTGCTAATATGAAGGGTGAACAACTGTTGAATCAACAAATAGTAATAATTTTAGGCTAATATTTTTGTATGACTTAGTGAACATGTAGTTGGAACATTACATTAAACTCGAGGTGTTAGTTACTGGATTGGCATTTATTTGTGATGTGTGAAAGTAACTCGCTTTGACCAGAAGTCTGTGATAAAATTCAGTCTTGTTTCATATCTTTGAAATAAAACAATTTCTCTTTGATTAAACACTTAAGCGATTTATGTCATACATTACAATAAGTATAGTGACAAATGTAACAGTGTTCTTTTTTATATAGTTTTATATGGTTAGTGGTTGTTTTCTGTGCTGCACCAAGAGGCTACCAGAACAGACATTTCAAGAACCTTTAATTCCTGAACTTGTATCACGCAACGAGATTTATAATGATATTCTTAAGAAAAATCATTCACTTTAGACGTTATGGAATATCTTTTGTAAAGATTCTTTGCAGTTTAAAACATTTTGAAGGGCTGGTGTTCTTAAATATGAAAACATCAAGTATTTCAGAATGAAAGAGGTATGAAATGGTAAATTTAAATGTATCTCCTCATGAATCCAACGAATCTTCATTTGAAATTTCGTGAAGATCCTTCAACATGGTAAAAGTAGTGGTTTATAAAAAACTCGCAAAAACAATTGTAGAAACCGCAAAATTGAAGTTTCATATGTATTTCTCTATGGACGTAATGAGCCTACCTACACGTTTTGGAAAAGTTCCATTCACACCCTACGAAATATTTATATGGGCATACCAGAGACAGTTCTATTATATTTGTATAGCTAGAGCCAGTGCATTAGATCTGTGTGTGATGTTTTAAAACCGTGATAGGAAATAGAGGTGAAACGGTAAAACGTGACCTCTATTGCAAATCTTCATGCACAGAAGATAAAAAGTTTGCGAAGTTGAGGGCTGCACAATACGTAATGAAAATATTTTTTCCTGTATCATTGAAGCAAGAATTCCATTATTGTATGATTATTTACAACTGTTACTTAGGTTTGTTCATTTGCAGTGATTTTCTGTTAATTGGAATCTTAGAATATGAAACATAATATAAATTTCTACATATATGTGAACATGATCATTCGCAAATATTAGGATATATTTCGTTTATTGTATACTGAGGAACAGTGTAAAAAATAGCTTACATAATATGTGATGAAATAAAAAAAGTTGCGTAAATGTTAGTTATAACCCGACTCAGATTACTGAAAGTTTCTGTTCCGTGCCTTCATCAAGTTGAACAATGTGATTATTATTTATATTTATTTTATAAGTCGTTAGTGTAATGCTGATACTGAACACTATATTGTATATATCTTAAATACTCATAGGAAAGGTTAGAAATCAAGTGTTGACTTCCTAGTGTTGCTATTAAATAGTAAAATTATTATAAAATGATGTTTTGGAACGTAAAAAAAGTACAAGCTTTTGATGGTTTTTGCTAAAATTTTTGTTATATGTGACATCGAGGCCCTAAAATGGTTAATATTTGTTTCAAATGCCAAAAGATACAATTCTCAAACTGCGACTTTAAAGCGTTTTATCGTGAAAAGAATGTATACCAAGGAAAAATTATTGACTTCTTCAATATACTCCTCAGTGGCACAGCGGTATATCTGCGGATTTACACTGCTAAAATCTTGGTTTCGACACCCGTAGTGGGAGAGTACAGATAGCCCATTGTGTAGTTTTGTGCTAAATTCTAAATAAACAATCTTATTAAATAAAATCTTTGTTAACTTTCACATGAAAGTTGTTGTTGATTTCGACGTATGGTTAAAAATTTGAAACTGTGTAAGCTCAGTGTGGTTGTTTTCATATTTCAAACAAAGCTACAGGAGGTCTATCTACGCTCGCCGTCACTAACTTAGCAGTGTAAGACTAGAGAGAAGGCAGCGAGTCATCACTACCCACAGCCAGCCAACTCTTTGGTTTCTCTTTTACAAACGAATAATGAGATTGTTCATCACATTATAACACCCTAACGGCTGAAAGGGCGAGCATGTTTGGTGGGACGTAGATTAGAGCTCGCAACCCTCATATTAGGAGTCAACCGCCTTATCCACCTCACCATGCAGGGCCTGACAGAGTAAAGTAGAATTAATGGTGTCGAAGGAGGTACATAAATATAAGCATTCTCAGTCCAGGAACATTTTATAAATTGTGTTTGTTGATTTGGTTTTTCTGAATACATTCTCAAACTAATGGAATCATATAAATCCACATTTACCATCTTACCTATTCGAATTATCCCCTGATAAGGCAACGGGACAAAGGAGATACCCTAACGTAACTTTCCTATAAAGCAAGCTATCCTGTTAGAATTAGAACTAGTCCTACTTAAAAGCCTACAACAAATATATTTTTATTTAAACATAATCTTACTAAGTAGTGGAAATACAATGCCATTATTACATAGTTGAAATATAAGTAATTCAAAAGAACAAAAATATAGCTGTTGAATACACGTGTTGAGCTTGCAACGAATACCCCAGAATAAATAAATATTGTTTTGTTTTATATTTACGACCAACTTAAATAAAGAGATGGGAAAACTTTCTGAAACAAAAACGTATGTCGACGTTAATAATGTACTAAATTAACAATAATGTATTTTGATGTTCAGTTTAATCGATGTGTTTTATTTCTTTCTTTCTTATTGAAACATTCAATCTTATAACTTTTCATTTTTTGAATGGTGTTACTAAAAGTAAGAAGTAACAATAGATTATATCAGATATGCATCACGGTTAAAGATAACCTGAAGATGTCTCTTGCCTGAAAGAAAATTTAATTGTACTATTTAATGGTTTGAGATCTACAAACTAAGTGTTTCGGTTCTTTGAGATTTTTGCCATATTGTTCCTTTTTTCAAAAGCTATGTTTCTTTGTAATAACCCGTGCTATTGAGATTTCAAAAAATTAAGAAATTATGATAACATGAATGTAAACATGAGAGTCACATTTTAAAATTTTGTAAAAGTATAATTAGAAAAAAGTTTACCCTTATTTAATATTTTAAAAAGAAATTTCTTTGTAAAAATATTATGTTCCTTAAGAATCTCGAACTTTTCTGATTCTTCCTTGAAGGGGGGAGTAAAACTATTATGGTTTCAGAAAACCATGCTTTATTACATTGATCGCGAAAACCATAAACGTTATTAGATCGAAGTGGTTAAAGTACTAAGACCTCACCCAATTACTCTATTCTGTATGAAATACTTGATGTGTTCATATTTAACAAACACTGAACTTTCAAAATGTTTAAAACTGCAAACAATCATTTCAAAAGATATTCCATAATGTCACAAGTGAATAATGTCTTTCACACCCTTTACATAAGATATAGCGTATGTTATTATTTAAAAAAAATATCGGTATAAATCTCGTTGTATAAGTCATATATTAAACGTTGTGGAAATGTCTGTTTTGGTAGCCTCCTGGTATAGAACAGTAAACAACCACTAAAAATATAAATCTGTGTAAAAAAAAATACTATTATATTTGTCACTATACTTATTGTAATGTGAGACATCCACCGCTTGATTGTTTCAATCAATCTTTCAATCAAATAGAAAGTGTTTTATATCAAAGATAAGAAACAAGATGGAATTTTATCCCATACTTCTGGGCAAAGCAAGTTACTTTGAAACATCACAAATAAAAGCCAATCCAGTGAGTAACATCTCCAATTTAATATAATGTTCCAACTAAATGTTTTCAAAGTCATAGAAAGAAGTAACGACAAATTATTAATACTCGGTGATTCAACATTTGGACTCTCTCGCTATTAGCAACGTTTTCGAGCTTAATGCGAACAGTATCTCAAAAGGTTCACCCACCTAAAGAGCTTTATGACAAGACTTAGATTCGAATACTAAGCTAACAATGGAAAATAACATGTAACTAAAGATAATAATGATAAATAGATATTAAACAATACCGTTGTTTAAACTAACGATAAAGAACACGTCTAACAAACGCCGTTTTGTTTTATCTTTGTTCAAGTGTGAGGATGTACGATGGGCTATGCGCTTTGTATCTATAGCATAGATCGATTCCAGCATTTTTAGAATTATACGCACTCACGTTTGCCTCCAAAATCTCGAGGATAACTGATCAACATAAGGTATTTATTTAATTTTTATAAAATTCAACTTCAAACATTAAGCTACTGATAAGATCGTAAATTCCTAGTTTTGATATTATACACAAATATATTTCTATTTATTAATAAATATATAACAGTTGTTGAAAAGTTTGGTCCCAACGTATAACATTCTATCACATTAAAACAGGTATTTGGTTGTTATTAGCACAGCAAAAATATCCAAAAGTTTTAAAGTATTTTGTAAACAATTGTAAACACTCTTACTTTTACTACAAGAAGAAAAGTACATATTCTCTCTAGATTATATTTTAGGCCTCTCAATAAGTGTCATTACAGATCTAGTTCCCCCCTGTTCTTAATACACAATAACATACTCCATTTTCTATTTGCCATAAGCTTCCTTCTCTTAGACTGCATCTACAGTTTGAAGGTAACAGTTTATAGATGTTTCTTCTGATATGTATCAACAGCCACTCGGTTCTGGCAAATCCCTGCCGATATCGTACATTTCTGTTGTAGTCTTCCAAAAAAGGTATCGTTTCATTGGAATCTTCAGTGTTCTCAACAGTTAAGGCTAGGAAATAATGCAATTGTTCTGTGGAAAGAGTTATTTTTGCTATTGAATGCCTGAAATTGTTTCCACGAAGGCTGGAACCAGTAAGCTGTAGTTTTAACGATAAATTTCTACAAGAAGAATTATTCGGACAGGTCTTTGATATCTGGGGCAGAGATCTTTTTAAAACTGACTTTATAATATTTTCTATGTGGCTCATCCTCGAAGGTTGAGTCTGATTTCTGAAAATAGTAAATCAAAGACTAATTAATATTAATACAGTCCTTTAGATATATCTAGAAATGTGTTTTTAACGACATCAACTTTAAATACGTGGTACAAAAATCACTGAGGTAAGGTTGAGAAAAGTGTACTTTTATTTTAACTCTTCAGGAACAATGTTTTGAAATAACCTCTTACCGTTTCAGGAGCGTTTGGGGACTTATGTTTGTCACACATATAAAGTTTAAGTATTAGAGAATGTGAGTTATTAAACATGTTCTTATTTGTTCAGTCTCTTCACTAGTGTTTCTAATACTAACAACTATAGTACATTAGATAGAGGAAGAAAAAATAAAATTGAGAACGGCACGTGGATTAAACGACCAGGTCAAAGTGTCTGAAATTCAAGTAGACTCGACTTTAATTTTAAAATATTGACCATAAATGTTTTGTCTATCTCTTCGAAACGAATAATGGATAATAAATGGTATCTTTATATCGTACCCACATGAGAAATAGCGGAACATCTTCAGAAGCATTACATCTCTTGAATACTCAGATGCACAACAAGCTGCTAGGCTACGTCCAGCCAAGAGGGAAAGAACAACAGATCATAATAATGTATTTTTATACATAAATATATTCGTTTAACTTACCCGGAACAAGTTGTTTTTATAAAAACAACTAGAGTAAATTTTAACAATTATTCCCTGTACTTACTCATTTTGACTTGTATCAGCGAAGGAATGTTCGAGCAATAACATAAAATACGGTAAGTAGGTAACAATCTTCATTTGAATTGGAATTTTCATTTGTCTCGGATGAGCCACCTGATAACTACAACAATTTACACAAAACTTTAACAAAACGAAGAATAATTTGTACTTTCACTCTTCTTCTCTCTCAGATACTGTGTTTCGATCCGAAAAAACAATCATCTGATATATATATATTACCTTACAGGAAACAATGGAAACGTAGGTTGTGTTTATTTAGAAAAATCAGAAAAACCTGTTTTTCCATGTCCTGTCGTTTCCGAATGGTTTAGTTTTACTTATAACCGCGTAAGTTCCTTGTGATAGAATTAACTGACAATTCCCGAAAATATTCGGTAACTAATATTTCAATATATACAAGAAACGTAAACTACTTAGTGATGTCAAACTCTGATTGGCGCGTGTTCCAAAAAATATTACTTATACCACATCGTCATTCGTCGACTGAAGCTATTACATTGCATTAAATCCTTATTCGTGTGCTTCTGCACAGTTAACGAAAAGATTGTGTGTGTGTATGTATCAGAAACCTGCATTCTGAGATCATTATTTGTAAATTTAAATGCGACACTTTTATTCAATCACGTGTTCTCAACCAAGAACTTTTCTTTAATCCAAAGTTCAGATTATAAAAAAAACAAAACCTCTAAACACTTTACAGGTCAAAACTAAAATTTTAGTAATAACTCTGTTCCAATAACTGCGTCCACTCATTGCTGAAAAAATATTTCTCTTCGTAACAATACAGTGGCTTAATTATAATTTAAGTGAATGATCACTGTAGGAAAAAAAAAACGCTCCCTTCTGAAAAAATTAAATCTCAAATGACATTCCTGTCCCATATATTTCGTTCGTGATAAATTCTCCACAATTAGATATTTCTGTCACAATTCTTTGTGATGAAGAATATTTGTGTAGCTATTTATTCAACGATTTAAGCACAAAATACATCACATTACGATGAAGACAGCCTTCTCTCCAGTTTTCTTCGTGGTAGCAGAAAACACAACCTGCAGAACGTTTTGGTGAGTGACTAATCACACCACGAGGAAATCCAAAGAAGCGCTCTCGTCTACAAACCAAAGGACTCGACAATGAAAGATACAATTTTTTATCCATAATTACAATCATGATGAAACTAAACGTGTCTCCGACTACTGTCAGTAAGATAATAAACAACGTTTTAAAGTTTACACACTCGGCATGGCCAGGTGGTTAAGGCGCTCGTCAAGTCATCTGAGGGACGTGGGTTTTAATCCACGTAACACCAAACATTTATACCCTTTCAATGTTCTGGAGCATTTTCAAGTGTCGGTCAATCCCACTATTATATTTGTCACTATACTCATGGTAATGTATGGCATAAATCGTTTAAGTATTTAATCAAATAGAAATTGAAAGATATTTCAAAGATATGAAACAAAACTGAATTTTATCTTCTGGTCAAAGCAAGTAACTTTCAAACATCACAAATAAAAGCTTATCCAATGAGTAACATCTCGAGTTTAATATAATGTTCCAACTAAATATTTTCAAAGTCATAGAAGAAAAAGCAAGGTAAAATTATTAGTATTCGTTTGTTCAACAGTTGGACACCACCGCTATTAGCAACGTTTTCGGCCTAAATGCTAACAATATCTTACGAGGTTCAACCACCTTAGGAGGTTTTTAACTAGTCTTAGACCCGTATACTAAGCTAACAATGGAAAATAACATGTAAATAAAGAAAATAATGATAAATATATATGAAACAATACTGTTAATTAAACTAACAATAAAGAACCCGTCTAACTTACATACGCTCTCTATCTAAGATTTTCATGCTGTGACCAGGAAACCATACGTACAGTCTGAAAATAACTGTTTTAACTAAGAAAAGCAGAATGTGAGTATAGGTTCAAGGTCTAGATGAACATTATAAATTTTTAGGCTGTCTAATCTGGTGTTAGAAACACAGATCCTTCAAATAACGTTAACATAAATCATAAATTTGTATTACCTTCTCATGAACAAAAGAAATTTTCACGCCAAATTTCGTGAAGATCCATAAACAGGGCAAAGTAATGGTTAAAAAAACCCGCAAACGCTGTTGTAAAATCGTATTGGTTGAGAATATGTGATTGAATAAAAGTGTCACATATTAGCATCAAGTTAGATAGATTCAGCTAACAGTAGTATGTATATATGAAATATGTGTGTGTTCATTTAATGGTTAATGAAAGAGATGTAGGTATAATATTTCCGTACAATTAAATTTAAAACCGTGCAATTTTGACAGCGTTTACAAACAGCAATTTATTGTTAAATGAACGAGCTGTGTTTCTGGTAGAGATTAGACAGCCTAAAGTTTTATAATGTTCATCTAAACCCTAAACCCAAGCTTACATTCTGCTTTTATTAGATAAAACAGTTACCATTCAAAAAATGAAAAGTTATAAGATTGAATGTTTCAATAAGAAAGAAAGAGATAAAACACATCGGTTAAATTGAACATCAAAATACGTTATTGTTAATTTAGTACATTATTAACGTCGACATGCGTTTTTGTTTCAGAAAGTTTTTCTCATCTTTTTTTGTTTAGGTTGGTCGTAAATATAAAACTAAACAATATTTATTTATTCTTGGGTATTCGTTGCAAGCTCAACACGTGTATTCAACAGCTATATTTTTGTTCTTTTGAATTACTTATATTTCAAGTAAAATGCAATTCATGAGTTCCCAACAATAAGAGTGTGCAAAATGTTCTTTCTGAATTTTCTTCGTTCTTATCAGATTACGAAATTTTCGAAACCTAAACGAAAAGAAACAAAGAAATTAAACAGAAGAATGAAAAACAGATAAAAAAATTAGCTTAGAGTCTAGATATCATTTAGTAATTATATAATTATCTCATTTACCACAAGTTATTGTTCTGAAGATAGAATACAGCCGTGTAGACTTTTCATGCACATTTTACACCACAAATTAAGAAACCAATGCCCGTTATTGTTGTTTAATTTGATAATAAATATTTTATACATTCAAAGATAAAGGTAATTCATTGTTGTCGATTTTTGTTTTGATTTGTTGTAAGAGACAAAACTAATAATGGGCTTTCTTTGATGTGAGTACGAATGGTATCGTAACATAGTTTTCAATATAACCTTTCAGACTTACCGTTCTGCCACGGAGAGGCCTTTATGTTTTGCTTGTTTTTTATTTAGAAAAAAAAAAACTGAACATATGCTCTTCTTACCACATGTATCGAAACCCGGTTTTAGTAGCGTGAATCCGCAGATAAAACCACTATACCACTGGGAGGCGTTTGTGGTTTGCCTACAACGGTTTTCGATTGGTGTCTTTTTTTTTTTTTGCATCCGTTGTTATTTTAATATATATGAAAATATTAAATGTTAATAAGTTTTTATAGCATGGAATAACATTGTAATTAAAAGCTACATCAAACTTATAATGACATCAGTAATAAATATACGGACAAGTGAGATATATTATAAGAAAAAACAAAGTGACAAAAAGAGAGAAAAATGGCTAACCACATAGAAAACAAGCAATGAAATCCTAATGCTTCCAAAAGGTGAATCGCCTTCTTTACCTTAGAAGAAGACAGGCACATAGCTATTTTAAAGCAATATATATGAGTAAGTGATATGGTTTATAATGAAACATACTAGATCCTGATTTGTTTCTTAAGTTTGTTTGGAATATTCCTATAAAGCTACTCGGGGGATACTTGCGCTAGCCGTTTCTAAAGTCAAATTCATAAGCTAAAAAGAAAGCACCTAGTCAACAGCTCAACGCCATCTGTTTGGCTACTCTAATAGGATAGTGGGATTTGACTGTCACACTTATAACGCATTGACAGCCCCAAAGTGCGTAACCAGATATTTTAATGTTGAGGTAAATTATAGATATGTATAAAAGTAATATTCAAACAATTAGTTTTGATTTATTTAATGAGAGATTAAGTAAATATGTTGTTTGTTTGGTTTTTCTATTTCGCGCAAAGCTACTCAAGGATCATCTGCGCTAACCTTCCCTAATTCAGTAACATAAGACAAGTGGGAAGGTAGCTAGTCATCGCCACCCACCGTCAACTATTGGGCTACTCTTTTAACAACCAGTAGATGGATTGACTAAACATGTATACCCTTTCAACGTTTTGTGTTACGGGGATTAAAACCCACATCCCTCAGATTACGAGACGAGCGCCTAAACCATCTGGCCCTGCCGGGTCTGTAAAGTGTAAAACGTTGTTTATTATCTTACTGACAGCAGTGAAAGACACGATTAGTTTCATCATAATTGTAATTATGGTAAAATAATGTATCTTTTCTTATCGAGTCCTTCGCTTTGTAGACGAGGGCGCTTCTTTGGATTTTCTCGTAATGTAATTGGTCACTCACCAAAACGTTTTGCAGGTTGGGTTTTCTGCTTCCACGATGAAAACTGGAGAGAAGGCTGTCTTCATCGTAATGTGATGTATTTTGTGCTTAAATCGTTGAATAAGTAGCTACACAAATATTCTTCATCACAAAGAATTGTGACAGAAATATCTAATGGTGGAGAATTTATCACGAACGAAATATATGGGACAGGAATGTCATTTGAGATTTAATTATTTCAGTGGGGAGCGTTTTTTTTTTTCCTACAGTGATCATTCACTTAAATTATAATTAAGCCACTGTATTGTTACGAAGAGAAATATTTTTTTCAGCAATGAGTGGACACAGTTATTGGAGCAAAGTTATTACTAAAAATGTAGTTTTGAGCTGTAAAATGCCTGGAGGTTTTTTGTTTTTTACAATTTGAACTTTGGATTGAAGAAAAGTTCTTGGTTTAGAACTCATGATAGGATAAAAGTGTCGCATTTAAATTTACAAATAATGATCTCAGAATGCAGGTTTCTGATACAAACACACACACAATCTTTTCGTTAACTATGCAGAAGCACACGAATAAGGATTTAATGCAATGTAATAGCTTCAGTCGACGAATGACGATGTGGTATAAGTAATATTTTTTGGAACACGCGCCAATCAGAGTTTGACATCACTAAGTAGTTTACGTTTATTGTAAATATTGAAATATTAGTTACCGAATATTTTCAGAAATTGTCAATTAATTCTATAACAAGGAACTTACGCGGTTATAAGTAAAACTAAACGACAGGACATGAATAAACACGTTTTTTTTGTTATATCAAATAAACACAACCTACGTGTCTATTGTTTCCTGTACAGTAGTACATATACATATATATATATATATATATGTATATCAGTTGATTTTTATTCGGATCGAAACACAGTATCTGAGAGAGAAGAAGAGAGAAAGTACAAATTACTTTTCGTTTTTGTTAAAGTTTTGTGTAAATTGTCGTAGATACCAGGTGGCTTATCCGAGGCAAATGAAAATTGAAATTCAAATGAAGATTGTGTTCTACATACCGTATTTTATGTTATTGCTCGAACATTCCTTCGCTGATATAAGTCAAAATGAGTAAGTACAGGGAATATTTGTTAATTTACTCTAATTGTTTTTTAAGAAAACTTATTCCGGGTTAGTTTAGCGATTATATTTATGTATAAGAATACATTATTATGATCTGTTGTTCTTTCCTTCTGGGCTGGACGTAGCCTAGCAGCATGTTGTGCATCTCAGGATTGAAGAGATGTAATGCTTCTGAAGATGCTACGCTATTTCAGATGTTGGTACGGTATAAAGATACTATTCATTATTCATTATTCGAAGAGTTAAACAAAACATTTGTGATCAATATTTTAAAATTGAAGTCGAATCTACTTGAGTTCCAGACACTTTGACCTGGTCGTTTGGTCAACGTGCCGTTCTCAATTTTATTTTTTCTTCCTCTATCTAATGTACTATAATTGTTAGTTTTACAAACAGTAGTGAAGAGACTGAACAAATAAGAACATGTTTAATAACTCACATTTTCTAGTACTTTGTACGTGTGACAAACATAATTCCAGAAACGCTCCTGAAACGGTAAGGGGTTATTTCAAAACATTGTTCCTGAAAAGTTAAAATAAATGTACACTTTTCTCAACCTTACTTCAGTGATTTCTGTACTACGCATTTAAAGTTGATGTCATTAAAAACACATTATTAGGTACATCTAAGAACCTGTATTAATATTAATTAGTTTTTGATTTACTGTTTTCAGAAATCAGACTCAACCTTCGAGGATGAGCCACATAGAAAATATTATGAAGTTAGTTTTAGAAAGATCTCTGCCCCAGATAAGAAAGACGTGTCCGAATAATTCTTCTTGTAGAAATTTATCGTTAAAACTGCAGCTTACTGGTTCCAGCCTTCGTGGAAACAATTTCAGGCATTCAGTATCAAAAATAACACTTTCCACAGAACAATTGCATTATTTCCTAGCCTTAACTGTTCAGAACACTGAAGAATCCAATGAAACGATACCTTTTTTGGAAGACTACAACAGAAATGTACGATATCGGCAGGGATTTGCCAGAACCGAGTGGCTGTTGATACATATCAGAAGAAACATCTATAAACTGTTACCTTCAAACTGTAGATGCAGTCTAAGAGAAGGAAGCTTATGGCAAATAGAAAATGGAGTATGTTATTGTGTATTAAGAACAGGGGGAACTAGATCTGTAATGACACTTATTGAGAGGCCTAAAATATAATCTCGGCAGAATATGTACTTTTCTTCTTGTAGTAAAAGTAAGAGTGTTTACAATTGTTACAAAATACTTTAAAACTTTTGGATATTCTTGCTGTGCTAAGAACAACCAAATATATCTTTTAATATAATAGAATGTTATACGTTGGGACCAAAATGTTCAACAACTGTTATATATTTATTAATAAATAAAAATGTATTTGTGTATAATATCAAAACTAGGAATTTACCATCTTATCAGTAGCTTAATGTTTGAAGTTGAATTTTATAAAAAAAGAAATAAATACCTTATGTTGATCAGTTATCTTCGAAATTTTGAAGGGAAACTTGAGGATGTATAATGCTACAAATACTGGAATGAATCTATGCTGTGGGTAAAGCCCATCATACTCCTTTACACTTTAACAAAGATAAAACGAATACTTAGAAAACAAAAAGGCGTACTTTTAACGGTAAAGACATCAGTAAGTTGACTCTTACACTGGAAACTAAGTGTCACCTTGACAAGAAAAACAGTGCGAATCCACAGATTCTTAAATTCGGAAAGAAACAAAATAGGTTAAAGCAAATTTAGTGGGAGTTTTAGTTTTGTGTTACGGTTTCGATAAAAAAACATTAAAAAAGAGAAGTTACTGTTATTAGAGATTAATATTTTAGTAGTTTCGTTTTAATACGCATTAGATATTGGAATAAGCGAAAAAATGGGTTATCTGGGCTATGCCTACAACGGGGTATCAAAACAAGATTATTTAGCGTTATAAGTCCCCATACTTTGCGTTATGTAACTGGGGGGGGTGAATATGACGATAGTAATGAAGATTTATTTGAAGTTTAGTTGTGAGGATGGAAATCTTTGTTTGGAAAATTTTCTCTTTAAAGAAATAGCAGTTATATAAAAACATTTAACCATGTTTAAGAAGTAATGTAGACATATTTTATGTTATTCTATGTGTTACTTGTAAGGCGACCCCCAGTGGCAATTACTTTAAACTTCAATTGAGCTGAAAAAGAAAAAGAGCAAATAAAAAACATGTTTGGATCGAAAATTTCTATCATTAAATATTAATAAAACATTTGTTATTATCCCACTTGAAACTATGGATATATCATGAAATCCAATACAACAAATAATGAAGCAAAGAGAATTTTAATAACATTTGTTTAATGTTTGTACATATATCCATATCTTAAATATAAAGATATTTAAGTAAATATTAAATACTTATAAGATACTTAAAGCTAAGTATCTTTACTTTGTTAAATATTCAAATATTTTTGAATATTTCTAACTGTATCACGTAATATGAAAAGCAGAGGTATTAATAAGAAAACAAAAATCGGTTTCCTTAGTATTCTGCGCTAGGATTGTTCTTTAAAACTGTTTGAAAGTGAGTATTTTATTAAGTAGCGTTTGAACACTCTGGCTTGGGAAAGTTGTTTGTTTGTTTCAACAGTGCAATTCGTGTGTTCCAAACTATACGATTTACAACGACTGTGCAAAATATATTTTCTAAACCTTCTCAGTTCTTATCAGAATACGAAATTTTGTAGAACTTAACAAAAACGAAACGGAAGAATGAAAAATATAAAAAAGAATTAACCTAGAGGCTACATATAATTATCTGATTTACCCCACGTTATTGTAATGAGTGACTGTATGATGATAGAATACAGCCGTGTTGACTTATCATGCATATTTTACACCACAAATTAAGAAACCAATGCCCGTTACTGTTCTTTACTTTTATAATAAATATTTTATAAATTTAAAGACCACATGCACTTTATTGTTGTTGGTTTTTCTTTTTTATTGTTAGGCAGAAAGCTACATAATAAGCTGTCTGTGATGTGCCCACCAAGGGTATCGTAATCTAGTTTTTAATATTATAAAATTTCACATTCCTCGCTGACCACTGGGAGGCGTTTGTGTTTTGCCTACAACAGTTTCCGATTGGTGTTTTTTTTCCTTTTTGCTGTTGTATCAATTGCCATTTTTGTATATGTATATAAACTTTAAAGATTAATAAGTTTTATAGCATCGAATAATATTGTAATTAAAAACTACATCAAACTTATAATGCCATCAGCATTAAATATTCGGACAAGTTATGTATGATACAAGAAAAAAATGAAATTAAAAAAAAGAGAAAAATGGCCAATCATACAGAAAACAAGCAATGAAATTCCAGTGCTTTGTAAAGTTGAATTGTCTTCTTTACTTCAGAAGAAGAAAGGCACATTGCTATTTTAAAGCGATATCTATTAGTAATAGAGATAGTTTATAATGAAACGTACTAGATTCTGATTAGTTTCTTAGGTTTGTTTCGAATATTCCGACATAGTTACACTAGGGCTATTTGCGATAGTCGTTTCTAATGTCGAACTTATAAACTAAAGTGAAAGAAGCTCGTTAACTGCTCACCGTCAAGTGTTTGGAAACTCTTATCGGACAGAGAGATTTGACCGTGACACTTATAACGCATATACAGCGACAAAGAGCGGAGCGAAATATTTTTGTTGATGTAATTTATAGATATATTTATAAATAACATACAAACAATTAATTTTGATTTATTTAGTGAAACATAATCTAAACATATTGACACATGTTATATAAATCTGATCGTGGGATTTATTATTAATTTACAGATTGCAGAAACTGAGAAACAGTCGAAAGAACCATTCAGTTTTCATTTTCAGACATTAACATAATAGCAATTTATAAAAAAATGTGTGTTGTTTATTTACTTATTTATAGTTTTTGGGCTTTTTTTGAATATTTGATATACATTAACATGAACTCTAGAGGATTTAAAACACAGCGCTATCTGGAAGACTGAATACAACATTACTATTTGTAAGATCTGCCCAGTTTTACATGGTGAACGAAGATTTTACAGGCTTGATTTAAGACATTAAGACAGTTTAAGTAGTTCTGATGATTTATTCATGTTTGTAGGAATTTTAATAATAAATGTTTTATGACGTTCTATTCAGTAAAATGCGATCTCTGTGAAAGAAAATTGGGAGCTGAAACTTTACAAGCAAATACGAAGTTAGTTACAACTAGTACCAGTAAAGATAAAGTTGTTACAACCCGACGAGTAAAACAAAATAATTTTGTTAGTGAAACAGACCGTTTGTTATTCCAGAGAAGAGACTGAAGGAAATAAATATCTTAGATATGTTTTAATTGATAACAACATCAAGTTAGTGTGGTGATGACTAAAATAATAAAAGAAAAATAAACATATGTGGCACATGAACAGAACAGTTGATTGATACGAACAATTTTCAAATAAGAACAGATCAGGAAACCTGAGATGATCCAAACATTCAAGATAGTTTGAAAGTTGCTTAAAGGGCTGTTACCGTGTTGTTAGTGTATCGACTCTTTGTCTCCGACGACTTATAGTTCTCACGATTTTAATGCAGCAATATGAAAATTCGTTCTCTATAGTTGTTGGTGCATTATAAGAGTGACTGTCAAACTGCACTATTTGATTAGAGTTGTTCATAAGCCAGCTGTGAGCGAGTTTGACTAATCTATAAACTTAAAATTAGGCTTAACATGTGCAGCTTTGTGGGAATGTTCGAAGCACGTAAACAAAGAAAACTTTGACTGAAAATGACCGAGTTTTTAAGTATAAGCTCGTATTTTGAGACATTGTGTTTGTTTTACAAATCTTTTATTTCGTTTGGCCACTCTATAGCGTCTGATTACAAGTTGTTCTCGCTTACAAATCTTTATATTAGTAATAAAAATTCAGTGTTGGAGATAAGATGTCGAATACTTCTTTAGTTATAAATATTTTGTTTTGATGCTTTCCTTCTTCAAAGTATCCCCACTTTATACTTTCTAATACCCGTACCTTTTCCCATAAGGCCCGTCTTGGCCAGGTGGTTGAGGCGTTCCACTCGTTATTTGAGAGCCGTTGGTTCGTATCCTCTTTACAACAAACATGCTCTCCCTTTTAGCCATGGGACATTATAATGTGACGGTCAATACCACTAGTCGTTGATAAAAGAGTAACCCAAGAGTCGGCTGTGAATGGTGATGACTTTGGATACATTATAAGAGAAGCAGTTAATCCCTTAAAGTTGATGTTAGGTGACAGGATGCTGTTGACTGGGCGCCTTCTCTGTGGTCAACGGTTCAAAATTAGTGACAGCGGTTGCTAGTTTTAGTAGGTTTTCCATAAATCCAAAATACACATATCTCGAAATATTTAACTCAGAGAATTTAATTTGATGAGTGAAGTTTATTAATGTTTTTTTTTTAACTTACTCCTATTCACAAATTACAGTTCCGGCATGGCCTGTTGGTTAAGGAACTCGACTCATAATCCGAGGGTCGTAGGTTCGAATCCCCGTCACACCAAGTATGTTAGCCCTTTCAGCCGTGGGGGTGTTATGATGTGATGCTCAATCCCACTATTCGTTAGTAAAAGAGTAGCTCAAGAGTTGACGGTGGGTGGTGATGACTAGCTACGTTCCCTCTAGTCTTACACTGCTAAATTAGGGATGGCTAGCGCAGAAAAACAAACAAACAATCCCCTTCACATCAAACATGTTATATAGTCGTCCTAGCCTCCACCAACATCAAATGACTCATATTAGAAATGATTTATTGCCCGGCATGGCCAGGTGGGTTAAGGCATTCAACTCGTAATCTGAAAGTCACGGGTTCGAATCCTCGTCACACCAAATATGCTCGCCCTTTCAGCCGTGAGAGCGTTATAATGTGACGGTCAATCCCCACTATTTGTTGGTAAAAGAGTAGCCCAAGAGTTAGCGGTGGGTGGTGATGACTAGCTACGTTCCATCTAGTTTTACACTGCTAAATTAGGGACGGCTAGCGCAGATCGCCCTCGTGTAGCTTTGCGCGAAATTCAAAACAAACAAACAAACACAAATTACAAGCGTTATTGTAACAGCTGTACACACACCAAAGTGTAAGCTATATTGGGTTGTTAAGTAGATGCACAGCCAACCCAAGAAGTTTTTGGTATTGAATGAAAGGCCTCGTTGGCAGCAGAATGCACAAAGTGTTTGGTTAAAATGCTATTATATTCTCCTTACTGGGAAACCTTTTCGAACACTTAAAAGAGCATTATTATAATGAACGAATGTCTATGGGTGCTGCTTGTCTGGTACCTTATTCTTATGTATTACCATAGAAACCACTTGTCAATCTTGTTATAGTTCAAGGTGTACCACACAGTTAAATTATTTTTAAACAAAGAGTACTCTCAATTCGTAACTCAAGACAGTTGTTAATAGTTTAATAATGCTAAATTATAGATGAGTGAAGATAAAATGGTATACCTTCTTTTCAGGTCAGGTAGTAATTGTAAAACATACTGTGCATATTTATAGTAGGATACTTGAAATATGCATATAACTAATGAGATAACCCTTTATGAAACTCATTTTAGGTGTAATTTGCTTCTTAAATTTCTCAGTGTAGTAAACAGCAAGAAATAGTAGAAGATGGTGATTTTCATCCGTTTTCAACATGATTTCAAGAGCAAATTATATTAAGTAAATAATTATTGTTATTTAAATAAAATCTTCTAGGATTTAATCCCAAGCTTACGGTGAGAAAACGTGACATTTGAAAACGTCAAATTTATTTACTGTTAATTTTATCCCAAAACATATACAAATAGATCTAATTTTAGACCTGAGACACCTAAGTGGAACATTTTTCAAACCTATTGTTTTGTACCATACGATTTAACAACATATTTTAACGTATTCCTTTAATTGTTTTTATTCTTAGGCTAGGTTATTTAGGGAGATACAAATACTCTGTGCAGTTTACAATCCGTATTTTAATTGGTTTCTGATCGATGATTTATTTTCCTTTAAATATCTTAAATAATTCCAACGTCGATTTGTTTTAACAAATGCAATGAAAAATTCACCCAGAGAACTGATAACACGAAACATAAAGTAAAAAACAAATATGTATACATCGAAAATTAATATAGGTGGCTTAAGAAGATATGGAATTATTATTTAACTAAACATTTAAGACAAGAGTGTAACTTCTAAAAAAACAAGTAACATCTTTATTTCTGATAAAATACTTTACATCATTTTCCTTTTACACCCTCTTAACGTCACGTTATACATTATATAACAGCATGGAGAGAACTTAAACAAATGTAAAATACACACAAGCAAGTTAGTTACTCTCCAACGTAATTCTTTTGGATTGTACCAACACGTATGTTACATATACCATAAGGCTTAACGTTTGCTAGTACAAGAACTTTCCGTTGAAATTCACAAATCCTCTCAAGTTCTAGAATTTAAAGCACTAGAGACAATAGTATGCAAGAATAGAATATTTTATTATTATAACCAGAAAAAAAATCACTGAAACAGTCCCGAATTAATAAATAATCACTGCTTTAGACCCACTTTGTGTGAATCAAATTCTTTTGAATGTTTTTATCCAGATACAAACAAGCTCCCGTGAAAGGAACTGTGCCATTATGGTGTAGTGAACAAATCATGCTCTATGTTGCTCAGTTTCAACATCTTGGTCAATAATTATTCCCCATTATCAAGGTTTATCAGATTGTTTATATTGTTATATCTACTATGATAACATTAATGCTACGTTATACAATTATAACTTATGTTTATTCTGAAATATTTCTATTGGTTGCAGTATATTAGCGTATTAAATCAAATCAGTTCTAGGGGGATACTTCAAACTCTGGTTGCTTTGTTTCTGAAAAGAAAATTTACACCTTAAGAAAGCAACTAGACTTTATGTCTGAGCATATTTAACATACATAACAACGTTGATCTAAAGTCAATATTAAAACTAACTTTCTGATAATTAGCATTCAAAACGATCCTATTGAAAAAGTTATATTTACAGTATGTTTTAAACGTTGATATATTGAATTGTTTTGCTCGTTGCTGAAAATGGTAGCTCGTCATAAAATTGTGTTGATGACAGAAAAACCTCTATGAGGACTTTTAAGAGAGCTTTTTATAAGAACATTTTCATTAAAACAAAAACATTTGACACCTAAACTAAAAACGTGTAATTAAACTATGTGTATCTTCAATAACTGATATAATTATGTAACAATGCATGCAATTAAACATAATAGACTCAACAAGATAAAAATCACCTTATAACATGTAGCATGACTAAAATATGTGATAATAGATTTAAATAATCAGTGCTCAATACATACTGTATCAATACACCAACTGTATTGTGAGAAACTTAGGAGACTTAAAACATATCAAAGATATAAAAGGTCACACATTTGTCTGATTTTGTACACAGTCTAGGAGTAGGTAGGATAAGTTGTGCTCAGACAAAATCAGGCTTATATACAGATATTCCAATGTGTTATTTGTATTATTTTAATGTATCCATTTTGAAGTATATAACTAGTTTAATTGTTAATTGGAAACATCTTATAAACTATATATATATATATTTAATGAGTTTTTTAAAATTAACAGCAAAATTAGAATATTCAAATCAACAGATTTATACGTGAATATGGTTAAAAATTCAACTTTCTTTCAAGGTATAAATAATTGTCTATTTTGAGCAAACTTTAACACAACCTATCATAATTAAAGGCATAATACTGAATATTACCAACTTAAAATGATCTTAAGAGGTTGCATTTTTAATGGGACTTTAAATGTTGGTACTAGCTAATATTAACTGGCTTACTTTTCTCTGCCCGTGGTGAATTCTATTATTATTTAACGTTGTAGTATTAAGACTTTATATTAATATCAGTAAGTTTAGTTTTCTCTATTCAACTAAAACATTCGCTCCGTAGTTTCAGTTATATGTTGAATATTCAAATTTAAGTATTTCTCTGTGAGAAAATCATATACCCATATATATATATATAATATTTCTGTATTTCTTTCATTTGCCACTAAGTTTGGATAAACATTGCCTCAAACAGGTTAATCAACATAGTTGTTGTAGGCTTAGGTACTTTTATTAAAACATTGTTTACGTAAATAGAAAATCAAACCTTTATATTTGAACTGACAAATGAACCTTAACTACTCAATTCTAGTACGTTTAACTACTACATTTCTTAAAGTAATACAGTGTTTGCTTATACTAGTTATAAGTTAAACAATGAGTTAGATTTTTCATATAGTAATTACAAAAAAAACAAACAACAACTAATATTTACTTTGTGATCTTGACAATTTGTTAAATTAAGCAAAAGAAGGAACCATATGCTGATGAAAAATATTTCATAATATTTCGCTTTTGTTTGTTCCAAAGAAAACATTTTGTTAATTATCAAAGTCAAGTTAATTGTTCTGATTTTAAGTACTTCGATTATTAACACACAAGTATAGAAATACACTTAATAGTCAGTATTTAGGGCATTATTTTTTCTGAATCATAAATTAAATGTTCTGATCATTAGAATGTTAATTATTTGAAGGAACCATAAGGCGAAAAAATAGATAAAAATGGTAACCTCTTGAAGGAATCACAAGATGAAACAAGTGGATAAAAATGGTAACCTCTTAAAGATATCACAAGGTGAATGAAACAAGTAGATAAAAATAGTAATATTTTGAAGGAACCACAAGGTGAATGAAACAAGTAGATAAAAATAGTAATATTTTAAAGGAACCACAAGGTGAAACAAGTAGATAAAAATGGTAACCTTTTGAAGGAACCACAAGGTAAAACAAGTAGATAAAAATACTAATATTTTGAAGGAACCACGAGGTGAATCTAGTAGATAAAAATGGTAATATTTTGAAGGAACCACGAGGTGAAACTAGTAGATAAAAATACTAATATTTTGAAGGAACCACGAGGTGAAACTGGTAGATAAAAATACTAATATTTTGAAGGAACCACGAAGTGAAACTAGTAGATAAGGTAATAGGAGATAGAAATGTTACTCTCTTGAGGAATCGACGAGGTGAAACTGTGAGACAATTTAAGTTTTAATTGTGCATTTGTCATTAATAATTATTTAATTAAAACTATTATTAACACCTAGTTTTTCTTCTTACTTGCATATGTAAACATTTTACGAATACTACATGCTTGACACACAAAAATGTTTTTCATTTCAACGTACTTTCATCAGTAGACAATGTATTATTCTATACATATACAGTGCTATTTTGATTTGCATAGTATATATATAAGTGTGTGTATGTATTTATAGCTTTTTTCATTTCATAAAACTTAAACATGTGTATTTCGTGAGTTTCACAATAGCTTTATAAACGCAATTGGAAAAATCATGACTCTGACATAATTACAGTTTGTTCTCATACCACAACCAAGCCTAAAAATTAGGGCTACATGCGTTTTATAAAACCTGTATTTATAGTTGCTCTTTAAACTAGTGTCGTCCCATTTAACAAATTGAACCATGGGAACTGTCGCTGACGTAAAGATATTGGTGTTGACATTTTCAGTGCAATGAGCTACATGCACTCTGTACACCGCGATGAATCAAATGAATCAAAGTTTACCATCGATCTCTGTGGATCTGAGCTGAAGAAACCCTTTCGCCATAAAAACTAAAATGAACGTTTTTGGGTGAACAATTGAAATTTAAAATTATCTTTTCAGTGATGACGAGAAAACTCACTTGCAGAGAAAAATATATACGAAAGAACGGTTTGTTTGGGTTGAGAAAATTTTTTATTCAGAGGAGCGAACAACGTTGCGACCTTCTTCGGTCATCGTCAAGTTCACAAAGAAAGAAAGAGATAACTGACCGACAGCTGATCATATGTTTGAAGGGGGTTGTGTAACTGAGTGAAGGAATGTAGAGGGCGTGCTTAGATGTTTGATTATATTTATTAATATAGGTATAAAGGTGTTCCTTTGTATTGGTTTAGTTTGGGTTTGAGTTGTTGTATAAGTAAAACTTCTTTAATTTTGCGTTTCTTTATGTTTGTTTCTATGTTTAGTATTAGGGTGTTTTCTATGGTTATGTTGTGTTAATTTCATTTGCAGTGTTCAAAAACGTGTGAGGGTGACTCTGTGTTTATTGAATCTGGTTTCCATTTTTCTACTTGTTTCTCCAATATAGAAGTCGTGGCAGTTATCACATTGTATTTTATGAATAATGTTGGTGTGGTGTTTGTTAGTGCAGTTTTTACACAGTATAGACCTTAGTTTTGTGCCTGGTTTTTGAATAAATTTGGTATTAACTGGAATGTCATATTTTGTTGCTAGTTTTTGCCAAATGTTGGTTATTTTTCTGCTGATGTTGGGAATATATGGTATGCAGCAGTATATGGTTTCGTGAGTTTTTAAATCGTGGGGTATATTTACTTTTGTTAGTTGATTTTGCTTTTTGTCTAGATGTGTGCGTATAATGTTTTCTACGGTTTATGGAGGAAACCTGTTGGTGTTGATGAAGTATTTTTTTATTTTGTCTAATTCGTTGTTAATTTTATCTGGTGAGCACCAATTCTAGCCAATATTTTTATGACACAAGTTGAAACAAGCAATTAACACAGCATTACATCCACCACTATACTGGTACAGGTTGTGGGATTCAAATCTACAGAACACATACTTAATTTTTTCAATCACATTAACTCTATACATCCTAACATTAACTTCACATGTGAACAGGAAGAAAGTAATCAAATATCATTTCTTAACCTCAAAATTACAAGAACCGATACACAATTTAAAACAGGAATCCACCGAAAAATCTCCCATACTGGACTGTGCATTCCTTGGGACTCAGCACACGAAACAAAACAAAAACTCAACATACTAAGAAACCAAATAAACACAGCCATAAAACTATGATCACCAAATAAAATTAACGATGAATTAGATAAAATAAAACAATACTTTATCAACATCAATAAGTTTCCTCCACAAACCGTAGAAAACATTATACGCACACTCCTAGACAGAAAGCAAAATCAACCAACAAAAGTAAATATATCTCACAAATTAAATGTTGTTTGCTCCTCTGGATAAAAAAAAAATTCAACCCAAATTAGCCGTTTTTACGTATATAAAATTATCTTTTTGTTGTTTTTAATTAAGCTCAAAGCTACATAAAGGGCCTATGTAATCTGCCTACCACGAGTATTGAAAACCCGATTTTAGCGTTGTAAAGTCTGCAAACATACCGTTGTGCCACTAGGGAACTAAATTATTTAAAAAAATGTTGTCATGTTAGAGAGTCTTTAGATAGATAAGTACAAGCACTGGCTGTCTTCGATGAGAAACACGAGTGACATGAAACTTTCATGCAGTTATCAACAACATATATAATGCAAATAATCTTCCTTAATTAACCGTTTAAATGTCTACGAAATCAAAAGCTCAAGTTCTTTTATAATCTAGTGTATTATTTTGGGACATTTTAGGCTTATTAACAGGAAATCAGGAATAAGAAACACAGGTAATCATTTAGTGGAAAACAATATTACCAACAGTCTATGCCAAGAGATGCAATTTGATTTTTATAATGTACCAACAGTTTAAACTGTTGGCGCGGTCTTTAATGGTATAGGTGCCGCTTCAAACCTTCTTCACCAACTACTAATTCCACAGTCCTGCCGCAGGACTAACCTGCATCCCCTGGTGTTGAAACAAGCACGTTTAAACTTATTTTTGTCAAAAGAGCAAAGAAGTAATATATCTTGTTAAATAACATATTTATTATTTTTTGAATTTTTGTTATATTTAGGAAATATATATATATTTCAAAGCGAAACGTATTTTACTGAGTGAAAATGTAATCCTCGGAACTGAAGATTGGTTAGCAGTAATACTTCGAATTAGTTATCAATTAACTGTTTTTGTCGAGATCCATGTCTCTCCAGCTGCGAAGCTCCGTGTCTTTTAAGTTTGCACATTAGATTCATTATCTTGAAATATAATTGTTGTCTCATTGACTTTAATTTATTGACCACTTTCAAAACCCAAAACGTCTCTATAACTATCTTCATAATCCTTATGTATCTGAAGATTTTGGTTCAAAACTATTCACGTGATTCTTTTCCACAATTATCGAACAAAAAACATTCATATAATCGATTTTTATTTTGTTACGAGCTGAAATGTTGGTTATTTCTCACGTTTCTAGCTTACTAACGGCGAAACTTTCAAACTTTTCTTAAAGTAGATCCTACGACATGAAGTAGTGCCTATATTAAATGGATGCAAACTTGTATTAAGAAGCATAATAGAATAAATCTAGTTTCTCTAAGTGATCGTTACAGATCGTAAGAAACACTTTCTAAAGTATCAGTGAAGATAGTTTACATCAATATCTACAGCAGTTCTAAGTAATACATAGCACTGTTAAATTATCGATTTTTGTTTTATAGTAAAATTGTAAGTTAGCAGTTAAGACAAATATGACAAAGAGGCTATCTTTGTCTGTTAGGTTTTGTATTTTCTAGGTAATAGTTGGAGAATACCTACAAAAATAAGTATCACTGTAGAATTGTTCCATACGAACGAAGAACTGCTTTTCTGTTGCTTGGTATTTTTTGGATTAGAAAAGTCCAAAATCATTTACAGACTTAATTAAAGTCAGTAACTCAGAGGCCGGATTAACCACAGTTTATCACTTAAAGAGTTAAAACTTAAGCAAAAATAAAGAGTGTAAATTAGATATAAATTATACATCTTATATAAAAAGGTAGTTTACACACAAAGAACAATATGATTTAGGAAAATTCCTTATAAACGTTTATGTGCAGTGCAAAGACGTACATTTAATATTCGCTAGTTGTTTGGAATTAAGCCCAAAGCTACACAATGGACAATCTGTGCTCTGTCCACCACGGGTATCGAAACCCGGTTTTTAGCGTTTTAAGTCCGCAGATATACCGCTGAGCCACTGGGGGGCAATATTCGATAGTCACAAAAAGCTAACATTATAATTTAAAGCACACAAAAAAGGCATTATATATTGTGTTAAAGGTGTATTATGAAAATTTTAACCCTATTAAAAGACCATTGCAAAATTTCCAAGAGAGGAATATTCGAGGGAAGTGCAAATCTTCTTGGCCTATTACAATGAGCTTATCGCTAGTACAATTTCGGAAATTTTCTATAAAATCGGAAGGGTACCAAGTGGCATCTCAACAAAAGAAAATGCCATGAATCCTCTATAATACAGTGAGCCACCCTGCATAATTATTCACCAATAATGGATTATCAGTCACAAGAAGTGAGCACACTGTCTGGGTGCTCCAAGTGCAACAACCTAGATTTTAGGAATGGAAATGGTATAAGGAACTATCTAATACAAATTGTTAGTAGTCTATAGTAAAATAATAAGTAAAGAGCTTCAGTAGTTCTACTTCAATGCTTTAAACATGAGTGGAACAACAATAGCTTCCTTCTAGGAAAAAGATGGGATTCTAGTAGTAAATGCTGTATATAATTGACGAAGTGTAGAATATCACATGTGTCTCCTTGGTATATTGACATTTTCGTTCCGATAAACTTTGCCGAATTTTTCTTTCACTTGTTTCTACAATTGAACACGGTATTTCTTCTATTTTTTTCAGCACCTTTTCAATAACAATTGGACTCATATGGCTCGAATGAAACGGTAAGTGAAAAGTGCATCTAGAGTTTATGTTAATGTAAACAGTGAGATCTAAGAGCAGTTTTACTTGTTTTCAGCAAATTGCAGTTCACACAAAAGTATTATGTAGTCGTATTGATCTGTGGTTCTAGAATTCCAGGTTACACAATCAAATGGTTGACCCATCCACGATATGATTTTAGGGTCAAAGCTTTTGGGTCAGAGAGCAGTAGATAACACTATGTGATGAACATATTCTAAGTACACAAATATAAAATGATGTAAAACTGTAAGGACTTAAAGCGCTGGTATAGTTTAGTCACTGCTACAGAAAACCATAATGCCTACTAATACGTTCTCTTGAATTTCTACAATACACGAAAACACCGTCTTAGCTTTCCAGACGTTTAACGTAATTAACGATTTTTTTTTACATTAAAGTCGTATGGCTGAAAGGTAACATTACTCACAAGAAATACATTTCCTGAATAAATTCAATTCAGCTTCAAAACGTATCTTACTTTACAAAATAAAATCGAATTCTTGATATCTTATACTTAATAGTGTGGGAACTTATAAAGATCATTATAAAATATATTATACCAACTTTTTCAGTTAATGTCCAATAATAGCCAGACACTAATCTTTCGTAGATTTATTACATCGATGCTATAGAAGATTATTTAATATAATATAAATAGTTATTCCTGAAGGTTTCTTTTTCTAAGAAAGAATACGAAAACTGGAATAGATACAAAAAACAATAAAAAATGCTACGCAAATATTAATGCACAGTAAGAGATTTTCTCCATGACTATGCTGTTCCTTAAATATTGGCGTATTTTCCCTCGATATCTTAATTTATACTGGGAAATCCATTGGGCAAACTGTTTATATATTAATATAGATCATTTTGAACTGAAACACGTTATCAGTGCTTTCGTGTGTTAAGAACAGTTATAATAGATGTGATAGCTTTATATAAATTGTAGGATGGGAGAGCTGAAAGATTGAGATAATCTGAATATACAGCACGATACAGGCCAATCAGATATAAAGCACTTGTATCACAAGTATAAAAAATAAGTACTAGAATGAGAATAGAATGGTTAATATCAAGGGTGTGTGCAAGAGTTTCATGCATATTTGGGTTTAAGGTATATTATCGAATAGCGATTGTTGAATGAAGATCCCAAAATATATTCTTCATTTATGCATTTACTACAAATACATAGGATTCACCGAATTGCATCAAAAGTTCCACAAAAACGTTTTGTTGCATACTAGGGTTAGTAATGTTTGATTTCATTTCATTTCGGGAAAAAGGTCAAAGTTCGCTGTTAGTATTCGTATAATGAGTGTTCTAAAAGTCAGAATATGTGTGGGCAATGTACATTATGTAGCAGAGGTTAATAAGATCTACGCGTGCAGATGTACCAGCCAATAACTGTTATTAAAATCGTGGCTTTTAATAAACGTAAAAAGATATGAACGATAAATAATATCAATACTTCTGTATACTTTCCAATCACCCTCACACGAACACATTGTAAGTGTCCTCGTTCCGTATGCTGTTATTTCTTTCTTTTATTGCTCTGACATTTTGTGTAAATTAAGTTAAGGATAGTTAATTTTTGTACACAATTCTATCACTTCAATGTTATTGTTTAATTTTATCACGTCTTGATTGTGTGTTGTAGGTTTACAACACTTACATGAATTTCAAAATTCACATTTAGTATTTTAACAGCATAAATAAACATGGCGTCATCACTTTATTATGTTCCTATACGTTCACTGTTATTCATCAGATACACTTAGCTTCTTATACAGAAGCACTTTAATTATAATAATTAAATCACTGATTTCTTCTGGGTTGTAAAGTAAACGTAACAGGCCCTGAAACTATAATCAACACATACGCTTTTACGATTCTTAGTCCTCGCTTTTCATCTGTCTGAAAGTTGGACATACGTTGCCTATTGTCAACAACTAACTTTACCTCCCTATCCTTTGACGTTTCCCAACAACTATTTCCATTTTACTACAAAACTGTCTTTTCCTTAACTCTTTCCAGAAACTAGTTTTATCTGGATGAAAGTTAATTTTCACGTGACTTTTACAAAAACAAAACACAATAAAACAAGGACTTTTTCTTATGTAGCTTAGGGCTGCTTTTTTTTTATCCTTGTCAATAACGACCTTAATTTGAATAAAAGCTGACTATATTTTAACCTTTACCAACAGTGATCTTTAATTGGCTAAAGGATGGCTATACTTTAACCTTTACCAACAGTTTTTATCTGGCTTAAAGTTGGATTGATTGTAACTTTTTCAATAATCATTATCTCTCTAAAAGCTGTTTATCATTTCACCCTTGCCAATAGTAAACTTTATCTTGCCAAAAGTTGGTTATTCATTGGCTCCAACGAATAATAATCTTTATCTGGTTAAGAGTAGGCTATTCTATGATCTTCACTAACAACGGCCTTTTAGATTATTTGGCTATTCTTTGCTAGTTATCATTTTGATCATTGCCATCAACAGCCTAGAAAATAGTCGGTTTGATTATTTTCCAAAATTGTCATCTTTTGGTTAAATGCTGGATATCTTTCTAGCATTGCCAACAAGAATACAAGAAATCTTTCACTCTAAAACTATTTTTAGTAACATTTTTTAAAGAGGGTTGTTTCAACAATCTTGTCAGATATTACATTATTCTAATTATAGTTGCTAGGAGCCTATTCACGTCAGTTTATAGTATATGAGTTGGAGTTCGTGTTATGAAAATCACTCATAATATAATTTAACAAATCACTAGCTAATAAACCTGAAATACAAAAGAGGTATTATATTTATCATTATGTGTATGTTCTGCATGCAACAGATGAACATTTTTTATTTTATATCGTTATTTACTGTTATTTCAGAAACAACGCTGCCAAGTTACATATACATAGATATATTTAGAGAGCAATAGAGTTTCAATTCATTCTGATACCTTAAATATAAAAACAGCAACAAAAAACACGATAATTAAATAAATCAGTTCAATTATACTTGCAACATGCGGACCTTTTAAAAATATATACATTCAATAATATACATGATGAAACTGTAATAAAATAAGCTAATCTTCTCTGACAATTATGATTATCTCGGGGGAATTATATAAGAAAAATAAATAACTAAAATTATTTAAGTTCATAATATATAGGTAATTTTTGTCGTTGAATAATTTTAAGGGTTTGAAGTGTTTCTTGTGAAATTGTTTTTCAGTGCTTAACGTTTAATTGCTAGACAATATCTTCTTTAGTTACATTGTGAACCACGCGTATGTTATTTAGAAACTATGGTTAATAGTGCTTTACGAATAATAAATAAATAGCTGATTTAGTAAGTGAATATTATACATGGTCACCTAGTACAAGCTAATATGCGATTGAATGCAATGTATAGGCACCTGATGAATAATAATGCATAACTCTAAGTCATAGCAGTCCTAGAGCAGGGAAGCAATGACTGCTCCTAACAGGAACATCACAGATCCTGCACTATTGAAGTGACTTAATCTTTGAGTAAGTGACCGGGAATGAAGAAAGAATAAACCTCGGTGAGTTCAGTCACTGTCAAGAGGAACGCGCTAATTAGAATGCCAGTTGATTTACATAAAGTTGAAAGGCCTAGCATTTATCTGCCAGTAACATAACATTTTCCATATCACAAGATGTAGACGCCAAACCTGTATACTATTGAGTGAGAGTCCAGTTTTCTTCTTGCATTGGTTCAATCACGGCGTACGTTAAGAAGAAACAGAAGGCAAAAGAGAAGAACAAGAGCGGAAACACTACTTTGGAAATGTTGTCTATCTTCTTGGCAAGTTTTGGACACGTTCCCATTTCTGACTCTAACGTTTGAGGTCGACGCAACCAGGCAAAGATAGAAGCGGCAGCTCTGGCCTTCACTCCATCAAGTCGATTATTGTCAAATGTGGGAACCTCTGGATGCGTGTTGTTAGTTTCGTGTCTGTTTTCTTCACGTTCAACTTTGTGAGCGCTGCCCTGTTTACAATAAAATATGATCAACGGCGAAACAAGAAAACTTTAAAAAATGCAGATAGCGATGAAAAATGACCAGAGGTATACTGTTCATATAAACTGGACCATGATCAACGATAACAAAATAACAATAATAAAAATAACAGAAACTGATATCATAAAAT
This sequence comes from Tachypleus tridentatus, assembly GCF_004210375.1. Taxonomy (NCBI): domain Eukaryota; kingdom Metazoa; phylum Arthropoda; class Merostomata; order Xiphosura; family Limulidae; genus Tachypleus; species Tachypleus tridentatus. Next base: position 34,054,682 of record NC_134833.1, read on the forward strand.
TAATTACTAGTGGACTTAGACCTATTGTTGTGCCAACATCTAAAGTTTTGTTCAAAAAATACCGTATGAAATTAAATATTATAATTGAAAGGTTTCATAAAGAATGTCGTAAGATGATATGAATTCGAACACTATAACTAATACGAAAAAACATTCTCCAGAGGTTCATTTGTAAACTTGAGGGCTTGTAACGCTATAATTTGATATTCGAGAAACATAACTGATAAAGAGCTTATAGCTCCATTATGTAGCTTTACGTTAAAATAAAACAAAAGAGACCATAAACCGAAACCTAGTAAGATATTAAGTTCTTAGCTCAAGATTTGAGTGTTTTCTATTGTATGTTAGTAATAAGGGGAATATTTGGTTATTTATACAGTCTACCAAGATGGACTGGCATAAGTTAGTGGTGTTTAAAACTGTAATTTATAACATGGTATTGGTTATCCAGTACGATCAAGTATATTTCACGTTACAGTCTGCACCTTCACAAATAATGAATACAACTGCCTATTAAGTCTAAAGTTTTAAATTTGAAGGGATACTTAGATAAGTTTGCATCGCTAAATAAGTTAGCAGCTTGTATGAAACCTAGAAGAATTGTGTAAATTACAATCGCTTTGTTTTGTAGCGATAAAGTGCTATAATTGTATCCATAGTATAAAAGTAACATGTAATAATAAACGATAATTACATATAACGCCCTATCGTGACCATTGGTTAATATAGACGACTGGAGATGCGAGGTTCTCAGCATTGGTTAACACACGAGACTGGGGATCCAAGGTTCAAGATGTGGACATATCAAAATATAGGATATTAAAATCACTTTAAAGGGTGATTGCGTTATGAACGCGACAGTCAATCTCGTTATTCGGTTTAGATCAGCCTCTAGAAACAACTGGTTGGATATTACTTTGAACCGCAGCTAAAAGTTGGCCATAGCTATACCTGAACCGTAGGGGATCTCTTAATTGGTCGTTTAGCCAATTTTGTGTAAAATATATCGTTCAGGTGAAGAACAAATTATTACACATGGTTTACAGCTTTCTATGTTGGCAAATATAGCTACACTAGTAAGTTGAGAAAAAGTTATGGATGTCAATATCTGACTTAGTATACTAAGAGACAGTGGAGGATGTTAGTAACCGAATTTATATTTTGAGAAATTGTATGGGATGTTAATACCTGACGATTTGTTGAGAAGCAGTTGAAATAAAAGAATCTATTTTGATATGTTGAGAAGTGGGGATATTAATAGCTATCTTGATATGTTGAGAAGTGGAGATATTAATAGCTATCTTGATATGTTGAGAAGTGGGGATATTAATAGCTATCTTGATATGTTGGGAAGTGGGAATATTAATAGCTATCTTGATATGTTGTTAAGTCGAGATATTAATAGCTATCTTGATATGTTGTTAAGTGGAGATATTAATAGCTATCTTGATATGTTGAAAAGTGGAGATATTAATAGCTATCTTGATATGTTGAGAAGTGGGGATATTAATAGCTATCTTGATATGTTGGGAAGTGGGAATATTAATAGCTATCTTGATATGTTGTTAAGTCGAGATATTAATAGCTATCTTGATATGTTGAGAAGTGGGAATATTAATAGCTATCTTGATATGTTGTTAAGTCGAGATATTAATAGCTATCTTGATATGTTGAGAAGTGGGAATATTAATAGCTATCTTGATATGTTGAGAAGTGGGAATATTAATAGCTATCTTGATATGTTGAGAAGTGGGGATATTAATAGCTATCTTGATATGATGAGAAGTGGAGATATTAATAGCTATCTTGATATGTTGTTAAGTGGAGATATTAATAGCTATCTTGATATGTTGAGAAGTGGAGATATTAATAGCTATCTTGATATGTTGAGAAGTGGGGATATTAATAGCTATCTCGATAAGTTGTATAACATGTCTATTTTTTAAAATTGAGAAAAAATGCGGATGCTCACAGCTGTAATGATACTAATCCAGATATGTGTGTTTTCTTATAGCAAAACCACATCGGGCTATCTGATGAGTCTACCAATGGAAATCGAACCCCTGATTTTAACGTTGTAAATCCATAGATTTACCGCTGACATTCAGTTCTATTAAAACAGAGTGAGAGTTTTTTTTCCTGGCAATGTTATACATTAAGTGACTTGTGGGAAACGAGAAGAGTTATGGAAGGTTTTGAAGACGTGGTAACTGAAGACAGGGGTGTCATATTTGTTTTCTTTATTATGTTGATATCCATGGTATCAGATATATTCAAAATACTTCACATTACATGATTTTCATTTTTTTACAAAAATTCTTTCACATAACACTATTGTTTCTTAATTAATTTTAATTAAAGATTCCAGTAAAATACACTAAGAGTGTGGACAATATTTTTTATTATTATGAACCCTTTTCTGCCGGCCTATTAACTTATGAATATTACGTTATTCATATTTTAACATCAGACACTAAAATATAAAATGGATTAGACAGCGAACGTAAATTAACTATCTGTCGGATTAGGTGTGGTTTTAGTTGAATTTATTGATATATCTTATATCTGTTAGGAACTGTAATTTGCAGATCAGAACGTACAGATTTAAAAAAAACTAACGCAAAATTTGTCGGAGTTTTGTACAATATGTTTCAAATACATTACGTTTACTGAAGTTTCGTGGTTATTTTGTATAAGTTACATACTAGGACATTACTAAGGTTTGCCACTTTCAGTTATGTTTCATACGAGTAGGAACACAAGGAAGAGGAGAATGTTAAATGCCAGTCATTTTGTTTTCTGTTTCAACTCGTACAACATGGACACGAAATATGATTCATTTACAGAAATTGCTTTTACTCGAATATTTCAAATCTGGATTATTGAACTTTAAAAGTTTGAATATAGAAGTGACAAATTATTCAAAATAGTATTTTTTTCTCTCAGTCGCTGTAGACAAAGACATACGTAGGTTCTGTATCAAAATAAAACGAACCACTGATAGCTTGGAATAATCTAGATTTAGTTTACGAGAATAAAGTACTTTGAGAAATTGCCGGATTCCCTTCTAAACCGTCTTTAGATAATCACTTCTTTTAATGTTCGTCCTTCGTAATGGTAGATTAATTTGACACTTTACAGTGTGATCTTGAAGTGACGTCACATCATAATAATAGATTAATTTGACAGCTTACAATGTGACCTCTAAGTGACGTCTCATCATAATGGTAGATGTAATTGGACAGCAGCTTACAATGTAATCTCTAAATGACGTCTCATCATAATGGTAGATGTAATTGGACAGTTTACAACGTAACCTCTAAGTGACGTCGCATTATAATGGTAGGTGTAATTTGAAAGTTTACAATGTGATCTCTAAGTGACGTCGTGTTACAATGGTAGATGTAATTGGACAGCTTACAATGTGGCTTCTAAATGATGTCGCATTATAATGATAGATGTAATTGGACAGTTTACAATGTGATCTCTATGTAACGTCGCATCATAATAGTACATTAATTGGAAGTGCACAGAACTACACAGTGAGCTATCTGTGTTATGGCCGTCACAGGTATCGAAACCTGGATTTTAGCGTTATAAGTCTGGAGTCTTACATTGGTTTAGTGGTTAGCGTGTTGGGCTGCGGACATAAAAGTACATGGTTCGAGTCTTGATATGTCTCTGGATACTTTTCACACTTTCAGCTATAGAAGTGTTACGATTTTAAAGAAACTTCGTCTACGTAGTTTAAAGTGTCCACAGATGCTGCTAGTTGTTTCGTCTCCCTCTGATGAGCAGTTATAAATTATGGACAATTGTGGTGTGTAACCTGACTGTTTATTTGCCCATGTTTCATGTAAAGTGCCATTCAGATTACTTGATGTCTTGTGATTAAAAGCTGTTACGTTGCCGCTTTGAGAAGTGACATAGTAATTCAGAAGAATATATGTCGTGTGTAAAAGAATCTTCAAAAATACAAATCAGTTACGTTTACAAATACATTCCAAAAATTTCCCACCGTTTCGAACCCTCCTTGTTTTGAAAGTACCTCAGGCTATTTGTTTTATAAACCTCTAATCATTTTTATCTTTATAAACACAGAGCTGTTGTACAAACATCAGTGACTGAACTCCTAATTTTAGCATTATAAGCCGTCAATTTTATTACTTGGAGAGCTAAACACACAGGAAGATATATGTTGGTATGATTAAGTTAAATGTATTTTTGACTGTACACTAAATGGATTAAAAGCCTGGTGGAAACTGTGTGTTAAGAAGAGTCTTAAGAATATGAACTCAGTACAATGCATAGGAGTCAGTCTCTGGTACAGCAGTAAGTCTACGGATTTACAACACTAAAATTAGGAATTCGATTCCCCTAGGTGGACACAGCAGATAGCCCGGTGTGGCTTTGCTATTAAAAGCACAAACCAACAAAGGAGAACATTTCAAACAGAACGATTGTCTAAGACTTGAGCTTTAAATACCACAATCACTCAGTTCATTTATGTTAAAGCTGTAAATGAAAAATGTATAAGTTAAAAATGTTTTAAAGAGGAGTAAATAGCGTTAATCAACAAAACGCTATGGAATAAAGTGTAAAGAAAAAAAACACTTTAAGATTATCTGATAAACACATTATTGAATATGAAGGGTAGATGAAGCTTCATAAATCAGCACATCTATATTGCATGCAAGATTTTCATGTTTCACGCCCTGCAGCACACACATAAACCCCAAATGAAGTTAAAATCGTACCACCTCATATTTCCCAAATTTGCAACTTACTTGGGCCAATGCAGAATTGCCTCGATTCGACTCCGACACCAGCTGGGTACCTGCTGAACTAGGATGACTCGTTGCCGACTGATGACTGGGCCGTTTTCTGTGGAGATAGTTCACAGTTATGAACTCTAGCATGGAGGCATAGATAAAAAACATGCACACTCCGTCCCACATGTTCATGGCAGTTATACTGGACACGACTGGTAAAGTTGACCGGAAGCTGTTAGTGGTGGTGCAGAAGTTCAACATGGTTGTCACACCGATCATAACGCGGGCAGGGACAGCGTTGATGTCCAACCAGAAACTGATGAAGGAACTGGAAACCAGGATGATCCCTGGGACAAAGACGGTGCTGAAGTAAAACGACTTGTCTCGGGTAAAGACAAGCAACACCTTTAAGCAGCTGTATTCATCTACGGAGATTCAAAACAGTTGGCATAATGGAACATCTCCATTCAGAATGTACATTATATCTTGCACTGATCTGATGAAAATACCCACCATAGACCCACATCTGATTGCTCCATAACAGCGGGATAACCACATGATGAGAGAAAACACTTTGGTATTCCAGTTCGTTACATTTTAGTCAATCTTGTTAACTGAAATTAAAACTAGAAGCGACATAGAAAATAAATTTTATGAACATTCAAAGCATTCTAGGTACTCAATAAACTCCACTTAAGAGTATAATATTGTGACTTTACCTGTCTCCAGTATTGCAACAGCCAAACACTAAGGTGCTATAGATCACATACTAAACGCTTTGTTTTATAAATATGTAAGTAAACGTAAGTACTCTAATGTTATAACTGAGTATGAAAAATGCTTATACGTTTCAGTGTTATCTCTTTATGTAAGACAAATATTAAGATATCTTGGCGTTATATCACTAATATTACACAATAATGTATTTTTTAAATGATTCAACTTTACAGTTCACTTTCTCAATTCATAGCTGTTGTTATTTTGAATTAAGCACAAAGCTACTCAATGGATTATCTGTGCTCTGCTCACCACGGGTATCGAAATCCGGTTTTTAGCGTTGTAAGTCCGCAGACATATCGCTGAGCCACTGGGGGGCCAATTCATAGCTAAAAATTTGTTCTCCATAAAGTTAACTGAACTGTTAGTACAACTGGTCTTGAAATATAACTAAAATGCCACAATAAATCATATTTAAACATAAACTTCACAAATCAATCAATCACTGACATGAAATTACTTTGTAAGATCAAAACACAAAGTATCTCGTCATCCACTCTATTCAAAACATTTTATGTTAAAATGAGTGGTTGTAATTTATTCAAACGCGACGCCTTGTTAGTCTGTTAGTTCTTTTCCAGCTCTAAGATCTCGAATTTTTTCAGCAAAGGACAATTAAGTTTAACCGGCATAATTTAAAAAAAGTAAAAGTTTGGTTTGTTTTTGAGTTTCGCGCGAAGCTACACGAGGGTTATCTGCGCTAACCGTCCCTAATTTAGTAGTGTAAGACTAGAGGAAAGGCAGCTAGTCATCACCACCCACCATCAGGGTTATCTGCACTAGCTGTCCCTAATTTAGCAGTGTAAGACTAGAGGAAAGGCAGCTTGTCATCACCACCCACATCCACATGCCCCCGCAGTTGAAAGGGCGAGCATGTTTGGTGTGACGGGGATTCAAACCTGCGACCCTCGGATTACGGGTCGAGTGCCTTAACCACCTGGTCATGCCGGACTTAAAAGTAAAAGTACAATCTAAATTTGTTGAGTAACGAAGAATTCGTTAATTTAGTTATTGCAATGTTAACAAACATCAAAGGTTAATTTAATAGGCCAGAACATCTAACACTAAGAATGAAGGTTTACAAAACAATATGCTAAAAATTAGATATAAGTTATTTTTTTCTAAAAAACATGAATGTCTGTATGAACTTCGTTCCATTTATTAGATTACACGACCAACAAGCGTGACGTGTTAACTTTTTGTATTTGGCAGCATTATGTATTTGATTTACTGTAGTGTTGCATTGGTCAAATATATCCTGTCGTTTCTATAAACGAATGTTATTACTCACCTCTCCAAGTGTATTTTCTATCACAGTCTCCAGTGTCGTTCTTTACTAGGTAGGCATTATGTTGTCTCAGGGAACTTGCATTGATTATATTTTGTTCTGAAGGGGACCACTGTAATCTTACTTGTGTCTTTTCACTGGACACTAATATCAAGATACAAAACCTGTAAGTTTCACGTATTTCTTACGTCCTCAATATTGAGAAAATATACTAGCCCGTCCTCAGAGAGGAACCTTTGTTATAATTTGAAAAAAAAACTCGTTTTAAAAATTGTTGCGATAAATGTGGAATTAACCAAAAAAAAACGTAAACAAGTAGCTCCATCTAGACCAAAATACATATAGTTACTTATTGAAATGTATACAAATAGCTTTAATTATACTGAAATATGAATCTTTAAAACACTGATATAATGGATATTTTTTTTTGTTTTACCTGCACACGAAGGAATAAAGAGTTAAAACAAAAAATAATATCGGGTCTTAAATTCTGGAGTTAATCATTTGCTGGTTTACAAAATTTCACTTTTATTTTAGCATGTTATGAAACGCAAATTACGAATGAAGATAACTAAAACGCATTGACTACGAATATTAATAAATAATGCTATACTTGCCACTTTCATAGGCAAAAGGACACTTTGGGTTGTCAAATGGGAATATTCTCAGGTTTCCTTGACAGTTTATAACCATCTCTCTTCTACAAGAAAAATTAGGAACGTTCAGCCATAAAACGATATCCAAGTACAAAAGTCTATGTATTGAAACACAGCAAATGAGACATAAAGATATGGTAAAGTATCGGTATTCTATAACAAAATATCAATAGTTTAGACTCAATTATAGAATTTCTCAAATGTCCGTGACAGTTTTTCTCATATACATGTTCTGTGTGTAATTTGGCTGAGTACAGAAATTTTAGGAAAACTACAATTCATTGTTCTGTATTACAAAACCAAATGGACTCATAATTTGGTACATATAGAATGATGACTTCAAACAGTGTTGTCAAACTCATATTAAAGTGAAGTACAATGTTTAAGTCCAAGTTACCTGGTAAATTGGCTCATTGCTGCATTATATTTGGTTTGGTTTGTTTTGAATTTCGCGCAAAAATACTCGAGGGTTATCTGCGCTAGCCGTCCCTAATTTAGCAGTGTAAGACTAGAGGGAAGACAGCTAGTCATCACCACCCACCGCCAACTCTTGGGATGCTCTTTTACCAATCAATAGTGGGATTGACCGTCACATTATAACGACCGCACGGCTGAAAGGGCTAGCATGTTTTGTGTGAGGGCGATTCGAACCCGAGACCCACAGAGTACGAGTCGAGCACCTTAACAACCTGGCTATGCCGGGCCATCAGATAACTGGTAAACGAGAAAATTAATACATGTGGTCACGATTCACAAGATTCTTCTGTTAGTGAGTGATCACGAGTTAAAAGATCCCTCTTTTAGTGAGTGGTCACGATTCACGAGATCTCTCTTTTAATGAGTGGTCACGATTCACAAGATCCCTCTTTCAGTGAGTGGTCACGATTTACAAGATCCCTCTTTTAATGAGTGGTCACGATTCACAACATCCCTCTTTTAGTGAGTGGTCACAATTCACAAGGCCCCTCTTTTAATGAGTGGTCACGATTCACAAGATCCCTCTTTTAGTGAGTGGTCACAATTCACAAGGTCCCTCTTTTAGTGAGTGGTCACAATTCACAAGGTCCCTCTTTTAATGAGTGGTCACGATTCACAAGATCCCATTTTTAGTGAGTGGTCACAATTCACAAGGTCCCTCTTTTAGTGAGTGGTCACAATTCACAAGGTGCCTCTTTTAATGAGTGGTCACGATTCACAAGATCCCTCTTTTAGTGAGTGGTCACGATTCACAAGATCTCTCTTTTAGTGAGTGGTCACTATTCACGAGATCTCTCTTTTAATGAGTGGTCACGATTCACAACATCCCTCTTTCAGTGAGTAGTCACGATTTACAAGATCCCTCTTTTAATGAGTGGTCACGATTCACAACATCCCTCTTTTAGTGAGTGGTCACAATTCACAAGGCCCCTCTTTTAATGAGTGGTCACGATTCACAAGATCCCTCTTTTAGTGAGTGGTCACAATTCACAAGGTCCCTCTTTTAGTGAGTGGTCACAATTCACAAGGTCCCTCTTTTAATGAGTGGTCACGATTCACAAGATCCCATTTTTAGTGAGTGGTCACAATTCACAAGGTCCCTCTTTTAGTGAGTGGTCACAATTCACAAGGTGCCTCTTTTAATGAGTGGTCACGATTCACAAGATCCCTCTTTTAGTGAGTGGTCACGATTCACAAGATCTCTCTTTTAGTGAGTGGTCACTATTCACAAGACCCCTCTTTTAATGAGTGGTCACGATTCACAAGATCCCTCTTTTAGTGAGAAAAGCAGATATTGGAAGGTGATGAATATTTTTACTCTCCTTCATGCTTTCCCGATGAGTTTATCCAGTTTACTAAATACCACATACCCTCAAGACTTTCAGCAAAGGACAATTAAGTTTAACCTGAATAATTCTGAAAAAGTAAAAGTACAAGTCAAATTTTGTTGAGCAACAAAGAAATCGTTTATAATAAACAGAAAAATCAACTAATATTCCTTATCATTTTTCCTTGTTGTCTGTGTGTATTTTAGAATGTTAACATCAATAATGAAAAAAAAAAATGTATTTTTACTAAGATTCTAATTGAAAGGAGGCTTATACCTTTGGGTGTAATGGACAAAGCCTTCTGGAGTCACACGGAGAGTTATATGGACGGGAACTAGCGGGTACTTGAAATCGCCATGTTTTATAAAATACGTCTCTGGTAACCAGACCTTCCCAGCATGCGTTAGTGCATTCAGATATCTATGCCTACCTCCGTCATTATATATTAAACGAGGGTCCTCCCAAACTTGGTGTAATAGAAACTCCACCTCGTATCTCTGCCAGAAACAACAATAAAATGATGATAAATTCAGCATAATAATAAAGTAAAATATTCGCAAGCATTTCGTACAGAAAGGTTTAAATGATTTAAATGAGATACTTTCAATGGTTTATATTGATGCCTCTTGAAAAAGTTTAAGTCATGCGTAAAAAATATCGTTTACGTTTCAGTACCTTGTTTTTTTCTGTCTCTTTTAAATGCAGTTGAATACTTGTCAAAGAGGAATAGATGAGTGCATTTTAGAATATTTCTTGTTAGGTTAGACAGACATATTCCCTCACAGTAGGACTAGTGATTATATCCACCGCCCACCACCAATAGATCTTTTTTGCTATTTTTCTCGCAGTTACCATAAATGCCAATTATCTCCTTATTTCAAAACCGTAAAAATATATTAATTAAGCTATGCTCCCCATCTTAGAACATCCATCATGATTATGGTATGTGAATTAATTTTATTCATTAATTTTAGGCACAGGGTAACAACGAAACAAACCAATAATCGCTGGTTTGTCAAAATGTATCAGATTCAAATTCCATGGATACCATTGGAAAATAATTCCAGTCCGGTTCAGGAAAAATATGTGCACGTAATTCATATTATTAGAAAATGGGATCCTAGCCAGCGACTGTGTGAATTCAACAAATTGTCTCTATTCAAAATTATTTTTTAAAAATATTCGAATTAATTTTTTGGATATAGTTTGTAAAACAAGTTATTGGTTGTTGTTATGAAAGATTTGTATTCGCTTCTTTAAAAAATATCGATTTTAAAATTTTATCCCTAACGCCAATCAAGTTCATTCTTTTACTGTGAACATGTCTGTGTACCTAAATTGTTCAAAACACATTGTTTTATGACGTCAGTCCGCGTATTTTTTTGAACAGCCCTCGTATTTCATACTTTTCAGAATTATTATATTTGTATCATATTTGAATATTAAGATAGCAAATGCACGAACTCATGTGACAAATATAATCAACAGTTTTCTGTTGGTTTTTATGTATAAAACTGTTGGCAACTGACTGATTCTTGATCATCGCAGGTAAAATCTATAAATAATTTGAGGCAATAAGAAATAGTTTTAAATATTGACCTCTTAAATAGATTACATACCAAACTAGATTCATCTGGGGACGAGAGTGTTAGAATTGTTACTGTGACGTTCACGATCGTTTGGTCTAGATTGAAAGAAGAAAACGAAATAATGAAATGATTTTAATACATTTATAATGAAAAGAAATTGATAATATAATAATGGGTACGGAACAAATTATAATTACCTTATTTATCTAGTGGATATCTAAAACTGTTTGTATGTTCTAGAAGTTATAGTTGGCTGCAAGGTGTAAACTAAATACAAGAACATATTAAATGGACTTCTAATCAAATCAGGCGTCTTTTCAAATATTTCTGTTTAATTTTAGTGTTACAAGGAGAAAAGATCGTTCTATTACTATTGAAAGTATTGCAAACAATAATTTTTCGAATAAAACGGATCACCAAGGTGCGTGTCTTTTTGATATTTTTAATCGCATGAACTAAACAATCTAGTCAAATACCAAAATATTTAATTAAGCCTAACCATCCTTAAATTAGAACTAGAAAGAAAGTTTGTTTGTTTGTTTTTTGGAATTTCGCACAAAGCTACTCGAGGGCTATCTGTGCTAGCCGTCCCTAATTTAGCAGTGTAAGACTAGAGGGAAGGCAGCTAGTCATCACCACCCACCGCCAACTCTTGGGCTACTCTTTTACCAACGAATAGTGGGATTGACCTAACATTATAACGCCCCCGCAGTTGAAAGGGCGAACATGTTTGGTATGATGGAGATTCGAACCTGCGACCCTCGGATTACGAGTCGAGTGCCTTAACCATCTGGTCATGGCAGGCCGTCTTCTTAATAATGAAAACACTTTCTAGTCAACAGAACACTTATAATGCCTAAGAGGTTTTTGAACTATTCTTGGATGTTTTGGAACACAAATTAACCAGTAATCACTAAACAATCTCGTTCGTGTAACTGACGATTATATTCCATCATAGCAGTCATTCGATATATTCTATGACTGAAATACAGCAATACGTACCAAAATACCCTAGTGTCTGTACAATAATTAAATCAGCATTCGAGCTCATAAGTACACCTCACCTTTTGGTCTCATTCTTAAGTCATACCTAGTGGGTTCTAACAGATAGTCCAGAATAGATTTATCAGAAGCGTTTTGGAACCTGGAAAAGGAAAACCAAAAAGTCAGAAATAAATAGTTGTATTTGAAACTGGAACTTACAAGCTTACAAGAGATGAATTATATTACATATTCTGAGTATATAAACACTAGAAAACATGAAATTTAGTAAACGTAACAAGCGTGGGGAGACATTATTTCCAAACACTCAAGACAGGCTGAACTAACCAAACTAATTACATTCTGACATTAATTCTAATTAGAATATTACGTACTAATTAGAGTATATTAAGTCATAAAATATTTCTGTCCATTACACACAGTTGGAAGTGAAATACATCGTCAAAATCAGAAGTTTTTTAAAGCAACAAAACGTTTTTTTAAACTTTTAATCGTAACTTTAAGACTGATGTAATTTCAACTTTCTTCTGTTGAAAAGAGCAAGTCACTAATACGTGGCGCCATCTACGTTATCTATAAGCTCTCAGTCTACAAATTCATCAAAGTTTTACTGTAATTATAAAGAAGAAATTTGATATTCCTAACATAACGTAAGTTACCGAAATGATGGTGTAACTTATTTAATTCTCAGATGATTTAAAGTAGGCTCACTATCAAAAAATAATGTTACTATTTCCTCGACAATGTGATGACCTATCTAATCAACAACAAATAAAAATATAAAATATACTATTGAATAATTATCTTAAGTTATTCATCAGTGTTAAAATGCGTGGCAAATGTGGATATATGTAAAATTATATTTTTTATCATGACAGTTAGAAGAAAGTTAAAATTGGAATTTCATCAAGATAAATTTGATTCAGCGCTTTCAGCGAGTACTGTTGGGCGGACTGAATATACGATTTTCTGTTACAGCAAACCAAATTATTTCTTAAATATAGTCGTTACTGTTATATATATATATATACTAAAAAATAATGTTTTGTTTTTATGATTCTAAGAAATAGATTTTATCATGATTTCTAATCATATTGTGTTTTTACCCGTTAGGCATTTTAACTGTTGGCTTGAATATTATATACCGCATTGTATATTGCCTGACCAGGCATGGCCAGGTGTTTAAGACGCACGACTCGTAATCCGAGGATCGCGGGTTACGAACACGCGTCACACCATTTCAGTCATGGGTCGTTATAATGTGACAGTCCGTCCCACTATTTGTTGGTAAAACTGTAGCCCAAGAGTTGACGGTGGGTTGTGATGACTAGCTGCCTTCCCTCTATTCTTACATTGCTGAATTAGTGATGGCCATGGGAAATAGCCCGCGTGTCGCTTTGCGCAAAATTTAAAACAAACAAACAGACAAAAACTGCTAACACATATATCCAATTTAAAATGCTGTCGGGCCCGGCATGGCCAGGTGGTTAAGGTACTCGACTTATAATCCGATGGTCCTGGATTCGAATCCCCATCACACCAAACATGTTCGCCCTTTCAGCCGTGGGGGCGTTATTACGTTATCGTCAATCCCACTATTGGTTTATAAAAAAGTAGCTTAAGAGTTGGCGGTGGGTGGTTATGATTAACTGCCTTCCCTCTAGTCGTACACTGCAAAATTAGGGACGGCTAGCGCAGATAGCCCTCGAGTAGCTTAGCGCGAAATTCAAAACAAATACATAAAATGTTATCGATATTGAATAACTAATTACAGTTTGTGACCAAATATCATGATGAAAGCTGATAACTTACTTCAGTAGGTTTTGATCAGTGAAGGCACCTCCAATCAGTTTTAGACTGATCGTGAACAATGTCACGAGAGGAAAAATATCTTTAACTTTGTGGCTCATTTTGGTACCTGAAATACATAAAAAGGTAAGAGAAAATAAACGAAAAAAATATAATATTCAAGCAAAATTTTCATGCCACATATTTTCAACTTAAACTAATAAAATTTTATCTAACAAATAACCGCCGGGTTCAGTGGACAAATCGCCCGGGCGAAGCATTTGTTATTTGCATGTTTAGTATAAAGTTGCCGTTAAAGAAGTACATCTAAAGAAACACATTATCACCTTTACAAGGAAAGATGTTTGTGTTCTGAATGTTTCCAATGGTATTGGAAACGGTTGTTAAAGTGGATAACTGAAAGTTAAATAGCCAAAGTGTTCATCTTTCTTTTTTATTTTCCCACTTGAGCCAAAAACGTGCGAATGTTTTACAATGACTTTAGTATGACAGTGCAAAAAAGTCACGAAACAATTAATAAAAAAATGTGTACCTGTAGAATGACTTCAGCGCCAAAAAAATTCATATGTAAGTATAACACAGCTATACGTTTGCCATATGTTATTTCTATACTGTAGGTTCATCGACAGCAAGTCCATAGAAGCCAAGATTATGAACAGTAATGATTAATAATCTATTGTAGCCAATTATGTGTTATAATCTTAATATCCGAGGTTGTTCTGCAAGTGCAATGAAGAAACTGGTATGATATTAACAATATGCCATTGTACTAAAACAATAAAACGAATGTTTTTTATGAATCTACTTCAATGAAACTATTTAAAAATAGAGAGTAAACTAGTAATAAAACATTTTGGAGAAACTAATTATGATGTACGTGTGGTAATGCCATAAACTACAGAAACGAGGTAGGGTTTAATGCACAAAACCATACAAACATCACCAGGTAAAGAGCCAAATCTTTCCAATAATGCCTTTCATTTACAAATAAATGTTGAATTAGTGTTAGTTGTATGGATTCAGTGACTAATAACCATAAGTTTGTAAGACTGATTCAGTCCTTACTGGCTACTTATGTAGGGATTTTAGTATTGTTTGATGTATTCATTCTTACCTTATTTCTGTACTTTTTGGGCTTGTCGTTCCCACTTTATACTTATTGTTTGTTGTAATCATTCTTACCTTATTTCTGTATTTTTTGGGCTTGTCGTCCCCACCTTATACTTATTGTATGATGTATTCATTCTTACCTTATTTCTGTACTTTTTGGGCTTGTCATCACAACTTTATACTTATTGTTTGATGTAATTATTCTTACCTTATATCTGTACTTTATGGATTTGTCGTCCCCACTTTATACTTATTGTTTGACATATTTATTCTTACCTTATTTCTGTACTTTTTGGGCTTGTCGTCCCCACTTTATACTTATTGTATGATGTATTCATTCTTACCTTATTTCTGTACTTTTTGGGCTTGTCATCACAACTTTATACTTATTGTTTGATGTAATTATTCTTACCTTATATCTGTACTTTATGGATTTGTCGTCCCCACTTTATACTTATTGTTTGACATATTTATTCTTACCTTATTTCTGTACTTTTTGGGCTTGTCGTCCCCACTTTATACTTATTGTATGATGTATTCATTCTTACCTTATTTCTGTATTTTTTGGGCTTGTCGTCCCCACCTTATACTTATTGTATGATGTATTCATTCTTACCTTATTTCTGTACTTTTTGGGCTTGTCATCACAACTTTATACTTATTGTTTGATGTAATTATTCTTACCTTATATCTGTACTTTATGGATTTGTCGTCCCCACTTTATACTTATTGTTTGACATATTTATTCTTACCTTATTTCTGTACTTTTTGGGCTTGTCGTCCCCACTTTATACTTATTGTATGATGTATTCATTCTTACCTTATTTCTGTACTTTTTGGGCTTGTCATCACAACTTTATACTTATTGTATGATGTATTCATTCTTACCTTATTTCTGTACTTTTTGGGCTTGTCGTCCCCACTTTATACTTATTGTTTGATGTAATCATTCTTACCTTATTTCTGTACTTTATGGATTTGTCGTCCCCACTTTATACTTATTGTTTGTTGTAATCATTCTTATCTTATTTCTGTACTTTTTGGGCTTGTCGTCCCCACTTTATACTTATTGTATGATGTATTCATTCTTACCTTATTTCTGTACTTTTTGGGCTTGTCGTCCCCACTTTATACTTATTGTATGATGTATTCATTCTTACCTTATTTCTGTACTTTTTGAACTTGTCGTCCCCACTTTATACTTATTGTTTGACATATTCATTCTTACCTTATTTCTGCACTTTTTGGGCTTGTCGTCCCCACTTTATACTTATTGTATGATGTATTCATTCTTACCTTATTTCTGCACTTTTTGGGCTTGTCGTCCCCACTTTATACTTATTGTATGATGTATTCATTCTTACCTTATTTCTGTACTTTTTGGGCTTGTCGTCCCCACTTTATACTTATTGTTTGATGTAATCATTCTTACCTTATTTCTGTACTTTTTGGGCTTGTCATCACAACTTTATACTTATTGTTTGATGTAATCATTCTTACCTTATTTCTGTACTTTTTTGGGCTTGTCATCACAACTTTATACTTATTGTTTGATGTAATTATTCTTACCTTATTTCTGTACTTTTGGGTTTGTCATCACAACTTTATACTTATTGTTTGATGTAATCATTCTTACCTTATTTCTGTACTTTTTGGGCTTGTCATCACAACTTTATACTTATTGTTTGATGTAATTATTCTTACCTTATTTCTGTACTTTTTGGGCTTGTCATCACAACTTTATACTTATTGTTTGATGTAATTATTCTTACCTTATTTCTGTACTTTTTGGACTTGTCATCCCAACTTTATACTCATTTGTTTGCACATGTTTTGTATAACTTGCTAATGACAGGATAAATAAACAAAGACTTCAAGCTCAGGTAAGTTCACAAATCAATGTGCAGAAGTTAGCAACAACACCTCAAAATCAAAGTGATGAAATTGCCAACAGCACTTTAAATCAACGTACACAAATTTTACAAAACACATCAAATTCAACGTGCCCCAAAAAACCCAGAAGAAAACTGGAAAGAAAAATATTCCACAAGACCAACATTACGTAATCTTGGTCGCACAAGTTGGAATGAATACGACAACAATGAAAGAGATGGTTCTATGAAAAGCACACAACAGATACCGTGCTTTCAAAGTATTACTCGTTCTGAGAAAGCAAATCACACTCGTCTTTGTATTTATTTTTCTTACGAAATATAAAACAAACATAGTTACTAAGCCATACTAACAGCTTAAAAACAGAGTACTTCTTCCGCAATGGAAACCAATCATTATGTTAAAAATACAGGTCAGTTAATTACAGGACAAATTCTGCTATTTTAAAACAGAAATGTAAATTTTATATAAAAGGCAATGAAATGTTTGTAGATGGTTAATATCACAGTATACATCGCGTATTGGACACATGTAAAGAAGTATTCAGTTTCAAAAGTATTTAATGACAGAAAACATTTACAGGACCGATTTTCAATAAAAATATAGTTCCAAATGAATTCAAAATTAGGAACGTTTATTCGTAGATTTGCTCGAAAATTCTAAAAACAGACAAATACACAATTTTTCTTTTTATTATCTCCCCTTTCGATGCTTCAACAATACTTATTGCAAAATAAGGCTGAAGATATTATGTCTTTAATTAACATTATAGACGCATTCGTTTTTATTACAATCTTTTCTACACTTACTTCTTAATGAAAAATTAATTAAAAATACGTTTTTATTTCTGTAGACAAACAATTTTATGTCAAAAATAGCTAAACAAACGCTTTCCAGCAACTGATATGACGTAGCAGAACAATCCAATTTTAATGCCACGAGATCTCCTACATATTATTTCCTTCTTCCATTACGTGCAGGATGAATGGAACGATTTCGTGTTATTCTTAGTACATAAGTCACTCTTAGAAATGTAAACCTTCACCCATAAAGTTTTGAAACAAATTTCGATAAAGAGACGTAGACTTTCTTCAGAAGAAGTTTCAAAAAGAGATTAATCGAGAAACAACTCCACCATTTATGTTTGTAAGAGGAACAGGAGAGTTATTGATTTTCCCTGACGTAGTTTGGTCGAAGTAGAGCACGCTGTATTTAACGAGCAGGCTCGTAGACAAACGGACGATAACTGAACGTGGGGAACTTAAAATACTGAGTGGCCCTGACTTCAATATTTGGCCTGGCATGGCCAAGCGTGTTAAGGCGTTCGACTCGTAATCCGAGAGTCGTGGGTTTGCGTTCCAGTAGCACTAAACATGCTCACCCTTTCAGCCGTGGGGGCGTTATAATGTGACGGTCAATCCCACTATTCGTTGGTAAAAGAGTAGCCCAAGAGTTGGCGATGGGTGGTGATGACTAGCTGCCTTCCCTCTAGTCTTACACTGCTAAATTAGGGACGGCTAGCGCAGATAGCCCTCGAGCAGCTTTGCGCGAAATTCAAAAGAAACAAGACTTCAATATTAACATTCTGTAGATGTTGAAATATGTATTTAGTTTGAATTAATTTGAAACTAAAGCAATGTAACTGACAGAGAACTTTGAAACTCAAAATATGTTAATAAAAACCAATACACGATAAAATATCTGAAAGACGACACAGGAACATAAAAACGGTCATAATGTGGGTTCACATGTGCTTCCACACAATTCGCCACTTATCCTTGTGTAAAATGTGTGTGATATTTGATAATTACATTTATTTATTTAAATATATATTATTCAATATAATTACAATATAATTTAATTATAATATAAATATATTTATTTATTTAAATTTAAGTTTTTTTTTCCCTGGAAAATACAGCTAATACGGTGAGAAAAGTGGTTTTACGGTTTTCAGTTTGTTAATACATCGTATTTAGAAGAATCAAACCTAAATCTATATAATATAGTAAATACACATTTGAAGAATGTATGAAAGTAAAAACTGAGTTCTTGTGCTTTATGAGAATAAAGGTGAATTAGGTGAATCTCAGTGACTTACGAACGCTAGTAAAGTATATGTGAGTGTTATTTAATTGACGATATAACTAACGAGTTGACATACTTAAAAACAAATAACCTCATGCATTCAGATTTGCTTTCTGAATATCGGTATTTTCAAATCAATACTTTTTGAAGGGGAAAACTAGTGCACAGTTAATTGTTATTTTTGTACGTAATTAAATCACCAGGTTCAGTACGAAATCTAAGTGAAAACAAAATGTGAATAAGTTACATGTAGCATACAATGGTCATAATTTAACTTACAATATTAATATCAAAAACCAGAATATGCGAAAATTTCACAAGTGTATATCGTTATAAGAGACTTTGTAAAGCAATTGTTTGTTTGTAGCTAAGCGCAGAGCTACACAATGAATTATCTGTGCTCTGATCATCACGGATATCGAAACTCGGTTTTTAGCGTTGTAAGTCCGCAAACACTGGTGGGTTTGTGAGGCGAGAGATTTTGTTAATCCCGCTATTCGTTGGTAAAAGAGTAGCCCAAGAATTGGAGGTGAATGGTGATGACTAGCCGCCTTCCCTCTAGTTTTACACTGCTAAATTAGGGACGGCTAGGGCAGATAGCCCTCGAGTAGCTTTGCGCGAAATTCTAAAACAAACAAACAAACCAACAAATACTTATTGGGCGTCAGTTTAGGAGTTAGTTTGATATTAAACGGGGATTCAAGGACAGGTTCTAGGGTTACGATACAATAATAGGATTGGAGATAATCCATTTTTACCTGAAGTCTATTATTCGTAGGGGTATTATGTGAAAAGGTTAATATTTATTTACACTCAAACTTAGATAATAAGTGATCTTTGATGATTGCTAAAACTTAAAATTAATTTAGATTTTTAGTAGCATTTTACGATGAATATTTATAAATAGCACCTCTATATTAAAAAATAACAAGATAAATGCAGGATCAAAGTATCGAAACTCATTTTATCATTATAGCCCCTCATACTTGCCACTGAACCACCTCTATTAATAAATGATGCAGATATACATCACTGACATCACTGATGCAGGTGTACGTTAAACATTAATATCTGTGTTTTCTTTTAGCAAAGCCACATGGGGCTATTTAGTGAGTCCACCGAGGGGGATCGAAACCCTAATTTTAACGTATTAAATCCGTAGACTTCCCGCTACACTAGTGTTATAAAAGTTGCATCATTAGGGACAGTCGTAATGTTACTAGGTTCTGATGGTGCAAAAAACTATTGTGATCTGTTTTGTAAGAAGTAAAGTATAAGTAAAGCCACGTGACACATAAGGACAAACAAGCAGTAAACATCCATGTCACAACTGAAAACCAATTTATGTCATAATAACAAGTCATATGCAGCCTGTTTGATTGCTACTCAAACTTTATCTTATTTCTGCGTCTCACCCGGTGACACATAAGCGTTATCACTGACAAAATAAAATGTCTGATGATCGAGTTTCTCTTGAACATTTTCTTTTTATTTTAGCTGTTGCTGTCTCAACAGCAAGTCTGAGGCTTATAATGCTAAAAACAATTGGGTTGCGGTGGACAGAGCACAGGGAGCCCAATGTGTAGTTTTGTGCTTAACTACAAACGAAAATTATTTTTTTGAGTAATACTGTACATAATCATCACACTCTAATGGAGTTCATGATAACCTGACTTGGTTTTGTTTGTTTTGGAATTTCGTCAGTTTGATATAAATGACTGTTTACACGTGTTTGTGGGAAGATTTGTTTGTTTGTTTTTATTTTCGTACAAAGCTACACGAGGGCTATCTTCGCTAGCCGTCCCTAATTTAGCAGTGTAAGACTAGAGAGAAGACAGCTAGTCATCACCACCCACCGCCAACTCTTCGGCTACTGTTTTACCAAAGAATAGTGGAATTTACCGTCTCATTATAACACCCTCACGGTTGAAAACCTGATTTGGAAATTCGATCAAACTATAATACTTCCTTGAAAGGAAAGGATTCGATCATTGCGCGAAAATTACACCCTAGGAAACATGACCAAATGTCGACCACGAGAAGTTATTTGTTGAATGTCTCGAGAAACCGTAATTGACTTTCGTTACACATAACATCTAATGTTATTTCATATATTGAAAAACTTGGTTCTATACTAAATATTCTGAAATGACTTGTAGATATTTCAAAATACGGAAAAAGTAATTCTCTCGACTGATCATAATAAGACTTGTTCTCTGTCACGTTACGAAACATACGTTAATACATGACGATCAAGTCACGTTCAATATACTCCACCGTTTCTCTGCATACTATTGGTTAAGAAACTTACGTTAATACATGACGATCAAGTCACGTTCAATATACTCCACCGTTTCTCTGCATACTATTGGTTAAGAAACTTACGTTAATACATGACGATCAAGTCACGTTCAATATACTCCACCGTTTCTCTGCATACTATTGGTTCAAAATTCGACGCAAATTTCTTCTTTTTGTCTTTGGGGAAGAAAGAGGAAACTAAGAGAACTAAGTAACTTTGTAACCACACTATGTAACCACATAGTTACACGTTTACTTCACTGATTATAAATTTATATCCAACGAGGTAACGAGAAAGGTCACTAGGAAAAACCTCGCTTCTTTCTGGCCTAAAACGTCCATACACATGTTACTAAATATGAAGACAAAGGCGTGCGAGGAGCAGCTTGGGTTACCTTAAATTGATATCAAGAATGACTGTCAGTTTATAAACGGGTCCGGTATGGCGAGGTGGTCAAGACGCTCGACTCGCAGTCTGAGAGTCGTGAGTTCCCCTCACCCGAACATACGCGCCATTTTTATGGCCCAGCATGACCAGGTGTTTATGGCACTCGATTCCTAATCCGAGGGTCGCGGGTTTAAATCCCCGTCACACCAAAACATGCTCACCCTTTCAGCATTATAATGTGACGATCAATCTCACTATTCAATGTAAAAGAGTAGTCCAACAGTTGGTGGCAGGTTATGATGCTAGTTGTCTTACACTGATAAATTAGGGACGGCTAGCACGAAACTTAAAAAAACAACAACATTTTATAACACCTTTACGATTGAAAAGACGAACATGCTCAGTACATTAAACCAATCATTTATATAGTTATCAATATCATTATAAATAACACACTGTAGGTAATGAATTATTTCAAATCTTCTAACTAGTACAAACAATGAATAAGCCAGACACTGTTAAGGTAATTAATGAGAGATCACGTTATAGTAACTAAGGCGATCTCCCTAGGGCATGTAAATATTTTAGATAAAAGCTCAAAGTATTCGTGTGTTTGTTTTATAGCAAAGCCACAATGGGCTATCTGTTGAGCCCACCAAGGGGAATCGAACCCCTAATTTTAGCGTTGTATATCCATAGACTTACCGCTGTACGAATTCGTTGTGTATTATTTCTGGGGATTGAAACGTGTTCATACGTTTTATTGTGTTGAGATGCTAATATTTAAATAAGAATTATACTTCAAAAACGTTAGGTGTCCCCAATTTAGCAGTGTAAGACTAGAGGGTAGATATCTAGCTGGTCATCACCACACACCGCCAGCTCTTGGACTACTCTTTTACCAAAGAATAGTGAGATTGACAGTCACATTATAACACCACCACTGTTGAAAGGGAGGGCATGTTCTGTGTGATGTGAATTCGAACCCGCGACCCTCAGATTACAAGTCGAGTGCCTTAACCACCTGGCCGTGCCGAGCATTTAATAGGATACCATAAAAAAGTAGTCAAGATACTGTATATACAGTGAATAAAGCAATTTGTCAAAAAAAACAAGAAATATACAACTGTTTAAGTTTGCTAGTGGTATTGCATGATAAGAAGTTTATGAATCAAGATAGAAATATTGATTTACTCATACATCTTGTGTGATAGAGTAATACACTATTTACATCCCAATTATTCTTTATTCTTGCAAAAATAAAATTATTATGTTACGTTTCGAATCATGATTTTTGGGGCCAACTTCAGTTCCATTATTTTGTTTGTATTTGTGTATGTTGTGGCTAAAGGGGGATCCACTAGGGGTGTAAGTGGAATTAGAACTCAGTGTATTGGTACACGAAACATGGGATGACAAAATGATGGGAATTTTTATTATTTTCACTTCATTCCAAACAAAAATCTAAAATATTCGAAAAAGTATGATAAAACGAAAGAGTTTGAGATTATAACTCTTGTAATGTTTGTAATAAGTATGATAAAACTAAAGAGCTTGACAATGTAACTCTTGTAATGTTTGTAATAAGTATGATAAAACTAAAGAGCTTGAGATTGTAACTCTTGTAATGTTTGTAATAAGTATGATAAAACTAAAGAGCTTGAGATTATAACTCTTGTAGTGTTTGTAATAAGTATGATAAAACTAAAGAGCTTGAGAATGTAACTCTTGTAATGTTTGTAATAAGTATGATAAAACTAAAGAGCTTGAGATTATAACTCTTGTAATGTTTGTAATAAGTATGATAAAACTAAAGAGCTTGAGAATGTAACTCTTGCAACGTTTGTAATAAGTATGATAAAACTAGAGCTTGAGATTATAACTCTTGTAATGTTTGTAATAAGTATGATAAAACTAAAGGGCTTGAGATTATAACTCTTGTAATGTTTGTAATAAGTATGATAAAACTAAAGAGCTTGAGATTATAACTCTTGTAATGTTTGTAATAAGTATGATAAAACTAAAGAGCTTGAGATTATAACTCTTGTAATGTTTGTAATAAGTATGATAAAACTAAAGAGCTTGACAATGTAACTCTTGTAATGTTTGTAATATAGTAATGTTTGTAATAAGTATGATAAACTAAAGAGCTTGAGATTATAACTCTTGTAATGTTTGTAATAATTATGATAAAACTAGAGCTTGTTATATCTTGTAATGTTTGTAATAAGTATGATAAAACTAAAGAGCTTGAGATTGTAACTCTTGTAATGTTTGTAATAAGTATGATAAAACTAAAGAGCTTGAGATTATAACTCTTGTAATGTTTGTAATAAGTGTGATAAAACTAAAGAGCTTGAGATTATAACTCTTGTAATGTTTGTAATAAGTATGATAAAACTAGAGCTTGAGATTATAACTCTTGTAATGTTTGTAATAAGTATGATAAAACTAAAGAGCTTGAGATTGTAACTCTTGTAATGTTTGTAACAAGTATGATAAAACTAAAGAGCTTGAGATTATAACTCTTGTAATGTTTGTAATAAGTATGATAAAACTAAAGAGCTTGAGATTAAAACTCTTGTAATGTTTGTAATAAGTATGATAAAACTAAAGAGCTTGAGATTATAACTCTTGTAATGTTTGTAATAAGTATGATAAAACTAAAGAGCTTGAGATTATAACTCTTGTAATGTTTGTAATAAGTATGATAAAACTAAAGGGCTTGAGATTATAACTCTTGTAATGTTTGTAATAAGTATGATAAAACTAGAGCTTGAGATTATAACTCTTGTAATGTTTGTAATAAGTATGATAAAACTAAAGGGCTTGAGATTATAACTCTTGTAATGTTTGTAATAAGTATGATAAAACTAAAGGGCTTGAGATTATAACTCTTGTAATGTTTGTAATAAGTATGATAAAACTAAAGAGCTTGAGATTATAACTCTTGTAATGTTTGTAATAAGTATGATAAAACTAGAGCTTGAGATTATAACTCTTGTAATGTTTGTAATAAGTATGATAAAACTAAAGGGCTTGAGATTATAACTCTTGTAATGTTTGTAATAAGTATGATAAAACTAAAGAGCTTGAGATTATAACTCTTGTAATGTTTGTAATAAGTATGATAAAACTGGAGAGCTTGAGATTATAACTTTTGTAATGTTTGTAATAAGTATGATAAAACTAAAGAGCTTGAGATTATAACTCTTGTAATGTTTGTAATAAGTATGATAAAACTAAAGGGCTTGAGATTATAACTCTTGTAATGTTTGTAATAAGTTTGATAAAGCTGGAGAGTTTGAGAATGTAACTTTTGTAATGTTTGTAATAAGTGTGATAAAACTCGAGAGCTTGAGAATGTAACTTTGTAATGTTTGTAATAAGTTTGATAAAGCTGGAGAGTTTGAGAATGTAACTTGAGAATGTAACTTTTGTAATGTTTGTAATAAGTTTGATAAAGCTGGAGAGCTCGAGAATGTAACTTTTGTAATGTTTGTAATACGTTTGATAAAGCTGGAGAGCTTGAGATTATAACTCTTGTAATGTTTGTAATAATTTTAATAAAACTAAAGAGCTTGAGAATGTAACTTTTGTAATGTTTGTAATAAGTTTGATAAAGCTGGAGAGCTCGAGAATGGAACTTTTGTAATGTTTGTAATAAGTTTGATAAAGCTGGAGAGCTTGATAATGTAACTTTAGTCATTCTTTTGCTTCTCCTCAACGTATCTTAATACATTTTACTGCTTGAAACGTGCGGAGTCTGGCTTCCACTTCCTACACAGCTGAAAGTTGTTTCTCAAAAGATGGCTCAGAAATAGATACACGTAGAAAAAGATTAGAAAATAGTAATATGTGGTGAGATACTTTGATTCTCAGAGTTGCAATTCGTTGTTCCTAGTTTGGGCGACGTTTAACTAATTTAATGTATTTCAGCTCTGCACGTACATTCCAGGAACAGCAGTGCTGTCAGTATTTTGAGAAGTGATTAAGCGTCATACACGCTGCTGAGGTTTTATTGTAGCTTACTTAAACAAATTTTTAGTGTGAAAAGAACATGTAATTTACATGTTTTTTCGTTTCTGTGTGACTTCACAAGGGTTCGAATCCCGGTCGCTCCAAACATGCTCGCCCTTTCAGCTGTGGGGGCGTTGTAATCCCACTATTTGTTGGTAAAAGAGTAGCCCAAGACTTGGCGGTGGGTGGTGATGACTGGCTGTCTTACACTGCTAAATTAGGGACATTAGCACAGATAGCCCTCGATTAGCTTTGCGCGAAATTAATAAAATCTAAAAGTATGGACCAATAGCCATCTTCCATCTGAGTTACACACTTTTATTAAAATAATAATGTTAAAAATTGTTTTTCTTTTAGAGTAATAAAGTTACCGGTTGACTTGGCGAAAATCGAAACGCATTTCGTTCCTTGTTATGTTGATACAGTATATTTTTACTGACTAATTTCAAATAAACGATATGTTAAGTTTTTATTTTACTCTTAACAAGACAGTGTGATTTGGAAAACAACCAGTGTAAACTGCAGATATTTTATTTTTCTGTTTCTCTGAAAATCTGCTATCAGCGAAAGCAGCTGGTAAACTCTAATCAAATAGTGGAATTTGATCGCCACTTTTATAACGCATCTACGCTTATGCAGCAACAGAACGCACACCACGTTCACATGCCCGGCACTTTAACCACTTTGTTTATTTGTTTTGAATTTAGCGCAAAGCTACTCGAGGGCTATCTGCGCTAGCCGTCCTTAATTTAGCATTGTAAGACTAGCGGGAAGGCAGCTAGTCATCATCACCTACCGCCAACTCTTGGGCTACTCTTTTACCAACGAATAGTGGGATTGACCGTCACATTATTATGCCTCCATGGTTGAAAGGGCGAACTTGTTTAGCGTTACAGGGATTCGAACCCGCGACCCTCAGACTACGAGTTGAGTGCCTTAACCACCTGGCCACGCCAGGTCTAACAATTTTGTCAAATCAGCCCCAGTTATTTCAATACTCTCCATTTAATGTACGTATTGAAAATAACAAAATCAATTACCACGTTGAGAGAGTTAAAGCTCTTGCAAGAGGTGTTTTTTTATAAATGCCGTTAATACTTCAAAGTTCTGAATTTTTGTTCTTAAGCCATGGAAGGAATGCTATGAAATAGCTGAGTGAGCGATGAGTAATTTCTCACGAGGGCAATGGAAATAACTAACTCTTCTCTCTAATATATGAACGATATTTATCGGTCAGCTGTCATATTAATGTGTTTCTGAGAGGCTCTGCTACCGCCAACATAATTATGAAAGCGCTAGCGATCCAAAAGGAAGAGAAGTAATAATTTTAAGGATTATTACGTTATCAACATCAATGAATTATGATAAAAATTGTTTGTTTACGACAAGAACCTCGCCTTAGAAGTTTTCTTACTATTGTTTAATTACGCATCGTATGTAACCTGATTCAATTACAGGCCATTACGTTCAGTTATGTATAATTCTAAGTCTACAATTAAGAACTAAAACATTTTCACTTACACAATCTAAGCATAAAGCTGTATCATTAATATTATTCAGATTACGCAGGTAAGATATACTGGAAGACATACTGCTGGTAACGGATAATTTCAATGTGAGTGGCATCTTATGCTCTACATGGGATAAATGACAAGATACCTTAAGACTCACACATGATCATCCCATATATAGAGCTAATGACCAATAGCCATCCTTCATCTTAAACTACTAACCAATAGCCATTCTTCGTCTAGAAATAATGACCAATAATCTTCCCCATTTAGAATAAATGATCAATAGCTATTCTCCATCTATAACTATGGACAAATAGCTACACCCCATCTAGTATTACTGATCAACAACTTAACTGAACAGCTGAATTTGCTTTCAGAATTATAGCCGAGTTGAAGATATTGGGAGAGTTTAATGACATTTTGTGGCTCGAATCTTGAGAATTTTGACCTGAAGCCTGAATCACTACTCATATATGACATAAAATGGATATTTTAATCAGTAATAATCACTAACTGTCTTAGGACAACTGTTAATAAATAATTTTATACTCTTTTCTATAATTAATGTAAAAGGTCTTAACCACTAAAATCAACGTTGTGTGAAAGAGTATGTGTTACAATTGAACACATCGGGTTAAAGTCACTTAAACGACATACAAGTTCTGATGTTGTAGTATGAGGTAAAATGATAAGAATAGAAAATACCCAATTGTCCAAATTAACTTCACTCATGATGCAATTTACCTTCGTAGGTGAAATGAAATTCAAATACCTATTGTATCAGAGGGTAAACACCCTCATCTCTAGCATTAAGCATTTTTCTTAATGTAATTTCCGGATGCCTTTTATACGAAACGAAGAAAACACTAGATGGTTTACTATGTAGAAACTAAATACTTCCAATTCTTATAAGCCATATTTCTATTGGCGTACAAAGTTGATTAAATCTCAGAATATTGCGGTTGGAGGAAAAAGTTCATATTTTTAAAGAGATGCTAAAAGGACATATTTCTGTTGCTTCAAATCTTTCTACCAAGGCGACCAAGTTATTGGTTCAATACAGGAATAGTTTTAGAGAGTAAAGGTTTCAATAATTTAAATATTTGTATTACAAACGTGGGAGAAACTGATACGTGGCTATTTATACTATGTTTTAAATCTTTATGTTAAAAACGTTTTTATACTAAACCCAACGCAAAAAGAACGCACATACACACACACAGAGGAAGGGTCCGGCATGGCCAGTTGGTTAGGGCGCTTGACTCACAGTGTGAGAGTCCTGGGCTCGAATCCCTGTCACACTAAACATTCTCGCCTTTTCACCCGGGGGGTGTTGTTGTTTTGGTAAGATTAGCTCAACAGTTGGCGGCAGGTGGTGATGATCAGCTGCCTTCCTTTTTAATCTTACATTGTTCAAATTAGGGACGACTAGCGCAAATAGCTCTTGCGTCGCTTTGTGTGAAATTCAAAAACAAACAAACAAACAATAACCTCACAGAAATACATTCAGAAATTCATTATTAAGCATATTTTTATGTTTTGTAGAAATGATTTCAATAAATTCTTACAAATATTCGTATAAAATATATTAGGACAGAAGAGTTTATTAGACTTTATGGGTTTAAACCAAATCTCTGATAGATGTTTTATTTGTTTTGTGTTTTTGAATTTCGCGCAAAGCTACTCGAGAGCTATCTGCGCTAGCCGTCCGTAATTTAGCAGTGTAAGACTACAGGGAAGGCAGCTAGTCATCACCACCCACCGCCAACTCTTGGGCTACTCTTTTACCAACGAATAGTGGGATTGACCGTCACATTATAACGCACCCACGGCTGAAAGGGCGAGCATGTTTGATGCGACCGGGATTCGAACCCACAAAACTCAGATGACGAGTAAAACGCCTCAACACGCTTGGCCTTGCCGGGCCATCTCTGAAAGACGAATCCCTTGCGGCAATAGATTAAAAAAAACTCAACACATGGAAAAATAAATGGTGTAGAAGAAAGCTTGCTCTAAAATAGACAAAACTGTCTAAACTTTAAAAGAAAACCGGTTTTCACAGAAAATGAAATAAGTTTTCAACCCAGTGTTAATGTTTGCTTTGCTTCTGGGCCTGGCATGGCCAAGTGTGTTAAGGCGTTCGACTCGTAATCCTAGGGTCGCGGGTTTGAATCCCGGTCGCACCAAACATGCTCGCCCTTTCAGCTGGGAGGCGTTATAATGTGACGGTCAATCCCACTATTCGTTGGTAAAAGAGTAGCCCAAGAGTTGGCGGTGGGTTGTGATGACTAGCTGCCTTCCCTCTAGTCTTACACCGCTAAATTAGGGACGGCTAGCGCAGATAGCCCTCTAGTAGCTTTGCGCGAAATTAAAAAAAACAAAATCAAACAAGCTTTGCTTCCCGTTAAGTGCTGCTCTCCACTAGTACAGCGGTAAGTCTACGGATTTACAGCGCTAAAATCAGGGGTTCGATTTACTTCGGTGGGCTCAGCACATAGCTCGATGTCGCTTTGCTATAAGAAAAATACAAATACAAAATACACGTTTAGTGTTGGTATCGGTCAGGAGGCACATCTGAGACTGAACAAATATAAGTATTTTTTAAAGTATTGCAGCAGACGATAATGGTATGAGAAATGGCTTTCTTATAAGAAATGTTAAAACAGCGTTAAAGTACAGAACACATACACGAAAAAAACGGAAAGTTTTTATTTTAGAAATAAAATAAATATCAGACTAGTCAGTAGTACTTTCACGGTAAGAAAGTTTCTATTCTTCCTCTTACAGACAGTCTGAATGAGAAATATTCAGTGCATTTCTTTCTATTTTAAAGTAAATATTCGAAATATACGCAAATTTTATTCTATTTTGCAACTGATATGCCTGTCATTGTTGATGAAAATAGTCAAAAATGGTAACTTACATTAAACTATAACATATCATTAATAATAACATTAGAGATCAAAGTGAAAATACAAAAACAAATAACACATTCTCTTGTAAAAAAGAAAAAAAAAACAATATTGAACTTGGGAAAATAGTAGTCTAAAAATCCAATATTTGTTTAAACAATACATGGGTCCCATGTTTAATATGTGAATAGTTTTCCTAAGGCTAATAAGGCACGAATGATAAAGTGTTGTAACTTCTTTCTTTGAAATACAGTTATATTAAAAACAAAAACTCTCTCTAAATAACTCTTACAAATTATGCCAATATGAAGTTAACCCCATCCAAGAGACTTCTATGCGTATATCTAGGCACGAATGGGAACATGATCTCCTTTGCAGATAAATGACGCTTTAAGACATACGTGCCTTCAACCTTCAACAAATAAAATATAGATTAGAAAATAAATTACGTTCGCCATGTTGTCATCGCGTGGCTTCGAGTGAGGTATTACCGCACTTGTTCGTATTGGAGAAGAACTTGAATTTAAAATCACTATAATAGATGACCACATGTTTACTGAAATAAAGTTATCGACGAATTTATTACTTTTTAACCAAGGGAATAAAGATTTTAATAAAGGTAAGGCGTATTCTAGATTTAGTTTTGGCGCAAAGTCATATTGGGTTACTTGCTGTATACACTACCCGAAATCGAACTCCGAATTTTAGCGTAGTAAGTTAATAAATTTACCGTTTTTGCCACCAGGGGATTCATATCGTAGAGAAAACTTTCACTCATATGGAAAGATACCCTTGCCTTTAATTCATGAACCATGTATGTAAGCACAGATAAAGACGATAATTAAAAGGTAATCGGTATTTATAAGTATGGCCAATTGAACCGACTTGTTATATGATCTGAAATGTATGATTGATTATTTAGCCCATACTTGTAAACTACGATATTTGGCTGATACATCTTTCCCGCTCATGATATTTCACTTGAGTATTGAGTGTGGCCACCATGAATAGAAATCGGGTTTTGATACCCTTGGTAAGCAGAGCGCAGATAGTCCATTGTTTAGCCTAACTACAAGGAAACTAAAACTATGAATAGCTAGGCCATTCTAACAACGATGTTGTATGCCAAAAATCAGAGCGTTGATAAAGTTCTGAGGCATTCTTGACTACTCTCTGAAAGAGTTGCTTCAAGGGGGTAGACGCATTTTTAATGTTTAAATCAACTTCTGCAGGATGCCATGCATCTCACTGAAAGCGTTTTATACAAGATCATTGAGCTTGAAGTTTAGCAAGTGTATAGGTAGTGACGAAACTAGAACGATGGGGAACGTAGAGCAAAATCACTCCTCAAGCTAGGCCTAAACCTTTGTTGTTATATTATTGTAAGGATATAAAAGAAACATATAAGGGGGTTCAGGGGTCTAGTAGGCTTAACAAGATAAATAATTGTACCAAACTTCTACACTTAGTTAACCCCATCTTGTTCAAAGAATATGTCGGTTTGTTTAAACGAGTTGAGAATGGGTGTTATTATCTGTTAAACAGAAGATTTAGATGGTTGTTCAGCTATAACAGCATAAAGGCCCTAGAAAATTGCTCTTATGTATGGCACTGATGGTGCCATTCTCCACCAGGCATAAGCAGCTGTTTTCACAAATTCCTTTTTTCCGTCCACATCACACTTTCACCATCGCCTCATACCTTGGGTTTCTGTAAAGGAATAGCGTCAGATCAGAAGCTTTAAAAAAGAAGAAATAAAATGTTAGGTTGCAGTAATTGTAACAGAAGCACACATACAGATAGAGAAACCTACAATGTAAGCAAAGAAAATTAAGAGTTAATCACTGCAAATCTACACTAGAAGGAACCATCACCAGACCAGTGGCCACTGCCTATTGTGTATACAATGTTTTAATGCTTGTATATAAAATAGGTTTTAACAATCCAAATGGATTTTATATCATAATGTATTGTTGCATGCACAATACTTAGTTATTATTAATGCATATTAAACTTACATAAATGCTGTTTCCATTTCTACTTTAGTTTTTAAAGAATGCAAGATTTTATGCAAAAAATAATTCACTTTTATTAACGTTGAAAGAGCGAAAGCCTGCATTGCGAAATGATTTGTTATAGTGCTGCCATCTGTACTTTGTATGTAATGATAATTAGGATTGATTTTTTCTTAATTATTTTGACAGTAAATAAATTATTAACACAGGAACTTTATATCTGACGTTTTCCAAGTTTGGCTACACTTTTTATTATACAACTTTTGATTCGGGACAAACATGTCTGATTCTTTTCTTTCTCTATTTTTCAATCTACTTATTAAACGCATTTTTTATTTTATTTTAACTGTAATGAACGTAAAACTAAACTATTAACGTTGAATTTTTACGTCGTAACGTCGCAGTTTTATGTAACATGGTATATATTTCTTTTATGATGCTTCTGTATTAAAATCGTACCCCCCAGTGGTTTAGCAGTATGTATGTGGACTATTACATATTACTATAACAAAATCGTAATGAGCATTATTTTTTAAGATGATTAAAATCTTTGCATTTACATTGTAGGAACAATTTGTTTTGTTCTAAATTTCGCTCAAAGCTACACGAGAGCTATTTCCTCTAGTATTCCCTAATTTAGTAGTGTAAGACTAGAGGGAAGGCAGCGAGTCATCACCACCTACCCTCAACACTTGGGCTACTCTTTTACCGATGAATAGTGCGATTGATCGTAACATTACAACGGCCCCACGGTTGAAATGGCGAACATGTTTGGATGTGACAGGAATTCGAACTCGCGACCCTCCGATTACGAGTCGAGTACCTTAACCACCTGACCATGCTGAGCCTATTGTAAACTGTATTGCGGAGTGTTGTCCATCAAGATGGTTCATGACTTTTTCAATTTTATCTGTTTCATATATCAGATTATTAACGTATAAACGTTTCTGAGCCAAGTCTTGGAACATCGAGTGGTTTTTGTTAGAACGTTAACTTCAAAATATTCGACGTAAAGTGACAGTGGTGAGATAAAGTGACAGGGGTAAGGTATAGTGACAGGGGTGAGTTCGGTACAGTGATAGGAGTGAGGTAAAGGCTATGCTTGTTTGTTCCTGATAAAATTTGTCTTCATATTAGAAGTAGGATGCATTGACAAAGGAGGCTGTGAGTTATATTATTATGGATATTGTCATTTGAGCGTGTTTCTTGTGTGGATTTCAAATAACTGAAGATATAGAACGACCGACAAAGGTTTGAAATCAGGAATATAACAGACATACAGCACATAGAAGCTAGGTTGGTTGGGTTACTCCTATCAATGATTGAAGTTCTAATGGGTGAGAAGTAGAGATTTCAGTTGAGTGGATAACGTACCAGAGCTAGAACGCAGAAAACCCAAAATGAAATCAGAAGAATTAGCAACAGGAGTAGTCCTTCTCAGACTGATCTGAGGAAGCAGCAGATTAGGAGCCGAGACATAGAATAAAACTAATCAGTAATTATCACTTAGTTAAAAACGATTACTAATTTTATGAGCCACTAACTACAACAACGATTGAAATTCAATCACTACAAACATATCGCAAATACTTAATACTGTTTGATTGTTGTAGTACAAAGTTACAGAAATATACACAAAATACATTAATAGAAAATGATCAGTTTCTATGCCTAAATACCGACAAAGACAGCAATATAAGTACTTATTAAATTAGTAATAGTTGCAAACGAACAAAGGAATGAGCAGCTGTTTTGTAATCAAATGTATAGAAAAAAAAGCAGATCGATAGACGTAATTAATTGGATAATTGAAAGACACAAATAAAGAGACATAAAAGTAGCACACCTTAACTCTGATATTAGTTAGATTAATAATGAAACAGACAAGTATGGATGATGGAAATACAAAATTATAAACTGGCAGTCATATATATATAGACACAGATAGATAATTAGTATATATGACGTGAGTATTGGACTCTTTTAAGTTTTGTTTTTTGTTTCTGAGTTAATTGTGTATAACGAAATCAGCACGAAACAGTTGTGTGAGAATAAGGTAATTGCTTGTTTGAGTAATACATCATAAGGGCTCTGTTTCTCACAGTGAAGTTACAGTCTGAAGCGTAGAAAAACAACAATAGAAACTATTGTACTATTTTGTAAACGTTCCTTTTGAAATCAGTTTGAGTAATCCACAGCATGTATGCGATTCTCAGGGAACTAAAATAAATGGTTTATTTTTGCTAAAATAATTCGATAGCTAAAATAAATGAACTCCTTTGTAATTGTTTATGTGTCTGTGTTTTCTTACAGCAAAGCCACATCGGGATATCTGCTGAGTCCACCGAGGAGGAATCGAACCTTAGTTACTCTACATGTACAGGTTTATCTTCCCAATTTCGTAAAAGAACCAACAGTAAGAAACCATGTAATCGTAGGTGGTAGCACTCAGTATTTTAGTTTGATTCCGCGTATGTGTGTTTGTTGGTTTTAGCGCAAAGTTACATTTAACTATTTGTTATTTTCAGAGCGGAGTATTGAACCCTGGATTTAACATTAGATAAATTGTGCATTGATATTTGAGGTTAAGAAGAGCTACGTTTTTAATTTAAGCGTATCTTTATAACGTATTAGCGTAAAGCCCGACATAACTACCACCCTATAGCATACCCTGACCTCACATTTCAGAGCTAACTGAAGTAAATACGTTTTAGCATACCCTATAGCATACCCTAACCTCACATTTCAGAGCTAACTGAAGTAAATACGTTTTGCAAAATCAAGTTTGACTGATAACGAGACAGAAAAGTGCAGTCTAGGCAGTCAAACATCAGTAAATTCCTTTTGAGTCAATCAAAATTAAGATCATTCATAACATAAATTTGT
This sequence comes from Tachypleus tridentatus, assembly GCF_004210375.1. Lineage (NCBI taxonomy): Eukaryota > Metazoa > Arthropoda > Merostomata > Xiphosura > Limulidae > Tachypleus > Tachypleus tridentatus. The sequence goes on from NC_134833.1 coordinate 34,089,507, forward strand.
GGGGTACTCACAGAATGATCATTGGTATGAATCAATTAGATTAACAAATTCTGACATATAGAAAATCCATTGCGTCTTGGTGACAGTACGTTCCAACAACTGTTTTTATGTTATGTTGCTTTGCAACAAAACTATAACCTACATTGTTGTTAGTCTATGTGTTAAAAGTATAAAATGAAATGTATACACAACAAAACTGGAAAAAACTTGTTTATTTCTTAATTTAGAGTCTCAGTCCATTAAAGATGTCTGTTTTTACTGAAAGCGTTGGTGATCTAACAAAAACTAGTCTAAATCAGAAAAAAAAATCAGTTTAAAATATAATAGGTTTTTTTTATCTTTCACTGTAAGTTTTACATACTTGGCTATAGGCTAGTTGATTCCACACTACGTTCGTACTTTAGGTATATTATATTAGCACTTACTACACTTATAAGGTTTCATGACACTTTCACACTCACTGCTCCCTTACATTCTTGCCACTGAAATAGTAATAGATAAACAGTAATAGAACAATTCTATCACGATAAATGCATTTTGACTTTTATAATTCCTCCGATTTAGATAAATCAAGAGTGACGTGACACACACTGACTTTTATATACAGGTTAGATTTTCTAGAGTACCCCATGACTAACCGCCTTCCCCGTAGTCTATCAGTTGAAAACCATGGATTGTCAGCACAGAAAACTCTTGTGCTACCTTAAAGGTATGACAAAAGAACAAACAAATAAACTCTGCGGTTATAAATGTGTATATTAAACTTTGGAAGATGAGGCTAGTTATTAGTTACGAGGCTAGTTATTAGATGTTATTAGTTTTGCGGAATCATCTTTATTTACAAATATCCTTAATTATGACATTAACACGACTAAAAGTTTTTTTTTTTTAATTTCGCGCAAAGCTACTCGAAGGCTATCTGCACTAGCCGTCCATAATTTAACAGTGTAAGACTAGAGAGAAGGCAGCTAGTCATCACCACTCACCGCCAACTCTTGGGCTACTCTTTTACCAACGAGTAGTGGGATTAATCGTCACATTATAACACTTGTACGGCTGAAAGGGCGAACATATTTTGTGCGACGTGGATTGGAACCCAAGACCCTCAGATTACGAGTCGAAGGCCTTAACCCACCTAACCATGTCGGGCCCGGCTGAAAGTAAACACAGACTTAACTTAAAACACAATATTTTTTTCATTAAAAGTTTATATGTTACATGAATTTTGAACTGACTAAGCATGAAAATCTGTTTATATAAAGTGGACTGTGTGTTAACTAAACCCGTAAAGGTTTTCTAGTAAGCAATCTTGATAAAGCATTTTACTATAATTTATTCGGAATCGACATCATGTAATGGTGCAACTAAAGATTTTAACGCCTCTTCCTGGTGGCACAGCGGTATGTTTGCGGACTTACATTGCTAGAATATGGGTTTCGATACTCGTAGTGAGCAGAACACAGATAGTCCATTGTGAAGCTTTGTGCTTAATTAACAATAAACAAAGATTTTAACGGAGTTGGATTATAATACGTTTCTTCTATAACAATCCAAGTTTGCAATACTTGCGTGTGGAACTGAACTGTATACCTCTTGTACACCAGGAGATTGCACGAACAAAATATTTAATTAACAACAGCTAATAAGGCACTTATTTAACAAAGAACTACCGTACCCTCCCAAATTATTCCGTTATTAATGTGTATAACCAGAACAACAAAAATGCACACAGCTGGAGATATTAATAAGTTGTGTAATATGTTTGATTGCGGGGTACCAAAAGTTCAAGTCCTGAAAAGTAATTAGATTAACTCTCGCCAACAACAGCATAATTGCAACTCTAATAGATAAATTCGAAGTTAGAAAGTAGGTTTAAAGAAGTTTATAATCTATTCTTGATATAATTTAATGATTTTACGCAATTTGTTACTATAATCAAAGCTCGACATAGCCAGGTAGTTAGGGCATTCGACTCAGAATATGAGTGTCGCTGGTTCGAATCCCCGTCATACCAAACTTACTTGCCCTTTCAGACGTGTGGGCATTATTATGTGCGGTCAATCTCATTAATCGTTGGCAAAAGGGTAGCTCATAAGTTGGCGGTGGATGGTGTTAACTAAACGTCTTCCCTCTAGTCTTATATTGCTAAATTAAGGATGGCTAACGCAGTTAGCCCTCGTGTAGCTTTGCCCGAAATTTAGATGAAACAAACAATATTGTAATCGTTTTATGGTTTAAACAAAACCTGATTGTTTTACATACCTCCGAAACTTATAGTTAATTGTTTAAAATTATCAGAATAAAGAAAAACTGTTCAGTATGGCTTTAGTTACTTTGTATTAAAATCAATAATCAATGAGCCGGAACACAAATCATCTTTGTCTTTGAGCTAATGGTGCAGAACTCTGCTGGCGAACCAAGTAAGCCTCACGGACCACCAATGAGCGTCAGAACAGATTAATCGGATTTGCTAAAATATTTGAACGCACTTTGGACTGGAAATAAAAAAAACAACCTATTGAAGTCTAGGTTTAAAAATTTCTAGAGTTTGCAGTTAAGAAGCTTTATACAAGCTCACGCATTTTTAAAGCCCGTGCAAATTAGGTACCATCGATCTGTTTACATTTTATGTCTAGTTTTGTGAAAGTGAAAAAACAATCTACGACATATATAACAGTGTTTGAAGTGTTTGTGTTTTCGTTTTAGTAGAGACTTACCGAGACAAACTATAAATAATGTTTCTCTCTAAGTGTGAGGCCCCGGTATGGCCAGGTGGTTGAGGCACTGGACTTGTAATCTGAGAGTCGCGGGTTCAAATTCCCGTTACCCCAAACATGCTTGCTCTTTCGGCCGTGGGGGTGTTATAATGTGACGGTCCATCCCACTATTCGTTGGTAAAAGAGCAGTCCAAGAGTTGATGGTGGGTGGTGATGACTAGCTGCATTTCCTCTAGTCTTACACTGCTAAATTAGGGACGGTTAGCGCAGATACCCTACATGTAGTTTTGCGCGAAATTCAACAAACAAACTTTAAGTGTATGTTAGCTCAGTAAATGTAATATTTTAGTAAAATGTTTGTTTCGTCATAAGGCAAAGGGCAAGATACAAATAATTACAGTGAAAATCCTAATATCAGTTAAGGAAGCAGGTAAACATTTCATAAAAATATCGAGCGGTAAATTTACGGATTCATAACACTAAAATTTGGGGTTTGATTTCGTGCGGTGGACAAAGAGCAGTTAGCCCATTATGTAACTTTACACAAAATACAATTAACCAAAACAAGCAGCGAACAAAAGCATCTAGTTATCAGCGAAAGCGAAACACTTTAATTACGAGGCTCTGTGATTTTTAAGTTTTGGAGAAAATAATTAAATTTGAAAATTAATTACTTCTCAATATGCCATGTCATGTTCTTCCAATTTATTCTAATCACCACGTTGTTCTGCAAATGAATAAGAGAATCTTACAATATGAAACTTTTCAAATTCAAGAGAGAACATTAGCGGTAAAAATAAACAAAGGAAAATGATTCACAGACCGTTCAGCGCCAGTCGCTGTACTTCACTTCACGAGACGCCGACTTTAGGGCACCAAATCGTCTGTAGGTTTGTGACATTTTACGTTTCTTATTTTTGTTCACAAATTTCGATCTTAGACTAAACATGGAGCAACCGAGTCCATCTTTCGCACTGTAATACTTCACTTTTCGTCTTCCGTAGACAACAACGAACGCAGTTTATACATACCCTGATAAATTAGGCATTATAATTAACTATTCGTTTGAATGAAGTTCTTTCACTTTTACAGTGCACTTTGCTGCAAAGTATTATATTTTTGGCAGATATGACTGTTAGAATTTTGACTTTTGAAAATAGACTAAATAGATTATGATGTTACTGCATTTATGTGAAATCAACGATCGAGACATTTTATGTTTTCGAATTTTGCGTAAAGATACAAAAGGGCTATCTGCGCTAGCCATCCCTAATTTAGCAGTGCAAGGCTAAAGGGAAGGCAGCTAGTCATCACTGCCCACCGCAAACTGTTAGACTATTCTTTTATCAACAAATAGTGGGATTAACGGTTACATTATAACGGCCCCTACGGCTGAAAGAGCGAGCATATTTGGTGCAAAAAGGATTCGAACCCGCGACCCTCAGAGTCTAGTGCCTTAAGCACTTGTCCATGCTGGGCGCAAATCGAGACGTGAAATAATTTAATCATATGAATTTTTTTTTGTAAAGATGGTCACTTAGAAAATTTTCTGGCTGAGTTATTAATGAAATCAATAAAGTTAGAAAACTAGGAGTTTCTTTATGTTTATTATAAATCACAAATGTTCTTTTACGGTATGTGAACAAATTTTAATCACGTAAAAATATTATTAAACGGATTAAGATTTTCTTCTCTCCACAACCGAAACGTGAAGAATTCTTCTGAATGTATTGTTTGTTTGTTTGTTTTGAATTTCGCATAAAGCTACATGAGGGCTATCTGTGCTAGCCGTCCCTAATTTAACAGTGTAAGACTAGAGGAAAAGCAGATAGTCATCATCACCCACCGCTAACTCTTGGGCTACTCTTTTACCAACAAATAGTGGGGAATTGACCGTAACATTATAACGTCCCCAAGGCTATAATGGCGAGCATGTTTGTCGCGACGTGGATGCAAACCCGCCACCCTCAGATTACGAGTCGCACGCCTTAACACGCTTGGCCATGCCGGGCCGCTTCTGAATGGAATTGAAATTTTTAATACGAGTTACATCTTATACGCAGCTTGACCATAGATCTTAGAATTCAAATGTAACAGAACCTAAATCTGAACTATTAACTATAGGAAAACAGAGGGCAAACAGCGCCCAAAAAGGATAGAACAGAGGGACTGACCGTCAGTTTATAACGAGTTCCACATGTTATGCCTCGGACCTTTCGATAAGCAACTCGACACGAGAAGTCACATCGGTCTTCGAAAAAAATCGAAAACTGAATGCTTGCAAACGCATAAAAAATAACGGACAGTAGAGGGATAAATACAGTAGTGAAATATTACATACTGACTTTTAAAGAAAATAAGAACAGATTTAGATACTCAATAAAGTATCATAAGCACATTGACATGGACTTACTATAACTTATTTTTTAATGTCTATATATCCAACGGAAAGTGTGTATTGTAATTGAACTTACAGTTTAATAGAAAGCACTGCTATTCATACAACTTAATAATTACTCAAAGTATTTAGTATTTGGAATACGAAACTATTATATTGAATAAACTAGCTCAATGGAATAAAATTCTTACATGGAAAAGTAGGCCAGTTCTTAGCAGGTTATAATGTTGTAACCGGAAAGAGAACTCTAGAGTAAAACAATATATATTTTAGTAGGTAATATTCAATACACATCGCAGCTCGTTGTTAATGGTTCAAAAATCCACTATTCTCTGTCTTTCCTAAAAAAAATTCGAGCATCCAGTTGTTTGTTAATGATTGTTTAAAATATGCAGAATCAAAACAATGGGTTAAAAACGTGAACAAATCGTTATTTCTAAATCTGATTTGCTTGATGTTTACTCATGTGTTATAAATTAAGAACATCTTAAAATTCTTGTTTCTTCTTTGGTCAGTATCTCAAGATTAAGGATGGCCAGTTATGAACTCAAGGAGTCTCTACCTTACCCATAGCCCAAGCGGTCATGAAGTTCAGTTTGTTTTGAATTTCGCACAAAGCTACACAAGGGCTATTTGCGCTAGCCGTCCCTATTTTAGCAGTATAAAACTAGAGGGAAGGTGACTAGTCATCACCACTCACCGCCAACTTTTGGGCTACTCTTTTACTAACGAATAGTGGGATTGAGAGTCACATTATAACGCCCCATGGCTGAAATGAGGATCATGTTTGGTGTGACGGGGATTCGGTCATAAAGTGCCGTTTTACTTGAAAATAACAATACAACAGTTTTTACTTCGTTCATTATTTGTATTACTTTCTAATAAACATTTAAGTTAGTTGAGAAGTAAAAGAAGCCCCAGCATGACGTTAGGGCGTTCGACTCGTAATCCGAGGGTCGCAGGTTTGAATCCCCGTCGCACCAAACATGCTCGCCCTTTCAGCCGTGTGGGGCGTTATAACGTGACGGTCAATTCCACTATTCGTTAGTAAAAGAGTATTCCAAGAGTTGGCGGTGGGTGATGATGACTAACTGCCTTCCTTCTAGACATACACTGCTGAATTAGGGACGTCTAGCGCAGATAGCTCTCGTGTAGCTTTGCGCGAAATTGAAAAAAAAAGTGAAACATAAAAGTAAATGTATAAACAACCTGAGAAGATTAAAAAATCTAATTATTTTGATAACAAAAAAGCTTAAATTTAATGACAATTAATAGTTATGTTAAATATTTTGCAAGAATAGTTCGTTGAAAAACACATTATAGAATTTAAATGTAAAGACAAGTCGATAGTGCAGAAAGCATAATCACGTAATGATATTGTTGTTGCTGTGTGATTTTATTTAAAAAGGAAGTTATTATTGTAATTGATATGAATTTCCTGCGATAAAAGAAACTTCGTCACCTGCTACAGATTTACAACGCTAAAATCACAGGTTAGATTCTCCTCGGTGGACACAACAGATAATAGCCCTATGTGGCTTTGTAGAAAAAACAACACAAAAACGTTTATCGTGGTATTTTTATTAAACGTTCGTTCTGCGGTGAAGCTCTGGATTTCAGAGTTGCTAACTAAATTCGAATCCATGTGATGCCACAAAATATCCTTCCCCTTCAATAACTTTAAGTTATGGGTACGTTATAAGTGTGACCGTCAATGTCAATGGATATTGGGTGAAAGATTGATGTACTTGGTCAGTAATTCAAAATTACGACGAGATAGTCCTAACTTTTTTATAAATTTAAAATACAAATTAATAAACGTATTTTATTTTTCATAGTATTTCGTAGATTTAATGAAAAACATTTTTTTTGGTAAATTATTTTTGTTCTTGGCTTGATTTTGCAAGAATTTTTGGATATCCTCCACCTATACGCCTATTACACTTTTTTAGTGTATTTTAAATCTGGAGGGTTTTTGTAGTGGGTGCCTGCCCAGTGACACAGCAGTACACCTGCGGACTTGTAACGCTAGAAACAAGGTTTAGATACTCGTATAAGAAGAGCACAGATAGCCCATTGTGTAACTTTGTGCTCAAACAATCTCGTAAGAGAAGTAGCCACCTAGTGGTGGATACAGAAACACCTTAAGAGCACCTGTAATATATTTTATTCGAAGATAGTATTTGAATTTTTAAATACAGGTATTCGATCCTTATACCTAAAAAAAATAATATAATCTAAACTCAGGCTTAAAGACGTATCTCAATTTAACACATAGGTATTCACTATGGTATAACTTATAAAAATGTATTAAAGAAAATGAAGATGTTTAGGAAGACATATCTTTCAAATAGTCATAAATAACATGATTTATAGCATGAATTTATAGCACAAATAATATGATGTATAGCATGAATATATAGCACAAATAATATGATGTATATCATGAATTTATAGCACAAATAGTATGATGTATATCATGAATTTATAGCACAAATAGTATGATGTATATCATAGAATGAATTTATAACACAAATAGTATGATGTATAGAATGAATTTATAGCACAAATAATATGATGTATAGCATGAATTTATAGCACAAATAGTATGATGTATAGCATGAATTTATAGCACAAATACTATGATGTATATCATGAATTTATAGCACAAATAATATGATGTATAGAATGAATTTATAACACAAATAGTATGATGTATATCATGAATTTATAGCCCAAATAATATGATGTATAGCATGAATTTATAGCAAAGAGAACATGATTTATAGCACAGATAACATGATTTATAGTATAGATAACATGATTTATAGTTTAAATAACATAATTTATAGTATAGATACATGATTTATAACGATTTGACAAAAAATGTATATGTATCTTCTAAACATCAGTACAGGGTAAAATTCCAGCAATTTGGACTGGCTGTGACTGAAGCGTATTTCTGTTTCTCCCATCAATGACTACGAGTTGATCTCCCACTTCATTAGCCATGTTGACAAACAGAGTCACAGTTACTGACATTCCCGAAACGGAATATCCATATATTTTCTGTTACCCAGATTTAGTGCCTCATAATGAAGACATACGAAGGTAAGACTTTGTAAGAAGCTGGGAGAACAGTGTTAGACAGTAGAAAACTTACATGTCACTCTTCGTAATCTACCAACTGGTACAAAAACTATTAAACTGGACTTAAATGAGTTCTAATTAATTATCTTTATTTCATTAACAGTATTTCACGTGTGCTGGCGATTGATATCGCTTTAACTTAAAAGAGAATCGACTTGTTTTTGGGGTGGTTTTATAACGTTGTTTAGGTTTAGTCTTAGGCTTACAATATAGGTTTACTTGCTTTGGACATAACGCATGGATTTTAACATTATATCTACTTATTATAAGACCCTATACTAGTAAAACTTTTGAGGTACCTTTCCATCCAGATGTTCACATTTTTCACGAAGCAACCTCTACAAAGCATTAGTTACAGTCTCCTAATTATGCTTATGGTTTCTGATAATTTATTAATGTGTATGTGGAGATATATGTAATTAACAGCGGTTTAACGTGTTAAAATGACTCAATAGTGAAACGTTAGAACAAATACGGCTCTGAAATGATCAGGAATTCACACATTAAAAGAAACGTCAATGCATTTGTACTGTATTTCAGGTACTAGCCTATATATCTAATCATAATTGGAGTGTGTGATGGAGTACTATATTAGGTAGGCTTAGCTTGGTATGTATCGGAGAATAGCTGTTATAGTGCTGATACATGTGTATAATATTTCCATAGCCTGAAAGACAATACATTTAATATACTACGAATACGTTTGTAAGTATGGCATTCGCAACAACTGTCCGACAGCCCTTACAGTGTACGGGTCGTAGTTCAACTGGAGGCCCAGATCTTGATTGCGCACTGCACGTGTGTAGCAGGAATAGGAAAGTGTTGTTCCCGTCTAACAATCGCATCATTCTACAAGATGGGCATGGGTTAACCTTGTATGTTGTACAACCAACAGCAGCACAATCAATTGGCATTATTACACGGTTCTGGCCCGGCATGGCCAGGTGCGTTTAGGCGTTCTACTCGTAACCTGAGGGCAACGGGTTCGAATCCCCGTCGTACCAAACATGCTCGCCCTTTCAGCTGTAGGGGCGTTATAATGCGACGGTCAATCCCACTATTCGTTGGTAAAAGAGTAGCCCAAGAGTTGGTGGTGGGTGGTGATGACTAGCTGCTTTCCCTCTAGTCTTACAGTGCTAAATGAGGGACGGCTAGCACAGATAGCCCTCGAGTAGCTTTGCGCGAAATTCGAAAACAAACAAACAAACACTTATTGGGCGTCGGTTTAGGAATTAGTTTGGTATTAAACGGGGATTTACAAAAAAAAACAAAAACAATACACGGCTCAATTCTAAGTATTTAATTGCTCGGCTCATTGTTGTTTCACCAATTTGTTTTTAGATCCAATATGACGGAATAAACCTGTCCGGTGCAGTGCATGACGTCACGTGCATAATAAGATTAAAGTTTTTTTTTGTTTTATTATTTTGCCACTTTATACATTTGTTATGTCATGTGTCTGAGAATAGCAATAATAATTTTAATAACCATAAACATTATTTGACAAGCAACTTTCTAAATGTACAGGCAGCGTTATTATTATTATTATAATTATTTTCCTACGCGCTGAGTTAAAAAAAATACTCGTGTGGTTTTCGTTAGCAGAAAGATATGTAATGAATCATATGTGTATAAATCTGATTTTGAACTTTATAAACCCTCAGACGTACCGCTGAACCACGACTGAAGAGGGTATTATTTTTTAATTAAATATAACAATAAGATTTTCTTGATAAATCATGAAGAAAGATACATTACTTTCTTACTGCAGTGCTATAGATATTGTTCACACGCTATTTAATAGTTCTCTAATAATGTGTATGATCCATCATCTCTGTTGCTGACAGTAAGAAAGTTCGTATCCATAGTGTTGATGTTAGTTTAGTTGATTGAAGAAATTCCTTATTAATGTGTGTATATATATAGATTAAACATCAACTGAACTAAATTATCACATTTTTATTTTTTCTACCAATCTTTCGATAGAACAGATGATTGGCTTGAGAAGTATTTGCTGATTACAAGTGCTTCCTGTACAGCTAGAAAAACTAGCCTTGCAAACTCGTTGGCCGTCAGTGGCACAGCGGTGTGTCTACGGACACACACCACTAGAAATCGGGTTTCGATACCCCTGATGGGCAAAACACCTATAGCCGATTGTGAAGCTTTGTGCTTAATTAGAAACAAACAAAGCAAGAACAACTAGTCTCGCAAAATTCGTTGCCGTCTTCTCGGGCTCTTGGAACTGGTACTCCGGATTTGAATCCGAGTGAAACTACAAAAAATTACCCGTCCTTTAAGGTGCGGGTGCTTTATATGAAAGACAGTCATTCCTTTAGTTTTAATGATAGGTGATGAGATGGTTCTGACTGGTTTCTTTGTTTCTCTGGGCTGTAGTTTTTTTTTTTTTTTTAATTAAGGACAGTAACAGATAGTCTTAGAAATTTTAACATGGATTCAAAATACAAGTAAATAATTATTTTTAATTTTTTCAAAATTAATGTGCTCACCATTTTAACATTAAGCACACTTTTCTGAACGTAAGAATTAAAGCTCTAATGATTAAATGTATATTGGAATGCATTAGAAATACTTAACACCCATAACATCATAAAACTACCATCCCCACCTTTAAATATAACAATATAGCTAACTTATTCTGAAGAATAAATGTGGTGAAGTATCGTTTTTAAGTAGTAGACCACCTTGTGAATGTCTTAAAAAGTTGTTTAACCTGTTTAGTGCCGCAGACGAGATAACTCGTCCAAGCAGGTCGGTAACACAGTGCCACGGACGAGTTAATTCGTTATCAATAATACCTAGCTTCAACGCTAGATGTCAGAACCATACATGCATTTGACCAACTTACATATTATTTCACTTTCGATCCAAAATGACGTCACGAAAAAGGTTACAAAATGAAGAAGCATTAGAGCTGTATTTTGAACTTGGTTTGGAGTTGCCGTAGCAGCTGAAATACTTGGCAGTCAACAGGTTAATAGTAACTTTCATGAGAAATTCCTGAATTTCATTGAGAACAATAGCTCTCTAGTATGTCATTTTTATTGTCGTGTATGATTCTAAAACCTCCTATTCAATAATAAAATCATCTGAGACTATAGTATTTAACAGTATTTTCAGTTATGATTGTAATACGTCCTAATTAAGAAAATAATCTGAGGTGATAATATTTTTACAATTCCATTATAAAAACGGTATTCTAAATCTTATCGTGGCTCGGCATGGCCAAGCGCGTTAAGGCTTGCGTGCGACTCGTAATCTGAGGGTCGCGGGTTCGCATTTGCGTCGCGCCAAACATGCTCGCCCTCCCAGCCGTAGGGGCGTTATAATGTGACGGTCAATCCCATTATTCGTTGGTAAAAGAGTAGCCCAAGAGTCGGCGGTGGGTGGTGATGACAAGCTGACTTCCCTCTAGTCTTACACTGCTAAATTAGGGACGGCTAGCACAGATAGCCCTCGAGTAGCTTTGTGCGAAATTCCAAAACAAACAAAACAAACAAACAAACTAAATCTCATCGTTTTGAAAGTATCGTTTAATAACAGTCTCTTCCATTTTTATTTCCATCGCTTAAGAAAAGGGTGGTGTTACAATGATCTCGAAGGAATGCGCCCATGTCAAAGCCTTAAAAGATATACATCTATCAGTTTAACGAGTTGAGTAGAGAGGCGTTACTAACAAAATAACTCTTTTGTCTTGTTTTTGAGCCTTACGATATATTCAGAGAACTGTTAAACAAATAAATATAACAAAACAACAACACAAAACTGGCATACTATTGTTTTTCACTTTGTTGTTAAGTTACCATGACTGTCGCTTGTCGCGTTGCTGACGCTGAAAAGATATTTGAAAGTGTTCGGTCTAATGGTGTTTTTCACAGAATAACATGATAAAATCTCTCTTCAAGAGACTCGTAAACTATCTTTACCACCTTGTAGTATGGTGCTATCGCAAGTAATAACAAATCACAGAATACTTATATCATGTTGTTAAGCCTACTAGATATTATGATTTACGGGCGACTAATATCTTAATGTTTAGCAAGGCTTGAAATTCCAGCAGTAAATGAAATCAAAATAATTCGAAGAGTGATACAATAGGAAAGTAAAAGAAAAATCAGTTTTAAACCAAATCAAACCATGCTATGTAATTTATTTGACAAAAAAAAATGTCTACTCTCTCTATCTTCCACCCACTGGATCAGTGGTAAATCTTAGGGATCGTACAAGTAAAAATCGTGTTTTGATACCAGTGGTGGGTGCAGTAAGATAACTCATTGTGTAGCTTTGTATTCAACAACGGACTTTAATAACCTTCTGGGGAAATTTTTTCTCCACGTTTGCTTTTACATTTGAGCAGTTTAGGTTAGTTTCTAACATTTTAGTTCAACAAATGATCTCAGAGTAAATACCGTGTGAATCCCACATACAGTATGGATACCTTTACCCGCTGTATATTATGACACAACCTATTTAGATTTAAAAGTACATGGTTTTAATAAGTAAAAATTGTTATACAAATATAATCTGATATAAAGGTCAGATAGGGGCAATAAAAGGTAATTTAGGGGCCAATTTTTCCATCGTTATCAAATTAAAGTAACACATTAGCAAAGTTTGTGAGTGAATATTAAATACGTTAAAATATGTACAGAGGACGTTTATATGTTACCAAAGGCAACAAGATGACATATAAAGTCATTCAGTAGTCAAATATAATAAAATATTAAAAATTACATTCAGAGATGTCAAATTCAAGGTATCAAAAGTTACAAACTGCCTTCCCTCTAGTGGCACAGCGATTTTTCTGCGGACTTTTAACGCTAGTGACCGTGTTTCGACACCCGTGGTGGAGAGAGCAAGGGTAGCCCTTTGTGTAGCTGTGTGCATCATTTCAAACAAAATTACAAAAAAAATATTCATATGCATTGAGATGTTAGTCAATGTCATTTGAAGAACACAAAGGGTCATTTTGAGGTCATTTATAAAAGATGCTCTACGATAATATGAGCCTCAAAATTATCTTGTTGTTATACACTGCTGGCCAAAATCTTAAGGCAAATGAACGTGAAAAAAAATGCATTTTGCGTTATGAGACTCAACCAGTGATTTGAGTGGAGCTTCGAAAGATGAAAATAAAAAAGGGAAAATGAAAATAAAAACTTTTTTAGCATTTAATAGGGAAAATGTGAACACTATAAAATTAGCCTAAATACTAGCTGGTCAAAAGTTTAAGACCATACTGAAACGAAGCGTTAATCGGTAAACACGTAACAAAATTTAGTCATTTGTGTTCAAGCATTAGCGTTGTCAACATCTCCCACTGACATCTCCTGTGTGATATTTGGTAAAGACATGGAAAAAGCTAAAAAGGTTGACAGAGTTTGAACGTTGCAGAATTGTCGAGCTGCAAAAGCAAAGTCTCTCTCAACGTGCCATCGCTGGTGAGATTGAGTGTAGTAAAACTGCTGTTGCAAATTTATTAAAAGACCCTGAGGGATACGTAACGAGAATTTCAATTGGTCGGCTCAAGAAACTTTCGCCAGCGTCGAGCAGGAAGATTCACGGGTTGTCTGTCCCTAATTAGGACACCAGCCGATCGTCGAACCAGATTAAGGCCCTTACGGACGCAGAATGCAGTTCAAGAACAATAAGACGGCATCTACGAGAGAAATACTTTAAAAACCGTAAACGTCTTCAAAGGCCACGCCTCCTTTCAGAACACAAGACAGCTCGGTTAAACTTTTTTGAGAAGCACCAAACATGAGACGTAGAAAAGTGGACGAAGGTTTTGTTCTCTGATGAGAAAAAAATGAATCTGGATGGTTCAAATGTCTTCCAGCGTTACTGGCACGATAAGGATATCCCACCGGAGACATTTTCTACACGACACAGTGGAGGAGGTTTCATCATGATCTAGGTGCTTTCTTCTTCCATGGAAAAATGGAGCTTCAGGTTATACAGGGGCGTCAAACAGCAGCTGGCAATATTGGCATGTTGGAGAGAGCATCCTTATTGACTGAAGGCCCCCGCTTGTGTGGAATTGACTGGATCTTTCAGCTGGACAACGCTGCAATCCACAATGTCCGCAGGATAAAGGACATTTTCATGGCGAATAACGTGATTCTTTTGGACCATCCAGCGTGTTCGTTCGAACTTAACTCCATTGAAAATGTTTGGGGGTGGATGGCAAGGAAAGTCTATAGAAATGGACGTCAATTCCAAACAGTGCACGATCTTCGTGAAGCCATCTTCACCACTTGAAATAACATTCCAGTCATCCTTCTGCAAACGCTTATATCATGCCAAAGCGAATGTTTGCAGTTATTCGCAATGACGACCGTGCAATTCACTACTGTGACCTCTTGTTGGGCATTTCCTACCCTGTTTAGGACTTCTTTTTGGTATGGTCTTAACCTTTTGACCAGTTAGTATTTAGGCTAATTTCATAGTGTTCACATTTTTCCTATTAAATGCTAAAAAAGTTTTTTTATTTTTCCTTTTCTTATTTTCATCTTTCGAAACTCTACTCAAATAAGTGGTTGAGTTTAACAAGGCAAAATGCATATTTTTTATGTGTGTGTGTATGTGTTTCCTTTTAGCAAAGCCACATCGAGCAATCTGTTGAGCCCACCGAGGGGAATCTAACCCCTGAATTTAGCGTTGTAAATCCGTAGACTTACCGCTGTACTAGCGTGGGGCATTTTTTTCTTTATGTTCACTGGCCTTAAGATTTTGGCCAGCAGTTTATAACACAAGTTTGGTTTAAATTTCGGGTAGAGCAACACAAGATCTATTTGCACTAGCTGTCCCTAATTTTGTAGTGTAAGACTAGAGGAAAGACAGCTAGTCATAACTACCCACAGCGAACTCTTGGTTGTCTTTTGCCAACGAATAGTTCGATTGACCACCCATTATATTTAACGGGCGAACATGTGTGGTGTGATGGGGATTCGAATCCACGACCCTCAGATTACGAGTTGAGTGCCTTAACCACCTGGCCATGCTGGCCGTATAACCTAACTCTATGGCTGACATTTCCTATTTTAAATATATTTTGATCTCCTAGCAGGTAGATTTGGAATGAACTTCGATTTTTAGAGTTATAAGCTCTTAAGCTTACCGCTGGGTCACTGTGTTCAAATAAAGTCTGGTAGCTTAAAGCTGTGTTGTAAAAAAAAATGTTGAATGATGCGTAATTCAAACTAAAAATGTAGTAGAAACTATTACTGTTTTGTTTGTTTGTTTTGAATTTCGCGCAAAGCTACTCGAGGGCTATCTGTGCTAGCCGTCCCTAATTTAGCAGTGTAAGACTAGAGGGAAGGCAGCTAGTCATCACCACCCACCGCTAACTCTTGGGCTACTCTTTTACCAACGAATAATGGGATTGACTGTAACATTATAACGCCCCCACGGCTGAAAGGGCGAGCATGTTTAGCGCGACGGGGATGCGAACCCGCGACCCTCGGATTAGGAGTCGAACGCCTTAACACACTTGGCCGTGCCGGGCCAGAAACTTAAGTAAGAACGATATAGCGGATTATACAGAAACTTAAATGACGACCGAAGTTTCAGACCACACACACTTTTAACACGGTATTTGATATAAAAGATTGAAACTAGAGGGGCACTCAGTAGAGCGCTTACTTCCGTCACGAAGCGTTTATCATATTCAGCTCGCAAAAAGTTTCTGTATGTCCGTCGTTATCAAAAGATAGGACAGTTTTTGGCAGGATAACATTCTACGTATGTAAGTCCATTAAGTTTAATCAAAATCCGATAATCCGAGTTATAGAGAGAAAAAAAGTCTGAAAAACAATCCCCATGTTAACAGATAGGGGTTATTTATATTATATCCAACCTCACTGTAACCTTGACCCTTCCAAAAGTAATCGCTTCTAAGTTGTTTCCTGGTCCATCTTTCGTACAAAACCATCAAGTCTTTTTGAGAAATCTTACTGATGACACACAAACAGGGGTGAAAACAAAACCTCTGTCAGCCTTCGGTGGGGCCCGGCGTGGCCAGGTAGTTAAGGCACTTGACTCGTAACTGGAGATTCGCTAGTTCGAATCTCCGTCACACCAAACATGCTCGCTTTTTCAGCCGTGAGGGCGTTGTAATGTAATGGTCAATCCAACTATTCGTTGGTGAAAGAGTAGCCCAAGAGTTGGCGGTGGGTGGTGATGAGTAGCTGCCTCCCCTCATGTAGCTTTGCGCAAAATTCAACAAACAAATAACCAAGCCTTCGTTGGCGGAGTTAATGAACACGTACATTTATATTAAGTAAAATAGATACTACAACATTTGAATTGAAGGATGAGAATAGAATCAGCTATCAGAATGTTGTACTGATTAGAATCCTTAACTAACTCCCATAGAGGGTGTGAAACGTTTAAAGATTCTATTCACTCCTGCACAAAATCTTTATTACTAAATATCATAAAATATGAAACACATTTATAGCATGCAGAATATTCGAAAAAAAACGTAATTATTTTCCAGAGTTCAAAAGTGTGCAGAGCGGCATTAAGCACGTGAGAAACAACAAAAGTGTGCAAAGTGACAATAAGCATGTGAGAAACAATGAAAGTGTGCAAAGTGACATTAAGCATGTCAGAAACAACAAGAGTGTGCAGAGCAGCATTAAGCACGTCAGAAACAACGAAAGTGTGCAAAGTGGCATTAAGCATGTCAGAAACAAAAAAGTATGCAAAGTGACATTAAGCACGTGAGAAACAATGAAAGTGTGCAAAGTGACATTAAGCATGTCAGAAACAACAAGAGTGTGCAGAGCAGCATTAAGCACGTGAGAAACAATGAAAGTGTGCAAAGTGACATTAAGCACGTGAGAAACAATGAAAGTGTGCAAAGTGACATTAAGCATGTCAGAAACAACAAGAGTGTGCAGAGCAGCATTAAGCACGTGAGAAACAATGAAAGTGTGCAAAGTGACATTAAGCATGTCAGAAACAACAAGAGTGTGCAGAGCAGCATTAAGCACGTGAGAAACAACAAGAGTGTGCAGAGTGGCATTAAGCACGTGAGAAACAACAAAAGCCAATGTGATAATTTTTGCAGCTTCATAGGTTCGGTACATCAACATCAAATCACTTAAATAGTTAAGTGTTCCGTTTGTGTGGAACATAAAATGGATTTCAATTCAGTGGAATGTTTTGAAAAACACATAAACAGTGGAACGTTTTGAAAAACACATAAAGAGCAAAGAAATAAAACCTTTAAAGAAACTGGTTATTCCAGAACTTTCGTTAAAACACACGTGTCGACGTAAGTAAGAAGTATTACATCGCGCTTGATAAAGTAAACATTGTTGTCTTTTTGACAATTCATTAAATTATAAACCAAATTTTTTCAAGTTTTGTGCTTACAATACTCAGCCGATAGAAATAGTGTGGTTACCGTTTTGCTGTTATCGAAGTATCAATGTAAAACTAACGAATTGTGTGTGAGGTTTTTTATAGTAAAGCCATATTGGACTATTTACTTTGTTCATCGAAGGGAACCGAACCCTTAATCTACCATTGTAAATCCGAAGACTTATCGCTCTTCCTTCGGGGAAATGATGAATTGTTACTTTACCCAAAATAAGGTTCCCAGTTTAAACATTTCAAATATTAATGCTTGTTCCTTAACAGTTTATTAAACATATACGTTATAAGTACGGATTCATGTTTTACAAGTGTACGAATCCACAGTTGATATGTTGTACCTTATACTTGATTATTGTTTGACAAGTTGAGAACGTTGAACTGTAATTGACCTTTGTGGAAATGCACACGACCAACGTACAACTTAATGTATTTTGTAACGAACTTACTGTTGTACACTTTTATTTTAATATCTGCATTCGTTTCAGTTTGAAGCATGTGACGTATATTATTGGATGTATTTGCGCAAGTCCTGCTGTCTAAATTTATAGAAGATTCTCGAGAGTAAGAGTGAACAATATATGTTTTACGAAAACACTAGTGTATCTTCAAACATTGTTGGACTTTCGATAATCTCGCCTAAAGAGTATATAAAAGCAAGACATCACTAGACGTCAGTAGACAGTTACAGAATATTTATATGCAAAAACGGCTCGTTTGGGTTGAGAAAATATTTTACATAGAAGAGCGAACAACGTTTCGACCTTCTTCGGTCATCGTCAGGTCATCGTCAGTAAAATATTTTCTCAACCCAAACGAGCCGTTTTTGCATATAAATTTCTCAACAAGTGGGTTTCTCGACATCACTGAGTTACAGAATATTGTTTAGTTGTTGCAGTCAGTATACTAAAAGTCTTGGATAAATTGTGATAAACGCTTATTAGTCAGAACACTACAGATATTTGACCAAGAACATTTATAGATTTCGAATATTACGAACCGTTCAACTTCAGAGAATTCATTTCTAAATTCAAATTTCCGGATTTTTGAAGTCGTTGTATGTAACGTACGTGACACAATAAATCGAAGACTCGTCTGAGATAAATTATAATTCGTAACATAATAACCTGGGGCTCGTCCGAAATAAATTATAATACGTAACATAACAACATGGGGCTCGTCCGAGATAAATCATAATACGTAACGTAATAAACTGGGCCCCTTGGGGATAAATTATAATGCGTGACAATTTCAATAGTTTTATAGTTTTAATCTCGTTTTTTTAAATGTTGTTTTACGACATTTTAAAATATGACTCAAGAATGATCTTTATTTGATTTCCAGTTGACTCAGACTAGGTTTTACACTGTTATTATTTTCGCAAGTTAAGCTATATTTGTTTGTTTTGAACTTCGCGCAAAGCTACTCAAGGGGTATCTGCGCTAGTCGTCCCTAATTTATCAGTGTAAGACTAGAGGGAAGGCAGTTACTCATCACCGCCAACTCTCGGGCTACTCTTTTACCAACGAATAATGGGATTGAACGTAACATTATAACACCCCCACGGCTGAAAAGGCGAGTATGGTTGGCGTGACGGGGATTCGAACCCACGACCCTTAGATTACGAGTCGAACGCCTTAACCCACCTGGCCATGCTGGGCGCTTAGAGCTATTTAAGTTTAACCCTAGGTATGAAAGATTTTTTTATACCGTAGATACAAATAACTTAAACCATGAGGCCTTTATCTTTCAGATTTGCTTTTTATTTATAATAGCAAAAACGCCACTCGAGAGGCGGCGTTTTTGCTAGTAATTACTGATTTTACTATTCATATCTGATTGAAAATAAAATGAGAAAAAGGGAATATTTTCTAAAAAAAGAAATTTCCTGGAAAGTAATGCACTGGAAAACTGTCCAGATTGTGCTGATATAAACTGGAATGTTTTTAGCTGTTGTTTTATAAATAACTTCATATTATAGTAATAACACTATATTTACGAATAACATTGATAAAGTCGTTATGAAGACTGTGTTCTCGTTGTGGGAGGACATTTTCATTTAAAATCGTTTCTGTGATAACGAAATGGTTGTTGCCTGAATATTGAATACTTAAAATATGAAATTGATTATAGATTTGTATTTGTAGTATCATGCAATAGATGGCGGCACATTCAGTATGTTATTTTGATCGCAGAAGGATAAAAGATTTGTATACATGTTACGCTCATTATAGTTAGATATGTAGGCAAATTCTGACGCCAGGGCACGAATTACAGACCACTGATGATGATGATAAATAAATTTATCTCGTGAAGTTGTTATTCAAGTTCTCATTATAATTAAAATATAATACTAAAAGAAAACAACTGTAATAGAATTTCTATATAGTCAATTTAGTATTTTGTACATAAGTATGATCTTTATATGTAAACAACATCATGACATGCAATTACAAGTTACCGAATTTAACTTTGGATCTGAAGGTCGTTTGTTGTATTGGCTCAGATGTGAATTAAAGTCTGGAGTGAGGCAGACGTAGTAACCAGTAAGATGAAATGACAAATGTACTTAAAATTTATTGACCCGGCATAGCCAGGTGGGTTAAGGCGTCCGACTCGTAATCTAAAGGGCCCTGGTTCGAATCCCCCGTCACACCAAACATGCTCACCCTTTCAGCCGTGAAGGCGTTATAATGTGACGCTCAATCTCATTATTTGTTAGTATAAGGGTAGTCCAAGAGTTAGCGGTGAATGGTGATGACTAGCTGCCTTCCCTCTAGTCTTATACTGCTAAATTAGGGACAGCCAGCGCAGATCGCCCTCATGTAGCTTTGCACGAAATTCAAAAACAAACTTAAAATTATTTTTAAAAATTATGTAGTTGAAAACCAGTAAATCATAGTCTTGAAACTAAAAGGTCCTCATTAGAAAAATACATTCTTACTTGTTGAAATTTGATGATATCGAAATAACTGGACTACACGAGGACTGTCTGCGCAAACCGTCCCTAATTTAGCAGTGTAAGAGTAGAGAGAAGGCAACTAGTCATTACCACCCAACGCCAACTCTTGGGCTACTCTTTTACAAACGAATAGTGAGATTAACCATCACATTATAACACCCACACGGCTGAAAGGGTAAGTATGTTTGGTGTGACGGGGATTCGAACCCGCGATCCTCGGATTACGGGTCGAGTGTTTTAGCCACCTGGCCATGCCGAGCCCGAAATAAAAGTAAAATTATACATTTTTTTTGTAAAAGAAAATCAAGAATGATGTCATTAGGAAAGGAAAACTTTATAGCTGTAAGTTTAGTTATGTTACAAACATAAGCATTTGTAACACACACAAATAAGTGTATTGTGCCTCGAGAAGAAAAAGTGCACCATTGAATTAAAAATATGTAGAAACCAATTTTTAGTCGTTTTTATATCCATCAAAAATGACAAACTATGGATATATTATACAAAATATTATATATTAGACTTTATTTTATATATGAAGTTAATAAAAACAAATACGTTTTGTCTTCAGTCATTAGTTTTTGGGAATTTGTAGTTTTTTTCTTTCTTGGCAGGTATAACACTCGCAGCTTCCTGGAAGGAAGTCATAATAGGTTACAGTAAAGTAGCGTTAATTTGACTTTGTAACGTGATTAAAACTGTTGTTTTATTGACTTGTAGTCAATTACTGGGATTGATCGTCAGGTTATAATGACCCACATGTGCAGGGACGAAATTAGAACATACGACTTTCAGAACTCAAGTCAAGTGCCCTAACTATCGTGTAATTATAGTCACTATTTATACTTCATTGTTTTACTCAGTGCTTCACGAGTACGTTTGCAGATGTAAAACATTATAAAACAGGGTTTGAATATCCGTACTGGGTAAAGCACAGACAGCTCATTGTACAGCGTTGCGTTTAACAAAAACCAGAACCAGAAAAAAAGCAAACAACTGAAACACTTATTAATAATTACATATTTTGACACTTCGGTAAATTAAAATAAGTATGTTGTGATATTACTTTTTAATTATTCTCGTCCATTAAAATACAGCTTCATTGTAGTTACATTACGTGATTAGTGCACAAAAACTGAAAGTTAAAAAAACCTTTTTCCACAATTTCCATTGTAAAACAGTGACGAAATATTTTACAATTTTATGGTAACAAATATTAGACTTAATATCAAAAGAATAAATAAATTATATACAAGTTATTGTTTTGTTTGTTTGTTTTAAAATTTCGCACAAAGCTATTCGAGGGCTATCTGTGCTAGCCGTCCCTAATTTAGCAGGGTAAGACTAGAGGGAAGGCAGCTAGTCATCACCACCCACCGCCAACTTTTGGGCTACTCTTTTACCAACGAATAGTGGGATTGACCGTTACATTATAACGTCCCCACAGCTGAAAGGGGCGAGCATGTTTGGCGCGACTCGGGTGCGAACCCGCGACCCTCAGATTACGAAGCGCACGCCTTAACGCGCTAGGCCATGCCAGGCCAAAGAAGTTACTAACAAATATTAAAGATTAATATTAAAATAGATTAGTCGACCAATGAATTTAAATTATCAGGAGATACACCGGTGTCATTACTCTATATAAATGGTCTGGAATGGCCAGGTGGTTAAGGCACTCTACTCGTGATAAGAGTTTCCGTCACACCAAACATACTTGCCCTTTCAGCCGTAGGGGCGTTATAATGTGACGGGCAATCCCACTATTCGTTGGTAAAAGAGTAGCCCAAGAGTTGGCGGTGGGTGGTGATGACTAGCTGCCTTTCCTCTAGTCTTACACTGCTAAATTAGGGACGACTAGCACGGATAGTCCTCGTGTAGCTTTGCGCGAAATGAAATCACAAACAAACTACATAAATAATCCATACGTGTGAGTCAGCAATAACATATTTCATTTAGTGCTGGTTGAGTCGATTACTTTAATATTTTATATGGTAAATAGAGACTGTCTGACTGTACACTAGGGCTATTTTGTTTTAGGATTCTTACCCGAGAAGAGAAATAAAAAAGTTTTTATGAGGCACATTTACATTTTTTTAGAATAGACCTTTGGCTTTGAATTTAAAGGCATAAAAGTTAATCAGTTAATTGAGTCACTTATTACTTTCTTTAAAACAGAGTATGTAATTTGCATCTCATTAACTGGTTAAGGATTTAATAACAAAAGGAAAAAAGACAGTACCTAGCACTGTCTTTATCACTATCTTGACTTATACCATCAGCTAGATGTTATAAATTGTTTGAAATATCTAGCTAATGTGACATAATTGTACTTCTGTTTTTGTTTCGAAATCATGAATGTCATGCTAACCATTGAACAATAAATAAGTTGTGCTTAACTAGAAGGATTAAATTTTCACAATGCTTTATAATTAATTTTCAGAACATCAGTGAGCACACAAACACATGAACAATAAATAAGTTGTGCTTGACTAGAAGGATTAATTTTTCACAATGCTTTATAATTAATTTTCAGAACATCAGTGAGCACACAAACACATGAACAATAAATAAGTTGTGCTTAACTAGAAGGATTAATTTTTCACAATGCTTTATAATTAATTTCCAGAACATCAGTGAGCACACAAACACATGAACAATAAATAAGTTGTGCTTAACTAGAAGGATTAATTTTTCACAATGCTTTACAATTAATTTCCAGAACATCAGTGAGCACACAAACACACACACACATATATAAGAGTTAATAAAAGCGGTAACTCTAATTTCAAACAAGATTTAAAAATGAAGTTGCTGATAACTGTTATAATATTCCTCATGAAATCAGTTTAAACGTATCACATGAACATTTTAAACGTAAGAGTATTAGCAAATCCCATACACACGCCTTAAAAATCAAATTTTACTTTGTTCTATCAAATTTATATGCAAATGTAAATTGTTTTATTTTTAATACAATATATTTTCTTTTTTTTCAAATTAAAAGTAAATTTTCATCTGAACATTTTAATGATATGCTTGGATTTTTCCTTCATTTTTATAGTCAACTCCAAAATATGAAAACGACCATTACCAATATATTTGCAGGGTTAGCTATTTATATGATTTGTTGAATTACACCTTAATTTTTATAGTTATCAATTTGAGGCTTAAAGGTAATTTTATTGCTACATAATTGTTGAAATGCATTAGAAGCATTTATATCCGAAGGCCATAGAAGAAGAGCAGATGATTATAAAAATTTGAGAATTATTCCTGATGAACAGTGGTAAATTTAAGGACTTATAACGCTAAAATTCGAGGTCTGATTATCCGCGGTAGACACAGAAGATAGCTCTTTGTGGTTTTGTTTCAAAGATGAAACAAACACGTATCTTCGAAAGCCATGAATTTAAAGTTCTAAACAATTCCTAGCTATTTTTTTTATGCTAATATTATAAACATAGTACCAAACTTAAAACCAATATAATCTGTAATGGAAAGTCCACTGGAGTTTCTTTAAAAACAGAATATGGAAACCATCTTAATTCAGTAACGTTCTTATGACATAAGTGTCTAACAACACTCGTTCACAAATCAAGTTCAAAAAAAGAACTAATTGTAAATAAAAGAAGTAATTATATTTATAAACTAGGAAATGGATTACAAAAATAGTGATGTCGATCTTAAGGGCCTATAAAATAATATTTAAATCTACAAAATGAGAAATTTGATTAAAATATTCCACATTATAATTATCACAGTTGCTTTCTTATTCCACAGAATACCCATCCAATCAAGACAATAGCTTCAATATTCCCATGTGTTTAGAATCACAAAACAATTTTACTTATGAATGTTCTAAATACTCTGTTCTGTTTCTTTTCATCACTGACACAAAGTTCCATAATGGGCTATCTTACTTGTGCCAATCGCGGTTAACAAAATACAATTTGTTTCGTCATAAGCCCTGAAAACTTGCCGCTGAGCAACCGGGAGAAAAGAAAGGGTATTTTTCCATTTGCTTTACTTCACTATTTATTTTGTTGAATTACAAAATCATAAATCACCGAGATTTACTACTCTAAATGAAAGCTTGGAGTCTTGAAGGAGCTGTAACTATTTTTGGGACTTACATCTATCAAATGTAATTACTGTCAGTGATTACCCACTTACATTCCACCGTGTTTAAAATACGTACAACTTAAAAATCCATAGAACTTAGGGAAACATCTAGCTAAGTAGTTTAATTAACTACCAAAGTTTGTAGTATTTCATAAATCAGATACAAAGAAGATTGTGATGTGTAGCAACAATAAATACTTTAATAAAAACGGTACACAACGGTAAAAACAGTGACAGACATACCCGATTGCACCTGAAAATCGTCACATTAATGAAGTACAATACTTTGAGGTCATATGTTCAACATACGTGGACTTTTCCAACTTAGCGTACAACTTACCTAGACTATTCCAACTTAATGTACAACTTACTTAGACTATTCCAACTTAACGTACAACTTACCTAGACTATTCCAACTTAATGTACAACTTACCTAGACTATTCCAACTTAATGTACAACTTACTTAGACTATTCCAACTTAATGTACAACTTACTTAGACTATTCCAACTTAACGTACAACTTACTTAGACTATTCCAACTTAATGTACAACTTACCTAGACTATTCCAACTTAATGTACAACTTACTTAGACTATTCCAACTTAACGTACAACTTACCTAGACTATTCCAACTTAATGTACAACTTACTTAGACTATTCCAACTTAATGTACAACTTACTTAGACTATTCCAACTTAACGTACAACTTACTGAGACTATTCCAACTTAATGTACAACTTACTTAGACTATTCCAACTTAACGTACAACTTACTTAGACTATTCCAACTTAACGTACAACTTACTTAGACTATTCCAACTTAATGTACAACTTACTTAGACTATTCCAACTTAACGTACAACTTACCTAGACTATTCCAACTTAATGTACAACTTACTTAGACTATTCCAACTTAACGTACAACTTACCTAGACTATTCCAACTTAATGTACAACTTACTTAGACTATTCCAACTTAATGTACAACTTACTTAGACTATTCCAAACTTAACGTACAACTTACTTAGACTATTCCAACTTAACGTACAACTTACCTAGACTATTCCAACTCAATGTACAACTTACTTAGACTATTCCAACTTAACGTACAACTTACCTAGACTATTCCAACTTAATGTACAACTTACTTAGACTATTCCAACTTAATGTACAACTTACTTAGACTATTCCAACTTAACGTACAACTTACTGAGACTATTCCAACTTAATGTACAACTTACTTAGACTATTCCAACTTAATGTACAACTTACTTAGACTATTCCAACTTAACGTACAACTTACTGAGACTATTCCAACTTAATGTACAACTTACTTAGACTATTCCAACTTAACGTACAACTTACTTAGACTATTCCAACTTAACGTACAACTTACTTAGACTATTCCAACTTAATGTACAACTTACTTAGACTATTCCAACTTAGCGTACAACTTACCTAGACTATTCCAACTTAATGTACAACTTACTTAGACTATTCCAACTTAACGTACAACTTACCTAGACTATTCCAACTTAATGTACAACTTACCTAGACTATTCCAACTTAATGTACAACTTACTTAGACTATTCCAACTTAATGTACAACTTACTTAGACTATTCCAACTTAACGTACAACTTACTTAGACTATTCCAACTTAATGTACAACTTACCTAGACTATTCCAACTTAATGTACAACTTACTTAGACTATTCCAACTTAACGTACAACTTACCTAGACTATTCCAACTTAATGTACAACTTACTTAGACTATTCCAACTTAATGTACAACTTACTTAGACTATTCCAACTTAACGTACAACTTACTGAGACTATTCCAACTTAATGTACAACTTACTTAGACTATTCCAACTTAACGTACAACTTACTTAGACTATTCCAACTTAACGTACAACTTACTTAGACTATTCCAACTTAATGTACAACTTACTTAGACTATTCCAACTTAACGTACAACTTACCTAGACTATTCCAACTTAATGTACAACTTACTTAGACTATTCCAACTTAACGTACAACTTACCTAGACTATTCCAACTTAATGTACAACTTACTTAGACTATTCCAACTTAATGTACAACTTACTTAGACTATTCCAACTTAACGTACAACTTACTTAGACTATTCCAACTTAATGTACAACTTACCTAGACTATTCCAACTCAATGTACAACTTACTTAGACTATTCCAACTTAACGTACAACTTACCTAGACTATTCCAACTTAATGTACAACTTACTTAGACTATTCCAACTTAATGTACAACTTACTTAGACTATTCCAACTTAACGTACAACTTACTGAGACTATTCCAACTTAATGTACAACTTACTTAGACTATTCCAACTTAACGTACAACTTACTTAGACTATTCCAACTTAACGTACAACTTACTTAGACTATTCCAACTTAATGTACAACTTACTTAAGCTATTCCAACTTAATGTACAACTTACTTAAGCTATTCCAACTTAATGTACAACTTACTTAGACTATTCCAACTTAACGTACAACTTACTTAGGCTATTCCAACTTAATGTACAACTTACCTAAACTATTCCAACTTAATGTACAACTTACTTAGACTATTCCAACTTAACGTACAACTTACTTAGACTATTTCAACTTAATGTACAACTTACTTAAGCTATTCCAACTTAATGTACAACTTACCTAGACTATTCCAACTTAATGTACAACTTACTTAGACTATTCCAACTTAATGTACAACTTACTTAGACTATTCCAACTTAACGTACAACTTACTTAGACTATTCCAACTTAATGTACAACTTACCTAGACTATTCCAACTTAATGTACAACTTACTTAGACTATTCCAACTTAACGTACAACTTACCTAGACTATTCCAACTTAATGTACAACTTACTTAGACTATTCCAACTTAATGTACAACTTACTTAGACTATTCCAACTTAACGTACAACTTACTGAGACTATTCCAACTTAATGTACAACTTACTTAGACTATTCCAACTTAACGTACAACTTACTTAGACTATTCCAACTTAACGTACAACTTACTTAGACTATTCCAACTTAATGTACAACTTACTTAGACTATTCCAACTTAACGTACAACTTACCTAGACTATTCCAACTTAATGTACAACTTACTTAGACTATTCCAACTTAACGTACAACTTACCTAGACTATTCCAACTTAATGTACAACTTACTTAGACTATTCCAACTTAACGTACAACTTACCTAGACTATTCCAACTTAATGTACAACTTACTTAGACTATTCCAACTTAATGTACAACTTACTTAGACTATTCCAACTTAACGTACAACTTACTGAGACTATTCCAACTTAATGTACAACTTACTTAGACTATTCCAACTTAACGTACAACTTACTTAGACTATTCCAACTTAACGTACAACTTACTTAGACTATTCCAACTTAATGTACAACTTACTTAAGCTATTCCAACTTAATGTACAACTTACTTAAGCTATTCCAACTTAATGTACAACTTACTTAGACTATTCCAACTTAACGTACAACTTACTTAGACTATTCCAACTTAATGTACAACTTACCTAAACTATTCCAACTTAATGTACAACTTACTTAGACTATTCCAACTTAACGTACAACTTACTTAGACTATTTCAACTTAATGTACAACTTACTTAAGCTATTCCAACTTAATGTACAACTTACTTAAGCTATTCCAACTTATTGTACAACTTACTTAGACTATTCCAACTTAACGTACAACTTACTTAAGCTATTCCAGCTTAATGTACAACTTACTTAGACTATTCCAACTTAACGTACAACTTACCTAGACTATTCCAACTTAACGTACAACTTACTTAGACTATTCCAACTTAACGTACAACTTATTTAGACTATTCCAACTTAACGTACAACTTACTTAGACTATTCGAACTTAATGTACAACTTACTTAAGCTATTCCAACTTAACGTACAACTTACTAAGCTATTCCAACTTAACGTACAACTTACTTAGACTATTCCAACTTAACGTACAACTTACTTAGACTATTCCAACTTAACGTACAACTTACTTAGACTATTACAACTTAATGTACAACTTACTTAGACTATTCCAACTTAACGTACAACTTACTTAAGCTATTCCAACTTAACGTACAACTTACTTAAGCTATTCCAACTTAATGTATAACTTACTTAGACTATTCCAACTTAATGTACAACTTACTTAGACTATTCCAACTTAACCTACAACTTACTTAGACTATTCCAACTTAACATACGACTCACCTAGACTATTCCAACTTAACTAACTTTATAAACAAAGTTTATTTAATCAATATATTAAGATGTGTATGGTAAACGTGTTTAATCTTTAAGTACTGAAAATTATAAATATGAACAGTTCTAGTGTTGGGCCAAAAAATCAAATTAGTGTTGTGCAGGTCAACTGTTGTTATTTGATATAAATACATTAGAATATTTAGCTGGTTTTAACTACTATTGTATGTATCTGTAAGAGAACATTCTCTTGTCATATAAATGTTCACTCTTCAGTTTTCAGTAAGAATGCGTTTTGAAAGTTTGTTTCTCCGTTCGTTAAACCTCTTTGCACAAAGCTACAAAAAAGTTTCTATGTTTGTTAAGCACATAACTACACAATGGTTTATCTGTACTGCAGCCACACTGGGTATTCAAATTTGGTTTCTAGCATTATAAGTCTTTAGGTTTAGTGATAAACTATTAAAAGGGTGCGTGAAACAAAAGATGAGCCTTATGAATATTTCACTTAAAAACGGTACCCAGAAGACAGTAGACTTACTGTTTTTTACACCCAGAAGACAGTAGCCTTACTGGTTTTTACACCCAAAAGACAGTAGACTTACTGGTTTTTACACCCAGAAGACAGTAGACTTACTGTTTTTTACACCCAGAAGACAGTAGACTTACTGGTTTTTACACCCAGAAGACAGTAGCCTTACTGGTTTTTACACCCAGAAGACAGTAGACTTACTGTTTTTTACACCCAGAAGAGAGTAGACTTACTGTTTTTTACACCCAGAAGACAGTAGACTTACTGTTTTTACACCCAGAAGACAGTAGACTTACTGTTTTTACACCCAGAAGACAGTAGCCGTACTGGTTTTTACACCCAGAAGACAGTAGACTTACTGTTTTTTACACCCAGAAGACAGTAGCCTTACTGGTTTTTACACCCAGAAGACAGTAGACTTACTGTTTTTTACACCCAGAAGAGAGTAGACTTACTGTTTTTTACACCCAGAAGAGAGTAGACTTACTGTTTTTTACACCCAGAAGACAGTAGACTTACTGTTTTTTACACACACTGCCGATTCTTGAGGTTTATCTGTCACTTGAACAAAGTACCAAAAGGCAGAGTACAGTTCGGCAGTGAAGGACTTCCAATATTCAGATTTATAGTCTACGCTCGCGCTAGCTACTAGACTCAGGCTTAGGCTGTGCATAGAACGTTTTATAATATTGTTATTCACTAGCAGAAATACCTGCCATCCGCCTTTGTTTAAAGACTATAACACATAGCACATCGTAAAACATGAACAAAGGATTTTATTACAATTATACGTACAATTTACATGAAATACTGTTTCTCCCTAAGGCTCTTTAATGCATTTTTCTTCACTTATGTATCCTTTTGACGTAAGTTACAACTGTTTGTTATAGTTAAAAAAAACACAGTGTAACTTAAAGAAACTGCACATTGAATATTTTAAGTAATTTATCTTTTTTACCGTCTAAATAAACCATGGAATTGTTTTTATTGTTTCCTCAGCTAAACAATATCCATTTTTAGCTTAGCAAAATCTAGTTTACAAAACTAACTTTATTGTGTAATATAGAACTGCTTAGGTAAGGCATTAAGTTATAAAACATTCTACTGTGTTATCATAATACGTGCAATAGAAGATTAATAAATATCGAAAAATAATTTTATTTTCCAGATGTTCTCTGTGATTTTGACCTGCTTCTTCAGAGTGACTTTGAATTTACGAAATCGGTGAGAATTAATGAATAGTCGATCTGTCTTTCGGTTATTCCAGTGGCACTGCTGTACGTTTGTGGACTTACAACGTAAGAAACCGGGTTTCGTTGGTTATATTGGGTAGAGAATAAACAACCTTTTGTGTAGTTTTTGTCTACCACAAACAAACCGTCTTGTCGGAATATTTGAAAACCAATCAATTATTTAAAAATCATGCATATAGATGGCACTGATAGATGATGTTTACGTATTTTACATATCACGTGACTTCACACAGCTGCAATGGTCAGAGTTTATTTTAAAGTGTCATAAACTGAAACTTTTAATGATCCTTTTTTGGACATCGTTACACGAATCGATATTACACTTTTAGATCGTAATTCGTCTATCGTAGTTGGAATAGTCTAAGTAAGTTGTACGTTAAGTTGGAATAGTCTAAGTAAGTTGTACGTTAAGTTGGAATAGTCTAAGTAAGTTGTACGCTGAGTTGGAAAAGTCTAGGTATGTTGAACATATGACCTCAAAGTATTGTACTTCATTAACGTGACGATATTTCAGGTGCAATCGGGTATGTCTGTCACTGTTTTTACCGTTGTGTACAGTAATTACATTTGATAGATTAAGTCCCAAAAATAGTTACAGCTCCTTCAAGACTACAAGCTTTTATTTCGAGTAGTAAATCTCGGTGATTTATGATTTTATAATTCAACAAAGTAAATAGCGAAGTAAAGCAACTGGAAAAATACCCTCTCTCTTCTCCCGGTTGCTCAGCGGCAAGTTTTTAGGGCTTATGACGAAACAAGTTGTATTTTGTTAACCGCGATTGGCACAAGTAAGATAGCCCATTATGGAACTTTGTGTCAGTGATAAAAAGAAACAGAACAGAGTATTTAGAGCATCAATAAGTAAAATGTTTCCTACTTAGAAAGAAAATTAATCTATTTTAAAGAATCAGAAAAGTACGTATTTTAAAAAAATTAAAGCTTTAAATTACTCAGAAGTTACTTGTACATCGCTATACGTTATGTTCTACAAAAGTATCTTTTATACATAGATTCAGCGAAAAACGTATTAATATTAGGGTTTATAATAGTAAATTAGCCACCAACTAATAATATGTAAGAAACGTTCTATCACACCTGCACAGAAGTTTTGGTTGTCATTCAACCAATAAGACAGTGACACATCAGTATAATGGATAATGATTATGAAAGTACAGGAAGCCACACGATGAATAATGCATTCCTGCCTCTCAGAACACAAATGCTAAACGACAAGCAATCGAAATAAAAAAAAGATAGACCTGAAAGCAAATTCATAATTCGATTTCACTCTTTCTATCCAGGCTTTGTATAATGGTGGAATGTATTTTATATGTACGGTATTTTGGGATGTATTTCACTCTTCACGATGATCATATACTGGTATGAGATTTTAAGAAATACATAGCACTGATACTAATGATTTATTTTTCACAAGACCCCAGTGACTCAACTTCATGTCTGCGAACGTACAACATTAAAAATGTGTCTCGACACTTGTAGTGCTTATGGAACAGACAGCCCAATTGTGTAGCTCCATGTTTAATTACAAACAAAGAAACTGTTGTTTCACATTTAGTTTTAAGTCTTTAAATTCCTTGGCGGTTGAATAATACACAAAAATAAATGAGTGAGACACGCTAAATAAATATAATAGATTCCAAAGTTTCGTTAATGAAGTTTACTCCAAGCAACAGACTGAGAACATTCCCTGTTTTATTAAGAACTGTATGGAAAAATCTGAAGTGAGTATGTGAACGAGTACAGTTGACAACAGAAGCGGTGAAATTGTTAAGTAACTCATAGAATGTTATTTAGACGATAACGATAATCCAGTAGCGATATTTTCAGTCGCCTTGATGTAACCAGCGTTTCGTAACAAAGGCTAAAATGGGCATCAGCCTTAGAACAACCAAATGATTAAAGCTGGAGAGGTGGGTTGTTGTTTGTAGGTTAACCGAATCCCAATAGTTTAACGATAATTTTTTCGATGTTGGAGATGAACGGTGCCACGTTCAATGTACCATATCTACCAGGATACAAGTATGTAAGTGTGAGCTGTATCTTAGCCAATGCTGTTGGAGATCTACACAAAAATGATGGCACCTTGACTTCTGACAGGTACAAGTAGATTATCATTCATGACGTCATTCCTTGAAGAATAAGATCTATTAAACAGAGATTTATTTTCTAGAGAACAAGTGAAAGAATGACTAGAACGAAAAAGCGGCTGAAGGAAGTTTCGCAGCCCACGGCTTATCTTGCACAAAGTCCCAAAACAAATATATATTCTTAAAGTTGTATGGGGGGGTTGTAAGAAAACGGAGCGCATCAGACGGCAACCAAACAAACTCGACTGTGAGGAATAATTCAAGACATTTAAACAACCTTTCACACTCATACGCTGATAATTTTATATTAACACGCAAATAAGCTGTACTAATCCCGTTGAAACAAATACAAAAGAATAATGCGTTGTACATATTATTAATTTATATTCTCTGTAACAACATATTGTACTAATAATAAAGAGACCATTTAGCTGAAATTACTCATTACTTTTGATTAATGTGTGAAGACCACCCGAGTGTATACTTAGTTATTTCAAGCACTGTTCGTAGCTTACAAAATTATTTCAAGTTCTTTGCATTGGTTACATAATTGCTACACGTTCTGTGCATAGTTTATATACACAGACGTGATTCAGTTATAACTGCTCAACTATCGGATCTGCGTGTGAAAAGGACCATACCTTAAAGAAATAAGAGTGTGGAAAAAATCGATAACTAGTAGGTAAACCTTAAACTAATTTCATTCGAGTTCAATCGTTATTTCCTCCAGACAGTCATAATTAACTTTAGTAAATTTCAGTTTCAAGTAAAGAAGGTAACTTCATCAAAGATGCACTCGAATCACACATACACTCTTAAAAGAACACGTGCAGAACAATTCGTGGAAAAGTACTTTAAGTAAGCATGCTAAAATTAAACCGGTTAAATTTGGAAATGCTAATATTTTGTCTTGAAACGAAACGTGGATCTCAGTATTGTAGTTCCATACTATTGTCACTCACCGGATTCTATAGCAGGATGATAGTAGTTAAGTACAATTCTCAAACAAAATAACTGTTTTGTTGTTAATTACAAAGCTACAAAATGGGTTAATTGTGTTTTGCTCACCGCAGGCATCGAAATATGACTTTTAGCTTTATAAGCCTGCAGACTTAGCATATGCTTCACGCCAATATGGCTGACGTGCACCAGTAGTGTTCCTTCGAGCACTTGAAACAAAAATACTGTTGAAATTCGTATGAAAAACAAATCAGACCGTGTATTTGGTATTACAATGTTTTCTAAGTTGACTATACTGACTATACTTCAAGTTTGGAAGAGAAAGCAGCAAAAGATAACAGTTTCCTTAATTTAATAGATGATATTAAATTCATCTATTCGGAACGAACTTGAATTTCGTTTTAGGATCTTTGTTTTCCTATTCTGTGTTACGTCTGGTTTGTTTTGCACGTCTCCCGATTCCTGTGACGGTCTCTAATTTGATATTTTCTCGGAGCTCTGTTTCTTTCTGTTAAATTCCGTGCAAAGCTACACGAGGGCTATCTGCGCTAGCCATTCGTAATTTAGTAGTGTAAGACAAGAGGAAAGGCAGCTAGTCACCACCACCCACCGCCAAATCTTCGGCTACTATTTTACCAACGAATAGCGGGATTGACTGTAATTTTATAACGCACTCATCTCTGAAAGAGCAAAAATGTCTACTGTGACAATGATTGGAACCTGAGTCCTTTGCGTTGAGAGTCGAGCGCCTTAACCACCTGGCCATGCGGAGCCCTTCCTTGTAGAACTACGTGTGTTTGTGAAATAGTATAAAAAAACCATAAAAGCACTGAGACTTTTAAGCCATTTTTCTTAAAATATACGATGACGAAAGTAAAATTAATAAGTATATTTGTTCCTGACAGTTCTTCATTTCCGTCGGAACTGAGATCCGGAACTTCGTTCTAAATTTAAATGTACAAACATTAATTAATGACAAGACTGTTTCGACTGTACTGTCGATTGTTAGCGACAAAATGTAGTCAAATACATTTCTCCTTCCAGTCCCTTTCTAAATAACAAAAACCTCAAAACCTTTATATTATTATCTTCTAAGACTTAACTCTCATCTATCTGTCGACAGAGATTCGTTTTCTCTTTTCTTTTTTTATTCTAGAAGTTAAACACTGACACGATAAAGGGAAACTAATTTTTATATATTATCACAATGTCTGTAATGTATACTTTAACTTTGAAATGATTTGAATGTGTTTGTTTTAGGATTTTCGTGCAAAACTACACAAGAAATATTTCCGCAATGGCATCCATAACTTCGATTTGATGGACTACAGGGAAGAAAGTTAATAAATAATTCCCACTGCCAACTCTCGAACTACTAGTGTTTGACTAAATAATGGGATTTCACCGTTATTCTTATTAGACATTTACTGTCAAAATGTGGAGCGCATTTTTTTTACAACTATACTACAAAACCTCGGATTTACAGTCCGGGTACGCGAACCATTAGGTCACGCCGAGTTCTTTGTTTTAGATACGTGATGAATTTTGCGCAAAGCTGCACGAGGGCTATCTGAGTTAGCCGTCTTTAAGTTAGCAGTGTAAGACTAGGAGGAAGGCAACTAGTCATCACCACTCACCGCCAACTCTTGGGCTACTCTTTTACAAACGAATAGTGGGATTGATCGTAATTTTATAACGCCCTTATGCCTGAAAGGGCGAGCCTGTCTGCTGTGACGGAGATTCATACCCCGATCCTCAGATTACAAGTCAAGCACCCCAACAACCTGGCATCAGACACAAAACTCACACATAACTCATTGATCGGAAATAACTTTTGATTTAATTAACTCATAGTTACGTAATATTCGACTGTATCATATATGTAAACACATAGAAACAATAATTTATTTCTGAGTTGTTTTTTGTTTACTAGCTGTCGGAAATGAGTGTGAAAAATACACTTGTATAATTTCCAGCTACTCGGCCGTAGACAAGAATCATCGTACAATATGATAGATAAAGTAGCTGAGACATTTCAGATTAAGTGAATTATCACATTATTAGAAGTCATGTTTACTTTTTATTTCAATTGTCTTCTTATTCAAATACGTTTTACCAATAACGTCACAAGAGCCAGTTGTAGACTTTGAGGAGACATTAAGATGTAGCATGTCATTGGTTTGAACGTCACCAGAGCCAGTTGTAGACTTTGAGGAGACATTAAGATGTAGCATGTCATTGGTTTGAACGTCACTAGGGCTAGTTGTAGATGTTGAAGGGATAGTTAAGATGGAGGACATTGTTAGCAATAGCACTCTACCATTTCCACATTTAATTTTAAGTACTAAATATGTTTATCGAGCGAGGCCTGCATGTGGAAGAGTTGTTATCAATAATCAGTGTGTGAGAGGCGTTAGTTTTCCTTTCCTTTATTTGTAGACTTTGCTGAATGTATAAACATTATTTGTTTTAGGTCCAGTTACTGAAGTAGTAGTAGTCGAAGATATCATTGAATATTACAATCTATTTTATATAGTACCCTTAATATAATTGATGTGTTTTCTTTAACCAAATATATGTATATATTAAACATATAAAACACTTGAAAAAAGTTAATTGAGGGTTATGGAAATACTAACATACATAAATAATAAAAAAATATTTTTAATTTGATGTTGTTCCATCCAATAAGGAGTCGATATTTTTAAATTTGATGTTGTTTCATCCAATAAGGAGTCGATATTTCACAATAAAAGAAGTTGGTTTGGTTTGTTTACACTTTTTATGGTTTCTAAATAACACGAAGCTATTGTTGTTATTTAAAAATTTAAAATTTGATGGAAATATTTGTTATTATATCTTAAATTATTCAGTATTTTATCGTAACTATAAATCTATATTAAATAAATTTGGCATTAATAGTTTACTTAATGCGATCCTGAGTGTTTAAAAAAAACACAATATTATTTAAAAATTATGGAGCTCTAAATTCTCTAGGCTCT
This sequence comes from Tachypleus tridentatus, assembly GCF_004210375.1. Taxonomy (NCBI): domain Eukaryota; kingdom Metazoa; phylum Arthropoda; class Merostomata; order Xiphosura; family Limulidae; genus Tachypleus; species Tachypleus tridentatus. The sequence continues at coordinate 34,126,415 of NC_134833.1, forward strand.
CTGATGTTCCAGAAAGCGTCTAGGGTGCGTGATACATTAGTTTGTTTACTGTCCGACAGGAAATGAACTTGCAAGGCTTATATATCTAATATGACTCCTAACTGTGAAAAGTGATTTAATATACACCTGCTTGTATTCAGTACACTCATTCACAAACTTGATTGTGGCTTTATTCTATATAATACTGTTTCTACATATCTAGTACACTCATTCACAAACCTAATTGTGGCTGTATTCTATATAATACTGTCTCTACGTATCTAGCACACTTATTCACAAACTTGACTGTATTCTATATAATACTGTCTCTACGTATCTAGCACACTTATTCACAAACGTGACTGTATTCTATATAATACTGTCTCTACGTATCTAGCACACTTATTCACAAACTTGATTGTATTCTATATAATACTGTCTCTACGTATCTGGCACACTTATTCACAAACTTGACTGTATTCTATATAATACTGTCTCTACGTATCTGGCACACTTATTCACAAACGTGACTGTATTCTACATAATATTGTTTCCAGGTACCTAGTACATAATCTTCATATTATTCAACAGTCAGTTTTATAAATACCATACATTTCACTCCTAGTAATGTATAACTTACAACTTCCAATGATCCTTCAGGGTAACTCATTAATTCCATTTTTCTCTATTGTGTGTAAAGGTTCTAATTTACGTTTACAAGAACATTTTCTCTTCTTTTCTCTTTGGAATCTTGTGTGATGTGTTTTCTTCTCCTTGGCTCATTACAGATGTTTATAAGATGAGTCGTCTATTGACTGTTTGCCTCATAAAAGCATGTTTAAAATAAGCAAGTATTTGCACTTAACCGTGTCTAAGTTTGATCAGAAAATCTTGAGGTATTCTTTTCTGATCGAAGAGTGGGTTTTGGTCGACATTTCTATGGCACTCAGTGATGTGCTTTAGAGGCAACGGGACGCGAATTCACAGTCGGTGAGCGCAAATGTATATGCAACGTTTCGATCGATCAAACTGTAAGGATACTGAAGAAAAGCATCATAACTTGGCTGTATAGTGGAAACTGGATCACAACTTAAAACTCCCAAAATTTCTCCAGAGTCGTCAAAAAGTTCAAATTGTTAAACCATCTTGTCACTTCTCTACAGATTTGAAATTAATGTCATACACGTATCATGGTTGACACGGCATAAGTTAAAGACTACTTTAATGTCATAAATGTTTATCTTTAATATTGCTATGGTCGAAATAATTATTATTATATAAAACTAGCTTCACCTCATGAACAACAAATAGGATTTAGTAGCAACACAAATTAGAATGGTGTTCACACATAACATCAGTCTATTTATCTAACGTCAGTATAAAAAGCAGCAAATCCAAAGAAAGGCGATTTTGTTGTGAGATAAACTTTGTATAGAAAGTCTTAAACAATCCTGTATAATTAACGAGTTTTTTTTAATAGATGGCTTAATTAACTTAACAACTAAAGCACTAAGTCTCTGAATTGGGCGTTTTTGTTGTTCTACAAACATAAAATTTAATGGATTACTGAAATAATTATATATGTATGTGTGTGTAAGTTATTGAATAAAAAATCAAATCGTGGTTATAATTGAAGCCAATTAATTAGATTTTGCATTCACATCTTTTACAAAAAGAACGAAATTGTAAAACACCAAATTGTAAATATTCACCAGTCTGATATTCAGTGTCTAGAAGATTATTCTTATCCTTCAGAGAATCCCATATAAAAAAAGCCAGAATTACCTTTAAGAAGGTTTGATCATTTGAAACAACATCTGCTATAGTATTAGCCTGTGTATACCTTCTATAGCATTAGTTTGTATATATTTTTTATAACATTAGCCTGTGTACATCTTGTATAACATTAACCTGTATATACCTTATACAACATGAGCCTACGTATACCTTCTATAGCATTAATCTGTATATATCTTCTATAGCATTAGACTTTTATAGCTTCTGTATGTACAGTCACGTGAAAACGTTAGGACACCCTATGAAAGCCTGTGTATTTTTGTAACATTTTTGAATATATAGATATTTAATCCCAATTTCAACAATATTGAAAGATTATAGAAATATAACTAATAATTAAAGCTGAAGAAAAGACTTTTCAAGATCTTCTGTAAATTTAATTCTACAAAAATGCATATTCTAACTGAGGGAAAATTAAGACACCCTACCCCTAATAGCTAGTGTTACCCCCTTTGGCTGAAATAACTGCAGTGAGACGCTTTTTGTAGCCATCTACCAGTCTCTGACATCGGTGTGAAGATAGTTTGCCCCACTCCTCAATACAGAATTCTTTCAGCTGTGAGATGTTTGTGGGGTTTCTTGCATGTACAGTCCGTTTCAAGTCACCCCACAGCATCTCAATGGGATTGAGATCTGGGTTTTGACTTGGCCATTCCAGGACTCTCCATTTCTTAGTTTTTAGCCAGTCCTTGGTGGATTTACTGGTACGTTTTGGGTCATTGTCGTCTTGCAGGGTCCAGTTCTGCTTCAGCTTTAATTTTCTTACAGATGGTCTCATATGATCCTCGAGCACCCTCTGATACACAATAGAATTCACGGTGGATTCTATGATTGTGAGCTGTCCAGGTCCTGCTGTAGCAAAGCAGCCCCAAACCATAACACTTCCACCTCCATGCTTCACAGCTGGTATGAGGTTCTTTTCCTGGAATGCTGCATTTAGTTTACGCCAAACATGTCCTCTGTTCTGGTGTCAAAATAATTCAATTTTGGACTCATCTGTACAAAGAACATTATTCCAGATATCTTGGTCTTTGTTTACATTCTCTCTGGCAAACTTCAGTCTGGCCTTGATGTTTCTCTTAGAGAGCAAAGGTTTCCTCCTTGCACACCTCCCATACAAGTTAAACTTGTGCAGTCTCTTTCTGATTGTAGAGGCATGCACTTTCACATCAACAGTAGCCAGAGCCTGTTGTAGGTCCCGTGATGACATGTTAGGAAGTTTAGAGACCTCTTTTAACATCTTGCGGTCTGCTCTTGGTGTGAACTTGCTTGGACGACCAGACCTGGACATGTTTGCAGTTGTTTTGAAAGCCCTCCACTTGTTGACCATTTTCTGGATAGTGGAATGGCTAATTTCAAAATCTTTTGGGATCTTTTGAAATCCCTTACCAGACTCATAAGCTGATACAATTTTCTTTCTGAAGGCCTCAGACAGCTCTTTTGCTCTCACCATGGTGCTCACTCTCACTTCAACAGTCAGGATAACACCAAACTAAATGTCTGAGGTTTAAATAGGACAAGCCTCATTCAAAATGGTGAGTAACTATCTTCTAATCATGTGCACCTGGTGTGATACACCTGTGTGTGAGTTGAGCCATTTTAAGTGGGAATAAATGTGGGGTGTCCTAACTTTTTTTCAGTTAGAATATGCATTTTGGTAGAATTACATTTACAGAAGATTTTGAAAAGTCTTTCCTTCAGTTTTAATTGTTTAGTTATATTCCTATCATCTCTCAGTATTGTTAAAATTGAGATTAAATATCTATGTATCCAAAAATTTTACACAAATACACAGGCTTTCATAGGGTGTTCTAACTTTTAATGACTGTATATATATATATACATATACATATGTATATTTCATGGCAATTCAGCACGTATATATCTGTAGATAACCATTGTATAAGTTTTAAAATATTTCTCTATTTTATATGTAATATTTTAATCAGATTTAGTTTAACTAAATTGAGGTAAAGTGAAATGGGTGGCATATATAGTAAAATTATTAGTTTTCTATATAATGTTTGATTGTAATATGGTTTACGTGTATTGAAGTTAACTGAAACAGCGGGGATAGGTAATTCAGTTACTAGTAATTACATTTATGTCTTCAGGAGGCATTACAATAGCGTTACATCAACTTAACTTGTTTTCTATGTCTAGACATAAAACACCCTTATATAAACTATCTATCCACTTACAAAGATCTCTCCTAAGCTCGTAGGCAGTTAGTCAGTTAGCAGGCTTTCCTGGGTACAGAAATATTACTCACTGTCACCTGCCTCCCAGTGGTACAGCGATATGTCTGAGGCTTTTCAAGGCTTTAAAGCGGGTTTTGATACCATTGGTGAGCAGAACACAGATAAGCCATTGTGTAATTTTGTATTTAATTCGAAGCAAATAAATAAAACACTGTCACTTACCAAAGAGTCGTATTTTCTTGTTTGAAGTTAGGGACTGAAGAGTAGTTACTAAACTGAGAGAGTTAATTTCTGAATATTATATGCTACAATATTTTTATTCGTTTTTCGGAAATTTTCTATCTGTTTCCAATAGAAATTCAATAAATTTTGAATAAAAACAAAAAAATTCAATATTGTAACGACAAAAAGCACTTAGAAATGAGCAGGTGCTTTGTGGGAATGTCTCAACGCTGACTTTCCCAACCGTTTCAAGTGTCGTTTCATTAGCACCTAGGAATTTACTAGAGAAATGTTTGTTTCTGAATTTCGCGCAAAGCTACACGAGGACTATCCGCACTAGCCGTCCCTAATTTTCAGTTTAAGATTACAGGGAAGGCAGCTATTCATCACCACCTGCCGTCAACTGTTGGGCTACTCTTTTGCCAATGCATAATGGAATTGACTGACATATCATAACGTCCCTACGGCTAGAAAGTCGAGCCTTTGATATGAGGGGGATGCGAATCCGCGAGCCACGGATTATGAGACAAACGTCTCAACCACATGGCCATTCTGGGCCTGGTAGAGAAATTTAGCCATACATCTTTACACAGTCGATTGTACAGTGTGTACTTAATCATTTGCTTAGCTAACTTTTCCCTTAATAAATAGCATCAAATTAGATATTGTGAAATTTCAAGGTTAAGCTTCTTAAAATTATTGTATTAAATGTTCTACAAACTAGGATGTGTCTTGCGTGTTCATCCACAATCTTCCAACATTATGAAATAGTTATTTGTTATATTGAATTTCGCGCAAAGCTACTCAAGGACTATCTGCACTAGCCGTTCCTAATTTAGCAGCATAAGACTAGAGGGAGGGCAGCTAGTCATCACCACCCACCGCCAACTCTCGGGCTACTCTTTTACCAACGAATAGTGGGATTGACCGTCACATAATAACGCACCCAAGGCTGGAAGGGCGAGCATGTTTGGTTCGACCGGGATTTGAACTCGCAACCCTCGGATTACGAGTCAAACACCTTAACCCATCCGGCCATGCTGGGCCATGTGAAATATACTCTTCAAAAAAAGAAACGCAAAAGGCAAAATTTAAGACATATTGTTAACAAGTTTATTCCGGGTACTTCTGTATGACATGTGTGAAACTTTGCACATTCACTGATGAACATCCAAAGTCTGCAAAGGCGAAGTCCACGCTCACTAGTTGAAGTTTAACGTCACTCAACGTCAATAACAAGTATGCCCCCCGTGAGCATCAATAACTGCTTGGCATCTCCTGCCCATGGAAGCGATGAGATGACGAATCCCATTCTGCGGAATGGCTGTCCATTCAGCTTGCAAAACTGCTGCAAGCTGAGGTAGAGTCTGCTGTTGAGGTTGTCGCCGTCGCAGACGTCGGTCCAACTCGTCCCAAAGATGTTTGATGGGGTTTAAATCTGGTGATCTGGAGGGCCAGGGAAGAATGTTGATGTTGTGGTGTCTCAAGAAGACAGTGGTGAGTCGGGCTGTGTGAGGACGGGCGTTGTCATGTTGAAAAACGTTGTTGACGTTCACCATGATGGGTTGCACATGGGGCCTAAGAATCTCGTCGACGGTTGCGTACGGTCTGATCAGAAATCCTACGCAGCCCTGGTATGGTTAAGGCAGTAGACGTCGCAGTGGTGGTCCTATCCCGAAGGTGACGTAACCGGATGTAGCGATCTTGTGCGGGCGTGGTCACACGAGGTCTGCCAGATCGTGGACGGTCACAAGTTGATCCATGTTGTTGGTGACGATTCCATAGCCTTGTGATGGTGCTTGGGTGGACATTCACAGCTCTGGCAACATCTGATCGAGAGTCGCCTGCTTCCAAGCAACCAATGGCGTTGTTGCATTGTGCTTCAGTCAGTCTTGGCGTAACTGTATTGCGTGTAGGTGGCTTAACACTGAGCTATGGAAACCGAGAACCCGTCACTTTTATAGGTATTTTGCACATGTTGCACTTACAAAACATACAGATCTCTCAAACAAATTTATTGGACACGAATGCGTTTTGGCGAAAAATCCGATGTTTTCTTCCGTTTTCAAAGTTCACAACTTTTATTGTCATTTTGGTCTGACAATCAGTGTCTTAACACGTGTAACATCAATTACTCTGAGCTTGTAACGTTTTTACATATATTTCTCTTTAAAATAACAAAAATATCCCTTTTGCGTTTCTTTTTTTGAAGAGTATAGTTAAATCTTGTTTTCTACGTCATAGTGAATGTCCGAAATGTTTAAAGTTCTATAAGTTTTTTTTTACATGAATTAAATTGTCATATTTTTGTTTTGTGTTCAGAAATTTGTTTTTTGTTTTATTCGTATGTCTTTTGTATTTTCCAATCATTTCTGGAAAAAAAAAAATAGTTTCTTATATTCGACTGAAAAATGTGTTTGACAATTGTTTATTGGAATGGGATCATTTCTTTGTAATGAGATGGCAATTGTGTGTTATAAAGTGCAGAATATTTGTAACAATGTATAATTTCTCATCTAGAAAAATACGAGCTATAATCACCGAACTTAATTATATTTTCACTTTGAAACAAACAAACATTCAATATGTCCTCAAAGAGTGATAAACATAAATAAAAAGATGGACTGTCCAAAAGATATTTGGGTGAGACGTTGTTCGTATAACCGGCATACGTTCCAAAAAATATGTGAGGGAGTCATCGTGGTGATATTTTTTCCAAGAGCCCTGTTCTGTTGTACGCTAGAATCATTTTACTAGAATCCACATGTTTCATTATACCAAACGGAGCTATGAATAGTAACTTTTAATTTTAAGATATAATACGTTTTAACATTACACACTTATCTGATTCTTCAAAATATTACTACCTAAAAATATCATCAAAAACAATAACACAGAACGAATGAAAGGAATATGAAACATTAAACTTTATATAAGATACAAACTTGTGTTTAAAGAGTTGAAATACATTTATAAATACATTACTTAAAAAACGCTCAAAATTGTTTTAAATAATAACAAAATCACCCTCCGCTAACTCTTTTACCAACAAATAACGGGATTGACCGTTATATAGTGACAACCTCCCACGGCTGAAAGGGAGAGCACGTTTGGTGACAGAGTTTGAACCCGCTACCCACAGATTACGAGTCGCTCGCCTTAACGCGCTTGGCCATGCCGGGCCTTTAAAATCACCAAGGGGAATCGAACCCCTGATGTTAGCGTTGTAAATCCGGAGACATACCGCTGTACTTGCAGGGGAAAACATTAAGAGATTAGTGTTACGAATCGTAATAAAATTTGTTCTACTTCATTAGTTGTGCAGGGCGTTGTCTAGGAATGGAGGTGGCCAGTCTGTGAATGCAAGGATTTTATAATTCGTGTGACCCGTCATTACAAAAGTGTGCGCTTTTATATTGCGTTACAAGAGTGACGACTAAATTCCTCTGTTCGGCTAAGTAAGATTTCCCACAAATTGTTGGGGGCTAACTGCTCTAGCGTATTAGTTCAATATTAGGGGTAGCTATGTGGAAATAACCCATATCTAGCTTTGCGTGAAATTCCTAAGCAAACAAAATTCTTTAAATTGAATGTTCCGAGTGTAAGAAATGCAATAGGTATTTGCCCTGGAAGATTGAAAGATATATTTAATTTTCTGAAAAACAGTGACTGAAAAAGGCTTTCGCATTTTTCAATTTTCTATTAAAAAACAATATTCTGTTTTTCTTAGGTGTGTGTGGATGTACGTAGACATGTAAAAATAAAAATTGTAATGTAATATTCGTTTGATAAATGTTTATCAATTTTCTTTAAAAACACAACAACAAATAAAACTGGAAAACGTGTGTTTCTTAAATGTATGTGATTGTGTTAAATATATAAACACAATATAATATTATGCACTAACTCCTATCAATAATATATCATTGTTTTTGTAAACATAATAAACAGAGATATTTTCTTCATGCTATTTCTTTTACACACAATATGTGCACTTATAATAGCTTCCAAACTGTGCTATACGGGATCATAACTTTGTGATTACACACGACTTTTGCCGTTATTATTATATAATTGGGTTTCAATTATTACAGGGATCAGTTACCTCTCAGAAGTTGAAGTGTCCATTTGACATCTTTTATCGTGATATATTTGTGCACATATAACATTCCCAAAAGTACCCCAGTAGCACAGCATTATGTGTACGGATTTACAACGCTATAAACCGTATTTCGATATCTGTAGTAGGCAGATATATATCCTTTACATACATACATGTATCTAACATTATATAGACACAAAAATGACTGGTAAGATTGACCAATTTTGCTGTAAAAGTGGATAATACTTCACTTATGGACTGTTATGTATATGTTTTACTTTGCTTCTATGCAGAAACATCCATAAAGCACGTGTGACGGCTTTCAAGCAGATCAGTGGGTTTATTTATTTTTTACCCATGACTGCACCAAGTAGGGTTTATTTAAAGATGTCTCGTGCGAGTAAAACATACTGGATTATACCATTAACATTTTTTTTTTTTACATAAACACGCTAAAACGCAGGCTCTAAAGAACTTCCAACGTGATTCGAACAAATTCATGACACTCATAATGAGTTCTATTAATAAATGTCTTACAAAAAGACAGAGCCAGTCTTAAAACAAACGAGTACTTGACATTCGTGCCGTTTCTACACCATTCGCTGTCAATGAAAATGTATTTCACTTCTTATAAACGTCCTTACTGAAGAGTAGATTAGATGGTCATTTCGAAAGACTGTTACTTAAAAAACACAGCTAATACCGCCAGTGATTTGTGATTATGGTGGTTTGTTGTGTCTGTGTACATACAGTTAACACTAATCGTGACAACTGAATCCCCTATTGTAAATAATAATAATAAGGACTTACATAAGAGGGAAATAGAAGAACAGGTGTAAGATCATACAAAAATACTACATTTTATGTGCTTAGAAGTAACAGACATTTATGTCTCGGTGTCTGTAAACAGTGGAGTGCACATTGTCCGCGTTGCGCGTGGCCACCTCTGAGTAAATAGTACAACTGGGAACATTTAAGTGTCTGAATTAGAAGAGTTCAAGACATTCCCTGAAAAACATGTAGACGTAATTGTCTGACATTATGAGCTATACTCTAAATATATTTTCTAACAAAAATTCTACAAAACAGCAGGCATGTCTTGATGGTTGGAGAACTCAACTCGTGATCTGTGGGCCACGGATTCGAATTCCGTTCCTAAAAATACCCAATCTTTCAGCTCTATGGACATTATGATCTGACGGTCAATCCCATTGTTCGTTGTAAAGGAGTAGTTAGCTCTCCAATAGCGAAATTCAAGAAACAGAAGGCCAAAAATGTGTATTACTGGTAATAATATTCAAGTGTTATTTGAAAACAACGACAATATCAAATAAGTGTATATAGTCACGTTGTAAGTTTGTTACGTATTTATTGAACAATATCTCAACTATGAATAGTTTAATGACAAACTGTCCAGAATGGTACGTTTAGACACACAAGTTTCGTGTATTAACAACGATCCACATATAAAGAATATGCAATATTAACTTTTATACTAATGTTATCGCTGTTTTACAACTGACTTTGATAAAATATGGTATTGTTACAAAAAGTGCTTATTATTAATTATGGAAACGTTTCATAGAATATGCTGCTTATTATTTGATGTTAGGGTTAGAAAAGCTAGTTTAATATCAAAAATACTTTTTCGTTTGTTTGAAAATGTTCACACAAAGCTACACAAAATGCTAGCTGTGTGGTAGTTGTCCCTTATTTTGAACTGATAAATTAGAACTGTACTCATTGTCAACTCTTAAGCTGCTCTTGTAAGACCAAATAATTGAGTTCAATTACTGCTCTTTATGGCTTCCAAACTCAGAAGCGAGCTTCTGCAGCAACAGGCCTCGAAGCTGGATCCTTCAGATTCACAGACCTAGCACACTAACTATTCGGTTACAAAGACCCAAACAACATTAGGGTAAGTACTTACGTAGGTACGTTTATCCACTTTAAATAGGATCAAATAAATTTTGCGTTGACTATTTTCACCCTATGGGGGCCTGACATGGCCTGGCGCGTTAAGGCGTGCGCTTCGTAATCTGAGGGTCGCGGGTTCGCGCCCGAATCGCGCCAAACATGCTCGCCCTCCCAGCCGTGGGGGCTTTATAATGTAACGGTCAATCCCACTTTTCGTTGGTAAAAGAGTAGCCCAAGAGTTGGCGGTGGGTGGTGATGACTAGCTGCCTTTCCTCTAGTCTTACACTGCTAAATTAGGGACGGCTAGCGCAGATAGCCCTCGAGTAGCTTTGTGCGAAATTCCAAAACAAACAAACAAAATTCACCCTGTGGTTGCTCTACAAACAAGTTAAGATAATCATTTTACTATTCTTACCTAATTAACGTTGAACACATTCATGTATAAAGGTAGGTCCATACTTTTTAGTGTACAGATATTTAAAGTAGATCCGTGCCTTTAAGCCTACAAAAGTTTAGAGGTAGATCTGTACATTTGCAATATATCTTAGTATGATTTCTCCACTGTAATCCGTATACGTCACAAATTTATAATACTTCAATTTTAGTTTGTTTTGTTAGTAATTAACAGAAGATTTGGCTTTAATTGGAAATACTCTTTTGTTTTACGTTTTAACTGTCGAAAAATGTTCCTGCATTTCTGTGCAACATATTGTTAATATATTATTGTATGAGCTGAAGACAAACACTGGCATCAGGAACTAGTATTTTGTTTTCCGGAAAGTAAAGTTTAGGGCCTGATAGACTTAATGCTGTATACATATTAAATGTGATTAGAATAACAGATGAGTGCTTAATGCTATTCTAAACATATGATTTTAAGTAACTGTAGAATTTTTTGATATCACAGGGTCTATGTTAAGACAACATTGGTTTGAGCATTATTACAACAAACCTAAAACATGACAACATTGGTCTGAGCATTATTACAACAAACCTAAAACATGACAACATTGGTCTGAGCATTATTACAACAAACCTAAAACATGACAACATTGGTTTGAGCATCATTACAACAAACCTAAAACATGACAACATTGGTCTGAGCATTATTACAACAAACCTAAAACATGACAACATTGGTCTGAGCATTATTACAACAAACCTAAAACGTGACAACATTGGTCTGAGCATTATTACAACAAACCTAAAACATGACAACATCGGTTTGAGCATTATTACAACAAACCTAAAACATGACAACATTGGTCTGAGCATTATTACAACAAACCTAAAACATGACAACATTGGTCTGAGCATTATAACGACATACCTAAAATGATCCTAAAACTAGTCTGTGTCAAATAAAGGTTAGAAGCTTTCAAATAATTAAAAATAATAATGTGTAAACATCCTTAAGATAAAGTGAACTAAGCCAACATTTAGTAATTATCCCATATACATAAGAAAAACCACCATCAAAGCTGGTACGTATATCTATTTACAAGCACTATAATGAACAAAAGTACTTGTTCTGTGACGCATAAATAAAACAAGTCTGCTCTTTCAACGCCGTAAGCTTGAACTACAACGGAGAGGAAATTATTTTTGAAAACTTGGAGAAGTGTAGAAATTTTACAACAATTTCATTCAACGTATTTTCCATTGAAATCCCTGCATACACTTAGTCATGCCTTCACAATGTTTATCTTACACGATCAATACTGCGTTTGACAGCTCATCCGAATAAAGCTAACGTACCGTGTATCGACCATCTCCATGTCAGCCAGGGGCTAAGGGTTCTTAAGAAAACAGTGATGGTCCGTATAATCGACACGAATCCCAACTAACTTGATTACAACTCTACTTTTCCCATGTGGTTTGCATCTTCTGCAGGTTTGTGTGTGTGTGTTTATGCCGCAGTAATACCAGGTTTGTGTGTGTGTGTTTATGCCGCAGTAATACCAGGTTTGTGTGTGTGTGTTTATACCTCAAGCAGTTCAATTTCTTTTCTACCCTATGCTCCTTTTTCTTCAAACCCACTGACGAAATCATCTTAAAATAAAGCTTACAAAGCAGACTTATCCACCAACCAGAGAGGTAATCACGTAGAAGATTTAATAACCTTTTGGAAATGTACGGTACCTCTGGCTACTAAGGCTAGTGGCTAGGACGCTGAGCTGTAGATCAGAATGTTCAAGATTCGACCCTTCGATATGCCTCTGAAGTTGTTTGCTGAAAGTGACAGCCAATTCAGTTATTTTTCTGAGAGTTTTAAATCATGGGAAGGTAGTCTCTTATCTAGCTGTTTAGTGTAACATAAGATGCTGCTCAGCTTGAAACTAGCAACCAGTCATTGTGTTTTATGTTGATCTGTTTTCTATAGGTTCAGTTTGAGCTGATTCTTTTACGTTTATACGTATATTAAAGCACTGAAGTGAATATATGATATACTACTCACAAAAACATAGAGAATAACGATATCCTGATGTGTATTTTTTTATTTAAAGCTGGAAAAGAAATGTTAAATGTTGACATGAAATTACCAAGGAAGAGTAAACATTCTTTAACAAATAACAAAATAGCAAGATCAACGAGAAATGCCAATATTTAGCTCCACACATATCAAAGAAAAATAGCTTATAATAATGAGTCATTAGAAACTTCTAGATCCTCCTTTGTTGTTATGACTTCTTTATACCAAGACCAATCAGACAAAACATCTGCAACAAGTCGTATCCCAAGCTTGGTGAGCGAAGTGTAGCGTCTTATAACAGGTAAAAACACACAAATACAGAAATTGTTTACAGTAGTTTTTAGTAGCTGGTAGGTCCTCCTCTGTTATGGCTTCTTTGCATCTGTTTATCATACCGCTAGTGATATTTCAAATGATTTACTGGAGCAGCACAGTCTACTCCGATTTGAGGGCAGCTTTGAGATCCTGGACTTTTGTATGAGCAGATTGTTTCTAACTGTCCTCCTAGCAGTGCTCACGCATGCTCTATTGGATTTAGGTCCAGTGACTTAGCAGATCAATCCAGTACTCCTATGTCTTCATCTTGAAAAGACTATTGTATATCTCAGCTCTGTGTTACAGATGTTGTCCTGCTGATACACAATCGTATTTCCAACACACCAGTAGAAAGCTGGACAGTAATTAGCAGGATCTCATCTATGTGACGTCATAAAATCCTCCATCCACTACATAGAGGTCTATACTCTCACGCATGAAGATACCAAAAGACATCATGGTGAACAACATCACTGTTGAATATCACTTTCCTTCATGTCTCAAGATTCTCATGATCCTCTATTATAAGTATGCTAAATTTGTGAAATATTGTTAACACAGAAATAAATAAATTTAAACAAACCTTAGAAGCCTCTATTTTTTATGAGATGTCTAGCTTTTGGTGTATTACAGTAACATTTTCCCCCTAAAGGTTGTTTTATTACATACATTTAGAAGTTAACTTCTCTATGTTGGCTTTCATAGTCGCAGGTCAGGCCACGGGTCTGGTTCAGCGATCTGGACCTAAATATAATGCCAAATTTCTTTTTTGTTTGTCTTACTAAAACAACCAAAGTATTTCTAGAATGACTCTTTTGTTTTTAAATCCTCATCAAGATACCGGTCTTGCTCGTGCGGCAGGTATTAAACAGGTCATTCAGTGCAATATTTTATACTCAACAATAGCTTGTGATGGTTCGAAATCAGTTTAATAGAGACCATTTTGGGATTGAAGATTTGTTATACATATCCATTATGAAGTGAATCCACCCACTTGTAAAACACAGACAGACATATAGACACACACACACACACATATATATATATATACTCTTGTTCATCCTCTGTTGTTGATTTTGTAACATATAAGTTTTTTATGGAACTTATAATTTCCCTTGAGGTACTTCTTTAAATAGTTATGCATACATATAAGTAGAACATCAGAAAAAAAGTAGCTCACACTTATATATTATTAAGACGTTGTGCAGAAAACTATGGGATTACCATTTGTTGTTTTTTAATGTAGTGTTTTCTCAACAAGCAGTTTTGCTATTCTTTTTCTTTCATTAGAAAACCCTGATCTCTATTATATAAAACACATGGGACAGAAGAAAAAAGACATAACGAGTTTTAAATGGAGCGATATAACAATTACTTCTTTTAGTATATATTTTTGTTTTCACTTTTTATAATTAGCTGGAAAACCTGGTTCGTATAAAACAATGTATAAATTGACACATTGTTGCCGTTTAAAAAATATTCATTTTAAATATCATTAATTGAACACTATCATAAAAATACGGGATATTGACTATTTTATACTAAAATGGTTTTGAATAAATAAATCATCAAACTCGTGACAGCCACATCCGATATAAGTGAAACGAAATATATTAGAACTACGTTTAGATATTGTTTGACGTTCTTAGGTTGTGTGATGCTTTTGAAAATTGGTCGTTTTTTCGAAGGATATATACAGCATTTTCCGACACAAGATATTCATACACTCAAGTTATAAATATATGTTTAAATGAAGGATTTGTAATTTTCAAAACATAGTTAATGACATTTGTAAATAACAGTATATGGATCAACTAGGCAACCAAGACCAACCAGAAAAAGACCTGCAACAAGTCGTATCCTAGGCTTGGTGAGCAAAGTCAGTGTCTTATAACATGAGAGAATTTACAAATACAGAAGTTAATGGCGAAATACGTTCACATGTTTCAAGTAACACCACTCAACACAATGAAGAAAGATATTCGTATGGACAAGCAACTGGAGTTACGTATACACAAGCTGCTTCCACGACATATATCTGTGCAATCATCGCATACCTCAAACAGCTGAAGAATGAAGCAGTATTCAGAATATTCCATATAAATTCTAAGAACTAGTGAGTGAAAGTTAACATAATAATAATGTATAACAATATGCCAATTACACTGTATCTGCTATAAATCCAGCCTTCGCCCAATGGCAAGACACATTAGGCCAGTTAGGATACTACAGATACAATAGTGATTTGTAATGGTGAGTCGCTGCACGCAGTGTTAAATGTCATGAACGAAAACCATTGTGGTTTGCAGTAGATTAAGTTTGTTAAATATGTTTTTATCAATTTTGTATACGAGCAAGTTACAGAACTCAGCTTTGATGAATTTCTCTGTGATCGCATATGTGACACAGATGCTGGGAAACAGTCGTCTTCGTTTCACTACATAAATTATGGAAAGCATGCAGGGAGTAGTAGAGTGTTCTGGCAGGACAGTCGTATTACGAAGTCTTTTGGAAAGGAAACTACGTTGTATAACTATTGTCGAGGCGCAAGATCTCCGTATAATTGCTTTATATAAAATTTATTCGTATATTCTTAGAAAATGTCTTCTAGATTAAATCTCGAATTTTATTTATTTTACTGCAACATGGATGCATGAAAATGTCTCGAAGATTTAGTAATCTAGAAAAAAACTTATTCACTAGGCCTAAAAATCACATTTGCCTACAAATTATCTCTCGAAATTTATCTCAGTTAGTTCCTTAATTGGATAATAAACTTTATCTTATTTAAATGACAGTATTAAATCACTGATAGAGCAAAAATTCAGAGGGTTGATTGAGGGCGGGTCTTGTTTCGCCTTTAAATTATTTCCTTCATCGTCTGTCGCTATAAGTTTACTGGCGATGATTATATTAATTTCTAGAGTCGCACAAGCTTTTGTAAAGAATGGTGAGTTTAGTCACTCTTCACTGCATACGTGAGCCTAAAATCACTTTGAAATTTCACTGGAAGACTTGTCAAATATGTGACCAAATAAGAGAGCTGTGGATCCACTTTTTCGATCTACTTTAAAAAAAAAAAGTCGTTGATTTTGAGCTGCGGACTGGAAGATTGTGAGCTATAGGCTTGTGATTCTTTGTCAGTTTCAGATCTCTGTTTATTAGTGACACTATGATATACACTCACATTTATCACAATGTTGTTGTTTTTTAGTCAAAATATCTTATTTGATATTCACGGCAGTTACTTTGTAGATTAAGGCGTTGCTTATGATTGACTTGTGAGCTGGTTTTGAATTTCGCGCAAGGCTACACGAGGGCTATCTGCGCTAGCCGTCCCTAATTTAGCAGTGTAAGACTAGAGGGAAGGCAGCTAGTCATCATCACCCACCGCCAACTCTTGGGCTACTCTTTTACCAACGAATAGTGGGATTGACAGTCACATGTAACGTCCCTACAGTTGAAAGGGCGAGCATGTTTGGTGCGACGGGAATTCGAACCCGCGACCCTCGGATTACGAGTCTACTGCCTTAACCACCTGGCCATGCCGGGCCTACTCATTAGTATCCAAACTGCTATGCAATGCAAGTTTTTTCGCTTCCAGATTGAATATTGGTGACTCTTTCCTTTCATATTGCGGTTCTTTTCGTTTAACACAAATCGTCGTCTGCCTACTTTACTTCGAAAAGCTATGATATATAAGAAATTAGGAAATTGACCGTGAAGTAAACGTGTCACTTTTGGCCTGTGGTAATTTTACGGCGACAAGCAGTTCTATAGCATACAGAAGTTTGTTCTTTTAAAGTAGAACCAAATCTCCATATTTCGTAAGTTCAATGTTTATTCACTTATGTTAAATAAAAACAGCACGTTGCATACTGGTGTGTATAAATGTACATATATCAATATAATTTAAATATCTCGGAATTTCTTTTAGCTAGATTTAGCGAACTACAATAACACTTACAGTATTCTTAAAAATGATAATAAACTTTAAACATAGTAGTTATCGCTCTAGAAACTTTTGGAGACAGAAAACTTTAAATTGGACTACAATAAAACCCACCAAAATGAAACAAACAAAACAAAACGCAAATGATCTGAACTAGCTGGGTTTCTTGAATGGATCTGCAATTGTCTATTTGAAATGTTTCTCACACGCTCATGGGCTTATATTTAATTTTTATACCTAAATATGTTATGTAATTTTTAGGTTTGATTCTCGATTTTTGCCAGAGATACTTAAAAATGTTCAAGTCTGGGTCTTATCAGAATACCTCATCAAAATTTCATTCATCGTTTATATAAGATTATACTTGATATATGTCTCATACTTAACTGTTCGAAGGCCTGGCATGGCCTAGCGCGTTAAGACGTGTGCTTCGTAATCTGAGGGTAGCGGGTTCGCGCCCGAGTCGCGCCAAACATGCTCGTCCTCTCAGCCGTGGGGGCGTTATAATGGTACGGTCACTCCCACTATTCGTTGGTAAAAGAGTAGCCCAAGAGTTGGCGGTGGGTGGTGATGACTAGTTGCCTTTCCTCTAGTCTTACACTGCTAAATTAGGGACGGCTAGCACAGATAGCCCTCGAGTAGCTTTGTGCGAAATTCAAAAACCAAATAACTGTTCGAAATTAAATAGCACCTCCTGTTCATATAGCTAATGCCACGTGATTTGTTTCATATTCATAACGTATTAGATTACTAGTTTACCAAAGACGGAATGGTGTAGGAGATTTAAACATTTGTTTAGAGTTTAAGTATAGGTTAACTATACAGATAGTTATAAGAAAGCAACTGTGTAGGTCCTTATGTAAGAAGAAAACTGTGAAAGACACACACACACGAATATATATATTTATTAGGACTGGAGGAAAAGGGAAGAGTGGGAGATTTTGTATACAAAATGCTCGAAACATTTATCAGGGCTAGAGACTAGGAAAGAAGGGAAGATTTTACATACGAAATGTTTGAAACACTTATCAGGTCTAGAGAATAGGAAAGAAGGGAAGATTTTACATACGAAATGTTTGAAACATTTATCAGAACTGAAAGATAGGTAAAAGGGGAAATATTGTATACGAAATGTTTGAAACGTTTATTAGGACTGCACGAGATGTTGAATTTATGCTTCCACCCAAATAAAGAATCTGAACAATTCATTTATGAAACTGTTTCTTCTGTAGTATATAAATACGGATGAAAACTCTGGTAGCAACATTTGTGTATGAGAACTGTAAGCAGGTTCTTTCCTCCTTGATTACGAGAAACCCGCTTGAAATAAAAATGTATCTCAGAACGGCTGGTGTGGGTATTCACACTTTTATTTATAAACGGAGAACAACGTTTTGACCTTTCTAGGTCGTCTTCAGGTTAACAAAGGAAGATCGAAACCCTGTTCTCTGTTTATCAATAAAAGTGTTAATACCCATTCCAGCCATTCTGAGATAAAGGCCCTTCCTCTGTTCTCTGTGATGGACGTGTTTCTGTACCAGGGAGAAATATATTAGCAGGTACGATGGTTCTTGTAATTATTACGTCAGTTTGAATAAAAAAGACGCTATTTCCCAGCTGGACAACCTTTAATTTTCTTTTAACGCTTACTAGAATTTACATTTTGTATGCTCTTAATCATTTTACAAAAGAGCTTGGCGAAGGTCATGAGACACATGTACAAAAAGAGTCCACGCAACAGTGTTTGTAAATACGCGTGTCAATTGCAATTCTTCAGCTCGAGTTAAGACACGTGTCACTTATTTCCTGGTGATTCATCGCCAATACTTTTTAATATCTTAAAACGCGCATGTCGTTAAAATTCCTCTGTAATCTTCACAGCGCGTATTGTGACGTATTCAGCTTTGATTTACCATATTCTTTTTGATACTCAACTATTCAGAGGAAATTTAACTGTATATGATTTAAGAATTAGTTTAGAATGATTGTCATTACCTTCTCACTTTCAAAGGAGTGAAACTGCTCTGTTTAATTGTGGCCGGGTACCTCATAAACCATTATCCTGTTGGGTTGTGAAATAAAAGGACCAAGGTTCGAGCTCGCAATGTACTGCTTAAAACGCTACACACTTTCATTTGTAGGCATCTTATAACACCAACAGTTTATTCCTCTGTTCTTTTAATATAACCCCTTCGGTGGTGCGTGCTGCAGGCTGGCTGACCTCGTTCTGGTCAGTCATCTTTGAGTCATCTTAGTCTCTAACCTGGTCGTAAGTTAAAAATGCCAAACACTCTAGCGAAAAAGAAACGTTAACTTATTTCACTTGTATATTCTAACCAGTGTATACTTTCAAAAATAAAAACGTTAGAAAATAGGAATGGGAGCTCCGAAATCTAAGGAACAAATTACAAATGGGTTAAATAACATTACAGCATTTAGGTGGTTTCTGTCACGGTGCAGTGCAACCTCCAATCGAATGTGCCATCGTTTTGTCTAATCCTACTTCGTGTGTTTTTTGTAACTTGGTAATTGCTTAAAATAAATGAAAGGTGCTTATAGCTAAATTACTCTGTTGTAAACTTTGTTTCAGCAACCAAGTACAGATGCATGTATGTAATCATATTACGTGACTCTACCAAAATCTGTTTTTTTTGTTTGTTTTTTGGAATTTCGCACAAAGCTACTCGAGGGCTATCTGTGCTAGCCGTCCCTAATTTAGCAGTGTAAGACTAGAGGAAAGGCAACTAGTCATCACCACCCACCGCCAACTCTTGGGCTACTCTTTTACCAACGAAAAGTGGGATTGACCGTCACATTATAACGCCCCCACGGCTGGGAGGGCGAGCATGTTTGGCGCGACTCAGGCGCGAACCCGCGATCCTTAGATTACGAGTCGCACGTCTTAACACGCTTGGCCATGCCAGGCCCTAACAAAATCAATGACATTACAAGAAGGGGGAGCGTTTGATGTCGAAAGTGAAAAAGGAAGCTCCAATAGTTATACTTCACTCACGTGAGACATTATTACTATCTGACTGGAATTTTGTTCGGTATTTAAGAATAATTAGCAACTGATAAAACCCAATTCAAGTGTAAAATTGGATGGAAGTTTAAAGTAAAATATGAAGTAGAAATGAGTGGAACGATGATTACACGCACTTTTTAAAGTTGCACGGTGTTAACAACCACCAGGTGTAGTAATGTTATCTCCCCCATTCCTTCCTTGTTTCCTTGTTTTTTGGTGCTTCTGCTTCTACTTCATAATTTTTATATTTAAAGATTTTATCCAAATTCCATATAATTTTTTTATATTAAAACTCGAGAATGACTGGTCTCTCGGCCTAGCATTCTCGTAGCTAGTTTTAGAGTTTTCTCTCGACATTTTCTGGCTTTTACTGATCTATCTTTGCTACAGTTTTTCTCCCGTGTAGCCAGAGTGATAGCATTTTGTTTGGCTAGATTAATGGTAAAGGCTTGTTTCGTATGCTCAGTGTTACGTTTTCTAACCTTACCCCTATTCTTCAAGTAATACTCTCTTCACTTAGACAAAGGATTTTCAAAGTTATCAATAGAAGATTTTCTTCAGCTCTTTCCCTTGAAAGACATATTTTAAAAATCGCACTGTTTCAAGTACATCCTTAGGTATCAATACGTTTACCGGCATGTGATACGATGGCGGGTTGTTATTTGAAAACTCACAGAGCTTGGGTGTAACCATAGAATATGGCTACTCTTGTCCTGTCAGCTCGTAGTAGTATTGCAAAATGGTCATTGTTGTAAGTATGTTGTAATATGTTGTAAATGGTCAGGTTGTAAGTAAAACGATTTTGGCTAATGTAGCGTAATTTAATCATGTTATTTTATATTTGCATTAGGTGAAAGAAAGAGAGAGATACTGTGCCTTTGCAACAACATTATTCAGTCAGATTCACAAATTTGTGGTTTTGTATTTTTATTTACTCTACTGACTTTCTCAAGATATTTGTCTGTTTGTTATTCTGCAGCTACGTTTTTACAAGTTAACACAGAGTGTAAAGTGTTTAGAAAGTTCCGTTTACATGCTGTTTGCAGTGTGTTTAAAATTTTAATTTGCATTACACATATTGCAATTCTTGCCCAATCCTACTACCATACTTATAAAACATAGTCCGCTTAAAAATACTTATTGGTCCGGCATGGCCTAGCGCGTTAAGGCGTGCGACTCGTAATCTGAGGGTCGCGGGTTCGCATCCGCGTCGCGCCAAACATGCTCGCCCTCCCAGCTGTGGGGGCGTTAAAATGTGTTACGATCAATCCCACTATTCGTTGGTAAAAGAGTAGCCCAAGAGTTGGCGGTGAGTGGTGATGACTAGTTGCCTTCCCTCTAGTCTTACACTGCTAAATTAGGGACGGCTAGCACAGATAGCCCTCGAGTAGCTTTGTGCGAAATTCCAAAACAAAAGAATACTTATTTAGCTGAAAAATATACAATCTATTTACAGAGTTTATATGTTTGAAATATTTAAATATTATCAAATAACACCAACGTCAGCCATATTATTTCGCTTCTACAATGGAAAACAGTCTACTTAATTAAACACACACACGTATATACATTTATTAAATATTGAGATTTTTCAAACTACATAAACCTAATTACGCTTTTATATCTGGAAGTGTAGTTATTTTAACCTGCATCTGAAAAGCTTGGGGTTTACAAAGAAACATAAACAGAAATTATTTTGCTATATAAATACAGAAATATAATATTTTACATGTATTTTAAACATTTGAAATATTTAGAGTTTATTCACTTGATGGTCGCCGTGCCTGGACACTGAATCCGAGAATTCAAGGTCCATGACTCGCTATTGCAAAGCTTTTATGGTCGTGATTTTAATTTAAGAGTTACCAATATTTGAGCATTAAAAAAACTGGCGGAAGGCACTGTTTATTAGCTAATATCCCTCTAATATTTAATCTCAGAATCAAAGCCGGCCATGGGCAGACAACCCTCGTGTAGATTTGCGTGAAAATTATAAAGCAAACAAACAATTAATTGATGTTTCGTCATGCACTCGAGTGTACAAACGCTAAGACAGATAAACTAAAATTACAGTTGTCCGTGGGTGTTGTTGCTACTACGTATACAAACTTTTACTTTCAAACTGGCTGATCTATTCATGTCAAATATACCATTTAACTGAGCACATGGAAACGTCGCTGGTCTGTTCTTTGCCCATTTGTTTACCGAACTTAGAAACTTTATTTGTAATCTATGTACACAGAGTCATTTATATTTGAACTGTCGTTTTGTTTACGAGTTACCAATTGCTTTTCTCGAAACGTTGGTGGCATTGAAAACTATTTTAAGGCGTAAGATTGTGACGATGTTATAAATAGTTGGCGGCTCAGCGTGGCCAGGTGGTTAAGGGCGCTCGACTTGTATTCTGAGAGTAGGTTCAGCGTGGCCAGATGGTTAAGGACGCTCAACTCGTAATCTCAGAGTCGTGAGCTCGAATCCCTCCAACACACCAAACATTCTTGCTATATCATATATGTAAAAACGGCTCGTTTCGGTTGAGAATTTTTTTCTTAAATATATATTTTTCTCTACGCGTGAGCTTTCTCGACATCACTGATGCCTGCCCTATCATTCGTTGGGGCATTATTATGCGGTTGTCAGTTCAACTATCTGTTGGTAAAAGAGTAGCCAAAAAGTTGGTGGTGGGTGGTGTTGACTAGCTGCCTTCTCTCTGGTCTTACAATGCTGAAGCTCACGTGTAACTTTGCACAACATTAAAAACAAACAAGTAATTATCATTATTTAACTTTGTTATCAGAAAAAAACTCTCATATTAATGAGCTGGTATTCTCGTCTTCGGAGAGGGAAAAACAGCTAGAGTGTTAACCGGGGAAAGCACACAGTTATTCTAAAACATATTAGTAAAGATAAGTAAAAATATGTAATAATATGTCAATAACTCCGAGGTTCGATTCCTCGTGGACCATCATGTAGTTTTAAATAATGACGAAATCTTATTAAGAAAACATTCTTAAAAGAAATGTAAAACATATAATCAAATCGTATTTCTTTCTTTTTTCAAAACAAAACAAACATAAGAAAACAAAATATACAAATATGAGCGTTTCTGTTTAAGTTCATTATCATAAACACGTTTTTGTTGTTTACTTCCTTTTACACGATAACACGATAGACGATCACATAACGAAGTAATAAAATATTACACTGCATGAAATGTAAACATTAAAACACAAATTATACCATCTGTGGCTCAAGGTATCTTAGGATTTACCTATATGATAAATATTCCTGTTGACTGGATATATTTATAGTATTTTGCGCCGGTTTTTATCGCAGTTTTAAAGAAAGTTATATTCACAATTTAAAACTTTTATTCCGAAACCGTCAACGACCCTCCCTACCCCCCAGTGACACAGAGGGTATTTCTGCAGAGTTACAACACCAGAAACCGAATATCGATACACGTGGTGGGCAGAGCACAGATAGCCCATTTCAGGCTTTATGTTTAACTACAAACAAACAAGCAAACCGTCTAGCGTCTCAAAACAGCTATGTACATGTTTCGACATTCACGCGTCATATTCACGTGTGTCAACTCAAAAACACGACGTCTGTTTTTTTTTTTCAGCGACCGCCAACGGTTTCACGATAAAGTATTTATTAAACCGAGTACCTAAAATGTTTCATCGTTCGAGTGTTTGGTTGTTTATTTACACACGTACCTTGAAGGTTTAGCCTTTTAACTGTGTAACATGTTATAATGTAATAAAACATAGGAATTTCAGTTCGAATTTAACTTGGATTTGAGTTTTATTAATTGCCAAGGGTTCTTTTATCCTAAGGTTTTGTGATTTGTGTTTTTTGATCGGCAGAGTTTCTGTTATTCTCAAATCTTATTTAATTTTTCAGTCACTAGAGTTTTGTTTTTATTCTATCTTGTTAGATTTTGACAATCACTGGAGTTTCTATTATTCTAAGATTTTGTTTGATTTTTAGTCACCAGAATTTCTTTCATTCTAATATCTTGTTGTATGAATTTTTTTAATCCTAGTTTCTTCTATTGTAACGTCTTAATGTTGTAATGTCTTAAAGTTTATTGCCTAGCAGTTTCATTACATTCTTGATCTAAGTGTCCGTAGATGTTTGAACAATCGCCAAAATTAGATTTCAAATGCCCTCTGAGCGTTGTTCGATATGACGCGAGGTTGATCACACGTAATCTCGTTCTCATCGAGAGCATGCGTGTTGTTAAAAAACCGGAGGATTGTCAAAGTTTGTTACATATTTCCCAACCAGTCACGGAAACGTATATAATAGTTATAATTACGTTTATACAATAGCTTTACTTCTAAAGTGTAGACAGTAGATATCTGGGCATATGACTAACCATTTTCAACGGTTGTTTTAGAGTCATGTCCCTTCTTTTGAACATGAAAATGAAAATAATATTTTGATTAATAATTTGGTGGCAATGCCTCGAGTTAGTTGATTTATTGAGTAACGAATAATCATCACTGAATACTCTTATCCACGATATAACATGTAAACGTAACTACTGCAATGTTTGTTAACTGTGTGTAGTGATAACAAGCGATACAGCATCGAAGTCAATGAGGATTGTCGTACTTCATAAGAAAGGTGTTCCAGGTTCAGTGTTTGTTGCACGTGGAACCGCTTCCTTCGTCCTCACCCGTGACGTGTTTAATGGAAATAATTATCCACTTATAGCCTTACAGTTTCTATCGTAGCAAACTTCTGTGAGGTCAGTCTTTGTTCATATGTTTTGAAAAATATTTACAGACCTTCCACTATACCCGGACTTCAGCTTTTCATACCTAGCTTGAAGAAACCAAATGCACAGAGCGACATTGGAGATACTACAGGGAACTAGACAGGTAGATAGTTGAGCGGTGCTGCTATCCCGAAGATACTACAGGGGACTAGACATGTAAATAGTTGAATAGTACAGCTATCATGAAGATACTACAGAGGACAAGATAGATAAATGGTTGAATGGTACAGCTATCATGAAGATACTACAGGGGACTAGACAGATAAATGGTTGAATGGTACAGCTATCATGAAAATAGTACAGGGGACTAGACAGATAAATGGTTGAATGGTACAGCTATCATGAAGATACTAGAGGGGACTATACAGATAAATTGTTGAATGGTACAGCTATCATGAAGATACTACAGAGGACTATACAGATAAATTGTTGAATGGTACAGCTATCATGAAGATACTACAGAGGACAAGATAGATAAATGGTTGAATTGTACAGCTATCATGAAGATACTACAGGGGACTAGACAGATAAATGGTTGAATGGTACAGCTATCATGAAAATAATACAGGAAACTAGACAGATAAATGGTTGAATGGTACAGCTATCATGAAGATACTAGAGGGGACTATACAGATAAATTGTTGAATGGTACAGCTATCATGAAGATACTACAGGGGACTATACAGATAAATTGTTGAATGGTACAGCTATCATGAAGATACTACAGGGGACTAGACAGATAAATGGTTGAATGGTACAGCTATCATGAAAATAATACAGGGAACTAGACAGATAAATGGTTGAATGGTACAGCTATCATGAAGATACTAGAGGGGACTATACAGATAAATTGTTGAATGGTACAGCTATCATGAAGATACTATAGGGGACTAGACAGATAAATGGTTGAATGGTACAGCTATCATTAAGATACTAGAGAGGACTATACAGATAAATGTTTGAATGGTACAGCTATCATGAAGATACTACAGGAGACTAGACAGATAAATGGTTGAATGGTACAGCTATCATGAAAATAATACAGGGAACTAGACAGATAAATGGTTGAATGGTACAGCTATCATGAAGATACTACAGGGGACTAGACAGATAAATTGTTGAATGGTACAGCTATCATGAAGATACTACAGGGGACTAGACAGATAATTGATTGAATGGTACAGCTATCATGAAGATATAACAGGGGACTGGACAGATAAACGGTTGAATGGTACAACTATCATGAAGATACTACAGGGGTCTATAAAGATAAATGGTTGAATGGTACAACTATCATGAAGATACTAGAGAGGACTATACAGATAAATGGTTGAATGGTACAGCTATCATGAAGATACTACAGGGAACTGGACAGATGAATGGTTGAATGGTACAACTATCATGAAGATACTACAGGGGTCTATAAAGATAAATGGTTGAATGGTACAACTATCATGAAGATACTAGAGAGGACTATACAGATAAATGGTTGAATGGTACAGCTATCATGAAAATAGTACAGGGGACTAGACAGATAAATGGTTGAATGGTACAGCTATCATGAAGATACTAGAGGGGACTATACAGATAAATTGTTGAATGGTACAGCTATCATGAAGATACTATAGGGGACTAGACAGATAAATGGTTGAATGGTACAGCTATCATTAAGATACTAGAGAGGACTATACAGATAAATGTTTGAATGGTACAGCTATCATGAAGATACTACAGGAAACTAGACAGATAAATGGTTGAATGGTACAGCTATCATTAAGATACTACAGGAGACTAGACAGATAAATGGTTGAACGGTACAGCTATCATGAAAATAATACAGGGAACTAGACAGATAAATGGTTGAATGGTACAGCTATCATGAAGATACTACAGGGGACTAGACAGATAATTGATTGAATGGTACAGCTATCATGAAGATATAACAGGGGATTGGACAGATAAATGGTTGAATGGTACAACTATCATGAAGATACTACAGGGGTCTATAAAGATAAATGGTTGAATGGTACAACTATCATGAAGATACTAGAGAGGACTATACAGATAAATGGTTGAATGGTACAGCTATCATGAAGATACTACAGGGAACTGGACAGATGAATGGTTGAATGGTACAACTATCATGAAGATACTACAGGGGTCTATAAAGATAAATGGTTGAATGGTACAACTATCATGAAGATACTAGAGAGGACTATACAGATAAATGGTTGAATGGTACAGCTATCATGAAAATAGTACAGGGGACTAGACAGATAAATGGTTGAATGGTACAGCTATCATAAAGATACTACAGTGGACTAGACAGATAAATGGTTGAATGGTACAGCTATCATAAAGATACTACAGTGGACTAGACAGATGAATGGTTGAATGGTACAGCTATCATAAAGATACTACAGGGGACTATACAGATAAATTGTTGAATGGTACAGCTATCATGAAGATACTACAGGGGACTATACAGATAAATGGTTGAATGGTACAGCTATCATTAAGATACTACAGAGGACCAGACAGATAAATGGTTGAATAGTACCGCAGTAAGATTTTCTTTGGCTATCTTTTTCAACTATTAACTTCGATATTTACCTAGAAATTTATGAGCCTTCGTTAAATTCACAATATTTATTGTTTTCTGTTGACAGTACCAGGAGATATACCCAGCGTCAACGCAAATAACTTTCACTTCAGATAAAAGCATTGCTAGGAAATAGTGCTGTTTGGGTCCCGTTGCTCTGTAGTTTTGCCACCTTCATAGAGAATAGTGAAAAAAACAAACCAAACATTCTTATGATGTGTCTTTTGGTTGTAATTAAATAAAAAAATCTCGCTCTATGAATGAATATGTTTGGAAAGAATGTTTTTTCAACAATAACATTGTGCCGTTCAATAGTTGAGAGTCAAGTATGTAACTTCGAAATATATTGCTTATGTCGCCCATGGCGCCATGACTTACATCTGTTTAGACTCGTAACTGCACTAGCGAAAAATCGTTTTAACAGAATGTAGTTAAAACTATGAACGTTCTCAAAGAAAAGATGAGAAAGTTTTTAGCCTAATGATATTTGACGAATGATAATTCTTGAGGACGAGAAACCCATTTGAAATAAAAATGTATCTCAGAACGGATGGTAGGGGTATTAACACTTTTATTGATAAGCAGAGAACAACGTTTCGATCTTCCTCGGTTATCTTCAGGTTAATAAAAAGAGTTTGCAGCTGACCGTTGCCAAACACATGTCTTGGGACGAGAGTATAAACGGGCACGGGATTGTAGGAGGCGTTGCAATTGGATGTTTAAACAATGGAAGTCAGTTTTTTACTTGTTATTTTGAATTTCTCGCAAAGCTACTCAAGGGGTATCTGCGCTAGCCGTCCCTAATTTAGCAGTGTAAGACTAGAGGGAAGGCAGCCAGTCATCACCACCCACCGCCAACTCTTGGGCTACTCTTTTACCAGCACCCCGCTAGTACAGCGGTAAGTCTACAAATTTACAACGCTAAAATTAGGGGTTCGATTCCCCTCGGTGGGCTCAGCAGATAGCCCGATGTGGCTTTGCTAAACGCAACACACACACACTCTTTCACCAACGAATAGTAGGAACTGCAAATAAACATAATATAACCATTAAAATCTCCCATATACTAAGTTGGGAAACAACGCAAAATCAAAGAAGCTCTACTTATGCAGCAACTAAAACCAAAATTAAACCAATATAAAGGAATACCTTTATTCCATGGGCTAATTAATAACCTAACATCACCTAACCATCACCGCCCACCGCCAACTCCTAGGCTATTCTTTTACCAACTAATAGTGGATTTGAGCGTTACATCATAACGCCCCTAACAGATGGAAGGGCGAGCATGTTTGGTGTGATGGAGATGCGAACCCTCGACCATCAGATTACGAGTCTAGCGCCTTAACCACCTGGCCATGCCGGGCCGTCATTAAAAAAAACGTTAATAAGTACTCATTCAAAAGGCGATAACACAAACGTTAATAAGTACTCATTCAAAAGGTGATAACACAAACGTTAATAAGTACTCATTCAAGAGGTGATAACACAAACGTTAATAAGTACTCATTCAAGAGGTGATAACACAAACGTTAATAAGAGGTGATAACACAAACGTTAATAAGTACTCATTCAAAAGGTGATAACACAAACGTTAATAAGAGGTGCTAACACAAACGTTAATAAGAGGTGATAACACATTGCTCTCTGTACGTTAAAAGAAAAAGAAATGTAATTTTTTTACCCATACTTTAATTACCTCTTAACATGTGCATACAACATGAAAAGTCTTTAAATAGAACCAAGCGAAAATATTTAAAATACAGATCCGCTGTGAGGCTTACTTGATACCTAATGCTCTTGTTTAGTTGTTTGTAGATAACATTGCACAACATTTTTTTTTTTTTAAGTTTTTGCTGATTGTAACAGGTGTCTGGTGGATATGCACAAATATAGATTTGGTTTTGCTTCATCACGTAGGAACTCTGAGAAATAGACAGTTAACTGTTTACCGGCAATAACGTATTTAATTGCGTTTATGTTTCTAATATGTTATTATGTTTAACATAATTAAAAGTGTTTTGCTCCTGATTTTCGTTTGTATTCAATGTCCTGTGCATCACGTTGCAGTGGCCAACAGTAGTCAGCAAGCATTGACGGATTCCAGTTGCCCTGATATCGTTTTTCCGTTGTAGCAATGTCCTGGTGAAACTGAAGATTTCGATGAAACAGTACGTGATGGGCAAATTTGGATGTGATTTTTGTGATCAGCAGCCAACAATCTATAAGGAACACCCAACAGTGTTCAAGAAGCAAAAACTTTGTTGTGCAGCAGAACTTGCATACCGTATTATTGCCCATCTAGTGGCTCACTGGTGAGATATACTGCAGTTAGACTAATCTATTGCTTTGACCTAACAGACACAAACAAATATTTAACATTTTGAATTCTGTACATCTAACAAATTGTTAGATGTATATTAAACGCACTTTATTTTATTTCACATCTTATAAGTTTAAATGATGGCTTCACAACATTTTCTTCAGGCTTAGGGAACTTTCAGCAGGCACCTTCAGACTTAATACATTCCATATTGAATGTTTAGATTCAGAGAGCTTTGAATCTGAGTCTCCAGACATGGAAATTTGAATATCAATTTTCAGACTAAGGTAAACTTATGGAACTTCCAACCTAAACACGCCTATGCACACATGGGCTCAAGGTCAGGTAATGTTTTTCGTTTGAAAGAATATATTTTAACAGTATTTGTAGTTAACGAGTCTCCTGTTGAGACAGTTTGATTGCAATTAAGCACAAGTCTACACAATGAGCTATCTGTGTTCTGTCAAACAAGGGTATCGAATCCCGGATTCTAGCGTTGCAAGTCCGCAGACATGCTGCTGTGCCACTGGGGGGCGTTGAGTCAGCGCTAGGTATACAAACTTACAAACAACTCTGAAATTTAGGGTTAAATTCCCGACGTTGGACAGAGCCCATATAACTCATTGTATAGTTTTTCTTTAACAAACAAGCAAACAAACAGTTAAGCGCAGAATTTGATCTCAAAACATTAACTAAAGGCGTCGTTTTCTTTCACTTCATAGCGTGTCGTTTTTATTGAACATTCGCAAACCAAC
Source organism: Tachypleus tridentatus (assembly GCF_004210375.1). Lineage (NCBI taxonomy): Eukaryota > Metazoa > Arthropoda > Merostomata > Xiphosura > Limulidae > Tachypleus > Tachypleus tridentatus. The sequence goes on from NC_134833.1 coordinate 34,156,870, forward strand.
AGCAAGGTAAGTTTAAATTCGTGCATGTATGTAAACATGTTTACTATTTCTTATGTGCGGTATATTTTAACTTAATATCATAATATGCAAATAGAAAATACAACTTCACAAACAATACTTTGAAAATTGCACTTTCTATTTTTTTGTTTCCCTTCTTATTAGCACAGATTCAGTAAAAAGTACATGCTCTATCAATGCGAAAATTATTGGATAAAACTTGATACAAAATACGAAAATCACGAGTTACGTCATTACATGTTTTAACATGAAACATTGTATGTATCTTTCATGCATCTAAGGAAATAAACATAGGGAATGCAAATTGTCTGCATTAGGCTAGCTCGAACAGGATCACCAATAAACATTCCCTTAAGCCTATTTCTTTCAACATCCACGCCCATATATCACTTACATGAATAGGTTAATCGCGGAAGAAACTCATTTCTAGATTACGCGTATTCATGTGTGCGTTTTCTTTGTTACTTTATCTACGGTTGGAAAGAAGCGTTGCTATAGTAACGGACTAGCAATAAGCCACCACAGTTAACAAACGTATGTTTTCTCTCCTAAGCACCGTGTATGGTTATTACAGTTTTCATAGCGTAAGTTGTTTACGTAATTCAACGTCAGCATAGCTCCGGCCACTCTTACCGTTTATTGTTTGGAATGTTTTGTTCTAATTACCAGTTACGAAATTCCAGGCCATAAATACAATACAAATATAATTCAATTTTTTTTTCTTTCCATTATAATTGCATTCAAAGCTCTGGGCCAGGATGATCATCTGATAGCAACTATTGATGCATCTAATATTTAGTTACAGTATCGTAAATCCTCATGCTTATAAATATTTTGTTTTCCTCCTTCTTTCACTTCAAAAATTCCTCGAAGTAAAATCCTGCATTTATTTCAAGTTACATTTCTTCTGTAGTAATATAAACATAACATAAATAGGCGACCTAATTAAAAGGCTAGTCAGAGTGGATGTTATAGAAAATAGTATAACTTTATACAAAATATTTGCATACTGTTCTATGTTGATGTTTTTGTCTACATTCACGGAGTAGTTATTTTGTAAATACGTACTAGTTGTTATTTTGTTTTCGTGATGACGAGAAACCCACTTCAAGTAAAAATGTATTCTCAAGACGGCTGGTATGGGTATTAGCACTTTAATTAAAATAAAGAACAGAACAACGTTTCGATCTTCTTGAGTCATTTTCAGGTTTTTTTTCCTTTGTTAACCTGAAGATGATCTAAGAAGGTCGAAACGTTGTTCTGTATTTTATTTTAATCAAAGTTTTAATACTCGTATCAGCCGTCTTGAGAATACGTTATTCTGGTTTGTTTGTTCGTTTTTCCACGAGGGCTATCTGCGCCAGTCATCCTCGATTTAGCAGCGTAAGTCTTAGCGAAAGGCTAAGTATTAGTGGAAGGATACGTCTTAGCGGAAAGCAGCTTGTCATCAGCATCCAATGCCAACATTTGGGCTACTTTTTTACAAACGAAAAGTGGGATTGACTGTAAATTTATAACGCCCACTATTGCGAGTCGATTGTCCTAAGCACTTGGCTACGCCAGGCATGTAATTCTGATCTGTATAAGTGTTTTGAGCGTATTTTTGCCAAAATACTCATACACACCTGTTTAATACAAAAGCATGCGTCTTTAGTATAGTATTTTTCGAAACAGGTCAACGCTTTGTTCACACTATTCTTCTGTAAGTGGCCTTGTCACGTGCCAGAAGTAATGGGGTGTTAAATTGTTCGATTGTCCAGAAATAATTTGAAGCAAACTGACATTGTCAGAAAAGTATGGTAACCACAATGTAATATATCCAGAATTCTGAAACGTTATCGGATTACAAGAAACGTTTTTTCAGGAAAGTCTATTGGTAGACGCCGGAAAATTACTTACCGAGACGATCTTTTTTGATCAGGTTAACATGTCAGGATTGAAAGAAGTCTTGCAACACCTTACGACAGGAAAGACATTAATTCCAGGGCCTTAATGAACAATGGCTAGTGGATTGACCCAAAAAGATTATTTTGCAAGAATGGCTATCTGCCAACAATATTAACAAGAATTCACCACTGTCACTGTGCCACTTGGATAAGACAGCACGTCCATTTATAGTTAGGATACTAACAACATGTCATCTTTTCAGATGAGTCCTGTTTCCGAGTTGCTAAAACTAATGATAGGATTCGCTTTTGTCGTTTGCCTGGAAGACAAAAGAGAGAATACCGTCATTTCCACAGAGAATGCACAGGAGGTGGTACAGTACATGTTTGGGCCGCTGTTCATCATGGTGGAAAATCACTGCTCTTCATATTCTCCAGCAATGCATCAATGACGCCTCTGCCATATGCTAGTGTAATGCTTGACAATAAATCCACGTTCTAAGATGGCATTGCCACTGCCCATGTTTCGCTTATTTTATAGCATTATCTAAAACAGAACGATGTTACAAAATTGCTTTTGCCAGCAAGGTCTTCAAATTGTAATCCAATTGAGAACTGTTGGACAGAAATGAATCAGAAAATTGCTAACCACCACACAAAACCAGCTATTGTAGCTAAGTTCCAGCGCCTTCTGGGGACGAATGGGGATGAAATTATGGATTTTACGAATAACCTCATCGACAGCATGTTACGTCGTCTTGCGGAGGTTATTAGAATATTAATAGGGCCAACCAAGAAGTGAATATTTAATACGAATTGATAAAAGGTTACAGACGCTATTTATAATAATTAAATGTTATATTTTTTTATTACAAACGTTTCTGTAAGGTCCTGTTGCTATAGGTGAAATGATGAATCGTACATCTTTCTACAGGTATCTCATAAAATATGTTTCTGTTCTCATAAATCGTTCATGGTGTCCATAGAACGTGCCTCATTATACAACTTACATATATAGATGTTTAATACAATGTACATTTCTCGGTTTGACAGCAGTAAGTGTATTTCTATTCAATCATAATAAGAATCATCTCATTTCTTACAAAATATGCAACATTTTGGCCAGGACTGTATAAGTGCTTTTCCCGAAAGCAGAATAATGTACATATATACTCATAGAACTACTTTCATAGTACATAAAAGTGAAAAAATATACTTAAAATATTACTACCATAATGCGTAACAATGAAAGTTATACATAAAATGATGATCATTACCACAATATATAGCAATGAAAAATACTCTAGGAGTGGATTACCACTACAGTAATTACGTTTACTTGGAATAGAGGTTAATATTACAATGACAAACACTATTGTAATTGGAATTGCTACTATTGTAAATAACAGCTAACATTTAAGAAAAGGATAAGACAAGCTACTTTATTATTATTCTTTGCCTTCGTACATCTGTTAGCAGCATATAATCCTTTATGGTCTTAAGCGAAACCTTAACACTCCTACGAAAAGACGTTTCTAGTCCTGATTTCTCCAAGCCCGTTTCCCTGGCTGTGGTTTCGCTAGATAGTAGATAGGGACAGTGGGAATCTCGTTAATCCATTCATTAATGGATTTAAATGGCAATTTCATTTAAATACAAAATTATTAGCCTAATATTAATAACCTTTCAAGTTGCTCTGGGGCCTATTAAGCCCCACTTTTCGTAGGAGTGTTAAAATAACATCTCAGTAACATCTCAAGTTAATAGGGCGGTTGTATGTCTTCGTTACGTATCTGTGTGTTCAGTTTTTCAAAAGAGATGTGTAAAATGGAATTAACTCCACGCTGTACTCCATGATATTGAGTTAGTTATAAACTGACATAGGTTGTGATTAGTTTCTCTAGTCAAGTATATGGACATTAACCATATATTAATTTTTATCGTATTTACATTTATCGTTCTGTATTGTTTGTCATGGTCGTTTGTCGTTCATTTTTACAGGTTACTCTGTATCATGGTTCCCTAACGTCAAAAGTTAAACTTTAATTGTATTCATGTTAAAATGACAGTAAAGGAAAATTGAACATATCTTTATTTGTTACATATTTTAGCCCTTTTTGTAAACATCCACTGCACATTTTATTTACATTGACAATTTTACCTGTCCTATAACACGTTGGTTTGAAACTGGTACAGCAAAGATAGGTGTAAACTTATAACGATTTATTTTTCTTAAAAAATGCAAGAGGAACCACCCTGAACATTTTTTTTGAAATACGTATGTGTTTTCTTATAACAAAGCCACATCAGACTATTTAGTGAGCTCACCGAGGGGAATCGAAGCCCTGATTGGGGTGTTGTAAATTAGGAGACTTACAGCTGTACTAGCGGGGTACTTTCTAAACCTCACTTTTATAACAAGTACATGAAATATCGTCTTTTAAATGACACATTGATGTTGCAAGCATAGTAGTTTGTGGGAAATTGGTGGTACTTACGTAGATAGGGAAAGAAAAACGTGTTTTGAACGTAGACTTCAGTGAGGTATATCAACATTTGTCACGAGGGTAACTCGTAAACAGTAATTGCGGGTACATTTTCTGGGACATACATCATTTTTAACGCTACCTTCGAAAGTACTGTATCTTCTCGTAAAATTAACATAATTTTGTGACGAAAATTGTGACGATATATTAAAGTCAATACTGGGGAAGTGTTGTGTACATATGTTTACATACAGATCGTTGTTAGGAAAGAGATGTTTACATAAAACGTAACGTCGAGGAAGTGTTGTGTTCACGCATGTTTACATAGAGATCAATGTTGAGGAAGCGTTGTTCACGCATGCTTATACAAGGATCGTCGCTGACAAAATGTTATAAACAAATGTTTACAAAGAGGTTTTAACTATTATAAGTTGTTGGATAAATTTAAAAACACAACAAAGATAAAAGTATGACAATGGACGTTAGTTAAACTTAAATATACGTTAATATCTTACTCTCGTTCAAGAATAGCTTGATAAAAGAGGTAGAAATGTTCTAGAACATTCCTCTGTTATGCCTAAAAGAAATCAAGAACAATTTTAGAAAACAACAACAACAGCAAACAAACCGAAACGGGGATATCTCATCGTTTGTTGATCAGAGCCAGGATATTTCAGAACAGCTGGGCTGAACCTGACTTACTTTGAATGACAATGGATTTCTAAAAATATAACTTAGCTTGGAAAGGCAAGTGTTACAAATATTCCAGACTCCCAATATACTGGTTGCTATGACAGTTAAAAACGTGTCGGTCATTGATATGTCTTTCAGCAAGTTCATTGTGATTATTTTTAAAGTAAAAACGCCACACACAATGTGATAAAATAATTCATATTACAAAAATTAAATAACTTACAAAAATAACTTTCTTAACGAAAACAACAATTATGAAGATAGAAGCATAATTGTTTGGTTTCTTGTTGTCGAAGAAATCTTTCTGATTACTTCTGTTAGGTGACTTACGACCTCACTTTTTAAGTTGATGTAAGTATGCGTTTAAATTATTTTGTATGATGAAGCTTGATATATTTAAAAAAAGGAACGACCTTTAATTATCAATAATAAGGTAGCGCAGGCTATAGTGATAATCATTTAAAAAAACACATTTTTCTTATATTAACGTGTTCAATTCAACACAACATTACAGAAGCGTGTATATATTTTAAAGAAAAGAAAGATGTTTTCAGCACATGCACATAGAGGGAATGATTGTTTTGTTTTTGGAATTTCGCACAAAGCTACTCGAGGGCTATCTGTGCTAGCCGTCCCTAATTTAGTAGTGTAAGACTAGAGGGAAGGCAGCTAGTCATCACCACCCACCGCTAACTCTTCGGCTACTCTTTTACCAACGAATAGTGGGATTGACCGTCACATTATAACGCCCCCGCGGCTGGGAGGGCGAGCATGTTTGGCGCGACTCGGGCGTGAACCCGCGACCCTCAGATTACGAAGGGCACGCCTTAACGCGCTAGGCCATGCCGGGCCTTAGAAGGAATGATACTCTCTGTGTTTTTGATAATATTTAGAAAACCTCTTCAATACAAGAAGCATTATATTTAACTTCTCATTGTTTGTGTAAATCTCAAGAAACGTTTTATCAGGTTAGTATTTAATATAGATGAATATATATATATACATATATACATACATATATACCCCACTCAGTCTAGTTTTAAGGTATATATTCCCATTTAGTCCTGGTTTGACATATATTCATATATTGAGGATTACGAAATACACCCTCACTCAGTAGAGGTTTAAGATATGTGTCGAGGTTTAACCTGTTCAGTGCCGAAAACAAGATAACTTGTCCAAGCCGATCGGTAACACAGTGCCACGGACAAGTTAATTCGTTCTCAATACTGTGTTTTCAATGTGTTTTTATAAACATGCATTTGACCTACTTACAAATTGTTTCACTTTCGATCCAAAATGGTGTCACGAAAAAAGTTACAAAATGAAGAAGCATTTGAGTTGTATTGTAGAGCTGAAATACTTGGCAGTCAACAGGTTACTATATATTCCCACTAGTTCACATTTAACGTATATACCTCTGAATCAGTCCAGGTTTAAGATACATACTTCACAGTTAGTCGAAGATTAAGATATATACCAATCAATCAGTCGAGATTTAAGAAACATACCCCCACTCAGTCGAGGTTTAAGATAATGGACGTGTGTAGACGAAAAAGTATAAAATATATCCTGATATAATTCTACATTTGTTACTGTTTTCCCGTAAATAACTCCCCAAAGTGATAGTGACAAGTTTAGGAAACGTAACGTTAAAATTCTGAAATCGATTCCTTGCCTTGAACATAACAGACAGCTCAGTGTGGTTTTTTATAAACAAAACTAACTTTTTGTCTTCAATTAAAGAGAAGTGAGAATTTAGCAAACTCATTAATTTTCTCCTTGGTCTTGTATCCGGTCTTTAATATGATGACCGGATGGAAATAATTATCATGGTTATTAACCTATACGATCTCTAGTTTCTAATTATTAGTTAGTTTCCAGTTTTATTTTCATACTAGAAAACAATTACTAATTATAGTCTGTATCCGACCTTTCAGCTGTTAATATGCTGCTGTCTGGAGGGAAGTCCTGAAAAGAATTGTGCTTGTGATGGTAGTGACAGGGATTCGATCCTGGGTCCTCTTGATAGAAAGGGTGGCATATTATCGAGTTGTCTGGGGATATGCTGTTCTAAGGTTTTGAATCAGCTAATTGTCTGAATAATTTCATGAAAGGTGTAATTACTCTTCTAGATTAAATGAGGGTATTGTTATTGATGTTGTTATACAGAGTGTTTGAACACTCTGGAACCGCAAGCACTTCTACAGTTTTTACAGAATGTGTTCCACATACATTCCTTGTAATTCGAAACAAGCTTAGTTTAAAAGCATGATTTGCTCAACCCTTTCTTACTTCTACATAATCAGTCACGTATCTGAAACTAAAGACAGCTGCATGTCGTCCATGGCTCTACAAATTTTTGGACATCTCCTAGAATATAAATATCTCTCTGAATATAAAAAAATTAATTATGAACCTTACTTCGTGGGGTATATCCTCAAATATAGTAAAGATATGCTATTAAATGTATTGTCGTTTACACATATTTCATTTACTTTTGAAACCGTATTCCTTCACTAAAATCATCAAATGTTTCTTTAACATTTACTTGTATTTATTGCCAGCACTGTTACATTGGATAGAATAAAATAAAACCATAAATGCAGACAAAGGAACGTGCAAATTTAAGGTTTGCGAACAGTTAAATCGGACTGGAACACGCCCTAGATTAATGTGACTCAAACTAATCTTAACAAGAAGTAATGGCAAATAGATCCTTTGTATAAAAGAGAGCTTACTGATACGTAAGCTGAGGCCAGAGATTAATCAAATAGATCATGCATAATATTATTATATTCCTTAAATGTCTTAGTTTCTCTTCCAATGCTTACATCTACGACGATGATCAGAGGTTCATGGTAGTCAGTAAATTGTAACCACTGCAGTAGAGTATTGCATCAGATTATCTGTAGCAAGTGCTGGGGGTAGTGTTAACCAAATACCATTTATAAACTCTAATTCGTTTACATTTAATGGCATACACTACGTTAAACAGAACTAAAACTAAAAACAGCAAAAATTAAACAATAATAAGCCAGAAAAAATATTTAAAGATCAATGGATCAAATCAGGACTTGTCGCTCTTCTATGTAAAATATTTTCTCAACCCAAACGAGCCGTTTTTACATATATATTTCTCTACAAGTGGGTTTTCTCGACATCACTGATTACAGATTAGGCCTCACATCAGTATTTCGGAAAAATAAATTAGTAGCACAAGTGTTATTTATCCTTTTAATCCTAAATAAATACAGAATCACTGTGTAGGGCAAAACACAATTATAAACTATATGTATACAAATACTCTGAGCAACACACGTCCATAAGGAGAGGTAGTGTCTCTTATCTGTTCATCTGTTGTCGAGGCTATTCACTATGTCACCCTACCGCAACATTAATCACATACTATTTATCTATGTTGACAAAGGAAATACTAATAACAAAAATTACCTACTGGTGGTAAAGGGTAGTGTTGGTGGCGTGAATATTTTAATAAACACAATATCAATATTTAAATGTGCACATGTGTGGGTATTCACACTTAACTGTGGCAGTTTACCTCAAACAAACTGTGGTGACCACTTTCTGCATGATTTCACCTGTCTTCAAATGTCTATGGTTATAAGTACACATTTATTAAGAAATAAGCCTTAAAATGTACGTGTAGCTCGCAAGTGGCCAATTGGACACCATTATGTCCTAAAGTTGTACATAATTCTTAACTTTCTATTCGAGCCTACTGCGACTCATACGTCTTTTTATAAGATATGTTACAACTCGCTGGGTTGTTAGAGGTTACCACAGAGATTCTCCTCCGTGAAGAAAATATCAAAATACATTTTAGAAATCCTCATTAAAAGTCAAGGTTCCAACGTATTCAGAAGATGTGCTTTCGTGTAATATAGTTTACTGCACTGTCGCCTTTAAAAATAATTGGATATTCTATAAATTTTCATTTTGAAGTGTCAGTAAATAGCCTTTTGCTTAGTCGAATCAATCATGTATGAGTCCAGAAATCAGTTAATTTCCACAAAAGTGATCATTCTGTTTCAAAATATCGATTTCTTGGCCCTCTGTTGTAAGAAGTTATGGCGCTCGACTCGTAATTTGTAGGTTCGAATTTCTCCTTGACAAACACGTTGGCCTTTTCAGGCGTGGGCGTGTTTATAATATAACAATCAATGTCACTATTTATTGATAACAGCGTAGCCCAGGTGTTGGCGGTTGGTGGTTTTGACTAGCTGGTTTTTCTTTAGTATTTCACTGGAGGAGGAGATGGGTGTAGCTGCCTGAGAGTCATCGATAATGTAATTAGCATATAATGAGTCCCAACGGTCGCAAAAGGCCTCGAGACTAAAAAAACCGACAAAAGTTATAAGAAGTAAAAGTGTTAGGATTTCAAAAAGACTTAGTGTAATATGTTGGTCAATAATCAGCATGATTAATTACACTTAACTAAACGATTTTAAACCAGAATGTGGTATTTAAAAAAAACAGCATATTCACCTAAGGTACCAATATTCCATTATTATATTGGAATATTGTATGTATCTCCCATTATCTGCGCCTTTTTAGCATAGATCATTCCTTGTCCACGAAATACTTGTTACAGCGGATCGAGAGTTTGTGCAATAACGAACGAAACTTATAACATTCACTTTGGTGAATTCAAAGGTCAATATCTTAATCAGAAATTCTTAAAAACGCAAGGATGTTGAAATGTATGAAACAATATGTGCACGCTAAACGGAGGTATTACCGAGGCTGAAGAAACCTGAGGTTCATGACCATAAAGTAAACTATAGACTGAGTTTAAAGACCATAAAGTAAACTGTAGACTGTTTAATGATCTTAAAATAAAGTAACAAAATACAGACAGCGCGTAGTGACGATAAAGTAAAGTAAAATATAGAGTGAGCTTAGTGACTATAAAGTAAAATATAGAGCATGCGTGGTGACCATGAAGCAAAATATAGACTGTGCCTTGTGACTATAAAGTAAAATATAGACTGTGCTCAGTAATTATAAAGTAAAATATAGACTGATCTTATTGATCACAAAATAAAATATATACTTTACTTAACGACCGTAAAAAAAAGTAAAATATAAAAGTAAAAGATAGAATAATATATACACTGCTGGCCAAAAACTTAAGGCCAATGAACATAAAGAAAAAATATGCATTTTGCTTTGTCAGACTCAACCATTTATTTGAGTAGAGTTTCGAAATATGAAAATAAGAAAAGGGAAAATAAAAATAAAAAACTTTTTAGCATTTAATAGAGAAAATGTGAATACTATGAAATTAGCCTAAATACTGGCTGGTCAAAAGTTTAAAACCATACTGAAACGAAGCGTTAATCGGTAAACACGTAACGAAATTTAGTCATTTTTGTTCAAGCATTAGCGTTGCCAACATCTTCCACTGACATCTCCTGTGTTACATTGGGTAAAAACATGGCAAAGGCTAAAAAGTTGACAGAGTTTGAACGTGGCAGAATTGTCGAGCTGCAAAAGCAAAGTCTCTCTCAACGAGTCATTGCTGGTGAGATTGGGGGTAGTAAAACTGCTGTTGCAAGTTTCTTAAAAGGCCGGATACGGAACGAGAATTTCAAGTGGTCGGCCCAATAAATTTTCTCCGGCGTTGAGCAGGAGGATTCGATAGGGTGTCTGGCAAGACACCAGCCGATCGTCGAACCAGATTCAGGCCCTTACGGATGCAGAATGCAGCTCAAGAACAACAAGACGGCATCTACGAGAGAAAGGTTTGAAAACCGTAAATGTCTTCAAAGGTCACACCTCCTTCGACACTACGAAACAGCTTGGTCAAACTTTGCTGAGAAACACCAAACATGGGACGAAGAAAAGTGGACAAAGGTTTTGTTCTCTGATGAGAAAAAAAAATTTAATCTGGGTGGTCCAGATGGCTTCCAACGTTACTGGCACAATAAGGATAACCCACTGGAAACATATTGTACATGACACAGTGGAGGAGGTTTTATCATGATCTGGGATGCTTTCTCTTTCCATGGAATAATGGAGCTTCAGGTTATATGGGGGCGTCAAACAGCAGCTGGCTACATTTGGCATGTTGGAGAGAGCATCCATACAGCAGGAAAACAAAGGACTTTTTTATGGTGAATAACGTGATTCTTTTGGACCCTCCAGCGTGTTCGCTCGAACTAAACCCCATTGAAAATGTTTGGGAGTGGATAGCAAGGGAAATCTATAGAAATGGATGTCAATTCCAAACAGTGCAAGATCTTCGTGAAGCCATCTTCACCACTTGGAATAACATCCAGCCAACCTTCTTCAAACGCTTATATCGACTATGCCAAAGCGAATGTTTGAAGTTATTCGTAATGACGGCCGTGCAACTCACTACTGAGACCTCTTGTTGGGCAGTTCCTACTCTGTTTAGGACTTCTTTTTGGTACGGTTTTAAACTTTTGACCAGCTGGTATTTAGACTAATTTCCCTATTAAATGCTAAAAAGTTTTTAATTTTTATTTTCCCTTTTCTTATTTTCATCTTTTAAAGCTCTACTCAGATAAGTGGTTGAGTCTAACAACGCAAAATGCATATATTTTCTTTATGTTCATTGGCCTTAAGATTTTGGCCAGCAGTGTATATGTATATATTAAAAACACCCTTCGTAAAATCTCTTTACTTTTGACAGGATACGTGTTTATATTGTATGGCTTACAATAACCTTTTACACACGTGCATAAATCGATGCATCATCTCATGCTCTATCAGTAACATGTAATTAGACTATTAGTATGCTGTATATATGTTGACCACATCTAATAATTCTTTCGATTTTGATCTCGCGAGACTAAAATATCCTGAAAGCTATTTAGTTCTGTATTACTACAGCATAACAATTACCTCTTTATTGTAAGCCTTTCACTAGAGTTTTTTTTTTAAATTTCTCGTGAAACTACATAAAGGCTATGTGCGTTAGCTGTCCCTAATTTAGTAGTGTAAGACTAGAGGGAAGGCAGTTAGTCGTCACCACCCACCACCAACTCTTGGGCTACTCTTTTACCAACGAATAGTGGGATTGATGGCCACATTATAATGCCCTCATGGCTGAAAGGGCGAGCACGTTTTGTGTGACGGGGATTTAAACTCGCAACCTTCGAGTTCTACAATTTCTTTAGCTTTTTATCTGGAACAAAACTGGATACGAATAGATGGATCGAAATGTTTTGGAAACTCATAATATTTGGATAACTACACTTATTGGAAGGTCCTCGATGGAATATTGAATTCAAGTAACTCGTGGTAGAGAGTATTCTTTTTCATCAGTCTCAGCACCATGGGGCTCCATATAACCTCACTGATGATCAGCCTATTATTAACAATAGTTTTTTTGTTGTGATAATCCTCATCATTTCTATCTGTATAACCGCTAGCCGTTCGTAATTTATAAGTGATAGATTTGAGGCAAGGCAGCTAGGCAACTCCACCCACTATACAAACGAAAAGTGGGATTGATCATCACATTATAACGCTCACAAGACCAAAATGCAGAGCTAATTAGGCGAATTATGAGTTGAGCGTTCAAACCACTAGACCATTATATGCCTCCTTCTTCATGACGAGAAACCCACTTGAATTAAAAATGTAAGTCAGAACAACTGGTATGGATATTAACACTTTTATTGATGAGGAAAGAGCAACGTTTCGACCTTTCCAGCTGAGTTACAAAGTACAGAGCACATACGAATATTAAATAGGATTAAACGTGTAAAATAATAGCATATACAAATCACAATTGATAAGTTAATGAATGCTGATAGGTTAAATGAATATCGAGATAAAAAAAATAGATAAACCGACGGTTTGCTAGCGTATATCTTATAAAAACCGAGTTTATCAAATGAATAATGTAAATACCTTCATAGTCTGATGATTATTTACTTGTAGTTAAGCACAACATTACACAATGAGCTACGTGTGCTCGGTCCATCACGGATATCAAAACCCAGTTTTAACGTTGTGCGCCTACAGACACTCCACTGAGGGAATTGACAATTATATTCAGCATTTGGATATCCTTATTGTCCTGGTTCTCTTATTTATTCTTGACAAGTTCAGCTCGTGTCACAACAAGGAGAAACGGAACAGAGGTGCTTTTGTGACATAAAAGGATACATCATCTTATTTATATATATGTATGTATGTTAAGTGTTTGGGTGTATTTTTCTGACAGAAATCCACGTATTCTGTTTTCGATAATCATTCAAGGAGTTTGTTTGTTTGTTTTTGAATTTCGCACAAAGCTACTCGAGGGCTATCTGTGCTAGCCGTTCCTAATTTAGTAGTGTAAGACTAGAGGAAAGGCAACTAGTCATCACTACCTACCGCCAACTCTTGGGCTATTCTTTTACCAACGAATAGTGGGATTGACCGTACATTATAACACCCCCACTATAATTGGAGTTGGGAAGAAGGGAAAGAATAAGTGCTTGCATTCTGGTCAGTTGCTTAAAATGACAGGCGTTTAATGGCTGGAATAGACCTAAATAATAACCGTTTTAACAGTGTCATAAATACGAGATAATTAAAACCAAATAAACCTTTATAATTTAATAGACAACTAACATATAAATATATATATATGTATATATACATTTCTCCAATTTTGGAAAAAGATATTTACTGATAGAGCTCAGAAAGTTTTGTGGTTTATAAAGAGACAACTGTGTAATCTGTACTTGTTTAACAGACTTATCTTGCAGGTAGATTAGAGTAGATGAAGATATGACTGTTTAACCTGCCTTTGTTTAACAAACGTATCTAGCAGGTAGATTAGAGTAGATGAAAATATGACTGTTTAATCTGCCTTTGTTTAACAGATTTACCTTGCAGGTAGATTAGAGTAGATTAAGATATGACTGTTTAATCTGCCTTATTTTTGAAAGGCAGGATGGACTACCGGCCTTTGTTTTTGAACACCGCTAAAGGACAAAAATCTCAAACTTCTAAATATTTCTAAATTTAGGGTTGTTATTTAAGCCGAATAGATAATCTAAACGATATATGTGCACCAATGGTTAGAACCGTTAGCATTAGAGTCCAGCTTTGTTTGTTTGTTGAATTTTGAGTAAAATTACTCAAAGATTATGTGTTCTAGGCGTCCCTAACTTTGGAATTATAGACTAGATGTAGAACAGTCGGTCAGTATCCTCCACCGCCAACCTTTGGGCTATTCTTTGACCACCACGCAATTATAGAAAATGGTAAAATATTATTATATTGGATCTTCTGAAAATACACAATCATAGGCAAGTAATAAACTTATCATAATTAAATAAAGATAAAGAAAACCTAATCAATTGAAAATCAAATATCAAGTACACCATTTGAAATAAGGTAAAACGTCATTGATTGAGTAAAGTATTAAAGTTAATTTAAAATATCTGGAAGATAAATGAATAAAATTAACGATGTAATTTGCAGGCTGCAATTGCAGTCTGTATTTTAACACAAAATAATTTTTCTCTTACAGTGGGCACTTAATGCATAACGTATTTCAACCTCAGCTTTAATATTTGTCAGGTAAGATCATTGTAATAGTAATTTTCAATACCCTGTATTTTGGTGTGGTTTGAATTTGGTTTGGTGTGTTTATTTTTACTAAACCACCCAGTATGAAAAAAGGTGTTCTTTTTCCAATTTTTTTTAGATGAACTCTTGTTTGCTACGTTATCTTCAATATTATATTATTTAAATATTGCTCAATACAAAGGTGTGTTTTTGTGTGTGTTTTTCTTTTAGCAAAGCCACAAAGGCTATCTGCTCAGCCCACCGAGGGGAATCGAACCCCTGATTTTAGCGTTGTAAATCCGGAGACATAATGAATAAGCGAAGGGGGCACCCGGCAATACAAAGGAAAACAAAGTTGCGGACAGACAATTAGAATTACTATCCTATGTGAAACTTTGTTCGCCAATTTAAACGTTACACAAACAAGGTAAATGAGTGTTATAAACAGTTAGTTTGTGGGATTGTTTCAGATGAAATTTTGTTCGCCACATCATTTGTGATACAAAGTTCACTTATTCTAGCCCTAAGCCACACCAAGGTGTAATTAACAACAACTATAACAAAAACAGAAAAGTTAACTAAGCCTAAATTATTCCCAAACACGAAACAGATATTTAAGCAGATATACTGGCGAACGTTGCTGGTGTCTAGGAATTTTTTTGGTTTTCTCTTGATGTTGATAACATGTTAGAAGAGGCGTATAATATTTATAAAAAAGCTTGTTACGCACCAGAATACGGTTACCTCACCCATATGATACTTATTGACGGTTTGAAAATACCTATCGGATTAGCATTAACTCATGTTCTAAGCTTATTGTTATTTTAAAGATTTACGAATTCAGTAATATTATCTAAATTATCATTTTGGTAAGAGAAATTAATAAAGAACCTGTAGTCTCTAGATAACAACAACAGCAGTGACAAAACCTTTTCACAACAAACAGGTCTTGTACCTCTAGCCTTAATTAAGCTGCAGTGTTTGTCTGTCTAGAATTAAGTACAAAGCTACACAGTGCTACATTTGTGCTCGGTCCATCACGGATATCAAAACTCGGCTTATGATCTACAGACATATCGCTGTGCCACTTTGGGCGCAATGGTTGAAATAAGTTTATTTTCTCATAATTGCCACTTCAGTAAAAGTTATATTTTTACAATATCATAAAATATCTAAGTCCACTTATACGATCGTATTTATTTCCGATTACAACTGACGAACTGCTGGATGGATTGTCACGAAACCTTTAAAACTAACCGAAGAGTAACACTGATGTCATCTTTGTTACGCCTAATGGACATACAATGTCTCTCTCGCGCATTAAACGGGCATGCCAGCTAATACTTATTTAAACTAACAACTAACTTAAGGAAAACCCCCACCGTACTTTAAATATTTATTATTTAAACACAGAACTTCGAATACCAATAAATGCTCAGAGTTTTTTGTTTTATTTTTAGAAAATAATATATTGAGTAAATCTGAAAACAGCTGACGTGATCAAAAGTTAAACAACATACTCGTGTTAAAAAAGCAAATCCAGTGAAATACTCACCATTGGTGTTCGAATCGAAACGTTTTAACAACGCAAAATAAAACTAGATCTTGACATAGCTGCACAGGTTTCTTTCACCTACATAAACTTCCAGACACAAACAACCTTCCTCGGAAAACAAAATTAGTACGTGTAGAAGTACCCTACTGATGTATTTCTGTACTTCTGTACTCCTCTGAGAATGTGTCTCAGCGTCAGCCTTTATGAGAAAATCGTGCTACTCTAGTATTATTTATTTAATGCGTTTCGTATGTCTTTGGCAAATTCTTGTCAAGCACATTGTATTAGATCAGGAGCATACAGTTTGTTTTTTTTATACTGCAGTTTTCTTACACTTTACACTTTCAAACCTTAGATCTGGTTCGTAAACATACTTCTGCAGCAATTCTGTGAAAAACAATAGGTTTCAATGATATTCTTAACATTTAACACAATATCATCAGAGAAGCTAACCCTATGACTGGAGCTGCACAAATATCGTATAATTTGAACTGTTATGAGAAGCAGGTTTTGCTTCAGTTGTATATTCAGTAGCAGTTTCTCAAATCCAATGGAGTCAATCGAGAAGACTTGCCTTCATCTGAAACCTGCTCACAGTGAATCTCTCTGGACGCACCTCTGTGCAGCGTACGTGGTTCGAAATTCTTGGCAGCTGGTAGGATAGAGACACATCTGTACGATCATGCGCACTGGTGTCTGAAGACAGATCGAGAAATGTGCTGCGGGTATTTTACACACCTCTTTACCTTTTAGTTGTCTATTTAAGAATAACGTTTGAGATGGAGAAAGGTGTTGGATTTTTTAATTTGTAAGACCCCTAAACACAAAAAACAGTGCTCAAACTAAGTTTTATTAGAGACGTTTAAAACACTATTTTACACTTTATTTAAAACACGTGTTTCAATTTAACGGCCCCCAGTGGCTCAGCTGAATGTCTGCAGACTTACAATGCTAAAAACCGGCTTTCGATACCAGTGGTGGGCAGAGCAAAGATAGCCCATTGTGTAGCTTTGTGCTTAATTTAAAACAACAACACGTGTTTCAATTTAATGATCATTTTCTTACTTGAAATAAAAAAGTAAGATATAAAGTCTGGATTTGTTGCAATTTTTTTGTTATTATTTCGATTAAAAACTGGTTACGAGTCCTGTTAGTGTGCTCATATAAAATGTATCACTTCATACCGGGATAGAGATGGGTATCCTCACATTATTGGTTAATTAAATTAATTTAAAATTAAGAAAACAATTACAAAAAAGGCGGAAATCTTAGAAAATGCTCGAAACAAAAGGCTTAGCCCTTGTTTAAAAAAGAATGAACTTCGGATTTATTTCGCGCGTGTTTCAAGTTTTTCTGAATAAGAACTTAAAAAAAAAACTGAGTCGTTTTTGCGTTCAATATGTATTCACATTGACTAAATTCGTTTCAAAACTTGAATGACTCAAGTTTGAAATCTTGACCCTTCCTTTCGTGTTTAATAATTTCTTTTAAATATATCCATGTATATCAGTCGTATGAGCGTTTGAAGTAACAAAATAATTTATCTACATTGGACATTGCCAGGAAACGGAATATATGATCAATACTTAGACCAAATGATTTAAACTGTAATCACACATCTTAGTTATTCAAACTGCTTCTTATAAATTGCCTGTAAAATCTTTGGCTCACTGCCTCAGATCAATAAGCAGATAAGTATATAAATATAGGACTAACCTAAATCTCCTAAGAGGAAGGCGTCTTATGTAACATTATCAGGATTATAACAGAAAGTACTGTTAACACTGATGAATCAACGAGGTATTAAACTATATATATTTTGTATTCGGTTGATTTAGTTTCTTATCTATTTAGGTATATTAATTGTATCAAGTCAACGATGATTATTTTGTATAGTGAGAATAAATAATGTTCTGTAGAGGTTAAATTGTTTAAAATATTATTAATTATATTGTGATGTGACATCGTAAAACCTTGCTCCAAAACAAGGGGGGCACAGTTTTGGTGTTATATATCCCATAATGTTCAGTAGTAGAGACGATTACTTTATAAACCAATCCGGCTCTAAATATGTTATTGGAATAACGGGCTGATAGTTTACATTATAACACACCCAGAGTGATCAGCATTCTATTGCTAAGAACTGTATATGTATCATAAAGTGTGAAAACTGCAAAAAAGAAAGAAAGAAAGAAAAAAGTGCGTATTATTCTGCTTTACGGTGAAATAATACATGTGTTAACTTTCTAGCCATTAGATTTTACTAATACTTTAAAGTGTTTATAATTTATAGTGTAATAATACAGGTGTTAACTTTTTAGCCATTACATTTCAGTAATACTTTAAAGTGTTTATGCTTTAGAGTGTAATAATATGGGTATTAATTTTTTAGATATTATATTTTTCAAAGGTCGTTGCTAAGTAGCTAGCTTGCCCGATTATTTGTGGTTCGCCACCTCTTGCAGCAAAACACATCATCTGAATTTGTGGTCGCGGGAGTACTGTAACCATCAAATACCACCACTGTTCCACCAGACAACAGCAGCGCACTGTTTGTTTGTGACTAATTAAGCAGAAAGCTACACGACGGGCTAGTTGCACTCTGCCGACAAGTGTACCGAAATACGATGTTTGTCGATATAAATCCGCAGTCGCACCACTGTGTCACTAGAGGGCAACACTAGTGCAAGGGTTTGGTAACTTTTTTCCGTTGTCAACTTAAAATTCGAGGCGGTTAGATGCAGATCTCTTGTGTAGCATTGCGTAAACTTCTAAAACAAACAAATTCAGTACTAACAGTATAATAATACGATATCTCTATCTTAAAAAAAACAATAAAAATATTCTAAACTATGTAAGGTATAACACATAAGACTTTTAAGTTCTGCACCTAAATTACAGAAAGTACACACAGATTAATTACGTATTTTCTTCACTCGCTGCTGTTTTACAAATTAATGTACTTAGAATGACGTTCTCTTTAACTTCAGTACAACCTTAAAAAGAAACTACTTTCCTTGTATTACTTAAGTGCTAAATGATGGTGTAATTATATTACAAACTCGACTTTATTTAAAACTCGTCCAATATATTTCATCTCTTTTCTTGAAGGACAATGTCTATTTTTAAAGATAAATCTTCATATCTGAAATTCAATTCATAATACTTTTTTTTTTTATCTGGACGGATAAATAAGTTAGTAAAATATTTATAGAATGGCAGATATTAAACCAAAAAATATTTGAAGTACGAAACGCTTATTGCAAGTCTCCAGTTTATCGAAAAACTTAACTCAAACACATACACGGAGAAGATGAGCAAATAGTAAATATGAAGCATTTCAAAACCAGATTTGCAACACTAAAATCAGAGGTTCGATTCCCCTCGGTGGACTTAGCAGATAGCCCGATGTGGCTTTGCTATGACAAAACACACACACTTCAAAACAGTTTTTAATTTTTTTCTTTTGCCGATAGCAGTGCTCTTATAGGTAGACAAAGACGCTCTCTAGTTCTACTCAAAAGAGCTGTTTACCAACTATCTCAAAAGATTTTGTTATTATTAAAGGACTCACTTCCACGATCAAGATCAAATTATTTGAGTGCTGTCAACGACTTATAGCCTTAAGTGGTCTTCCTTCGCGAAACGTGCAACGGTAGAGAAAAGAAAGGTGGATAGATATAGGAAGTTTGTTTCTCAAGAAACTGATGAGCTCTGTGAGATGAAAGTCTGTTCTACTCAATTATCGTAAAGGGTCTAACCACAACATAAAGATACAATATTGAACCGTAAGGGTCTCTCTTTACTCCGCCCCCTGCTGGTACAGCGGTTTGTCTCCGAATTCACAACACTAAAAATTTACAACACGTGAAATTCTTTTATTTCAAGAGTAAATAAAACCAGAATCAAAACTCACCTTTTTTTTTTAATTTCTTGCTTTGAAAGTTCGCACGCCATCTGGTGTTTTGGCTTACAGAATGTAAAATTATTCTTGTGATTCATGGCATGCACACGTTTTGGTGACGTCACGACAAACACACATTGCAGCGTTAAACGTCCTTTATGTGACGTCAGTTTGGTGCGCACTGATCTAAAAACAAAACCTTTTAAGGAAAGGTCTCACACTTTCCTAAACTGGGATGTTCAGGGACAGTATTATCCACCGGCGCCGCCCACGCGAAAGTGATATCTTTTTGATTGGTTTGTTTTGAATTTCGCGCAAAGCTACACGAAGGGCTATCTCTGCTCTGCCCATCACGGGTATTGAATCCCAGTTTTTAGCGTTGTAAGTCCGCAGACATACCGCTGAGCCACTGGGGAACGTGTATCAAACAGTAATATTTTATTGTGTATTAAAGTTCGATAATATTTTATTGCGTTTTAAAATGTAATGATATTTTATTGTGTATACAGTATAACCATATTCTACTGTGTATTAGAGTATAACTATATTTTATTCTAGTGATATTTTAATGTGTATTAGACTATAATGATAATTTGTTGTGTATTAAAGTATATTTATATTTATTGTTTGTTTGTTTTTAAATTTCGCACAAAGATACTCGATGGCTATCTGTGCTAGCCGTCCCTAATTTTGCAGTATAAGACTAGAGGGAAGGCAGCTAGTCATCACCACCCACCGCCAACTCTTTGGCTACTCTTTTATCAACGAATAGTGGGATTGACCGTCACATTTTAATGCCCCCACGACTGAAAGGGCGAGCATGTTTGGCGCGAACTTATGCGAACCCGCGACCCTCAGATTACGATGCGCACGCCTTAACGCGCTAGGCCATGCCGGGCCTTATATTTATTTTATTTTGTGTTAGAGTATAACCATATTTTATTGTAGTGATAATTTATTGTGTGTTATTAGAGTATAATGATAATTTATTATGTATTAAAGTATATTTATATTTATTTTATTGTGTGATATAATATTACCTTATTTTATTGTAGTGACATTTATTGTAGAGACAATCAACTCGTAATGTGAGGGTCGCGGGTTCGAATCCCAGTCACACCAAACATGCTCGCCCTTTCAGCCGTGGGGGCGTTATAATATTAGGTCAATCCCACTATTCGTTGGTAAAAAAGTAGCCTAAGAGTTGGTGGTTGGTGGTGATGAGTAGTTGCTTTCTGGCTAGTCTTACACTGTTAAATTAGGGACGGCGAGCGCAGATAGCCCTCGAGTAGTTTTGCGCGAAATTCAAAACAAACCAGAACCAAACCAAAGCCTTCAAACGTAAAATTGAATTAATAAACACTGATAGACATTTTATCAAATTTTCTTTAAAACCGAGCACCCATTAGAATATCTGTTTGGTTATTTTTCCAAATGATACAATTATTAGGAGTTCTCAATTTGAGCCATTCTGAGCTTTAATTACCTTTGTGCGAGTAAAGCGTATTTCTTCGGGATAGGCACCGACCCGACTTAATCCAGTTATGTTTGAATTAATTTAGCTGTTAGATAGGTAGTTAGATAACAAGGCCTGAACTATACACAGTATTCTAAGTCAGGCCTAACTAGTGAATTGTATATGGAGATAACTACAAGATTTGATTTGTAATCGACAGGAATATAAATACAGCTGTACAAGTCAACTAGTTTTACCATTAGCAACAGAACACTGCTTCAACATGTCACTACATTACCGTAGTGTTACCTCAATGGTTTGAATAATTTATCCATCTCTATTTCAAAATATGTTTTCTCTAGCACGGCATTTAGTGGATCTCAATTTATATGAAACGTCTGATACAAACTATGATACTCCAATGCACTACTCTGCATTAATTATAATTAAAGATAATTTGTTTAACATTTGTGCAAATTACAAATTAATTCAAGTCATTCTCTGAAACCTAAGCATTTTTTATACAGTTAAAAATACCCACTAATATAATTTTGTCAACAAACTATACTAATTTACTAATAATGCCTTTATCAATACCACTTATACAAAAGAGAAAACGTAAAGCCACACACAATGATCACTAAAGCCCTCAACCAGAACCAGGGATTCAGTTTTACAGAGCCTCATTAATACAATAATCTTTTGCTTTTGTTTGAACAAATGCATTACTGTGTAACATCATAATAATTCGAAATGCCAATACTTCTAGTTAGAGAATTGAAAAATATCTGTACAATTTGAAAATTGATTCATGGAACAATTTTATTCCAAACCACATTTTAAAAAACCTTATAATGAGCTAAGCTTTTATGCCTACAGTATTTGAATCAGTAAGGAAAAAAAAAACTATCAAAATATTTTAAAACGAATGTATTTTACTGCTTTTCAGAAATATCTCAATATTTATTTTATTGCTAGCTGGCTTATTCGACTCTCTTTGAGTTCAGATTGGTTCTGAAACTCTGATATAAAATCACTAGCGACCTTTAATAGAGTTTATAGCAGTCGAATTATTTCGTATAGATACATAAATTTATTTAGTAATTATAGTAGACTGGTTATGTTTGAAAGCTTAAACTGATTTTTATTAAAGTATTTAATTCCCTGTTTAAATATTTATCTTGTTTGTTTGTTTTTGAATTTCGCGCAGAATTACACGAGGGCTATCTACGTTAGCCTTTCCTAATTTTGCAGTGTAAGACTAATCATCACTAAATTGTGATCAAGACTAAATTGTGGTTACTCTTTTATCAACAAATAGTGGGATTAACCATCACTTATATCGCCCTCGCGGCTGAAATGGCGAGCATGTTTGGTGCGAGGGGGGATTCGAACCCCGAATACAGAGATTACGAGTCGAGTGCCTTAACCACCTGGCCATGCCGTGCCAGTTCGAAAACAAACACCTTAACGTGTATGCATTTAAAAATGTATTTTATATTTTAATTTAAAGAACCATACTTTTATTGAAGATATTCAAATATATTTAACCTTTCTTATTAGTACTTTACGTTTAGGATAAACTCATTAAAACACATTGTCTAAGAGAAATTTCGTTTGATTTTTTTTTTGTATCAGTGAAAAATTACACAATGGACTAGATATAGATAACTGTATCTTGTCTACCTCTGAGATCAGCGTTATGAGTCCCGGGGACGAGTTGAAGGGGCACAAACATCTAATCAAGGTTGGGTAATGTAACGTTATTTCAATATCACGATTTAAAGTTTTTACTTTAGTTTTCGTGATAGACGTGGCCTTGTAGCTAACATGTTAGACTTTGAATCCTTTTATACGAATAGTGTAACCAAAGAGTTGAATAGTGGGCGCTGTTGGCTACTCGCTTTCCATTTACGTTATAAATTGAAAATTAGGGACACTTATCAGCTATCTTCATATATAAGAAACAAGTAACTTAATTTCTAATCGCATGCCTTATAATAAATTGAAAACGCATGTTTCATAAAGTCAAGCCTTTGTTTGATTTCATGCAAAGCTGTGTCAGAGATATTAGTGTTAGCCTTTCTTAACTTTGAAATAGCAGCTAATCAACATTATCCACTGCCAACTCTTGTGATACTCCAGTGAGATTTAACCATCATTCTTATAATACTCCCGCGGTCCTATAGTACGATTTTATTTTAGTAACAATGAGTCACAAATCATACAAAAACCTGTTCCACAGTTGGGCACACACCAACCGTTGGAACACACATTCGTCTATTGTCTTTCAGGGCCGGACTTGGCCAGGTGGGTTAAGGCGTTCGACTCGTAATCTGAGGGTTGCGGGTTCGCATCACCATTACACAAAACATTCTCGTCCTTTCAAGACGTGGGGACGTTATAATATAACGATCAATCCCACTATTCATTGATAAAACAGTTGGCAGTGGGTGGTGATGACTAGCTGCCTTCCCTCTAGTCTTACACTGCTAAATTAAGGACGGCTAGCGCAGATAGCCCTCGTGTAGCTTTACACGAAATTATAAAACACACAAACAAACAAGCTGTCTTTCGTACTGGCTGGGTTTAGGGCATAACGTTCACATATTTAAGAACGTTGCTATAAAGCGTTTTATTTTACTTGTACACGTTACTTGTCTGAACGACTCGTTTATGTGAACGTACATAGGGTTTATTGAACTCTTTATGTCAAAATATAATTTACTTTATGTTTCTTGAATAAAGTTCAGAGCACCCTCCCCTTGGACATTTCTCATTTTTATTTGCATATCATAACACTTATAGATGCAGTGTCATAGATCTATTAATAGACTTGCCCTGAATTTTCGTGGTTCTATCACAAAAAGAAAGAACTCATTTAACTATATATATTATCTTCAATTTTAAATTAAATTAGATAACTTCTAAGTGTTCATATTCTGTACAGCAAATCGATCTTACATTACTCATAGCTTAGTTTTTATCACACTGTATGCTGTTTTAAGCCTACTACAGAATTATGATAATTTATGTAGCCATAGTTCCAAAAACTATTGAAGTAAAAGGAAAGACAAACTCCTTCTCTCTTTCTCATTGAAAAAAAAATGTAATTGAAAACTCATTTATATTAATATATGAAACAAGTTAATTTAACAACATTTTCGTGGTGAAATAAACTCTGGTATTTTACATATTTCGCTCACACTACTAAAAACCGGGTTTCAATACCCGAGGTGTGCTGATCACAGATATAACTCATTATGTAGCTTTGTACTTAACTTCAAATAATTAATCAATCAATCAATACATATTTTGTTAATAAAATTTGCCAATCCTGATACAAGAGATACAAACCAGCATATGATGCAAAGAAACTATTTTGTTTTTTTTTTGTTTTGATTTTACTCGAGAGCTATCTGCGCTAATTTCGCGCAAACTCACCGCTACTCTTTGGGCTACTCTTTTACCAACGAATAGTGGGAGCTATAACGCCCCACAGCTAAAAGGGTGCATGTTTGGCGCGATGGGGATGCAAGCCCGCGACCCTCGGATTACGAGTCACACACCTTAACCCACCTGGCAATGCCGGGCCAGAAACTATTTTCACTCAGTTTAATTAGGGTATTTCAATGTTACGATAAAAATGTTTTTTAGCATTTCAGGTACTTGTGTGTATGATTGATGAGATAAGGTCAGTTAGTAACTCAACGCCCATTCATTCATGAAGTTTTTTGGTACCAAGTATACCAATGCACGTTTTAGTTGACTAAGCGTCGGCGGTGGGAGAGCACATAATTTTCCTATTATAGTGTTTATATCACTGATTCGGTTTAACCTATGCTAAGCCCGGCATAGCCAAGCGTGTTGAGGCGTTGGACTCGTAATCCGAGGATTGCGGCTTCGAAACCCAGTCGCACCAAACATGCTCGCCTTCCCAGCTGAGGGGTGTTATAGTGTGACTGTTAATCCCACTATTCGTTAGTAAAAAAGTAATCCAAGCGTCGGCGGTGGGTGGTGATGACTAGCTGCCTTCCCTCTCGTCTTACACTGCTAAATTATGGATGGCTACCGCAGATAGCCCTCGAGTAGCTTTGCGCGAAATTCAAAAACAAACGTAACCTGTGCTTTTATTCAGACACGACAACTGTTGGTATTTAAGAACAAAGCTACACAGAAAGGTATTTGTGATCTCCCACATCCCACTGGTATCGAAACCCGGTTTCTATTGTTGCAAGTCCACAGAAATACCGCTGTGCCACTGGGGGACTACAAAACAACTCAACTGGTCGATCTTGAATAAAACATCTGTAAAATAAATGTTTTCCACAATATATTCTAACACTGATTGGAAATCATTTCAATTGAAATAATAATAATTTTGATGATATGAAATTGCTTTAATGTAAACCAGAAAAAATGATGTATAACTAAAGAGGTAATAATTTAGTGTTTTCTCACAAAATTAAAATATATTCTATTTAATATTTACTGACGAGAAGCTAAAGTGTTTCGTAAACTGTAGAAGGTATTTTATGTGTTTTAAAAGCGTTCTAGTTAATATTTTCAAACCTAGATGGCAACCTATTCTGACAACGGAATATAAGTAATAACATTTTGAAATGTAGATGGCAGAAAGCATTGTTAATTCAGAATACTATATATGTGAGCAACTTGACTGTAAATCGGCAAGTAATCTGCTAAACATGAAACTAACATATTTTGAACTATAAGTAATTTTACGATGAGGAAACTAGAACATTTTAAATGGTTAGTATTATAATTAGGTTAAAATACCTAAGTTTTTAAATGGTTAGTATTACCAATTATCAATTTAATATAACAAAAGCACAATGTTCATTAGATTTTGTTGGAGACGTGAATAGTCCTTGGTATCACGAGTTTTATTTGTATCGCAAATTGTAATTTAGCACACATTTTCAAATGTTTCAGTTAAGTTAACCAAAAATTATTTTCCTTTTAGAATGACAATCAGAAATCTTTGGTAATATTTTGCAATGCTATAACACTGGTATATTTTACTTAAAAAAAGATATTTAACTATAAAGTAAAGTCTCCCCACTATCAATTGCTCAACGGTAAGGTTATGTAACACAAAATTTTGGGTATTGATCCCTTCCATTGGCACCATGCAACTGTACAGATTTGCGCTTAAACGAACAAGCTAATCAAATGCAAATTGTTTCGTAACGTTCGTCTTGAATTTTGTGCAAAGTTACACGAGGACTATTTGCAATTTCCGTCCCTAATTTAACAGTGTGAGGATAGAAGGAAGGCAGCTAGTCACCATCACCCACCGCCAACTCTTGGGCTACTCTTTTACCAACGAATAGTGGGATTGACCGTAACTTTATAACGCCCCCACTGCTGGGAGGTCGCACACGTTTGGCGTGACGAGGATTTAAACCCGAGACCCTCAGATTAGGAGTCGAGTGCCTTATCCACCTGGCCATGCCGGGCCGTTTTGAACGTAAATCGCTTGTAACTAAAGTTCTATCAATATAAATAGATATAACTTTTAATTTTCATTTTTTGTTTATTGAGGAAACAAAACTTGTGATATCAGTTTTATTTTTCAACACGAATTGAAGCTTCTAGTAATGTCAAGAAAAACTGATAAGAATACGTTTTGGCGATTTTATAACATTGCGTAATAACGGGATTATAGTTTTTTGTTTATTGTTTCTAATTTCCCACAAAGCTACTCGAGGGTTATCTGTGCTAACCGTCCCTAATTTAGCAATATAAGACTAAAGGGAAAGCAGCTAGTCAACTCTTGGGCTACTTTTTTACTAAAGAATAGTGGGATTGACAGTAACATTATAACGCCTTAATAGCTGAATGGGAGAACATGTTTGGTGTGATGGGAGTTCGAACCTGCGACTCTCAGATCGAGCGCCTTAACAACCTGGTCATGCCGGGCTTTAAAACTGGACGTCGCTCTTGTTGTGAGAAAAAGCTAGGCCAAAAAGCTACAATTCAATATTTATTTTTACATCAAAAGTTCCTTTAAAACGTTCATATTTTTATTAAAATTGGCATGTTTTTTAAAAATATAATATTTTTGTGTGTGGGGTGAGTGTACAGAAATTAGTAAATACGAAATTGAATTGTAAATATACATTTATTTTTGTGACAATTCGTGTATTAAGAACACACGAATTTATAAACAAAGATGGATGTTCAGAATGTTGATGAGCAGTCACTTTAAATTCCACAATAACGCTGTTTTGAATTAAGGACAAAGCTCACGATGGGCTATCTGTGCTCTGCCACGGGTATCGAAAACCCGGTTTTTAGTGTTTTAAGTCCGCAAACATACGCTGAGCTACTGGAGTTCAAATTGCACAACCAACAGATAAACCTATATATATATAATAAATACAAACTTAAAACCAATGTCTAAAATAACCAGCTACAATATGAAAGTTTTCAAAGTGTAGGTCAACGTTAGAGGTGTATAACGTAATGCATCTCACACAGTGGTAGGGATATGCTGTTTACTGTAGTTAATACCTAAATCGTTAGCATAATAAAATTCATATCTGAAAAATAATAAAGTATAAACAAATATAAAGAACAGATAGGAGTATCGAGCACAATATAAATTTGATATTCTTATTATTCGTATACTGTTTCCAATAACAGAATATTTCTGGGTTTGCACTATTAGTGAACGAAGAGCGTCAAAGATATTTCTGCAATTAATGAACCTTTTATTTCAATTCAAGTCACTAGATGGCAGTAAAGTCAGAAACTTTATGGAATAAATTGGTTTGTTTTGAAATTCGCGCAAAGCTACACGAGGACTATCTGCGTCAGCCTTCCCCAGTTTAGCAGCGTAAGACTAGAGGCAAGACAGTTAGTCATCATCACCCACCGCCAACTCTTGGGCTACTCTTTTACTAACAAAAAGTGGGATTGGCTATCACATTATAACGCCCCAACGGCTGAAAGGGCAAACATGTTTGGTGGGACGGGGATTCGAACCTGCAACCCTTAGACTAGGAGTCGAGTGCCTTAACCACGTGTCTATGCCGGATGTGTTACGACCTCATAATATCAAACTTAGAGTATTTAGTCTGAAGTTGTTTCTTTTAGTTTGTTTTTTCGATTCATGCGGATACGTATTCAAAAATTTTCATATACAAATTTAAATTATTTATAGAACATAAGAAAGATCACCTAAAGATCCAGGAAAGCTGGAACGTATAAGATTCTAGATAAGTAAAATCTTAGACATTAGTTTGGTTTAGTTGTTCTCAAGTGCAAAAACTATACGGCAGGCTCACTGTGCTTTTCTTATTGTTGGTATCTGAACACGATTTTTGCGTCATAAGCCTGAAGACCTATCGCTCAGCCAAAATGTTCGACTCACTTAACCATTAATACTGCTCTATTTAGATTAAAATTTCAGATGCTTGAAGACAAAATTTTGGACGTGCTCTAAGAACTAACACTGCTGTATTTTGGACTCGATTTCTGTTAAAAGATACATTTTCTCTAATATAAGGTTAGTCTTTCAACCACAAACTGTCGCTGAACAAACCTTCTCGATACGCTGACAAACATCTCATGACTTATAATCGTCTAGTTTCCTCAACCATACAACAAACCAGTTACAAACCAAATTTTGTCGATAGTTCAAAGAGGAATTCCACTCTACTTTCGTTCTTAGTCAACTGCAACTCTTTCTTAGGGTAAGGGCCCGGCATGGCCAAGCGCGTTAAGGCGTGCGACTCGTCATCCGAGGGTCGTGGGTTCGCATCCCCGTCGCACCAAACATGCTCGCCCTTTCAGCCGTGGGGGCGTTATAATGTGACCGTCAATCCCACTATTCGTTGGTAAAAGTGTAGCCCAAGAGTTGGCGGTGGGTAATGATGACTAGTTGCCGTCCTTCTAGTCTTACACTGTTAAATTAAGGACGGCTAATGCAGATAGCCCTCGAGTAGCTTTGTGCGAAATTCAAAACAAACAAACAAACAAACAAATTCTTAGGGTAAGAAACAATCGTTGTAACATAAACTAACAACGTGTCTCCAGAACTTAATAATGTGTGAAATGTTTCGGGTGTAATATATTTCTTTGTAAACAAAACCAATAATGTATCTACAGGACTTAATAATGCGTGAGATATTTTGGGTCTACTACACTTTTTTTTTTGTCAACGTGAGCAAATAGCGTGTCCAAGGGTTCAATAATGCGTGATATGTTTCGGTTTTAACACACTTGTTTATTAACAAAAACTAATAATGGGCCTGCAGGAATGTGTTGGATATTTTGTGTTTATTACACTTTTTTTTTTTTTTTTTTGTCAACGTGAGCCAATAATGTCTATAGAACTTAAGAACGTGTGAGATAGTTTGGATTCGTTTATTTTAGAATTCTGCACGAAGCTACACGAGGACTATCTGCGCTAGCTGTCCCTAGTTTAGCAGTGTAAGACTAGAAGGAAAGCAACTAGTTATCAAGACCCACCGCCAACTCCTGGGCTACTCTCGAATAATTGGATTAATCATTACTTATAACGCCGTCACTGCTGGAAGGGTGAACATGACTGGTGTGACGGGGATTCGAACCCGTGACCTTCGGATTACGAGTCGATCGTCCCTAACCACCTGGCCATGTCCGGCCTATTTACAGAGATAACATTTAGGTTATTAGTGATATAACAACAATACTAAGCAATTTACAACGAAATAGCTTTGATAATTTATGTTGCAAACGTATATCAGATGAAAATTAAATTTTTATTGAACTATAAATGAACTTAATATCGACTTCGAAATAATCGTTACTAAATTTATTCCTAAATATTCTTCAGATAATAAACATAAATATAAACCATATGTGAACTAAGGTTGTTCCAAGTAATTCAAGTAAACATAATTAAACAAAAATATCTATAAAATGTTGCGTAACTTTTGAATTTCTACCTCAAAACTGCAATAAGTCAAAAATCTTTTTATATTGAACTGTGATGTACGAAAGGTAGAGTATATTATACTAATACGATTTCGAACATATCAAAAATTCACGTTACAACCAAAGCCGATATAAAGTCACAGTGGAATAGAATGTATCAGGAGTACGTTTTTATACTGTTTAGCATTTCATAGATAGTATGATGCTACTGAAAAGCGATGAGTTTGATAAAAATATTCATAACTATTCATAAACATAGGTCATATATGTGATTTCAGATTGGGGTTTAAAATGTTCAATATAGAAATATCTATTGTCAATATTGAATTGGAAAGCAAAGGAAAATTAATAAAGCTGAGAAGCTTGAGTCAACCAGAAAGTGACTTATACTCCAGCTCTGATAAGCACGACACAAATTAGCAGATGAGAGTTCACAAAAACAAAAGTTAATATAACAAGCTGTCCACATGTTCTAGACAATAGTGGGAAACTTGGTCAAGAAGGATATCCATCTGTATAGGTGACTCATATACAAGCACCTAAGTTGTTTTCTCGACAAATATTTTTATCCGTCACATACATCAAGCAACTTGAGAATGGAGTAAGTTTGCGTATTTGTACTATTCCGTATGAATACGTACAGTCTGTTGAAACAAGTGTCAAGAAACTTTTATTCTCGTATTCTAGATGGATTATGGAAAATAAGCAGGGAAGAGTGGTATGCGCTAGACAAAACAGCTTTACGTCGGATCCTTTTACAATGGACAATTTGATGCATTGTTATGTTCAAGATGCATAATCTTTAAAGAGAGCACGCAACACGAGGCAACATGGTGAGTTTCCAATATCGTGTCAGTACATGAACATAATGAAATATATTTTAGCTTAAAGTTGGTTATGCGTATTTTGATCTATAAATATAAAAGTATTACAACATCACTTTATTTAGTCCGTTAATTTCTTAATTATTTAGGTTTACATAAGTTTTTGTTATGTTTTTTGTTTTTTTTTACAGTTGTTAAGCACAAAGCTACACAATGGGCTATTTGTTCTCTACTCATCACAGGTACCAAAACCCGATTTTTAACATTTTAAGTCCTACTCTTACCGCTGAGCAAATAGGAGGGCTTTTTCATAAATGATAATATTTGTTCGTCGGGGTGTTATAGTGTGATGGTTAATCCTACTATTCGTTGGTAAAAGTGGATTGGCGGTAGGTGGTGATGACTAGCTGCCTTCCCTCTAGTCTTACACTGCTAAACTAGGGACGGATAGCACAAATGGCCTTCGAGTAGCTTTATGCGAAATTAAAAACAAACAAACAAACTAACATATAACAGCAGAAGTGTCTTATTTTATTGCGTAAATGTTAAGATTATTTGACTTATTTTAAAGTTTATATTTTATTGGACACATATTCCATATATTCAGTTAATTTTGTTTTTAATAATAAATGTTTGAAGAACAACCAGATGATTCATTAAGTTTACGTAACGTTATTTATTTCGTCAGTTATTTTTAAGTTATGTCAAAACGATAAAAATATATTAAAAAGAAGGCCAATATAGATAGCAGCAGGAACTTCCACAACATCAACCAAGACTGAACTACCTCACATAAGCCTTTTCTCCCTAGGAGTTTTCACAGTCGTGAGGAACTGTTATTAGAAAGTTCCTTTACAAAAATATACAAGTTTTTAATACATTTACATATTCGATTACAGTGCATCTATAAAAGTAGGGTTAAACGCTAAATACATCTAGATTAAAACTTCGCACGACAACAATATAATCACTAAGTAACGATAAACAACACACGTTTCAGTAGAACACAATTGAATGTAACGTCTACAAAGTAGGAAAAAACTTCATTTCGCTCAATTTGACGTTTCGGACAGACGTCCTTCATCAGGCCTGGCAACAATAGAGTCTAGAATGACAGTTAAGTTTTGACATAGATTTGTGAGAGGAAGAATCGTATAGCATTGCGTGAATAGGTAAGAGAAACAGCAGTAACAAAAAGGATTGCCCATCAAATTTACATTTATCTTGATGTCAGCTGTTAGTAAAAGACAAACGATCTTGACAAAACTAGTAGATAATCTAAGAATGAGTGATTTGAGAACAAAACCCAAAGCTTTATAAACTATTAAAAAGATAAGAAACATAATAAAATATGAAAATAAAGGAAACAAATGAATCAAAGTCAGAATCTCGAAGGGTAATAAATTTTCTGAAAATTAAGACTGCAAACACTTAACAAAATTGCTTATATTGCAATTAATATAAATCCTGCAATATTTCCAGACATTTTGTTTTATTAGATGGGTTTATGTCTTTGACGATATCTTTATAAAGCAGTTTTCTAAAAAGCTCTCTGATTGTATATATTACGAATCCATAGAGAGTCTCGCCTATCTCGGTTACAATCTATTTTCCCCAATAGAAATTAAAGTTGAGATTCAAAAATAAAATAATGACAATAATTAAGATCTTGTACCTCTGATAGAGATATTTTTATTTTTTAAGAGTGAAACTGTTCTGGTAATATTAGTACAGGGGTGAAGCCAGAATGTTCAATAAAAGGAGTTCTCTGAAAAGCTGAAGACTTATTGGAATTAAAATTTTTCTCAAAAACCAGTTCCTGACACTTCCCTTTGGTCTATGCCGATCAGAAATTAGCAATAGAAACGAAAGTGGTTTCGTGCTTCCATACGAGAACTTTTTTCCTATTATTTTTGGAACAGACTGTTGTAATTAAGGTTTCGAAATGTCCCTGGAATCAACTTACATCCAGCGCTGTTCACTTATTGGCTACAGAAAGGAATGATTTTTTTATTTGCACCAATAAAAAAGGGTTCTTTTAAAAATCCATATTAGGTTCTAAGACGATCAGAATATGTGCAAGAAAATACCCTTTAGGGTTATCTTCAACCATTTATACATTGTGAACAATCCATATCTCTTTCATATATGAATGAAATAATTAATTAACCAGGATGTTTTTTATAATATTTTACCCTTTTTTAATGTTTTTTTTTGTAATTAAAAGGGCTCCAGACCCTTGGACTCCCCTCGGATACCTCCTTTTTGTGCCAAGACTTTAACAAAGAAATTATACACACAAGACTTTGCACACAGATTTAGTCAAAATTGAAATCCAAAAGTGATATATTCACAACATGTTGCGCCCGGATTAGGAAAATACGTCAACGAAACAGTGATACACAACATTTTGATCCAAAAGTAATAAACACAATGTTTTGCACATGAATTCACCCAAGGATTCAAATAACAAGTGATATACATAAGTCTGCACATGGATTTAGGCTAGACTTCAATGAAAAACGTTACACATAACGTTTTGGACATGGATTCAGCCAAGACATATAGTAAGCCTTAAACCTTAGTTATATATATATAAAAACAACTACAAAAGTGCGTCATTATTTCAACTGACGTATGACTAAAGTAGTTTTGAATGACTTTACTTTAAACAACCAAGCTTCCTCTAATATTTATATTACACCTCTAAGTGTTTTATTTCAATGTAATAAGTGTGTAAGACATTTTTACTTCATACTGTAAATACTAAGTTCAATAACGAAACAACACTTTATAAATGCTTAATGTGCTCACGTGAAACGTTGCGTGATGGCTCTACAATACTGTTCACGTGAAACGTTGCGTGATGGCTCTACAATACTGTTCACGTGAAACGTTGCGTGATGACTCTACAATACTGGCAATACACCCCCGTGATCTTCTTGTCTCAAACTCAAATGAGTTGGATCTCACAGTTTACTGTTTACTGCATCTGTTGCTCTAGATGTGAGCTCCTGTAGAAAAGCAAATTAGATGACTAAATGATAAATTCCAAGACGATTAACACCTTTTTGCATGTGAGTTTTTACTGAAGAGCCAATGATAAAAAGTGATAGAAGTGAGTTCGGACTGAAAACCACGAGCAGATTCCGTGAGCACCGACACCTTGTACATGTGAGTTTGGACTGAAAAGCCAATGAGATGAAGAGTAGACTGATTCCGTGAGCGCCTACACCTTGTCCATAATAGTAATGGTGATGATTAATCTTCTTCAAGCCACTATAGTAAAAATATAATATTTCATTTTGAATCCATGCTTGTCACAACAAAACATGATGTGAAAGACACAAACACCACCATCATCATTATCGAGAGAAACACCATTGTTTTATCTTTAGGTTACTTGCATCCAGTGCCCGGCATGGCCAGGTGGGTTAAGACGTTCGACTCGTAATATGAGGGTCGCGGGCTCGCATCCCCGTCGCACCAAACATGCTCGCCTTTCTAGCCATGATGGCATTATAATATGACAGTCAATCTCACAATTCGTTGGTAAAAGAATAACCCAATAGTTGGCGGTGGGTGATGATGACTAGCTGCCGTCCCTCTAGTCTTACACTGCTAAATTAGGGACGGCTAACGCAGATAGCCCTCGTTTAGCTTTGCGCGAAATTCAAACTAAAAAACTTGAACCCCATATCAAAAACTGCATAAAAAAATAAATATTTGAAAACTAAAGCTGCAAGTTTATTTTAGTTCGAAAAATACACACCCTAGCCCCCAAGTGGCTGAGCGGGAAATTTACAGGCTTACAACGTTTGAACTCGGATTTAGATACACGTGATTTGCAGAGTTTAGAATTGTGTAGCTTTGTGTTTTACAACAACTTATCCAAAGCTCAAGACGCCAAGGATTTCATGACGTTAATTCTCAAGTAACACAAGGTTTATATTGATGGTAAGAATTATTTAGTATCTTCTTGATTTCGGAGAATATTTACTGAGATATGGAAACGTAACTTCCGGCTCGTGAGCGAAGCTCCACAGAGGTTTCAATGCCTACAGGAAACTATCGTGTGTGTTTTATTGTTTGGCTTTAACATTCTCTTATTGTTTTGTCAACGAGATCAAAAACTTTGTGTTCTCCATGCATGTGTATTACACACTTGACCAGTTAATTTATCATTGACGGCTTATTGTTCACTTACCTGAAAGAAAACTTATTTACATATAACAATACGGTTTTCACTAAATTCTGAGGTTAAGAAACGATCTATTATCAAAATGTTTTCAATAGAGCTTTGATTTTTTTGTTCATTCTGCATTAAGCACAAAGATACACAATGGGTTGTCTATGCTCTGCCCATTGAGGGGCTTAACGGAACTATTGAATATAGTTACCTAACATTAAGTTTAAGTTGAATTACCTAACAATCTACGATAACACGGTATATATTAAGTCACTTTGGTTTGCAAGAATAACAAAGGTTTGAATATATTTTTTAGGTTTTAAAATTCAATAGCTCAGCAGTGATTTTTTTCTGCGTTTGCATAATTCTTAAATATTAAATATCACGAGGAAGCTGCCAAGAAAACAAAGTTAACATTGAGTCGAATGTACACCTTAGAATACACATCAAAAGAAGAATCTTAGAGGGTCATCCAAAGGAAAAATTGTCAACAGTATTTGAAATTAATAAGTTGAATGCTTAGTTATTGAAGTTTGATGACGTAAGAGCAGATATCCTTAAATACTAATAGTTATATATTAAACCAGCAGCACGTGTGCGTGGCGTGTTATTGGCCGATAATAACTCACAGTTAAAGTTAATGATAGTTTGTTGTTTTCTAAAATTATTTGAAGAAAAACTAAAAGAAAATAAATTAAAGACACACAGAAACACTTGATAATAACCGGTTTGATAAAACGAAAAGGATGGATATACAGTAATGGCGTGTCTCCGTTTCTTCCTGTTCTGTAATTATTTATTTTAATATTGGTGCCTCAACCTATTGTTTTCCAATCTCTATTACGTCATGCGGATTTCAAAGTTTTCATAATGACGTTTTTCTGGTATTAACAGTTCAAATTCGTTTTTAGAAGCAGCCTCTTTGTGCACATTTGAGTCATTTCAAGTGTATTAAACACTCTGTAGAGCAGGACTGCTCATCAATCTTATTTGTTATGAAGCACAAAGCAAAATAATGGGCTGACCGTGCTCTGCCCACTACGAAAGAAATCGAAGCCTGATTTTAGTGTTACAAAACCTCGAACTTTCCTCTAAGCCACTGAGGTTACTTTTTTTTTTTTTAATTTCATGCAAAAGTACACGAGGGCTGTCTGCGCAGGCCATCCCTAGTTTAATATTGTAAGATTAGAAAGATGGCAGCTAGCGTGTGTGTATTTTCTTATAGCAAAGCCGATTCGAGCTATTTGCTGAGTCAACCAAGGGGAATCGAACCCTAGATGTCAGCATTGTAAATCCGTAGACTTACCGCTGTACCAGCATGGGACTGCAGCTAGTCATCACCACCTACCGCCAACTATTGGGCCACTCTTTTACCAACAAATAGTGGGATTGACCGTCACATTATAATGTCCCCACGGCTGAAAGCGTCAGCATGTTTGGTATGACAGGGATTCGAACCTGCAACCCTCAGATTGCAAGTCGAGATCCCTAACCACCTGGCCATGCCGCACCCTGCGGTTACTTAATAAGTCTATAAACAGGGTTAAAACAAGGCCCAATTAAAAATATTTTTCTCAAACCGTTATTTCAGTTTAAAATGTGGGCCCAACAAATGAGTTTACCAGAACAAGAACAGTAAAGTAACTGATAAAAGATGAACGACTGACTGTTTTTCTTGGTTTTTATGTAACGTTTATATTTGATTGATGGCAATTATTATCGAAGTAGCTAACCAAACTATTGAGTTGCAAGTCTAAATTACTATCTCAAATTGCTTTTAATTTAGGTTTTCTTTCTTTTGCTTGAAATCTGGTATGTTCGTCTGGCGACTCTGATAAAGAGACAGATAATAAATACAGCTTCTCGAATTCAGATTTCTCAGAATTCACTTCATAGGTTATTAAGAAGATAATTTAGCCAGACTCTTGGGGCATGTCATTTGTCTTGTAAAGAGCAGAATGTATTCATTGCTATATTTGGTTTTCTAAAGTATAGATACATTAAAGTCTCGAATTGATAATTTGTATCGAGTTTAGAGCAGCGCGAATAAACTGAACAAACATTTAACTTCTATAACAAAATATCCAAA
This sequence comes from Tachypleus tridentatus, assembly GCF_004210375.1. Classification (NCBI taxonomy): domain Eukaryota; kingdom Metazoa; phylum Arthropoda; class Merostomata; order Xiphosura; family Limulidae; genus Tachypleus; species Tachypleus tridentatus. The sequence goes on from NC_134833.1 coordinate 34,194,477, forward strand.
ATATCACATACAAAATACACTTAAAAACAATTAAAATAATGCAGTAGTTACTCAGGAGAAAACTAGTTTTAGTAATTTGAAGTATGCTTTCCTTCCTGAGTAAGTTTGTTTATTTCTAACTTTGCACAAGAGTCATCTGTGCTATCTGTCTCTAATGTAGTGGCAACGGGAAGGCAGCTAGTCAACACCACTCACTACCAACTCTTAAGTTACTCTTTGTACCAGCTAATAGCGGGAATTAACCATAATATTATAACATCCCCATTGCTGAAACGGCGAGCATATGTTTAGTATAATAACATCTGGTGCGGCCTAGTGAATAGCGTACAAAACAATGGATCTAGGGTTTTTGTCTTTTTACCAAAAAATCGAGATTTGCATTTTAGGACCGTAGGTGCGTTAAAAATGACGGTGAAAATTGTATTTAATTGGAGTGACTTAAGAGTTGGCGGAAGGTGTTGTTGACTACTGTCGGTTATCAACTGAAAATTATGAAAAACTAGCGCAGATAGCAAATGTTTGTATAGTTCTGATTGAATATTCGGAGACGTCAACCAAATAAAATGTAATATAAATTCTATAGTTGAGTTTTAACCGTATGTGTGTATAAAATGTATGCATTTATTTTAAAGGTAAATCCTAAAACAGTTTTTTTCGGCTTCGTTTCTTATCAACAAATATACACACACAAAAAAAAAACCTCTCGGAGTTAATGAAACGTAAAATAGGGACATTGTATGTCTCAAGTCGCACTCATCTGGTCGGGGGATCGAGATGTCATCGAACATACTCGCCCTTTCGGTCAATCCTAATTTCCATTTCTGAAGAGTAGTTCAATAGTTGGTAATAGGTTTTGTTTACTAACTACCACGCTTGTCACAATTACGGAAGACTAGAGCGCATGTAGGCCTTAAATAGTTTTCTAGAAAAACGAAATCATGAAACGGTTATACACACTGCTTGTGCACACTATTTTGAAATCAGTAAATGTGAGTGACTTTACATTTTTTATTTATTCCAAATGTGATAAAACATTTATCGTGTTATGCAGCTTTTTATTTTGATTTTTGATATTTTCATAAAATGACATTAATAATTCCACATAAAAAGTCCTCAGAGCTGTGCGACCTACAAAATAAAGAAGTCGATATTTTGCTATCTTATCCACGAAATTTTTATTCGGAGTAAGACAACTAAACAGGTCAATATGTGAATACTATCTCAGGTTACGAAGAAGCAATGTGCTCGCCAACAGTTCGTTGTGTTTGTAATCAGGCCCACAAGAGAACCTACTCCGTGTTTTCTTTTACTGGTGATTCTCAGGCTAGATGTTGGAAGGAATAAATTTAAAAGGTAAAAATTTGATGCTTATGTTTTCATATCATAGTTATTTTCTTATGTCAATATTGATCTAAAAAAGCAAAACCGAGCCAATGTAATAATAATATAATATCTAAATTTTCTAGAGTTTATGTCGTGTGTTTGTTTTCTTATACAAAGTCAAGTTGGGCTATCTGCTGAGTCCACCCATGGTAATCGAACCCCTGATTTTAGCATTGTAAATTCGAAGACTTACCGCTATACCAACGGGGGACAGAGTTTATAGAAAACAATGTTCTTCAAAAACGGTAGGTAGCATTAAATTTGTCTATTTATTATTTTAACAAAATGTGGGTCCCGGCATGGCCAAGCGTGTTAAGGCGTGCGACTCGTAATCTGAGGGTCGCGGGTTCGCATTCCCGTCGCGCCAAACGTGCTCGCCCTTTCAGCTGTGGGGGCGTTATAATGTGACGGTCAATCCCACTATTCGTTGGTAAAAGAGTAGCCCAAGAGTCGGCGGTGGGTGGTGATGACTAGCTGCTTTCCATGTAGTTTTACACTGCTACATTAGCGACGGCCAACGCAGATAGCCCTCGAGTAGCTTTGCGCGAAATTCAAAATTCAAATTCAATTAACAACAAAATGTACTTTTTATATCATAAAGACACTTGTCGATGATATTTTATTTTTGTATCAGCAAATTTAGCCCCCCCCCTCATTGGCACAGCGGCATGTCTGCGAACTCACACCGCTGAAAACACCCATTGTGTAGCTTTGTGCTTAATTCTAAACAAATAAAAAAAGAATAAATTTAGCTTGAACCAAACGTCAGTGCACACATGGATTGTACAGGATTAAGTCGGGGATAAGCACACACTTGTCGTCATCTACCGCCACAAAGCTTTAACCGATTAATGGGACTAACTCTTATAACGCATTTCCTCGACTGAAAATGTGGCGCGCGCTCAGAAACGTTCCACATCTTCAGATTCTCAGCTAAGAACACTGACTTTAAGCCACAATGAGCACAGCTTCTTTTATAAAAAAAAACCCAAAAAACTACGTGTACATAGTATTACTACAAAAACTTAAGTTTTGTGGGGCCTGGCATTATATCCAACACCATTTACCCACATACAGCGTTGAAGATAAGACCTGTGTCTAAGAATAGTTTCTTCTGGGTCGTAGTTTGTGTTTGTATTTTTTATTTCTGGAAACGTTACTAAAGCTTGTATGTGTATTTTGGTGCTAAGCTACAATGGGCTATTTGCTGAGTCCACTGAGGGGAATCGAACCCCCTATTTGTGCGTTGCAAGTCCGTAAACTTACCGTTGCCCCACCAGAGGAAGCTACCGAGGGGATTAGTCAGCAGAATCCTACCATTCGCCATCCAAGCTAAGATAATGACTGTTGCTCTTATAACGCACCCTAAGTTTAAAGATAGGTGAATGTTTTGTGACATCGCACATATTAGAGCACTGGTCATCAACTCCGAAATCTAGAGTTGTAGCATACCACAAGGTTAACCCACAGTCTCCGTGAAATCAGTAAAACAAAACAACATTTCTAATTAGGCTACTTAGTGCTATAATGAAATTCTCTGCTGTGTTTTTTGAAACACGAGCATGGTTACAGTTGTTAGCGTGCCTGACTGTGGGCCTAAGGTTCTGGAGGTCACAGTCCGTTACTGCACAAAAACAAATAATTCACGCTACATAGGTGCGTTACAAGAGTGACAGTAAAATTCTATTATTTAGTCTGAAAAGAGCAGCTTTAAAATCAGAGGTGGATAGTGTTCAGTAGCTGACTTCCTCTATTCCTTCATTACAAAATTAGGGTCTGATAAGCAGGTAATTTTTGGCGAAATCCAACAAAATTAATAAACATATGATTAATAGTGTTTTAGTTTAGACGACGGGTGGAGTTTTTTACCTGACCCAAACTATGAGTAAATTTATTTTTTCCAATAAGGCATGTTTTTTTTTTTTTTACGCGATTGCTTTCGCTAGTGGTACGTGTTATAGGGTTTTATATAACAATTTCAATTATTATTTGGTGTCATGCCTAGTAATATTGAATCTAACACACACAAAATTACTTTATAGATAACGGAGAGGTTACTGATTATAATTATAATAGCTTAAAGAAGAATAGATTTAGTCCCTGGAAACTGGTGTCTTCGAGTTCCTCATGAAATAATATTCTATGTAAAGTACAGTAATTTATATCTTAAAAATAAATAATTTTCCATGGAATAGTGGATATTTTGAATTTGGCGCAAAGTTACATGAGGACTATCTCCTCTAGTCATCCCTAATTTAGCAGTGAAAGACCACCCATCGCCAACTCTCGGAGTTGCTCTTCCACTAACGAATAGTGGAATTGATCATCATTTATAACGCCCCATGGCTAAAAGGTGAGAGCATCTTTGGTGATGGGGGAAATCGATCCCACCATTCTCAGACTAGGAGTCGATCGTCCTAACCAATGTGAACTGTAATGAAATGTAAACTGCATTTATCATCCATTGAAAATGCGGTTTTGTGTTATACATGTGACGTAATAGAGATAAGATAAAGGAAAATAGGAATTAACACAGGTTCTTCTCTTGCGTCCGTTCAAACAGTAACACAAAATTAAATCGAAAGAATATCAGTTAACACTTGATATGAAACCGATTTTCAAAAATCTGATAAAGCGAAAACACGCAACGTCCGATTTTATTCTGTTTCACTTCTGATGAGTATTTTGTCAAAATATGTAACATTCATTTCGGGCCCGGCATGGTCAGGCACTTAAGGCGTTCGACTCGTAGTCCGAGGGTCGCGGGTTCGAATTCCCGTCGCACTAAACATGCTCGCCCTCTCAGCCATGGGGGTGTTATAATGTTACAATCAATCCCACTATTCGTTGGTAAAAGAGTAACCCAAGAGTTGGCGGTGGGTGGTGATGACAAACTGCCTTCCTAGATTAGGAAGGCTAGCGCAGCGCGAAATTAAACAAACAAACAAACAAACATTTATTTCGACATGCCAAGGTTTTTTAATGGCCATGTAAAGACTTATCTCGAAAAATTGTGATGAACCTGCCATACCTGTTTCAAAATGTACACGTAAAAATGTTTAAAGTGTGTGGCATAGCGGTATGTCTGCGAACTAACATCCCCCCAAAACCAGGCCTCGACATCCGTAGTGGGCAAACCTGAGATAGCCCATTGTGTAGCTTTTTGCTTAATTCTAAACAAACTGTAGGAACTGTGCCATTATTCGCTTCTGGTGTCTCCTACAGACTATCAAATCATTTTGTTGCTAACAGTTATGACAACAGATAAATACAAGTATACGACGTGTGTGTGTGTTTTATCATAACCTAGCTACAATGGGCTATGTGCTGAGTCCACTGAGGGGAATATGTATAAGGATTAATAATGTTTATTTCGTGTGCTTACTTGTTTAAAATTAAGCACAAAGTACAATGGGCTATCTGTGCTATGCTCACCACTGGGAATCGAAACCAGGATTCTAGCTTTGTAAGCCCACCTACATATCGTTGTGCCACTGGGAGGAAGAGGGGAGGAGCATATTAATAGCTAATTATCTAAAGTACCGATTTAAAATTTCTAATTATTTATCTTATTGTATTATCAGCTATTGACTTTGCTACTGTGATTTTCTTATTAAGCACAAACGGTCGTAATGGACTGCCTGTGATGTGCCAAGCAAGGGCATTGAAACCTGGTTTTTAACGTTATAAATCTTTAGATTTACCGATGAGCTGCTGGGAAGCTCTTTTATTATAAGTAGTTTCTAAGGAAACGTTCATATAATTAATCAAACAATGTGTGAAAATAATTATATACTTTTGTGGCTTTGTGTTTCTTATAGCAAAGCCACATAGGTTATCTACAGAGCGCACCGAGGGGAATCGAACCCCTGATTTTAGCGTTGTAAATCCGTAGACATACCGCTGTACTCGCGGGGTTTTTTTGTGGCTCTCCACCTAACGTTAACAAGAGACTTGCAATTTTAGACGTTTAAAATATTCGTGTGTGGTAGTGAAGGTTTACAATTTGTTTATGATAAAAAATAATTCCATAGCCTCAAGTGTGGCGACATATGAAATAAATTAAAACATTACATCTCAGGTAACATTTATTGGATTAGAATACACGAGTATCGTGTCTCCAATCCACAATTCTCTCATAATTTGTTTCTTTTTTATTACAGAAAATACAGTTATCGTGTGATGTTTGATCTTGTTTTAAAAACAATTCTAGCTTTAAAATAACTGAATTAATCTCACAATCAAATTTTAAGTGAAACAAATGAGAGGTTCAAGTGGCTTTTTTCGTGGGACAACGGTAAATATACGGACTTACAACGCTGAAATTCAGGGTTCAATTCTTTGCGTTGGACACAGCGGATAGCTCAATGTGGCTTTGCTCTAAAATAAACGTTGAAGCATTTTAGAAAACAGAACAACCTGACTAGTCATTTTAATCCTTGACAAGTGACGTGTGTAGCTAAAATTTATCGTTAAACGACTGTTGCGTTTGGTTTTACGTGAAGTAATAGTCGGCTATATCTTCACAAGTGTAAATATTAAGTGCATTATAATTTATGAGCATGCACGTTTCAAACCCCTTACCGCAGAAATTAGCCTTAGAAGTTTAATATATTTCAAACTGCATTCATTTATTTGCGAAATGACTGGATGAAAGTCATAATTTTAATTTGGATCCAACAACGATATAAAAGGTCTTATGAGTGAGCCTAGAGACAGTTTAATATGCGCGTCTGCGATATAGTAAAATATACACAAAATATCGACGCTTATAGTAAAAATTAAGTTGCTTTTAGAAACGAAAGTTATAGCATTCTTGTGGAGAAATGGTTATGATAGGAACGATAGTCAGTTGGCGTCTATTTTTTTATATTAATTTTCTGTTGAGGCATAATAGTATAGAGTGGGCGGTTTATATTGCCTTTTAAAGTACATCTAACTAAAAAAATATTTTGCGAATTTATATAAGTTCACTGTACCATTAGTGCGAATCAATTAAGCTATTCAATATTTTCGATGTTCTGACAGAAGTATAACGCATACATTTTGACCCGGCATGGCCAGGTGGGTTAAAACGTTCGACTCGTAATATGAGAGTCGCGGTTTCGAATCCCCGTTGCACCAATCAATCATGCTCGCTCTTATAGCCGTGGGGGCGTAATAGTGTGACGGTCAATCCCACTATTCGTTGTTAAAAGAGTAGCCCAAGAGTTGGCGGTGGATGGTGATGACTAGCTGCCTTCCCTCTAGTCTTACACTGTTAAATTAGGGACGGCTAGCGCAGATAGCCCTTGATTATCTTTACGCTAGATTTAAAAACAAACAAACAAGCAAACTTTTTAAAGATCGAATGTTGAATACTGGAATCGTCTCTTCTAATACTGATAATTTCTCCTTTAGCATTCTGTTTCAGGAACTCCTTTGTAAACCTTAGGCTCTTTATAAAATCATATTGTCATAGTTTAATAGTTTTCATCACATGGCTGATTCTTAAAATGAAAATAAAGTCTAATAAAATTTTCTTGTTCCCTTTCGCTTGATATGAAAATAACACCAGATGGAGTTTTCGTTTTCAGTTTCTATTGATACGTAAATAACGCCAATTAGTTTTCTTTTTCGGTTTTTATTTACATGTACATAACATTAATTAGAGTTTTCGTTTTCTGTTTCAAATGCTACAAGTTAATTTCGTAATTTTCCCTTCGTATGTTGACAAGATTCATACTGAACAATATTTCGTATTTGTGCGGGTAGTAGTGCGTTACTTTTGCTCATGATAGTTTATCATCAGCATGTTATCACGCGAAGAAATACAACCCTGTATACTAATTACTTCACGTATTAACCCTGGATAGTTTTTTTTTTCATAAGTCATTAATTATTTCGGGACGTTCTCATTTCAGAGCGTTGGAGAATATATTAATATAATTTAATTCTAGGTGCTTTATAAAATCAAAATAAGATAAAAAAACGAGATATTATTTTACTTATTACATCAATATGATACAAGAATAAAGCTCTTTCAATACCTTTTTCTACTCGCATATAATTTAAAAAGTTATTCGATGTTATAGCACTTAATGGTAACATACTGCTAGTTAAAGGGAATTTCGACTTTACGGGGTGAACAAATGGCTCAACTAGCACTTTTTGTTTGGAAAGTGTAGAAAAGTACTTGACTTGCATATGAATAAGTAAGTTACATTAGGGTTGATTTACTGATGGGTGAATCTTCTGTAGAGAATGAGTAATTATGCAGGTTGTTTGATAACCTTATATTAATAATTATTATTAATTATTTGTTTATGAGCAAATACACAATTGGCTATGTGTCGGAACCAGGCGTTGTTAGTCCGAGGGACAGTGTTGAACGAAGTTGGTAACAATATGTTTATACTCATTGTGAAGTTGAAGTTAATACTTTTATTCATCTAGTCTTGAACATGACCAGTTGTTCCACGAGAGGGTGATATTAAGAGCACCTGTAGTCATGAGACCCAAACAATGAAATGACATATAAACAAGCTTTTATTTTGTCTTGTTCCGAATCAGTTGGGCTAAAATACCTATATATCTATATAAATACTTTTTACGTAATTAAAATTTAAATCTAATTAGAAAGTTTTTGTTTGTTTTTCGAATTTCGCGAAAAGCTACTCGAGGGCAATCTGCTCTAGCCGTCCCTAATTTAGTAGTGTAAGACTAGAGGAAAGGCAGCTCGTTATTACCACCCACCGCCAATTCTTGGGCTACTCTTTTACTCACAAATAATGGGATTGACCGTAACGTTATAACACCCCTACGGCTGAAAGGGCGAGCATGTTTGGCGCGACGGGGATGCGAACCCGCGACCCTCAGATTACGAGTCGCACGCCTTAACACGCTTGGCCATGCCGAGCCATTGGTGAAAGAGTAGCCGAAGATTTTGACAGTGAATGGTGATGACTTGTTGCTTTCTCTAGTCTTTCACTGCTATATTAGGGATGACTACCGGAGATAGCCCCCGTGCAGGTACACTCGAAATTCAAAAAATAAAACAAACCGCCTCATGCCAGATGCTAAAATTTAGACACTTTATGGCGCTACACGATCATCAATACGATATTAAAGAAATTTCTACCGTTAGATTGGTCTTCAAGAGGAACCTTACTCACCATATTACTACACGCATTTGATAATCGAATTGAGAACAGATTACCTAGGGTTATATTGTGTTATTATTACAACTTATATTTCATCTCAGAGATTAATTACTTTTAACTAACTAAGTTAAAGTAAAATCCAAAAAACAATTAATATTACAATTTGCAACGCCAAGGGTTAGTAAAGCAAGGAAATCAATATGATTATCTATTTGTTGTTACATGCAAAGCCACACAATAGGCTATTTGTGTTGTACCAATAGAAGGTATCGAAACCTGATTTTTAGCGTTATAAGTTTAGAAACTCCTCATTGGACCATTAGCGGGAGATAAAGTGTGTGTGTGTTTTTTTTTCTTATAGCAAAACCACATCAGGCTATCTGCTGAGCCCACTAAGAGGAATCGAGCCCCTAATTTAATTGTTGTAAATTTGTAGACTTATGGCTGTACTAGCGGGGAAAGGGGCGGGGAGATAAATGAATAATTAAAAAAATGTTGAAAATATACTTGTTCAGTCAGATTTAATGTGGTTTTTATTAGTATCGTTAGGCCTAACGAAAAATCGTATTTTTAAAAAAGAAAACTAATAAACAAACTTAGTAACAATAATTAATAATAAAATAAACAATAACTTCACTAGATAAGATTTACCTTTCTTTTTCTAGTTATTCTTGTTGAAACATGAGATGTCGCTTTAATAGTAATTGTAAAGAAAAAAATAAATATTTTCTAATATGCGTTTCTCTTTGATTTGGTTTTTGGTGCAAAGGCTAAATTATGAAAATATGCAAAAGTGAGCTTCTCGACAGAAACGCTGTCATTATTTATAAGTATTTATTTATTATTTTTAAACATTCAACCATTACGAAGTTTTGAGACTTAATATTTGATGAAAATGTATGATCGAAACCCAAGTTGAGCGTTTGACAAAAATTAAAGATAAATAATTAAACACTCGAAAGGACAGAGCAAGCAATCAAACAGCTAACGTAGTGTTAATAACATACAGTTTGTCTCAGGTATTCGTTTTATTTCGAAAAAACAAATATTAAATAAAACTGTATTGATACAGACAGTGTAGCCTAAATTTAATCTAATTTAAATTGCTTTTTGTTATTTGCTATCTTTTATGAAAGTTTTTATTACCATTTCAATGGAAAATTGTGTTAGTTATACACGGATCCTGGTAATAGTAACCATAAGTTTTAACTTTCCGGTGTTAATAATTCCTTGGAATAAAACATTTATTTTTATACAGAAAGTAGAATATGCGATACGGCTTGGGTAATTCCATATATTTTCGTACTTTTTTATGAATTTGTTCTGAACTTTTGAGGAAAGTTTCATTAAAACAGTTTAAGTGTTTTGTTTTAACGACATATAACAATAAGGACTTGTTATTTTAATACCACCACCACCCAAAGAAAAAAAAGGTTATGCACAGTATTCCAACACTCTGAATGTAATAAAATTCTTATAACTGTCAGTCGTTTGATTCGTTTACATCAACTATTAACTTTTATTAAACAGTTTGCTAAAAATTACTATTTGAGGTAGATTAAAACATGCACAATGGTTGATTTTAAGTTATAGAAAGAGTTTTTTAAGATATATCGCTATATTAATTTAAATACTAGGTATCAACTTCACTTATTAAGCATCAGTTGTATTTTTCAAAGTGGGATAAACATGTCTCGAAGTTTCTATCGCGATCATTTGTAACCGGAGTTGTTATCTACCTTAGTTTCTTAACCTCTCTCTTGGTGTTACTAAAACATTCGTTTGCATTAAATAATATAGTCGACACTAATTTCATTATCTCATAAACTACGCTAACAGAACATAAATTAAGCAATATATTACCCTTATGAGTCTTTCCTTATAATATAAAATATATTACCCTTATGAGTATTTCCTTATAATATAAAATTAATAACTTCTATTCTTAAAGTGATTATCAACCACAACCAATTTTTGGACTCTTCTTTACCAACGAAAAGTTGAATTGACCATCGCAGTATAACACTCAAACGAAAAGGTGAGTATTTTCAATAACGGGTTTCAATCCCGTATCCAACAGAATATGAGTCGAGCCCCCTATCCACTAGGCCATGCCAGGTTCTGTGGTTTAAAAAATGGTACTAACTGTACGGGAAGCTCTTTGGAGATGAGTCGCGTCTCTTCAGGTTTCTCCACACAATAAAGAGGTCTCGGAGATAGCTATTTTAGAGACATGGTCGAGGACTTTTTCCTACACGTTGATTTTAAGCTTGCAACATCGGAGTCAAGCTACCTTGGGTTTATGTTCATGATCGTGTTATATTTTGAAGTAAAGTCATGAAATCAACTCTGGCACGTAGTCATTTATTTTGACGTAGATTGGATGACTACTAAATTGTATTTTAAAATATATGACGGTTTTTCATAATCCTAGTTTTGAGAGAACTAATCTGATTAACTAACTGTAACAGGAGTGGCTTTGCCTTGCCATGGCTAAAATACCATAAATTTCAGCTATTCTTTGATGGTTTCTTTTGTAAATTACCTGATTTTATCAACTAACGCTAGTGTTATTTTTCTCTTGCGTTACTCAATGCTTTATTTTCTATTCTCGAAGAATGAAATAAACGTAGTATTACTATGAAATGTGTGTTCGTTTGTTTTTTACTAAAGCCACAGTGAGCTGTCTGTCGTGTCCGTTATCTGGAATCGAACCCATAGTTTTAGCATTCTAAGTGCGTATACTTACCGCTGTTCCACCGTAAAACATTGTACAATGAAATTGGTATCAATGTTTTTTTATGTCAACTGTGCAGTGGAAGTTAATGCTTTTTTATTGACAGAGTCTGGAATCTGCCAATAAACATTTCACTTCAATGTGCATATTTTGTTTTAACAATACGTATATATGATTATGGTGTGTTTTTCATCTGTTTCTCAAGTGGTGTAAAAATTCGATAACCGCCCTCGTATGTTGTATCAGGAATTGTTTGGGAAACCATTAAGAAATGAAAAAATTCATGGTCAGTAATCCGAATATGAAGTATATATTTTTCTCTATTGAACATTAATGTCTTAAGTTAGATAAAAAAAAATGCCTTGTTATTAAATCGATATCTCTACTCACGTACGATTCTGTCAAAATAAAAATAAATAAATATCCTGGTTGAGCTACAGATATACAATGTCAACATCATACCACGTTGTCAGCATTTATTTATTTTAAACGAATTGAAGTAACATATTGAACTCAGTGCTAATAATATTGTGGTATATCCTACATCACTGGTTGTTAAGTGTAGAAGAACATAAAAACGAAATAAGTTAAAATGTTTCGTTAAAAAAAAAACATTTTATGTGAAACCATTATCAGGTTCCCAGTGCGGGAAGAATTACGGTTATATATTTTTTTCTAAATTAAGGTTATGTGCAATTTTATATTTACCGTTACACAGTTGATAGGGTGTTTCAACCAAAGAAAATCAACCAATTTATTTTATGTTGTTTGATTCTTCGAAGTTGAGACGTTCGTTACACGTGTAAATGCAATGTGCCTTTGAAATTCCCCGAAGCTTTCTTAATCGATACGTAAGCATTTGACCTAAGTAGACGTGTGTAAAGAGAGTTTCAAATTTGATTTTGTCTTGTTTTTGTGTCTGTAATGATTTTATTTTCTTATTGTGGCACGTGTGTTGCAAAATTACCCAACAAACAAACTTGGACGCCCTAGTAATTGGTAGTGAAACGATAAAAAAAGCCCACAAAGTGTTATAATTTTTCCAAGAAAAATGAATCGTGCATTCACCAAAATGTCGGAATAACACAACTTTTTCCAGTTTACTATCAGGTGTAGGTTTCAACAGTAATTCTAATGAAATATACGATAGTAATTCATAAATATATATTAATAAAGCTAGGGTGGGAGTTACACCATCAAGTGAAAACTAAATACACAGCTACACAATGGAATATAAAACTAAATACACAGCTACACAGTGGAATATTTTGTGCTGTGTTCACCATAGGAAATTAAACCCGATATTTTAGCGTTGTAAGCCCACAGACTTAGCGTGTTAGGGAGGGTTTATAAAAATATAAAAAAAATGGTGCTTTTGACATTGTGAAAGTAGATAGAGTAATAGTGAGGTTGAAGGTTACATATTTTGCTTGTTACTTTAACAAGCAGGAATATTTTACTGTTATATCCGATAAATCAATACTGGCAGAGAGTTTAGATTTTGTTTTCGCTCAACCGTGTTATAAGGAAGAGAATGGCTTGTTATTCTTCGTAAGGAAAATATGTTACAACTAAAACAAACCAAAAGACATCTTGGATTGCAGAAAATAACTTTTCTCATAATCCGCTATCTGGTCGAGACGCCCTGTTGGTGATTGTCAAAATACCATTTCTTCAACTTGTTGAAACACATTGTAATTCAATACCACAACATTATTTCTTATGGAGAACGTGGAATATTGTAATATTTACATACAACGGCTAACGATATAAACGTATTTTTACTGTTAAAACATGTGAACAATAATGATATTAGTACAAACAAATTATTTCTTTTTTAAAACTATCATATAGAAACTATAGTATTTAATAATAACATTTTTGTAGTATAGCACATCACATAAGAATGATAATAGTTTAAATAATTTTGTAAGCATAAGTAGTTAAAATGCTATTGTAAATTATTTGTACTGGAATCCTGCGTCAAACCAATAAGAAATGATATGATTGATATCACCAGTCACATTGTGAATCTATATATCACGCACATATTCGTACTAAAACGAAATATCTCGTTCGCTAAGTTCTTCTACACTTTGAAAAAAAGATCCTCTCCATCAGTGGCATAGTGGACACATTGTGGGAAGACCACAGATAGCCCATTGTTGTGCTTTGTGCTTAATTTCAAATAATCAATTCACCAGAGCACAGATAGCTCATTGTTGTGCTTTACGCTTAATTTCAAATAATCAATTCACCAGAGCACAGATAGCCCATTGTTGTGTTTTGTGCTTAATTTCAAATAATCAATTCACCAGAGCACAGATAGCTCATTGTTGTGCTTTATGCTTAATTTCAAATAATCAATTCACCAGAGCACAGATAGCCCATTGTTGTGTTTTGTGCTTAATTTCAAATAATCGATTCACCAGAGCACAGATAGCCCATTGTTGTGTTTTGTGCTTAATTTCAAATAATGGATTCACCAGAGCACAGATAGTCCATTGTTGTGCTTTGTGCTTAATGTCAAATAATCGATTCACCAGAGCACAGATAGCCCATTGTTGTGCTTTGTGCTTAATTTCAAATAATAAATTCAATTAAACAAACAGAATGAGTTTTAACTTAAGAACAAACATATATTTCTATTCAAGATAAAATTATTAAATTGCTTAACATCCAAATATTTCTCCTTTTCTTTCCACTTTATTTCAAAACTCGTTTTCTTTAATTTATTTTATGGTTTAAAATTTCAAAATAAAACATTTTATCTTGTTTTATGCCAGATTTGCTCGATATCATTAAAATATACCAGTATCAAAGTATTTGATCTTTAATTGGTAACCATGTTTTTTTTCTGATTGAATTAAGAGCTGAAAAGTATTGAAAACGTATTCTACAGCTGTGCTCGTTTATTCTTCTCGAAAACCTTATGTCATTAATATTTATTTTTAATAGGAGAAAATGTGCATGCTAATTTGAAAGTTATATCACATATATGATATTTACTTATGTGAGATAATTTCTTTGCTCACATAATGTCAGTTTTTTTCACTGCAGTTTGGGATTTATGAAAAGATCAAATTAATGAAAACTTACCTGACATTTTATTTTGTGTGTAATAAAGATGTTATACTTAAAGAAGTGACTTACTTATCTTACTGAAATTGTAAGATAAAATTACTACAATATCTCCTCCTGCTATCAGTGGCACAGCGGATTGTCTGCGGACTTACAACGCTATAAATCGAGTTTTGATACGCGTGGTGGGCAGAGGACAGATAGCTCATTATGTAGCTGTACTTACTCTCAAGTCTTATGCTGGTACAGCGGTAAGTCTACTTATTTACAACGCTAAAATCAGGGATTCGATTCCTTTCGGTGGACTCAGGAGATAGGCCGATGTAGCTTTGTTATAAGAAAACACACAAACCTCTCTCTCGCACATTTCGTAACTCTTAAATTTGTATTGTAATTATTACCTTTAATTTCCAAGCGTAAAAATATATTTTTAAAGACATTTTAATTATCTTTTAAACATTTTATTTACGTGTGACCAATCGCTATTGTGCCATTATAATAAGTTTAATTCTACAAGCATTACCCAAAGATACGATCAAATTCAGTAATCCTTTCATTAGGTTCAAACATAGAAAATAGTGATCCATGTGACGTAAACACTGGTTTGATTTGAAGTTTTTTCGAGATAGAATAGTCCGGTACAGATGATGTTTCGGATTTAGCTGAATAATAATAAGATAAAAACATTGTTTAAAAAAACATAAAATATAAATAAGCCATTAATGTTTGGATCATTAAATCGATAGTATTTCATTCTTTGTTCATTGTTAAGCACAAAGTTACACAACGTGCTGTCATGAGTATTGAAACGTGGTTTTTAGCGTTATGAGACTTTTGGATTACTGCTTTACCACTTGGGGACCACCGATAATATATACGAGGTATTTTACCATCAACGTTTCACCATTCTCTTTTGGGTTTACTTTAAAGCGAAGCTGTGAAAAACACATCAAATACAATATATATCCTATTCCCAGGGTAAGCTTTGAAGGGCTTCACATATAAGCACAGTAGGTTTTAAGATTAGATTAGTTTTACTATTTTTAGACAAAACGTAAAAAATAAACTCATGTTAGCTTTCAGGTTGTCCAAGAATTCGTGTTTCGAAATATTTTGGTAAATATATATTTACACATTTGACCTGTTATTTTATGGGACATTCCATGAAGCATGTCGTAATTATTTTAACCATTTGGGCAATCTACAACTATTTTTTTGTTTTTTTTAAACAGTTGGTAAATCATGAAAATATATTATGAAACAGTCTTCATTGCAGCGGGTCGAGATGCTCTACGTTTATTGGTCTATAAAACTTATAAGCTTGTAGTAGGCGGGGCACGTTTTAGAAATTTAACGAAGAAAGTAAAAATCTCCAAGAGCACAAAACAGAATGTTCTCTCATCTTTTTTAACATTTAGATTACACATATCATTTATGTTATTCATTTCGTTTTTTTCTCTAATTAAATGCTAATGACATATTCTAATTAAATATTAATCAAACACCACACTTTGAAAGCGTAAAACAGTCGCATGTTTTTCAAAAATTTGTAAGTGAATAAAAACATAAAGACGATGAAGTAGCGACTTCGCCTTTTATTCTGTGCTGATAAAAATATTTCAGTTATTATTGGAACGTGTATTGCATATCTGGATAAAAGTAGTAAATAGCTCCATCGGGCTCTCAATACTATTGACTTAAGAAGATTGGCTTTATTCTCGTGATACAATTTTGAAACATCTAGAAGGTTTTAGCACTAGTGCTGAAACACAAACAGATGTCCTTCAGAGATTTATGTGGGACAAAGGTTTTTGGCATGTTTGTTCTAATTCAGTCTTTATTAAGACCAATATTCTTCTAACAATGGCTGTCAAGTTTATGGTGTCAGTTCTTATGGATAGCTAACATCACTTGCAATAGCGGTTGTCAGGACAATCTCCACGGATAAAAATAAAATAGTAATCATGAGTTTGGGCCCCTATTTCCTTTCCATTTTGTTTTCTTAAGTCATTACTGCGGCGTGCCTTCTTCAGATAAATCCTTTGGCTAACATAGACAGACCTTCAGCAGTTAACAGAATGAGAGCTTCTAGGCCACAACACACAAAAATCGATGTTCACGGAGGTTTCTTGAAGGTTAGCGGAGTCGGGTTTTCTGGTTAGTTTCTGTTTTGTGTTTATTGCGGTCACCATATTTATCTCAATTCTGCTCTGTTGTAAAGGCATAAATTACTTATCATACCTGTTATCGAAACGTATGTGTGACGAAATATGGTAGATTCGACAGTTGACTTAAAAAAAATACAACTGAAAACCAGCTGGTGAAATTAACCCTGGTTATTATTTGAAAATTTCAGGCTTCATTTGTCGAAGCTGAAATGAATTTTAAATTGTTTTTCAGACTGTATATTAAACCTATAAATTAACCAAAGCATAAAATAACGGTTCTGGTACTTTGTGAAAAAAAAACAGCAAAACATTTCGTGGCCACAACAGTAGCTCTGGGCTTGAAATATAGAATATAAAGTACAAATTTTTAAAGCTTGTCATAAAAGATTCCCTCCCCCGCTAGGAAAGCAGTAAGTCTTTGGATTTACAACTTTAAAATCAGGGGTTCAATTCCCCTCGGTGGACACGACAGATGGTACGATGTGGCTTTACTATAAGAAAACACACATACAGAAGCCCCCTTCAGTGGCACAACGGCATGTCTGCAGACTCACACTGCTAGAAACCGGGTTTCAATGACTGTGGCGGATATAGCACAGGAAGCCCATTGTGTCGCTTTGTGCTCAATTCCAGACAAAGAAACAAATTCTCATAGAAAATGCGGGCCGGTGTAGAAACCTTACAAAACAAAATGAAATGACAACAAAATCTTTTCGAGTAATTTGTATATCAATAATAATATATTGGGGTAGTTTATAGTTTTACTACTGTGAAAATTTAGTACTTTAAACTGGTTTATTCTGAAAAAGAATCTTACTGGAAGGCACAGTTTAACAAAAGAACCCTAACAGAAAATAGAGAAAACAGTAAATTCAAAAGTAAGGCATACTACAAGCACTAATACCGCACGAAAACTATTCATTAGTTTTATGAGCATATCTACTCTGATTAACATTGTCGACACTAATACCACAATAAAACTAGACTAGTTTTACTACTACTTTTACTCAGATTAACATTGTCAACACTAATACCACATTAAAACAATTAATTTGTTTTACTACTCAGAATAATATTGTCAATTATAAACAATAGCCACTTGTTAGCGAAGCAGTTAAACTGACTAATTTCATTCTAGGTCACTTATATGTAGCAGAATTGGCGAAAGTAACGTCGAATAAATTGTCATGTTCAAAGTGGACTATCTAACGCTTGGTGTGTAGCATTATGTCTGTACTTTTTTGTTTTTAAAACCGTGTGTTAAGACGTTCAACTCATAATCTGAGAGTTGCAGGTTCGAATCCCCCTGTCGCACCAAACATGCTTGCCCTTTCAGCCGTGAGGGCATTATAATGTTACGGTCAATCCCACTATTCGTTGATAAAAGAGTAGCCAAAGAGTTGGCGGTGGGTGGTCATGACTAGCTGCCTTCCCTCTAGTCTTACACTGCTAAATTAGATAGCCCTCGCGTAGCTTTGCGCGAAATTCAAAAATAAACAAACAAACAATTATAGAAGTAATTAATGATAATGATGGAAATTCATTAATAGATTGGTATATTGTATGTTTATTTGTTGAGTGTCACGCGAATCTACTTGAGGGCTATGAGAAATAATACACTACAAGAAAAACCAACGTTACCCATAGCCAACGTTTGAGTTACTTTTTATTAACGAATAGTTGAATTGAACTTCACTATATCACCTCTCACAACCGAAAGATGAGCATGTTCGGTGACGGAATTCAAACCTACAGATTGCGAGTCGCATACCTTAACCACGTCAGACCTTAAATTTTTTTTTAGTAAAGAAAAACACAACAACAACAAACATTACTTTCACATTACAACAGAGTCCTACTTGCTTTGAATCACACTTCATTTTTACACGCTACATAGAGGTTTACATTAAAACGCCCTCGCTGAGACAGCGGTAAATCTTCGGATTTACAATCCTAAAATCACGGGTTCGATTCCTCTCGGTGGACACAGCAGATAGCCGATGTGACTTTGCTATAAGAAAAGAAACACGCGCTCACACATCCTGCATTAGAACAGGTTGCTCTCAGTTACTTATTGTATGATTTGATTTAGTGGTTAGCGTGTCAGTGTGTGAATCTACGTGTACATGGTGCGTGTACCTTTGCCCCACGCTAGTACAGCGGTATGTCTCCGGATTTACAACGCTAAAATCAGGGATTCGATTCCTCTCGGTGGGCTGAGCAGATAGCCCTTTGTGGCTTTGCTATAAGAAACACACACTCGTGTACCTTTAGCACAAAAATAATCTTTTGCATTCTGTGACCGTGGGTGAGATATAAGAGCAACAGTCAAATTTTACTAATTAATATGAGTAGCCCATGAGGGGCGTGGTGGTGCTGTTGTCTGGTTGCTTTGCAATTAGTTTCTTCGTCCATAACTTAGGACGGCTAAAACAGATTACATTGGATACGTTTTTCCATAAATTTATCTTTAACGATTGATTAAAGTTTTCTTGTTTAAAAAATATCATCATTAAAAACCTCTTAAACGCAAACGATTTTGTCAAAATTTAACTTCCATGTTTTACATTTGAGTAAAACAGTTTTGAATGTACTGATCAATAGGTGATGAGATAACAATAGCCCGTATAAAGTTGTGGTTAAATAACACGTATAAGAACTATATTTAACATCGTTTGGAGTTTAGGGTAATATGATGCCATTGAACATTGATCGTTTTTTGCAAGAATTTGTGACAGCTCTTTTTATTGCAAAATATACAATAAAGTTGTAAAAATATATTCAGGGAGGAGAATTAAAATTTTCAAGACGGTATATTCCTTGTACTTGATTTCAATTGGATAACAAGGTGATGTGGATCATCTTGAAGTGTCAGAACCATCAAGGAATAGATCTGAAATAAGTCTTTATACTTCAGCTGTGTTATTGTTAAGATGACCGTCGTCAGAAGAGTATAATTGGACGTGGTGAGGCATCAAATTAGTTTTATTATAACGTACTCAACCAATTCTATAATTATATCGTAAGAAAGAAACGAAATAAAGTAACAAAGTTTAATTATCTTTGTCTTAATGCTGTGATATCATTATTTGTCTGCAAATTAAATCAGTTCATATTGGAGAGAACAGTTGTTGCGATCCACGAAAAAGTATACATATATTCATTGTCTTAGTGAGCTATATCACAATGAAGTTTTTAGACCGTTGTTCTCTTCATCTTATCAAATAGAAGAACTCTTTCGTTTAAGGACATCATTGGATGATTGATTCTTTAATTACGGATAATCTTTTATTCACCAAGGATTATCTCCCTTGAGAAAGTAAATCATTAGGCGATTAGCAAGAGACAAAATAATGGTTTGCTGTTCGTAGTCAATATCTTAACTTGAATATTATCTGATGTTTTATATAGTTATTACGAGGCTGATGTTTGTGTGTGGTGAGGTTAGAGTAGTTAATGAATAACATTTTGTTACGTACTCGCGCTTTAAGCAACTAAAGTCAGCTACAAGTATTTGACAGGAAAAGAGTGACCATTACTGTTTAAAGTTCTAACATCAATATTAACACTACAGCTATTTTCAGTTTTGAGAAAGAGAGGTTTACCATTATTTTTTCTTTGCTGGAAAGCCAAAGTTGTTTTTTGTTTCTTCTTAAAATAAATGAAGTGATCAATTTCGTAGAAGCAAGACACAATGCAGTTGGTAGTTTTTTTAAAGCTTCAATTGTGCATATAAAAAAAACAAAGAAGAAAACTTTATTGTTCGAAATTAAAGGATCTAAACAAAGGCTTCTTAGAGTTTTTCGAGTAATTTCTTCAAGTTACGGACGACTTTGAAATTTCATCAGTAATTCCCCGTGGAGATTGAATAGTCTTGCTTGTCTGAAGTGACTGCGATGATTAGGCTTAATATTTGGCAAATAAAAGCCTCAATTTAACTATGATGGTTTGGCTTAATATTTAAGAAATAAAAGCCGTAATTTATTTGAACCATAAGAAATATCGCTTCTCTGTTGGTGGATGCACTTTAGCTTCCTGAAACCAAAAATTACTAAGATTGGAAAAAATAAACCACAAAGTATTAATTTTCCTTAATTTTAAAACTGAAAATTTCAGGTTTTCTCTTTGTCTGTTATTAAGTACAAGTATAAGCAAATGTGAAACATACTACAAATTTGACACACCATTTGTTCAATGAACTCTACGACTTGTAGGTTTATTAATAAAAAGCCAGTATGTTTAATAATGTTAGAGATTACTCTAACATTGCTGCTCTTTTGTTTTGTTTTATTTTTTTTTTAGATGTTATATTAAAACTTGAATGCAAAATCGGTCAGATAAAGACAAGAATGATATATTTAATGGCGATGAATCGGAAAGTATATAAAAGAAGAAAACTGGGGAAGTTAACATTCGATATAAAATGAGTTGATTTGTTTTTGGCAAGGATTTCTACCTCCGCCTCTAATTTTGAAATGCCGACCAGATGGAAGTAAAGATAACCAACCGGCAGCGTTCATAACCGGCTATTGGGCCTGTCTATTAAAGAATAGTGAAATTGATTGTCATGTTATAACGACTCCATTGCCGAAAAGTGCGGATTTCGATCTGACGACACGCATTTTGCAAGTCGTGTGTCCTTACCACCAGACCTATAAAATGGTGAGAAATCAATAAATTGTATTACGCTTATTACATATTATATTAAAAAGGCTCAATAAAAAGATATAATTCTGTTTCAAGTATTCAACATCGTAAGACTGTGTTTTCAGAGGCCAGTATGTACAATGGCGACTGAACATAAGCCTCGTAATATATATATGGGGACATCCCCTGCTTCTCAGATACAGAAGTGTAATATCCATGTTATTCCCGTAACTTTTCTATAGGTTTTCGATTCATTATAAGCAAATTAAAAGATAAGTTAAAGAGGTGAAGTAATTTAGCCATTAAAATAATAACACTATGTAACAAAATTTTTACCTTTTCTTGTTCCTGCGCAGAAAGTGCTACTTCCCAATTGCTTATGCCTAAAGCAAATGGAAAAAGATCTATTTTTCTCTTCAAACTTTACTTCTGTGACCTAGCGCTGATTCAGCGCTGAGTAGCTGATGGGTCTCCAAGGAGGATTTACTAACCTTTCCTGTTATCTTTGACTTTGGGACAGCAGGGACACCGCAGCGCACTACAACAGGAAGCACTTGCCACAACGGACCGAGTTCTCTGTGGGGAGGCACAATGTCAAGTGTGAGCCACTAGTGGACCTCCAGAAGGTGTTGTTCCCACAATTGCACATGAAATTGGGTCGTATGAAACAATTTGTCACAGCTCTTGATAAGGAGTCTGCAGCCTTCAAGTACCTTCAATACTTCTTCCCTAAGCTGGTGTCTTCGTTAGACCACAAATAAAGAAGATCCCGGAGTGCACAGGATTTCCCAAGAAGCTCAGTAGGAAGGAAAAAAGCTTGGAGCAGCTTTGTCGGAGTGGTTCGGGGCTTCTTGGGCAATCACAAGGCCGAAAATTATGTGGAACTGGTTGAGGCTCTGATGAAGAACTACGGCAAAATGGGCTGCAGGATGTCCTTAAAACTCCATATCCTTGACGCTCATCTTGTTAAGCCCCCCGCTAGTACAGCAGTATGTCTCCGGATTTACAACGCTAAAATAAGGGTTCGATTCCCCTCGGTGGGCTCAGCAGATAGCTCAATGTGGCTTTGCTATAAGAAAAAACATACAAACTCACACTCATCTTGTTAAATTCAAGGAGAACATGAGAGCATGCTTAGAGGAGCAAGGCGAGCTCTTCTACCAAGACATATCGGACTTTGAACGAAGCTATGAAGGATTATAACGAAAACATGATGGGAGACTATATTTGGGGGCTGATACGTGAAAGTGATTTACATTACAGTCGCAAATCTCGAAAAAATACTCTTTTTTAAACATTTTTGTATAACTTTAGTATAAATACATCTAAACCTTGATTCACATGTTGTTTTATTCAGACCTTATGTAAATTTGCCCGTTTTGACATAGAAAATAGGTTAATTTCTAAATTTCATTATCCAGGTCATAAAAGCAAAGTTTGAAAGGAATAATGGCCATTTTCTGTACTTTTACAACATAAGCAATTAAGAAATAACACATACTATCCAGGAACAAAATGTATGTTAGATAGTGTAATTTCCATCTTAATTTTGCTTGAAGTTATCCATAAATTTCATCGTTACATCAAAGTAGGCCCAATGTTCTTCGATTCACTCCATTTGTCTTTCCCTAAACTAGAGGAAGGCAGCTAGTCATCACCACTCATCGCCAACTCTTTACCAACGAATAGTGGGATTGACCGTCACATTATAACGCCCCCAAGGCTGAAAGGGCGAGCATATTTGGCGCGACAGGGATGCGAACCCGCGACTCTCGGATTACGAGCCGCACGCCTTAACACGCTTGGCCATGCCGGGCCGAAAAGATCTATCATTAAAAACATTGTAAGAATTAACCTATGTTTAGAGGACTTGGCATCAGATTTTGAGAAACAGTTTGAAGATTAATATTAGCAAGTTACAAAGGTTTGAATTAATATGACATAAATTATTTTATCAGCTCTATTACATAAACAAAGCTTGATGCAATTCATTTAATTTACTTTTAGAAAAAGATGTTTTTCATTTTCATTGGGAAAAAATCAACAAAGAAATAATCTGCTATCCTTATCTTTACTGCTGACTTATATTGCTTGAAACCGGGTTTCGATACCCTTTGTGGGCAGAATACATATATATAACAAACAACAACCTTGAAAAAAAAAATTTATAGTTACGAGGCCAGGATATTTTCCAAACTTTTGACAGTGGCGCCCCTAGCTCATCGATGTTTCCGTCGTCCCAAGTGACGACAACAAAATCAACCTGTTCTTTACTTGTATTTAATATTTCTTTTTAACGAAATGTGCTTAGAAGTGAGTAAATGCGAAAGAGAGAAATAAAAAAAAATGTTTTGAAAGCAAAACGATAGTTTTGTTAATGGCGTCTCTAACTCTTCTGCTTCTTCCATAGTCATTTTTGGGCTTTCTCGTCAAAGGCTTTAATAGATTACCATGTAGATCTTCACTTAAGCACTTTCACTAGAAACAAACAGTTGTATTCGAGTATTTTTTTCTTAAAGTACTGTAAAGGAGCTGATAAAATTATTTCAAAACTGAAATTACTTCATGTGACGAATTTTTTCACGCTCAGAAAAGGTGTTTGGATACCAAACCACGTGATTAATCAGGTAAAACTATACAATGTATTATTATTGCTTACATAATAATTATCATATGTGCAATATAACGACACTTAAGAAAACAACGTTAATAAATAATGATATTTATAGAAAATAAATTGAAAGTTGCTTCCTGGACTTCAATAATAAATTAGGTTATTCATTTTTCACTTTGACAGCTTCAGAAGATAAGTTTTACGTCACTAGAGCATGGTTAGTTTTTTGGTTTTTAATTTCTTTGTTGACCAACCAGGTTTAAATGTATGTGGTACGACAAAATATACCACACGTTTTAAGACGTGGATATCTTATAAAAGTAACGGTTAATCTATTGGCGTAAATGATGGATGATAGAATGTTGTTGACCAGTTGCATTTCTTCTGGTCATTTGTCCAAAATTAGAGAAGGTGGTATCTCGCATTATTAGCTTTGCTATAAATATTAATTACGAATTACAAACTACTAGTTTTCACTATGTTTATAGTTTGCTTTAGTAATTGTGTTTATAATGTTTGTTTATGTTTTATTCATTTTTTGCTTTATTAGGGGCAACTACCTCCTCTTGAGTGACTACGGTTGATACTGTGGACAGTCAACATTAATATCGGATTCCAGTGTTTAGGTTTAAGTTTTGTTTCGCATGTGAAACTTAAGGATAGAAGGTAATAGGTTTTAGGAAAACTGTGTATCTTCACAGCTGCGTAAATCCTATCTATTTCGGCTACTACTCTTATATGAACACATTTTATTATTCTGTTCGCTGGTGAAGACGTTTCAGATAAAAACAAGAAAATATTTCATGCAGGGTAAAGAGACGTTATTGTATTATACACCATAACGCTTTTAGTATTTTGTTGTTATGGAGTGTTCGATTTTTTTTATTTATGTTTGAAAGTGCATTCCGGAGACCAATCCTATTTTGAATTCATAAAAACGAATGCATTTTTTTTCCAGAAATAAAACATCTGTACACGAGATGCAATCCCTTACAATAGAAAGTTCTTGTTTGGAAAAGCAACAAATATCTATATATTGAAAGACAGTTGTTAAATTATGCTTACAATAAACTACATACTGCTACTGCTCGTGCTGACGTTGGAGCTGATTTCGAAAGCTTTTATATGGAATATAATAACAAATTAACGTCACAATCATGAGTTAGAACATGAACTTTACTGGTGACACATAACAGTATGAGACAACCAATAAGTGTGACTGACACAAACATATGCCCCTCAGTGGCATAGTAAACGTATACATTGTTAGAAACCAGGTTTTCGATAACCGTAGTTGGGAGAGCATAGACAGTCCTTTGTGTATCTTTGTTCTTAAATACAAAAAAAACAACAAATACAAATATAAATAATTAAGATGCTACAACACACAATATCTTTCACGTCTTTTTAATTTCTAATTCTAGTGACTCAATGCATTTCCATAAAACTGTTTTTGTCACTAGCTAATATCTGTAGAAAAAATTCCAGTTCATGAATTGGTTTTTCTGAACTAATGTTGATCAAGAGTGTAAACAGATGTGTACAGCTAGTGCGGAGCGAGAGTTGATGTGGTTGTGAAGTTGAGAGTTGAAGATAGTATATCACTAGATTGAAACAACATCGACAGAGATGCGAATCTTGTTGGTTTAGTTGAAGCACAACGCGAGCTTACCCTTTCCTGTATAAACAGCGCTCGCTAATCAATGTTTAACATAACCCTCGTCTTATTATAATGGTGCTTACGACGTACACGTTCAAAACTCGGATCTCACAAACTACAGCACCGATCATCACCAATATAACATTTGTAATATTTTTTATAACTAAAAAGTATTTTTATAGCTGAGCAATAAAAAAAACAAATAAAATTTTCTTTAACAATGATACGTTTCAGATTTAACCAAAAACAATTAAAAATAAAAATGGAGTAAGTTTGAAATATAAAACAATCAAGAAACAAACTTAAAAAATATTTGTTTCTCTTTAGTGATAATCTCATGAGCATTGCTACAGAAAAGCAGGACACTTTCATTGGTAACTGCGTCTACATAGAAACACTTCAATACAATCTACTATGCGATGTAATGCTGTGATGGTAGATCCTTTTTTTATGGATCGTGAACATTGTTGAATGACAAGTTCGAGTGCAATGTTGTAGAACAGTTAGACAATTCTAGAGAAAAGCCTCAGACCCAATAACCTTCCGACAAGAACAAGCAGTTAACTGACAACTGGACATAATCTTTATAGAATAAATAAAACAAAACGATACTTGACGTAACAGATACAGTGTTAATAACGCACACTAGACAGTATTTCCTACATGAATAATAGAAACAAATATTTCATGTAAAATTTACAGCACAAATCAACTCATGACAGATTTGTTTTACTGAATAAACAGAGTTAAACAACATAAACAACACTGGTCAAAACATCCTTAAATATTTAGCATGATTCTATGTATGCGTATATGTATGCACAATATATGATATATGGTTTTATGTATTAACTGCGCGTACGAGCCAACACTTGATGATGTATTTACCGTATAAATCACGCGAATACTTGATATAGCGTCTTCATTGTAAACAACGAGAACCAGATCTTGAAATGCTTATTCTTGTATCAAAAATACATAGCAGTAATTAGCATAATTTTCGTTGTTTAGATACTCTGAAATAATACGTAATATTTCCTATACAGGTATAACGTTTACCAATCCCTGAAGTATTTATTTTTTAAATAACGTCATTGAACACCTGATATAACCTTTTAATTATAAATAACGCCATTGGACACTTAACATAACTTTATACTTATAAATAACGCCTCTGAACACTTGGTATAACCTTTCTTGCACACATAACGTTAATAAACATTTCACAATACTTTTTCTGGTTAAGCAATATAAAACATCATTTGACATTATTTTTTATATATGATGAACTGCATTAAGACTATATAAGAAACTCAGTACTCGTATTGTCCCAAATCCCTTTGTCATTTTATAGAATAATCGATGCAGCAATATAAAGTAATGTTTTGCATTCAGTACTTCACTCGCAAATTGCGAGTTATTGCCATTTATATTGCTCTGAGTAGATAATTTCATCCTGTTTGATCACATTAAATGGATTCAGTCTGTTATCTTTCAATATAAAATGTAATAAACTTTGTGTCCCAGTTTCTGTCTTTATGGCATTTCTGTGATGATAAAAGATTTACGACTTCGCTACTTTGTATGACATTTTAGTCTATTCAAGTAAATGAATGTAATAAACAAAAATATATTATTATTATTGTTTACAAAGAAACCTAAGTAGAATGATATGATTAATGTTGTGGATTAGTTATATTTTTCCATGTTATGTTTCTTTGTTAATCTTAAATGTTGAGGCAGTCTTCATCTTTCAAGATCAATCACTTTCCTCTATCAAGATCAATCACACTGCTCCATCAAGAACAGTCACACTGCTCCATCGAAATCAGTCACACTGCTCCATCAAGATCAATCACATTTCTTCATCGAGAACAATCACACTACTCCATCAAGAACAATCACATTCATCTATCAAGATCAATCACACTGCTCCATCAAGATCAATCACACTGCTCCATCAAGAACAATCACACTGCTCCTTCAAAAACAATCACATTCCTCTATCAAGAACAGTCACACTGCTCCTTCAAAAACAATCACATTCCTCTATCAAGATCAATCATATTCATAAAAGAATCTGAAGATCACAGGTTTGAATACCCGTCGCACAAAACATGTTTGTCTTTTCAGTTGCGGGGGTTTATAATTTAACAGTCAATTCAATTATTCGTTGGTAAAAGAGTAGCCCAAGAGTTCGCTGTGGGTGGTGATGACTAGCTGCTTTCTTTCTAGTCTTACACTATATATGCAATAACGGCTCGTTTGGGTTGAGAAAATATTTTATATAGAAGAGCGAACAACGTTTCGACCTTCTATGTAAAATATTTTCTCAACCCAAACGAGCCGTTTTTGTATATATATTTCTCTACAAGTGGGTTTTCTCGACATCACTGATTACACTGTTAAATTAGGGACGGCTAGCACAGATAGCTCTCATGTAGCCTATGTGCGAAATTCAAAAAACAACAACTTCTAATTATGTGCTGGAATAGCTAGGCTACTCTAATCGAAACTGTGACTTCAAATGTCAGTCTAAATTAAGGGGTTAGATGTAATCCTTTCTTACAAAGGACGTTTCCCAAACTTTGGCATCGTCCTCTTTTGAGGTAGCATAACTAAAGGCAAAGATTGGATACATATTCCTATAGTGTTTTGGGCTGATGTTTCGAAGCTGCTAATACACTTACATCGTTTATGTGGGAAATATTTCTTTCTTCTAATACAGTAAAACAATAATACATACGTAAAAACGGCTGGTTTGGGTTTGCATAAAAAAGTTTCTCAACCCAAACCAGCCGTTTTTACATATATATTTTCCTCTTCAAGTGAAAATGGTGTTAAAATTATCTTTAAAAAATAGAATTCTGACACAAAAGATATTACATGTAAAGATATTCTACACTGTACAGCTAAATGCGTAATCAACCTAGTTTAATTAGTTTCAAGAACCGTAGTAAACAATTCTCTACATTCGTATAGTAAAAAAAATTATATGGTTAATAGGTATTCAAAAATAGGTAAAGAAATACTACTGTCGTAGAGTAACCTTTTCTTAGTTGCAGTTATGCTGTACACATGGAAAAAATATGCTTGGATAATTTTGGTGGTTTTACACCTTAATATTGTTTAAAGTTGTATAGTGTAACTTGGAATATACACCATATGGTCAAAAGTGTGTGGACGCCCCTTCTAATTAGTAGGTTTGGCTGTTTCAGCCACACTCAATTCTAACAGGTGTATACAATCAAGCATAGAGCCATGCAATCTCCACAGACAAACATTGGCAGTGGAATGGGTCGTACTGAAGAGCTCAGTGACTTTCAACGTAACACTGTCATAAGATATTACCTTTTCAGCAAATGTGTTCATCAAATTTATGCCCTGCTATAGATGCTCCAGTCAACTGTATGTGCTGTTACTGTGAAATGAAAAAGTCTAAGGGTAACAACAGCTCAGCCACGAAGCGGTAGGCCATACAAGCTCACAGAACAGAATTGCCGAATGCTGAAGCGCCTAGCGCGTAAAAAAATCGTTTGTCCACAGTTGTAACACTCACTACCAAGTTCCAAACTGCCTCTGGAAGCAACATCAGCACAAGAACTGTTCGTCGGGAACTTCATGAAATGGGTTTCCATGGCTGATCATCCACACACAAGCCTAAGATCACCATGTGCAATACTAAGCGTCGGCTGGAGTGGTGTAAGGCACACCGCCATTAGACTCTGGAGCAGAGAAAACGCGTTTTCTGGAGCGAGAAATCACGCTTCATTATCTGGCAGTTTGACAGACAAATCTGGGTTCGGTGAATTCCACGATAATGCTACTTGCCTGAATGCATAGTGCCAGCTGTAAAGGTTTGTAGAGGAGGAATAACAGTTTTGTTTTGAATTTCGCGCAAAGCTACACGAGGGCTATCTGCGCTAGCCGTCCCTAATTTAGCAGTGCAAGACTAGAGGGAAGGCAGTTAGTCATCACTACCAACCGCCAACTCTTGGATTACTCTTTTACCAACGAATAGTGGGATTGACCGTCACATTATAACGCCCCGCGGCTGAAAGGGCGAGCATGTTTGTTGCGACCAGGATTCGAATCCGCGACCTTTAGATTACGAGTCGAACGCCTTAACCCATCTGGCCATGCCGGGCCAGGAATAATGGTCTGAGACTGTTTTTCATGGTCTAGGCTAGGCTTTTTAGTTCCAGTGAAGGGAAATCTTAATACTACAGCATACAATGACATTCCAGAGAAATGTGTGCTTCCAACTTTGTGGCAACAGTTTGGGGAAGGTCCTTTTTTTGTTTCAACATGACAATGCTCCCATACACAAAACGAGGTCCATAAAAACATGGTTTGCCGAGTTTGGCGTGGAAGAACTTGACTGGCCTGCACAAAGCTCTGACCTCAACCTAATCGAACTCCTTTAGGATAAACTGGAACGCCGACTGCAAGATAGGCCTTCTCGTCTGACCTCAGTAATGCTCTTGTGGCTGAATAACGGCGAATCCCCACAGCCGTGTTCCAAATCTAGTGAAAAGTCTTCGCATTAGAATGGAGGCTGTTATAGCAGCAAATGGGGAACCAACTCCATATTAATGCCCGTGGTTTTGAAATGAGATGTTCAACAGCACATGTGGGTGTGATAGTTGGGTGTATACATACTTTTGGCCATATAGTGTATTTTTTAATATTAAGACTTCGAAATTGAGGACGCTAAGGTGTAAGTATGTTTTGAGTTTCCAGTTATTTCAAGACCTCCACTTTCGTTGAATGTAAAAATACAAACTAATGCAATCTTTTTAAATATGAAATATGAATAATATTAGTTTTTGTACAGTAACTCACAGAAAAATGCTTTAATATAATGGTTTTGTAACAATGAAATGCAATTGCTCTTTTTTGTATCATTGTTTGTTTACTTACAGGCAAATCTATACAATAGGCCATCTGCGTTTTGCCTACCACAAGGATCGAACCCCGATGTTTTGTGTTATAAGCCTTCAAGTTTACCGCTGTGTTACCCTTTTATTCAAAACTCACTTATTAAAAAGCTGTACTTAGGGAATAAACATAACATTCACGGCATGTTTTTTTTTTAACACTTAACTTATTCAATGCCGTAGACGAGATAACTCATAGCCGATCGGTAACACAGTGCCACGGATGAGTTAATTCGTTCTCAATAATACCTAACTTCAACGATAGATGTCAGCACCATACATGCATTTGACCTACTTACAAATTGTTTCACTTTCGATCCAAAATGGCGTCACCAAAAAGTTATAAAATAAAGATGCATTGGAGTTGTATTTTGAACTTGGTTCAGAGTTGCCGTATCAGCTGAAATACTCGGCAGTCAACAGGTTAATGAACATCATAAAATTACTTAATTGTTATTTTAGTTCTTAGTTTCGTAAATACTTTCTCAGTCTCCGCCAGAACCTAGGATACATTTTATATTCCATATTATAGTTTGTATTCTAAGAATCATTTCGACTGGTGCAGCGTTTATGATAATATAATTAGTCAGAGGTTTGGATTTCCTGTTTCTAACGCAGTTGTTCCTTTTGACTTTGTTTTATTGTACTACACTGTTCAGTATTAATATTATATATGTTTATGTATGTACATAATAAGGAACTTATTAAATAAGGTGGCCTGCTTTAATTGGTTAAGTTTGTTGCCCACTTTCTGTATTAGAAATCGTCACATACTACTGTCGTTCAACGATCGGATGCATCCATTGATCTCAAAACCTCGACGAAACAATGTAAAGATTGTATCTTGGACGACACCTTAAATTCGTTAAAAGTGTGAAATCTGACTCTTGTATACAGAGCGTGGAAAAATGAGGCCTACGTTAACTACAATGATGACAACATTGATTTGCAAATGTTTGAACAAGACACACAGACTCAAGTGTACGATACGACTACACGATAGAAGAAGACAAATTATACAAAACAAATAAAATCAAACTTTCTTGTTAGATACAGACCCCAGAGAGGGCTTCGATATAAATGTGATGATAGATCTTATTACTTTCAGTACTTTTGAATTTAATGCATTTATCCAATATATTGTAGTTTTAAATGACTTCTTTTTTTAGCGTCATTGACAGATAGTATGTTAATGATTATCCAGGTCATTAGTTTAATGTCTCATTAGTTGGGACACTTAGTAACCAAAGAAACAGAGATATAGGAATATGCAATGTTAAGTCTCTAGTTCTAACTTTCTGTACGATTTCCAATCCTGTGAATATTGTATTAACTTTGTAGTACTAACCTTAAGATCTGCTTTTGGCGAAGTAAAGTAAAACTCACTTGTGCTATAATCTAGTTCTCTATTATGATATATTGGATGGTAAAATACTGAGTAATATTTGTAGGTTGCAAAACATAGCGTAATTAATCACCTAGGAAATTAGGGTTAAAGTGGAGCAGCCTATTTTGGTACATTTAACTCTTCTCAAGGTCTCAGTGCAAGTCTGTGCGTGGAAAACTAAGTCTTCTCCGTTATTTCTATGATTAGCACAGACTGAATCTTTGTCATGTGTATCCTGATACATGTTTACAATATTCTGTACAATTGGTTTGCTCTTAGTTTGTTAACGTCTTGGTAAAAAAAAATAAAGACATGGGAAGTTGTAAACTTGTGCTTACAGTCCGCCTAAGACATAACGGTTGATAAATAAAGAGATGGGAAGTTGTAAACTTGTGCTTATAGTCCGCCTGAGACATAACGGTTGATAAATAAAGAGATGGTAAGTTGTAAACTTGTGCTTATAGTCCGCCTAAGACATAACGGTTAATAAATAAAGAGATAAGAAGTTGTAAAGTTGTGCTTATAGTTTGCCTGACACATAACGGTTGATAAATAAAGAGATGGTAAGTTGTAAACTTGTGCTTATAGTCCGCCTAAGACATAACGGTTGATAAATAAAGAGATGGGAAGTTGTAAACTTGTGCTTATAGTTTGCCTGAGACGTAACGGTTGATAAATAAAGAGATGGTAAGTTGTAAACTTGTGCTTATAGTTCGTCTGACACATAACGGTTGATAAATAAAGAGATGGTAATTTGTAAACTTGTGCTTATAGTCCGCCTAAGACATAACGGTTGATAAATAAAGAGATGGGAAGTTGTAAACTTGTGCTTATAGTTTGCCTGACACATAACGGTTGATAAATAAAGAGATGGTAAGTTGTAAACTTGTGCTTATAGTCCGTCTGAGACATAACGGTTGATAAATAAAGAGATGGTAAGTTGTAAACTTGTGCTTATAGTCCGTCTGAGACATAACGGTTGATAAATAAAGAGATGGGAAGTTAGTTGTAAACTTGTGCTTATAGTTCGCCTGACACATAACGGTTGATAAATAAAGAGATGGGAAGTTGTAATCTTGTGCTTATAATCAGCCTGAGACATAACGGTTGATAAATAAAAAGATGGGAAGTTGTAATCTTGTACTTATAATCAACCTGAGACATAACGGTTGATAAATAAAGAGACGGGAAGTTGTAATCTTCTGCTTATAATCAACCTGAGACATAACGGTTGATAAATAAAGAGACGGGAAGTTGTAAACTTGTGCTTATAGTTCGCCTGACACATAACGGTTGATAAATAAAGAGATGGGAAGTTGTAAACTTGTGCTAATAGTCAACCTGAGACATAACGGTTGATGTGTAAAGTCTCATACTTGATTGATCCTGTTTCTGTCTCGTCGTTTCTCCGGAATGAGAATCGAATTATAGTTTGAGGGGGTTATGGAGACGTGTGGAAGTTATTACAGCTGGAGCTGCAGGTTTATCTTTCATAAGTATGTATAAAGGAAATGATCGATGAATTAGATAATAAAAAATATTGTACAAGAAACTTATTATTACTTATAACAGAGGTTCCTTCATGATTGATGTTCGTTTCTTCGTATCAGATAAACGTGCTTCCAACCAATGCAGCGGGCAGAAATTAGTGATAATAGAACATTCTAACAGGCAAGATTTTCACAAAAAACAGGAAACGGTAGTCAAGTTTTTCCTTCAAGAGAAAAATAAGGAATTTTAAAGTTAGCTGGCGATCATAGTTACTTTAAAAAAAACTAATTAAAGTGATAGATGAAGTAATAAAATGAGTATTAATATTTACTTTATGAGTGATGTTTCTGTTAGTGATTACAGCATAACTATTATTTTTCGTACACTTTCTGCCTGTTTTAGTGTGTATTATATGATACCTGTGTCAATAATTCTGTTCAGCACTATCAATTAAAACGGTGTTTTCACGTTCTGCCTTTTTAAATGTGTAAACCTTAATTTCTTAATTTCTGTCTCTATAATTCTGTTCATCACTTTATGTTAAAAGGGAAATATAACATGCAACTCTACAGCCACTTACTTGACGCCAATCGCATGTTAATATTAGATATATGTGTGATATTTTTATTTACTGTCACATGTTCATTCTAACTTTAGCCTTTCTTATCGTCTGTCCATGTAGTTCTTTTGTTATCTTTCACTTAAGGTTTTCTGAGGTTTCTTGCTAGTGTCGATATAGATATGGATTTAAGTTTTATGACTCCAGATTTCTATAAGATTTCTGATCATCCATCTACAATTTCTACAGGAAAATAAAGGAAATTTATTTGCCATTTAATACCAAAGACTGTTATATAGTTGATATCACACTACTTGGTGTCCCCCAGTGGGATAGCGGCACGTCTGCGGACTTATAACGCTAGAATCTGGCTTTAGATACCCGTAGTGGGCAGAATACAGATAGTCCACTGTATAGCTTTGTTCTTAATTACAAACAAACGAACAAACACTACTCAGTGTAAAATTATGGAAGAAATGAGTGAGGATGTAGCGGAACCCAGCCCAAGTTAAAGGAACAAATTACAATATTTGTAATAGTTTTTTGTGACGTGACACATATTGTATCAGAAATTCTGTAAAGAGCGAAGCCATTGGTATAAAAAAAACATAAAACAGTTTTAATACTTGAAAACGAAAGGTGGAAGACTTTCGAAACGTCGTCCTCAACACTTGTGTCAGTTGCCGTTCATTCTATAAAGTTTCACCACGAATACTCTGCTTAACCAATGTATCAAAGTTTTAAAATTTGTTTTAAAAATCAAATCAAAAAACGTATCAGATCCATAGGATCCATAGGATTTGAAGTTAAAGAATTGAAACTTATGTTAAAACTATCGATAGTGAGATGTTTATTAATGGAATGTGTGACTATCAGAAGCGTTATTTAGCTGTTTTAAAGATCGAATCACTACTATAATTTCAAGACAACTTTTGAAAAAAAGTTTACGAAAACAGTCGTGCACGACCTTCCTACCAAAAGCTTATCAGTGTAATTAATTTTATTTGGAAGTAATATGATACGAGCTGTGTTTTTTGTTTGGAAGTAATATGATACGAGCTGTGTTTTTTGTTTGGAAGTAATATGATGCGAGCTGTGTTTTTAATCTATGCGAGCTGTGTTTTTATCTATGCGAGCTGTGTTTTCTATCTTAATTTCATAGTGCAGAATGTAAAACATTGAATTAAAGTTTATCTAATTTAACTTTTTATTTACAAACTTTAAGGGACGAAACTTTTTTTGGCATTATGACAGAAAACAAACAGTTACAACACTAATAACGAAACTCTCTCGTTATTTCGTCCTGTGACTCTCTATACTTTGTAAACAATAATTATTTGTTTGTTTGTTTTGGAATTTCGCACAAAGCTACACGAGGGCCATCTGTGCTAGCCGTCCCTAATTTAGCAGTGTAAGACTAGAGGGAAGGCAGCTAGTCATCACCACCCACCGCCAACTCTTGGGCTACTTTTTTACCAACGAATAGTGGGAGTGACCGTCACATTATAACGCCCCCACGGCTGGGAGGGCGAGCATGTTTGGCGCGATTCGGGCGCGAACCCGCGACCCTCAGATTACGAGTCGCACGCCTTAACGCGCTAGGCCATGCCGGGCATAAACAATAATGAACTGACAAATGTAATTTATATTTCAAATACAACACTTAGTGTGTTGTTTTTTTTTATCTAATGTCAGTTTCTTGCTTTAAGCAAGTACTAATACACAGTGTTACTTTATGTGGATCGTTTATTTTATATATGCATATGAGAGAAGCTTAAAACGAGTTTAATAAATCAGATACTATTCAGTTCCTGACTTGAAAACGACCGCCTAACATAACTTATGATTAATATCACTAATATGAATTATGACGTACTACTTCTCGTCGAGTAACATTGTGGATACCAAAATCCATCTTTTTATAATTACACTTTATAATCAGAGTAAGAGAGGATCCAGTCTATTGGATCATAAATTAATTTATCACATTGATTAGAAGGTATTTTTTTACAATTTATTTTATACGATTTCCATATCTTAAAAACTTTAAGCAATAGGTTTGAATTTATATTCCGTTAAATTCACTAGTACCTTTAAATTTTTTTCACCGATCGAATTAATAAAAATAAAACTATTAATTTCCTCCACATGTGACTTAGATATCTCAAATTGTCATATTTCATACAGAAAGTTCTGGCTACTTAAAACACAACACACCAACCTTTCAGTTGTAATAGTTATACAAATCGACTAAAGTGTCTTCTTCATGGGTAGTTATTTATAATCTTCTTACAGATAAAGTGTACTTTACGTGTAAATACCTGTAATTATCCTTCAGATAAAGTGCCTTTTTCACGTGAAAATATTTGTAGTCCTTGTACAGATAAAGTGCTTTCTTCACATTTAAATATTTGTAATAATTCTGCAGTTAAAGCACCTTCTTTACTTGTAAATGTTTGTATTTTTGCTTAGATTATGTTGCTTAATACATTTCAAAGCATTACGACTCATGCTAACGTAAGCCTTCCGATAAAGGTAATTATTAATTTATTGTGTATTTCTGGTATATGCCAGGTGGAATTCTTCAGGAATCTGTTGTATCACACACAAGTACTCTGAAAACCGGTGAACAAATCTATTCATAACAAAACAAGGCATGATCAATATTCTCAGAATCTTGAGAGTAGACGCTGTATTACGGGATAAACAAAAGGTTTGGGTTTTCTTTTTCCCTGTTTTTCCGGAGTATTTTCGATAAATGTATAGCCCAAATAAAAGGTATATATATATATAGAAATAAAGAAACTAAAAAATAAAATGAAGTTAAAATTATTAAAATGTATCTTTATCGAACCAATGGAAAAGCAGTTGAAATGATACCATGTAAAATTAAACTTTGTTGGTGGTAAACAGTTTCTTATATACTGAAAAAAAAATGTTTGGTTTGAATTTCTCGCAAAGCTATACGAGGGCTATCTGCGCTGGCCGTCCCTAATTTAGCAATGTAAGACTAGAGGGAAGGCAACCAGTCATCACCTCCCACCGCTAACTCTTGGGCTACTCTTTTACAAAGAATAGTGAGATTGAACGTCACATTATAATACACCCACGACTAAAAGGGAGCGCCCGTATGTTTGGTGTGATGAGGATTCGAACTTTCGACCCTCAGATTACGAGGCCAGTGCGTTAACTACCTAGTCATGCCAGGCAGAAAAAATAAATAAAAGAAAAAGTGATATATTTATAATTCCGTTGTAATAAATATAGAAGTTTTGTTTTAAATTTTCACAATTACAATGAAAAAACGAATGTCTTTTGGATTAATACTAATTTAAGTATAAAAGTTTATGTTAGTAAATTATTTTTTTACATTGCTATACGTATTGTAACGGATTTACCGCTTTTTATTTATTCCAATACCTGCGGTTGTCTCAGTGTAGTTTTCCTTTTTGCATGTGACGTAGTTTGTTGATTATGTATTGCGCAAGTCCCACCTGTTATGTAAATTTGTAGCAGATTCTTGAGACTAAGAATCAACAGTATTTGTTTTACGAAAACGCTATAGACAGGAAGAACATTATTAGTCGGTTACAGTTAGTGTACTATAGGCCTATGAAGTTATGATTGTGAATAACGCCTGTTAATCGGAAAACTACATAATTGGACTAGGAACGTTTATAAATTTTGTACATTACAAACCGTTGAACTTCAGTGACTTGCTTCAGATGTTATTATTTTTACATGAACATTAAATATCTTCCTCGGTAAGAAGTGAACTGATAACCGGTGTATGGCCAACCGAACTAGCTAGGTCAAGAGAGTGTGACTATATCAACTGTGAATTACTTTGTTCGTCATAGACCTGGATCGTCGATAAAATATTCAACTCTAGACTTGGATATAAGAATCCGTACTGTTTGTAAGTTTATAAAACTATTGAATATAAACCATCATTTGTAATAACTATTAGTAATAACCGTTATTTTTCGTTTGTTTATTAAAATATATTTGTGTTAAAAAATAGAAAATTGTTTGTATGAATCTTGTTGGTAAATACCATAAACGTGATATACATTAACATTTAATTAACTTCTAAACTGAAATTAAAATTTCTGGATATTTGAAATAGTAATACATTAACATACGTTACATCGGAGACTCGTCAGGAGTAAATCATAATGTGTCACAATATGTATATATAGATATAGAATTTTTAGCTGTTTCTACATGTATGTATGTATATATTGGAATTTTTTCCGGCTTGCTGGTATTACAAAGATACATATAGCTTTAACTTGATTATAGTTGTCGCGAAAATACATAGGAAACCCGAGGGCGTAAAATAGGATTTTAAAGTCAATATTATTTTTTTCGAAGAATAAGCGAGAAACAACCTCGAAACATTTTATAGTAAAAGGTTCCTCCATTCTCCTGCTCTCTGTAGATATAGAGACATAAAGGTTTGTGTTTACTTTGATATATTTGAATTGAAGGTGCTTTTAACCTAGCGCGTGCAGTGTAAAACTGACTTTGCTGTGCACTATGAAGTCTGTAAAATGAAAACTCGAAGAAAATTTAATTAGTTCTTCTTAGAGATACGGGTTTATCAAATTACAAAATACTAAAGTTATATTTAATTTACGAAAATATAAGGTAATGTTGAACTTCGAGCGAGAGCTTTTTAAGGTTGCAAGAGGCAAATGACGATAAACATAAAAGCATGACCCTTTTCTCAGTAACCATAACAAAAGAATAACAAAGTTTTAAAGTAAACATCGAGTGGATATTACACGAGGCTAAAAGGAAAGGTATACGTTGAACTTTTTGATCAATCCTGGAAAGCGTTGAGAGATCGAAAAGCAATAATATTAGTGTAAAACAGCTTTGACCAACAGCTGCATGTTTAACATACATAGAAGTTACTGGTATATCTTTGACATCAAATATATATATACATATCTAATCAGAGTCTCTAGATAGAATAAAAAATAATTATATTATAACCGTAAATTTTAAGTCAAAAACAAAACACATTAAAGTTAAACAAAATACGCTGCATATTTTTAAAAAGATCCTAAAGTATAAGGGAAGGCAGCTAGTCATAACCCTCCGTCGCCAACTCTTCGACTACTTTTTTACCGATGTATAATGGGACCAACCGTCACGTTATATCGCATCCAAGGCTGAAAGGGCGAACATATTTGGTGTGACGGGGATTCGAACCCGCGATCCCGAGATAGCCCTCTTGTAGCTTTGCGCGAAATTCAGAACAAACCAAACCTAACTTTATTATGTGTTTTCACAAAAGCTAGGTATTACGTAGCTTTACTTTTTGGTTATTCAAATATCAGGGTATTTGTCTAGTTTTGATTTACCGTTTGGCCCAAATGTTTCGTTAGAACCAGCAGTAATGCACTGCTTTACTATTTGTTTCCACATATGCCAGGTTTGTTTTAACGCTCTTTGAGCATTTCAAAAGAATACGAGTATTGAATTATTCAAAAGAACTTTAAAAATAGTATAAAATCACGAACAAATAGATTGTATGATGTTTCAGATGCTATTACGCACTTTGTAATTTAAAACAGTAATTAATAAACAATATAAATTTATTATACTATAATGGAACTTTTGCTTATATGATACTGAAAAAAGTTTTTATTATGCAAAATGCAACCTCCAACTTCGCGGAATTTTTATTCTGTGTTTATGTAGATTTGCAATAGGGGGCACAATTTTCCCGTTTTGGCTCCTTTTACTATCACAGAGAACTTTATTTTTCTCCATTCTCAGGGTGCAGACATAATGCGCTGAAGCCATCTATATAAATATAATAGTTATGTCTGTTGTATGTACATGCAAATAATTCTCAGGGTGTGGATGGATTTTCACCAAAATTGATATAGAGGTTAGAGGTTTATTTGGTTCATGGGAAAGTACATATAAAATCTCAATTTTTGCATTATGCAGTTTGTAGGAGTGTTTTGGGGTTTTATTTTACCACGACTTCACCCCTGTTGATGGATCTCCACTAAATTTGGCATGAAAGTTTGTTGGGTCGACGAAGAGATACATTTAAATTTAGGGTTTTACATTTTGTGCTTTGCTATTTTTATGGGCGTTAAGGGTTTTTAAAGTATATATATATAGATTAATAATTATTTCATTAATCATGAATTTTCATAACTTCCGTCTGGGATACGTGTACCCCATCTAGTACACTTAAGTCAGACATGAAACATTCTCCTTTTCTCATTTATCGCAATTTCGAAAACCCCAAGAGGTAACACTGTAATCACACGTTAAAATTCTACACTGAATAAATTATGGCTTAAAATAAAGTGAAAATGAAACATCTTATTCAGGTTTAAAAATTGAAAGCTAATTAATCTGGAATTCAATCCATCAGACACTTAGATAAGACCAAAAACATACGAAGTTTATTTACTATTATTTATTGCTTATATCACACATGTTCAATTTGTGTTAACCAACCTATATTAATATTTCAAGGACTCAGTCCTTTGCAAGATTTAGAATAAACTAAAATACAAATAATGAAGCTAAAACGAATCTGATAAAGGCATAAAATCCTTTCTTTTTATCCCAGATTTATGAGTTATGTTGTTTAAAAAATATAACATTCTCAATTTAAAAGATATGTTCAAGAGTAAATTCTTTAAAAACATTTGTCTGTTATCTGTGCAGAAATCCGCCCAAGCTACACTAGGGCTATCTGCACACAGCTGTCCCTAGCCTTAAACTGGTAGTCTAGAGGGAAACCAACTAATAAATAGCTCCCATGACCAATCCTTGAGCCACTGAACAGAAGAATTGAGTGTCATTCTTATCACTCTCGCACAATCTCAATGTGTAGATCATATTTTGGCTGCAGCAAGTCTCGGACCACGAATCCTCAGCTTCATTTATAGTCCGCTTACGGGATCTCGCTCAGTCCACTGAAGAAGCGCGCGTGTGTGTTTTCTTATACCAAAGCCACATTGAGTCCACCGAGAAGAATCGAACCCCTGATTTTAGCGTTGAAAACCCGTAGACTTACTGCTGTACTGGTGGAGGACTGAAGAAGCACAATACGCTATGATATCTTTTGCAACTGATAATGAAAATGTATTGTCAGAGAGAATACGAGTCCAAGAGACTCGTGGTAGAGCTATTGAAGTAGAGCTTTATAGTTAGCCTATGGTATATTGCTCATGAAATAAAAAACCTCAGAAAGGCTATATGTATCTCTCCTCAATAAAAGAGTAAAAAAATTCTTGTTAAATTTGCCCT
Source organism: Tachypleus tridentatus (assembly GCF_004210375.1). Lineage (NCBI taxonomy): Eukaryota > Metazoa > Arthropoda > Merostomata > Xiphosura > Limulidae > Tachypleus > Tachypleus tridentatus. The sequence continues at coordinate 34,235,579 of NC_134833.1, forward strand.
CGGAGAATAAAAAAAACTTTCTCCTGAGTGTAATTTTGTAACATTTATTTCTATTTCTGTAACAAAAGTGAACACTTTTTTACTTGCACATGAAGTGAAAACGTCACCCAAAAGGCCAATTCTAAAAGTTGACTCAAGATTTACGAAACAAAGGTTAGAAAAACAGACTTACAGTATCGTCATTACATGGTTTGATATTCAACTGTAAGACTGTGAAATACTGTTACTTAGGGCTTCTACAACGTCATTGGTTTACCTCCTACCGAATCATTGCTCTTACAATCTGTAAAAGAGTAAGATTGTGAAGTACATTTACTTAAAACCTTTACCATGTGGTTCATGTAAATTCTTCCAAATAATTATCTTAGAAATCTCCAATCTTTAGGAATCTCAAGTACACTTGCTATAACTTCAAAAGATGCAGTTACAATCCTTTAGTGTGTGGAACTTTTACGGCGTGATTCATGTAACTCCTCCTAAGAGATGCAGTTACTATATTTCAATCTGTGGAACTTCTATGGCGTGATTGTTGTAACTCCTCCTAAGAGATGCAGTTACAATCATTCAGCGTGTGGAATTTCTACGGCATGATTCATGTAACTTCCTCCAAAAAATGCAGTTACAATCTTTCAATCTGTGGAACTTCTACGGCGTGATTCATGTAGCTCCTTCCAAATGATTCAGTTACAACCTCTCAGTGTGTGAAACTTCTGCAACGTGTTTCATGTAACTTCTCCCAAAAGATGCAGTTACAATCCTTCAGTGTGTGGAACTCCTAGGATCTGACTGTTCTAAGTATTTCCAAAAATTACTTACAACTTGTTCGACATGACTCAAACAACCCTTTAAAATATTATAACAGCTTCTCAGTAATAAGGATTATGTTATAATGTTACGTCGAATTCTTGGGGTTCATACAAATCCTTCGATGATAGGGCTGTTGAGAATTCTTCAACTTTTACCAATTCTGAACCATGGTTTCGCAGAACTCCTAAAACGCTAATAATCCCTCCCCAAAAAACTTTGAAACAGAAAGTTTTAAGCAATCAAGTTTAAAGAAAACAAACTATCATATACAGAGAAGTTGTGTATTTTTATCGTAGATGTTTCGACTTTTTTACTCCCTGTGAGCCTATCAATTCTATAAATGTGTTTGCTGTTCCTTTTTAATTTATTTTTTACTATTTGTTCTAGATATTAGGGTCATGCATGGCCAGAGGATTATGGCACTCGACTCGTAATCTAAAGGTCAAAGATTCGAGTCCCTGTAACACCAAATATTATCTAAAATATTTTCTTACGTGAAATTGTATAACTGGTGGAAGCAAGTAGAGTATGACATCGTATTCTTTGTAAAGAACATATCGTTTCAACCAATTCCAGAGACATTTAAGAAAAGAACTTTGGAAAGCTGGTAGAAAATTTGTATGATATAAATCTGAATAAATTCAAATTGTAAGCATTTTAAATGAGTTTATATTGTTACATTTATTACAAGTTTTACGCCAAACAAGACCAAAGATGATAGAAACTTTAATATTATTGTTCCTTATATTTTTGTTATGAGTTATGTAGTAATGAGTTTTGCAGATAGCTTGTTGTTTTGTTTTCTAAAAGCCGGCCTACTTCACTTAGGTGTAATTTCGCACAATCCAAAAAGTGTTGTGTTTTAGGAGTTAGTGTATACTAACTGACAACTTATTATTATATAGTGGTGCGAATGGTTAAAACAGGTAACTCATCCAGGCGGTTTTTGACCCCATTGCGGTGAAAAATTGAACCTTATCAGGGTAAAGATTAAAGTGACCATTTTCATTTTATGGACAATATGGCAGTACAAACTTGAGACTATCATATGAGGTGGGTGAAAAATTCGTACACACATTTGAAAGCGTTTAGGTTGAACTAAATCTCAATACTTGTGTGTGTGTTTTCATATAGCAAAGCCACATCAAGCTATCTGCTGAGTCCACCAAAGAGAATCGAACCTCTAATTTTAGCGATGTAAATCCGTACTCTTACAGCTGTACCAGCAGGGTACAGTCTCATTAAGATGAAGGTTTTTACTTCAATTTTGGGGCCCGGCATGGCCTAGCGCGTAAGGCGTGCGACTCGTAATCCGAGGGTCGCGGGTTCGTGCCCGCGTCGCGCTAAACATGCTCGCCCTCCCAGCCGTGGGGGCGTTATAAGTGACGGTCAATCCCACTATTCGTTGGTAAAAGAGTAGCCCAAGAGTTGGCGGTGGGTGGTGATGACTAGCTGCCTTCCCTCTAGTCTTACACTGCTAAATTAGGGACGGCTAGCACAGATAGCCCTCGAGTAGCTTTGTGCGAAATTCCAAAACAAACAAACAAAACTTCAATTTTAAGTAACGGTCATTCGAAAAGTTATTTTTACTTCTGAATACACAAATATTTGATCCTAAATAAAAAATAATGTGTTTAGAAAGGTTTCGTCATTCGCTGCTTTCAACTGGTGTTTAACAGACTTAATTCTACCATTGTGTCCGTATATGTGTTGGGTGGTGGGTTATCTTTCAATACTTCCAAATTTTACAGAATTAATCTTTGTTAACTGATCACATTTCACAAACAGAAATACTCTCTGAAGGATAAGAGATTCAGGAGTGTGTGACGCAAATCCCGATATAGAAACTGAGAAAAGTTGTTGACACACTACTCCAATCCTTTCTAACATGACATTTGTTGAATCAGTGTTTGACGTCATTTCGATGCTATTTCAGAGTAATCTGAGATAATAACATTCTCCATTTACTCAGTTCATTGGACTGGTGCCACAGGTAGCCTGTAGAGTAACTGTTTCGTCTGATAATGATGTCAAAAGAAAAAAAAAAAAGAATCGAACGCACTGTTTCAACTTTTGTTTCATGCAAAACTTGGTAGAATGTGTAACCATACATTATTATTAATATATTCCTCTAACGCGTGAATTCGATAATCTTTGGCTCACTCCTTCGTTATTTATTAGAGAGAGCCTAGTATATTGGTTAAGCATGTTCAGATCGTGAATCGGTGGGTTTAATGTTCTTGGCCCGTTGTGACCACAAAGTGCTTATACTTTGGCGACATTGTAACAATGTGACAATGGAATCCTCTGTTCGGTCGAACAAAAACTGCCAAACAGTTGGCAGTTGTTCCATTAACTAGCTACCTTATCGCTAGTGATTAGCTTATGAGACTATGCTTATATAGCCCCATGTGAGAAAAGAGTGAAAAAAAACCAGACAAATATAGTAATATTTATTCTATGTTCTGGTGTTCAAAACATGAAAGAGATAATTACTTCTACTTTACAGCATGTGACCCCCTGGTGAAAAAAAAGTGGTAAACTTGCAAACAACGTCAACATCCTGGCTTTGATTCCACGCGATGGACATGGCAGAACTGTTAACATGACCTTGCTTTAAAACGAACAAACAGACAGACAATACAGCACATGTTCAGATGTATAAACATACATTTTTATGTTGGTATGCGTGTGTTTGCTTTCAATTTCATGAAACAAATAACCTCAGGAAAAAGGATTTGAAATACGAAAATAATTTCATACGTTTTCTCTTGAGTTAATTATACAGATGGCCAAGTGACCATCATAAAATAACAGCAGGAAAAGAAGGGAGTGAACAAACACGTAACAAAACTCATTTCAGATGAAGATGGACAAGTTGTTTTCTTTGTGTATTGTATTATTTGTTATGTAAAATCCTTCACTCACATGGTTTCAAAGCGAGTTCTGAGAAATTGTCAATGTCCATCGCGATTATTTATGTGAAAAATGAAAATGATTTGTCAATTATATTATTAACTATGTTTTACATATTTTCCCCTAGGTGGACTTAGCAGATAGCCCTATGTGGCTTTGCAATAAGAAAACACGCACACATTTTCCAGCTATTTCATGACTTTTTCTTTCTCATCTTTCTCACAAAAGCTATGGTTTATGTATATTTCTTTCACATCTTCGATTAGTACTTTTTGACACGTTTCCCTCATTGACTTCTTAGGGTGAATCATAACGACTATTGTTTGTTTTTGAAATTCATTCAAAGCTACACGAGGGCTATCTGCGCTAGCTGTCCCTAATATAGCAATGTAAGACTAGAGACCATTTACCACCAACCCTTGAGCTACATTTTTTACCAACTAATAGTGGGATTGCTGTTACATTATAACGTCACCACGGCTGAAAGGGTAAGCATGTTTGGTGTGACGGTGATTTGAGCCCGCGACTCTCGAATTATGAGTCGAATGCCTCATTCACCTGGCCATGCCTGGCACTGATTTAGTTGAATCAGCTATTATGTGTTTTGAAGACATTGTTTTCTTGTGTATTGACTTTAAATTCAAAGTTTAAACATTTTTCATGATCAGTAAGTTTCCAATGATACAAAAATATATTCTTTGTCACGTATTATCGCAAAATACTTCCAGCTGTGACGGTGTTGAATTCTGAACAGATGGGGCGTGGAACCTCTACTACACACAAGTAGCATTTCAGGAAGGACTTTGGGATCAAATAGATATGATAAAACTATCAGGTTTTGCCATCAAAAGGAACGAAAGATAAATTATACTTTTGATTGTTTGTTTGTTTTTGAATTTCGCACAAAGCTACTCGAGGGCTATCTGTGCTAGCCGTCCCTAATTTAGCAGTGTAAGACTAGAGGGAAGGCAGCTAGTCATCACCACCCACCGCCAACTCTTGGGCTACTCTTTTACCAACGAATAGTAGGATTGATCGTCACATTATAACGCCCCCACGGCTGGGAGGGCGAGCATGTTTGGCGCGACGGGGATGCGAACCCGTGACCCTCAGATTATGAGTCGCACGCCTTAACACGCTTGGCCATGCCGGGCCCTTTGAAATAAATACCCAGTGTACCAGTGAGAAAAAATATAAGAAGAATTATCTTAAGATCAACACGATTCTGATTTAATCGATATTGTCTGAAGTAATAGATTGTAAGAAGAAGGTCAATCTGTGGCGTAAAGTTAATCTAGACTTTGAAATTTTCTCTTGGATCTAATAAATTTGTGAATTTGAAAGATATATTTCGTAACGATTTACTACAAACATTTCTATGAAGACATGCTTATGTGTGTTTCTCTTTTCCTTATAGCAAAGCCACAAAAGGCTTTTTGCTGTGTTCACTGAGGGGAATCGAACCTCTCACTTTAGAGTTGTAAATCCGAAGATTTGTCGCTGTCCCAGAAGTATATGATCCTCAGTTTTTACACGTAAGCAGTTACTTTCGTAGCTTATTTTGTCTATAGAAACGTTTACTTACAGAAGACCTAGATTATAGCGACTCATAATTGTATTATGAATTTTACATTATAACTAAATACACTGGAGTAGTGGTTAAAATAATGTTAATGAAGTATTCAACACAACGGTACAACTGTTTAATTGTTCTTCAATACGTGGATAAATAATAGGTTTTGTTAATGAGAAGATTATTGTTGCTGCTTTTCTGGTACAAAGCCAAACAACAGGATATTTGTACTTTGACCACCACAGGTAATCAAACTCAGAATTTTAATATTATAAGTCGGTAAACACGCCTCCATCCCTAGTGGTCATCGGAAAGTTTTAGGGCTTATACTTTAAAATTCGGAAACTAATATTTCTGATTTTAGCTATAATAAATTAAAAGTAATTATGTGATACTAAAATACTCTATAACCCGAGCACTTTGAATCTACGTGTATTTCTAACATCATGTTACTAAGATACTGTGTTGTTTTTCTACTATTTATTGCTGGTAGTGGTCGGTGCGAAGTAATATATTCTTAAGCCTATTTCTCATTGTATGTGTGTGTTTTCTTATAGAAAACTCACATCGAGCTATCTGCTGAGACCACCTTGTCATTGTGTTTAATATGTATCATCTTTGCTTTGAGGATGTATGTTCGCCTTCAGACTCACCGCCCACTTACGATGGGCATTAGTTTAGTAACCTCTAATGCTAAAATTAGGAGTTTCCCTGCGGTGAACACAACGCAAATGTACCATTGTGTAGCTTTGAGTAACGTTTCTTTTTTTCTAACATTTGTGACAAATATGGTATCATACAATACTTTGAAATAGGGTTCCATGTTCAGAAAGCTATAAAAGTATCAGTAAGTTTAGATCAAAGCAAAGATGACACGTGTCACAGAAAACGATAAATAAGTGTAAGTATACATTACTTCCAACGAATGCGACCAATAAATATGGAAGAAAAGTAACACAGTGTGTTATGGTAAAATAATGACGTTTTACTTAACATGCTAAAGAGCAGAAATGTTTTGAAAAAAAATCTATAAATCTTGGACGGAAACTATGCTCGCGACATTAGTAGCTAACCATTGTTTCTTATTGCATGCTGAATCGAAAACGAATAAGGTATAATATGAGGAAAGAGAGAATTTCTCGGACGTTGATTGATTGAGAGTATTTAAAACAAATCGACTTTTTCTTCGCGTCGATCGAACAACTTTTGACTTGTTTTCTCATTCGAGTCTTCGCAGAGGCATTACTTGAATAATACAAAGTCAGCATAAATCAACAGTGATGATAGCCTTATAACCTAGTAATGTTCAAGAAATATTTATAGAATAATTTTATTTTTAATAGTAACATGAGCATAAGAATCTCACACAGCCCTAACACTAATAACAATTATAATGGCAATTGTAGTTTGATCAGGTCTGCCCGGAGAACAATATTTTAGCTCTCGCGAATAATTAAAAAATGTTATATTGATTATCAGGAGAACATGGTTTGTTCGTTAGTGTTAATCACAAAGCAACATAATGGGCTATCTATGCTTTGGCCACCAAAGGTATTGAAAGCCGGTTTTTAACGTTATAAACCTTCAGGCTTACTGCTGAACCACTGAGAGACGAGACTTATGAGGAAAACTTGGCTAGTTACTCACACAAAAGTTTAATCTTTTCATTACATTTTTATTTGAATAAGACACTATTCTTTTTCGAAGCTGTAAAGTTCACAATAAATACAGTCAGAATGTTCAATTATATCCAATCGTTTTCATCAATCAGACTTAATGTCATTACAATACTCGTTTCTTTTCTAGTGATTTTGTTTCACATTCAGTATTTCGGTATTTGTGGTTTGCATGTTCTGTCGACATTGTTAAAACATTTGCGAATAAAGAGGTTTTACAGTCATAAACTACCAGTTAAAATGGTTATATTGGCATAATTAATCAATTAATAAAACAATAAGAAAATATAATAAAACGATTGTTTTCATCTACCACATGCATGTCTTTGGTCCTACACCTTTCATGATCAGGTGGTTAAGGCGTTCGACTCGTAATTTGAAGGTCGCGGGTTCAAATTTTCGTCACACCAAACACATTTGCCCTTTCGGCCATGGGAGCATTATAATGTTACGGTAAATCCCATTATTCGTTGGTAAAAGAGTAGCTCAAAAGTTGGCGGTGGGTGGTGATGACTACCTGCCTTCCATCTAGTCTTACACTGCTAAATTAGGGACGGTTAGTGCAGATAGCCCTAGTATAGCTTTGCGTGAAATTCAAAAACATATCAAACCGTTACATAATGTCGGTATAAATAAATACTAAATGATCCAGAACAAGGAAAACAGAAATGTCCAGAAATTAAAGACAACCAATGAGTGTGTGTGTTCAGCCCTTCGACATCCTAGTTTAAATTATTATATATTTTGCTCATATCTTGTATACGTTAAAGTCAGTCCTAAATTTTACAGTTTTCTTAGTTTCGGGTTTCAGTTGACTATTACTATTCTTTATATGTAATATTTGTACTATATAAATATTTCTCTGTAATATGCACTCTCTTTAATATCTAAAACGTTAATGAGCCTTTTTTAAGATTTAAAGACCTCTGGGTTGACTAGTGTAAGGTTATAGACAGTAAAATAATGTAATATGCTAGATATCACTATAATGTAACATATTTCAAGAAATCTCTATAATATTGTAGAAAATTCTAGTGTGTAACATGGTGACTGGCACTATAAGTAATACTGATTCTAACCGTTATTTTTGTTAACATGGTGACTGGCACTATAAGTAATACTGATTCTAACCGTTATTTTTGTTAACATGGTGACTGGCACTATAAGTAATACTGATTCTAACCGTTATTTTTGTTAACATGGTGACTGGCACTATAAGTAATACTGATTCTAACCGTTATTTTTGTTAACATGGTGACTGGCACTATAAGTAATACTGATTCTAACCATTATTTTTGTTCACATTCTATTAACGTTGAGTTATTTCTATGCCATTGATTACAATAGTTCAATCCTCGTGTTTTCTAAATGGTGTATACAACAGAACAACGTGAAGCGTAGTTTGAAACATACATAATTTCGTTTGCAACATTTAACCAACGGAGAGGCTAAATTAGCTACATTAAAAATCGTGCTTACTGGTTGGTCTTCACGGCTATTTACTTTTAAAAGATGATGTACAATGTCATCCAAAGATGACGCCACATCCTTACCACGTAATCAAAGGCAATAAAACCGTACAAGTTCACGTTAGGAAACTAAACCTATACAATGACCAGCATAAAGTGCAACGTTTTAGAAATGTCTAGTCTAATCAGTTTATCAAATATAGATGATAATATTGGTGCTCGCTCGAGCTTTATGTAGCTTTCGACCTAGAAAATAGATTGTAGTGTTTTTATGTGCACACATAACTTCTTTATACAGTCAAACCGTATCTCATCAATGCCAAGATAAGTGTTTATATATATATAATATAACTACATCCTAAAATACCAACGTTAGCTCTCGTCTTTATAAAAGTATGTTTATCTACAAGCTGTACAAACTACATCTTTCTATAAACAACATGAACTCTTATCCGTATAAACGTGTGTTTTTATCTTCAAAACTTTTATGAAATATGCACTTAAATTGCAATATTAGCTCTTATTTGTATAAAATTGTGAGTTTGTTAGAAATCTATACAGACAATACTTTAATATTACAATGTTAGCTCTATCGTTTGTATAAAGATGCACATATATCTAAAACTATACAGACCACACCTTTATTTAGCAATATCAGATCTCAACAACATATAGGTCTGAAAGTTTGTGTATTTATCTAATAACTAAACACACTATACTTTCATATCATATCTATCATTTTTATGATAATTTAAGTACATCTGAAATACTATACTAAACTAAGTCATTTCTTAACAGTTAAAGAAGCTATCTAAAGATCTACTGGCACGAACCTCTATCGACCTAACTGGCTCTGTGATAGTTAACAGTGTCCGAACTGCTCTCTTAGATACTCATCTATTGTGTTAGTGTTTCATCCACTGTAATCTTTTACGTCTTTGTGTTACACCTCACCAAGGTGCAAAGAAATCTACACTGTTGAAGGTAGCTAAAATACTCACAACCTCTCTTCCGGAATGCAAGAGTGTGATGTCAAGTGTGTATTAAAATGACAGCAAAATAGAGATAAGGGTTTGTCGAAAGAGTTTTAAACCGTGTAACGTGATATCAAAAGTTACACTTTTTTTACTGAAATTGTATTTTCCTACGTGCTGGAAATAGACATGTCAATAAAAATTAGTTCAGTATTCGTTTTTCAAAAGATAAGTTTCCAATCTTAGTAAAACGAAGAATTACGTGGATTTCCTTTCGTTTAAACTTTGTAAGATAGCGCAAACTATACAGACACTGATTTATGAAGTGGAGAGAAAATAGTCTTACCACAATCAGTGTTATAAAACATGCCTGAGAAAAAGATACCTAGAAAAAAAAAGATATGTTTTTCTTATTCTGTTACTCTTCTAGATAGTAATTTAATAATTTACAGTTCTGTGCCATCAACGTTTAACTGAAGTTAAAAACAAGCTAAAATGAAGCGAGTGTATTCACAGGCATTTGATTATTGACTTTCAGAAACATTATTAAATGCTCCTCGCTAGTATAGCTGTAAGTCTACGGATTTAAAACGCTAAAATCAGGGTTCGATTCTCCTCGGTGGGCTCAGCAGATAGCCCGATGTGGCTTTGATATAAGAAAACACACACATTATTAAATTATGTTTAAAATAATATAACAAGAACAATATATACCGTAAGAAAGGGAAAATAATTAAAGTAACGCAGTGACATTTCACGAAATTGCACTGTGCTTACATGACACGGATACGCACTTCTTATTAGAATCGGAGTATCTACTTTGGCACAGTATCATATTATTCCATTATATTAATCTAAACGGTTCTTATTTTTAAAATGTTTCGCATTCATGTCCTTTATTGTTCTTTCAAACCATGTGAACAGCAATGATTCACGACAAAAGATGCATTAAAGACTATAAACAATCATTTAGAGCATCACTAGACGGAGATACGGGCAACATTCAAAGACATAGGCTGTTCACTAGATGGCGCTTCTCGAAAATACTCGAAGGTTGATCAGCGATAGACCTGTGCAAGAGAAACACAGTTTTCCAGCTGATAAACTTGGTTACTCCTTCTCTTACATGACGATCTAAATTCTGTGAGAGAACTTACAGAACTCCTGCTATTACACGCATAGATCTCACTCTGTGCATTGTCACAGAGGCCCTGAGAAACAGAAACATAATTTAGTGACATTATGGACCTCGCAAAAGAGTTTAGAAAGACTGGACGGTAGGTAATGTTTTTCTATCATAAGAATGTTTACAGATTTAATAGTTTCTTTCGGACACTAACTTTTATTATTATCAATATCGTAAAAGTTGTTTTATTCAATTGCTTAGATAACGCAACATTTATAAGACCTCTTTTAGGTTACGTTTTCTCTTTTATGTAACTACTATAATTTTAAAACATTTATTTAGTGCTGTATTTCACTGTGAATGTTCTTTAATCAATATTTTGTTTGATTTAGACTTATTTACAAACAACGTAAAAACTCTTATTATGCTGAAGAGATTTAGTGAAAGTTGTTTAATAGAGGGCTTGCAACGTTGGATAAATTTCTTGTGTGTAAAGTCAATGTATATTTAAATATTTGTTTCTCGATAAATCACGTCTACGAACAGCAATTTCTTATCAGCGAAATACTTAACAGTTGTAAGTTACTACATCTTTAAAAACACTACTTTCTTCGTGAACGCATATATAATATACAATTCCAAATATAACAAATGTGCCAGTGTAGGAACAACCTGCCTTTAAACATGGACTCCAGGCAAAAATTGTTTTAAGAAATCCAGTTCAGGCTTTGTTTTGTAAATTGTTATTGTTTTAGTTTACAAAACTACACCTGAAATATCTTTAATAATAATCTAATAATACATAGGGTTGAGTATTTTATAGTGAAACTACTTTTTAGTGTTGGTTGTCGTTACAATATTTGTTGTGCAGTCCGACCATGTTCTATCTGACAGTTGTGCATCTTGAGGATGATTCTGCAGCGCAAGTTCGATTGGAAAATGTTCTGTGGTAAAACTATTATGTTCAGAGCATACTACTCCTTCCTGTATATTTTTGATAACACATACACAAAGTGTAAGAAGAAAATAGTTTCTTAGCTCCCGTCTAAACAGAACGATTGTATAGAAATATATAAAACCTGCGTTCGGTGGCATGACATTATGTAATCGTACGAAATAGCATGATACTTATTTTATTCACTAGCTGCTTGAAGTAAACGACGATAAATGCGAGGTATAACTAGAAATGTTATCTTGGTGAACTCATATTCTGTTGGCCTTGTTTCCATACAGTTGTTTTTATTTATATCACATACCGTTGCCTAGAATATGCGAACGACGTTTTCCACCTGTTACAACACTTCAATTGGTAACGTACTACTTATTATAAGTCTCTTTCTGGGTGGCCCTGATGCCCTAAGTTGATCCATATTCCTTTGTTTCCAATGGCACCAAAAAAAGGACATTTCTGTTTTGAAAACTATAAATCTTCGATATAAGCACATATTTATGATTAAAGTGTATGACTATTTTTCGTGGAAAAAGACTGTTACATAACCGTCTTAAAGGATATCAAGTTTGGGTAGCGTCACAGCATCCAAAAAATACTAAACAATTATAATGTGTAGTTTTGATACAAATGTTTTCATAGCAACGGTATATCGATTGTAGTTTTATGTGATTTGCTTATTTAGGCATTTAAAATTAATTTAAAGTTGGTTAATTTCTTTGTTTTGGAAAGAAGAACAAAGCTACACAATGGGCTATATGTGCTCACGGGTATCAAAACCAAATTTCTAGCGGTGGTACTGGGGGGTGAATTGTTTTAAAATAATGTACTCAATCCTATGTACAAGGATGATGGTTTTAACATTATGAAAAATAAATTATAAATTTTTTATCTGATTATTTCCCCCACAAAATCCTTAATGTTAGAAATATTCTTAAATTTTAATACACTGTATTAACATTCACCAGTCATTGACTAGTATGTAATACATTTTAGTATTTCAGTTAAGAATGTAGATATAAATAATTTTCTATTTTGTGTTGATATGACTTTTCCCTTCTCGAATGATTGGTTTGTAAACCATTTATTCAGCGCTATCAACTGATTAAACAAGCTGAATAAAAAGAGATAATAACAATTATTTATAGAAACTGTATTATTTATAAAATGGAATATGATTTGTCAAACCCCGAAGTGGAGAAAATCTGATTGGTCCATTGAATATATATTTAGTCCTTCTAATGGCCTATTATCACCAAAGTATCGTATTGGATAGAAATGTTACATTAATCACAGATAGAGTTTGTTTTCGATAAACTAGGCTTAACAATTTAACAAACATAAAGAGTTTAATATTTCGCATAGTCTATCCAAGAGAAAGCCACTTGAATGTGGCTAAAATTAAAATCAAAAGGATAATTATCTTGCGTGTTTAAGTTTTAAAGTTCATATTGCAAGCTGGTGATTTCAATTCCTTGTTAAAAAAGGAAATAAAACTAGACCTATTACTGCTGAAACCATAACTGGTTTTATTTAAGCCAATGTTTCGACATTATGGCTTCATCGAGAGAAACAAGACACTTGCTAACAGATTTAGGCTTACACCAAAATTTCGAAATAATTCGAGTTTGCGCAGTAAGGAGGACTTCGCGTGTTCAGCTACAGTACTATCTTTACTATCTAACGTGTGCAGATATCAAAGATGTTCGTTGATCCTTTCCATAACAGTTATACTTGCCACCGATTTATATAGATCCACATGTTTACATGCCAAACTGTATACTACATTCTTGTGGTTGCAGTTTGCTCTTAAACCTGATTTACAGTTTTTTTTTAGAGTAAGATAAAAGATATATAACCAGTTTGTCGAGAGTACTATTTTCTTCATTTACGTATTCATCTTTTTTTCTGATTTACACGAGTCCACAGAACTAAGAGTTTGTTTTTGATTGTTTGTTTGTTTTTTGAATCTCTTTTTTACTAACTGTTGGGCTACTCTTTTACCAACGAATAGTGGGATTGATCGTCACATTATAACGCCCCCATGGCTGAAAAGGCGAGCATGTTTGGTGTGAATGGGATTCGAACCCGCGACCCTCGGATTACGAGTCGAACGCTTTAATCCACCTGGCAATGCCGGGCCTAATATTGAAAGTAGCTCATGAACTCTCCAAGGAAGGAGATCATTTAGGTATGACAAATACATGTGACAAAATTATAAGACGTTTCTTATGGTTAAACATTTGGCAAGACGTTTCTAAGTTATTGAAAATTTTTCATACCTTTCATTTGGTTGGAAAGTCTGATCATCAAGTTCCTACTTACTGTCTCGGTAACAAGAAGGAACGGAATAAATGAGCTAATTCGGTTCAGGAGCCTTTGAGTTGGTGTTTGGGCTTTCAGTGCGTAGTATTTTGAAATTGCTGAAGGAACAATAGTTAGAAGGTGACCAAAAAGAAATGCATTTATTCGATTACGTTTCCTGGTTTCCGTGCAGATTTTTACGTGCTTGTGAATTTGTTCGAGAATATTAGAAGTTATCGCAAGTTAAAATGATAGATGTTTATGATGGCGAGGCTGACATAGGATGATAAATTCTCAAACAACTTTCCAGCGAATGATGAATCAATGTCCTAATAATCTGTCAGATGTTGGAATTTATGTTGATGATATCGTAATTTACAATGACATCTAGAAAGAACATTTATGAGCATCACTTGATGTTTTTTGAGAGGTTTCAAAACCAATCTCGCTGTAAATTTGGCAAAAAGTGACTTTTGTAAAGCCAAAGTTGTTTATTTAGGTCATGTAGTAGGCCATGGTCAAGTTTTTCCAATTCAAACCAGAGTTGATTGCATTGTGAATTATTCAACTTCTATTAACAAGTTTGCTGAGATTTTTGGGAATGTCTGGTTATTACAGGATTTTTTTTTTAATTTGCTGACATCACTGTTCCAATAAAAAAGCTACTGAAGAAAACTCAAAAGTTCAAGTGGTATAAAACATGTCAATATGGTTTTGAAAAGGTCAGATTCTGTACTTACTCTGTATTGATGACACCTGACTTTTATAAACCTTTGTCATCAGATGTTGATGCCAGCAATTGTGGTGCTGGTGTTATTGTATTAGAATCAGACTACAATGGTAGTAAACATCCTGTTTGTTATTTTTTTCGAAAACAAGTTTAATTATCACTAAAAGAACTATTCTATTGTGGAAAAAGGAACATTTGTTTCAGTGTTAGCTTTAGAGCACGTCAATGTCTATGTATCTGTATCAAAACAAGTTATTATTATTTAGATTGATCATAACCCATGAACATTTTTGAAACAAATGAAGGGCAAAAACAGAAGACTGTTAAATGGGAGTTTATGATCACAAGAATATGATCTGAAGATAATCCATGATAAAGGTGTTGATCACATCTGTGTATGAGTGTTTTATTATGGGAAAGCAACGATCTGCTGTATCTACTAAGAGAAATCGAACACCTTATTTCAGCGTTGTAAATCTGTAGGCTTACCGTTGTTCCAGCGTAGGACAGGATTATCTGTGTTGATGCATTTTTACTTGCTACGTAATTTTATGATCATTAGATTATTTGTATTAATTGTGTAAAGAGATATCATAATTACTGAAGTTTTGTAATTCTTTGACAATGTATTATATTAAATGTTTTGTTCGAAATGTACTGATATATATATATCTTAGCTAAAAATTGTCAAACACCAATTTTGAATTCCCTAACGAGGGAGGTATGACAGATTTACTATTAGATATTTATTTTAATAGTGATGTTGATTTAAGTTAAATCTACATTTGGAAATGTACAAAACATATATTGTTAGATCTGTATTGCTAAATTTCCGACTAGTAGCTAAAGCTGCAGAATATTCAACAATAAAAATCAACAATACATATACGTACTAAACACTAGTGCATCGTCTGTATTGTTGACTTCCAAGTGACACAATGGAATGTCTGCGGACTAAACCCACAATAAACCGGGTTTTCTGACCCGTGGTGGGCAAAGCGCAGATAGCCCATTGTGTATATTGTTGTGCAAGTTGAAATGTCTAGAAATTCTCCTCGCGCATATAAATCTAATCAACTCGACGAGCCAAGAGCCACTATATGTTATTAGTTTCCTTTAGTTGGTACACTATAAACACCAGAAAGTATTACTGACCAGCGCTTATGAACAGGAAACTTCAAATATTTGGCCAGGAACGTTCATAATTTTCGAACATTATAAAACGTTTAACTTCAGCAGATTCACATCGAACACTAACATTAAAAAAAATATATAACATTTCGTATATAATTTCATGGGTGGAAAAACTCGACGTGTGACCCACAAAGAAAGAAGAACACAGAGCTAGCTAGCTCCCGGATAAGAAAGTTGTCTGAATACAAACTCAAATTGAACTCGCTCTTCTTGAGCTCTCAATAACATTACAAAGAAACTTCAGACCAGATAGAAGACTCGATATTGTTTTTAAGTTTGTAAACCTTTTCTACATAAATCATTATTTGTAATAACCCTTACCGTAAGTTGTGTCAATATCTGTATGTTAAAATATATTTGTATTAAAAATAAAGAAAAAAAACTGCGTTTATTATTCTTGCTGGCAAATATCATAAATTGATACACATGAAGATTTATTTCACTTCTAGATCTAAGTTACAATTTAACTCAGTTCTAGGACATTTAAAATTGTAATACGTAACAAGAAATAAAAGTTTATCAATAATGTGACAGTAACAACTATCACTAATTATTCATTACTTACCCCCTTCGTGGACTCAGCAGATAGTCCAATGTGGCTTTGCTAAAAGAAAACACACACAAGTCCATTACTTTTACTCAAAAACTGTTTATAAAACACTTGTTTAGTCATTAGGATACTAAAGCGAAGATAAACTAATGAAAACGGAAATTATCTGTGAAGGGATTTAGATAAAATTGTTAATTGAATATCCGGAGTCAATAAATGAAAAGTTATCGAGACTGCCTTTAGCTAGGTTTCTTAGCTGGTAGAAACCATGATGATTTCTGTCGGAAAAAAACACACAAGCCGTTCTAATTTTTAAAACCAAGTTATTATGTTTATATTTAATACAAATTGAGGCTTTCAGCATGAAATAACTGAAACATGCACACTCAAAATATGCGAAAGTAAGGAAAATGAACCTTCAGAAACGATATTGTATTACTATCTGGATTGAATATATTTTGTTTGTTTGTCTGTTAAGCATTAAGTTATACAATGAGTTATCAGTGCTGTGTTCACCACAGCTATCGAAACCCGTTTTCTAGCGTTATAAGCCTGTAGTTTTAACTCCAGCCACTGGAGCGGAGAAGAAACGAGTTTGCTGTTAACGAAGTTTAAACGCAATGAGCAGATCGTTTCTTCTCGTAACATATGAAGACTTTCTGCATCGAAAAACTTCTTTTTATCGAATTCACTTAACTTGAAAACGACGTACAAAATGAGTTTATCGTTAGTTAGGAGTGCAGGTACTCTGAATGAGGTCTCAATACTTACCTGAGACGAAAGTGTGTATTACATTTAGAACTCAAAATTACCATCGGTTTTAGTATTAGTTCACAAATCTGAAAACTACACGATCAAATTACATTTTCTGTGTACCACTGGACATCTTGTGGAACAACTTTAATATGCATTTAATTAACATTAATACGTCATTAAAAGGTTTGTTTGTTTTGAATTTGGCGTGAAATTTACACTAGGGCTATCTGCATTAGCCGTACCTAATTTAGCAGTGTAAGATTACAGGGAAGGCAGCTGGTCATCACCACCCATCGCCAATTCAGGGGTTGCTTTTTTACCAACCAACAGTGGAATTAACCGTCACATTGTAATATTTCCACAGCTGAAAGGGCGAGTATGTATTGGTGCGACGGGAAGCTGAACCTTCGACCCTAGGGCTACTACGAATAGAGCGCCCTAACCACATGGCCGTGTCTGGCCTGTCATTAATTCCTTCTGCTGAAAACATAGCGTGTTATGTATGTACATATGTTGATTAACACAGATGGGTAAGTTCGTGAAAACTACAGTATCACGTATTTAAAATAATTTGGGTTCAATAAGTTTATAATAAAAATGATAAATATGTGCAAACGTTTCAAAACAGTCGACTTTTGTCTTTTTTTCCAAAGTGAATGATGTTGTCTATATACCACTGTTTCAGCTTTATCTACATTTGGCCCAGCATGGCCAAGCGTGTTAAGGCGTGCGACTCGAAATCTGAGGGTCGCGGGTTCGCATCCCCGTTGCTCGAAACATGCTCGCTCTTTTAGCCATGGGGGCGTTATAATGTGACGGTCAATCCCACTATTCGTTGGTAAAAGAATAGCCCGAGAGTTGGCGGTGGGTGGTAATGACTAGCTGTCTTCTCTCTTGTCTTACACTGCTAAATTAGGGACGGCTAGCACAGATACCCCTCAAGTAGCTTTGTGCGAAATTAAAAAAAAACAAATTATCCACCTTGTTGCCAACGAAACGTCTCCCAGTAAGATATGTTGGTAAAGCCATTCATATTTAGTTGATCTTAACAGACGAAGATGTACTAGATAGTAAATTAATCTACAATTCTACTTTTATGATTGGATAAAACGAACAAAGGAAAGAGGACCAGTTTGGAATAACTAGAATATGATTATGAAAACACCACAGGTTATGGACATTTGTAGTTTTTGTTTCACGTTTATTTAAAAAGTCAACCGGCCTGATGAGACCAAGTATTATACGAAAGGCCTGAGCAGCACTAAATGTAGCAAGTATATTTCAGTTGATACATTGTTACTTTTTTCCTTATTCTCTCCTATAAATTATTCTAATTACTAATGATGAATAACGTTAATTCAAGTAAGATAAACAAATAATAACAATAAATGAGAATTCAATGTTAATAAATCATAAATATAATTTTGATGCCCAGTGACGTAAATAAAATAAATAAAAATTATATTTCACCGAGTGAACGTCATTCCTGCTGTGGCAGATATTGTTCAGAAGTGCAATAATGTGCAATGTGTTTTGAACATCAGTGTAAGTCTATTGTATCTCATCTGGCATGACGGATTTCGGTATTGGATGAAAAAACGACGTAGGCACTGGGTATCGCAAGTTTAGTGTCATTGACATGTTATTCTATTCGTATTCACTTCCACTCACAAGTGCTTGTAATACTTGACGGTATTCGTAATTGTTAGCTTTATATTAGCAGACGTGCAAGACGTATAACGTATTATATGAAGGAATAATATTCCATAAATGCTGATGAATACAAGTATCACGTTCAAAGTGACTTTACGTAAACGTAACTATTGTACAATACGCATACTTTTACTATTGGTTATTACAGCTAGAATAAAATAATCTTAACTAGGTGTGTGAAAGGTATTATACAATACATGTACTTGTTATATAGTTATTACAGCAATGAGACGATAATCTTAACTGGGAGTGTGTGAGGTATTGTACAATACATGTACTTGTTATATAGTTATTACAGCAATGAGACGATAATCTTAACTGGGAGTGTGTGAGGTATTGTACAATACATGTACTTGTTATATAGTTATTACAGCAATGAGACGATAATCTTAACTGGGAGTGTGTGAGGTATTGTACAATACATGTACTTGTTATATAGTTATTACAGCAATGAGACGATAATCTTAACTGGGAGTGTGTGAGGTATTGTACAATACATGTACTTGTTATATAGTTATTACAGCAATGAGACGATAATCTTAACTGGGAGTGTGTGAGGTATTGTACAATACATATACTTGTTATATAGTTATTACAGCAATGAGACAATAATCTTAACTGGGAGTGTGTGAGGTATTGTACAATACATGTACTTGTAATATAGTTATTATAGCCAGGAGACAACGATAGTAACTGTGGACATGTCTTGTTGCAATAAAAAAAGAAAAAGAAAAACACAAAATCAGAGAAGTGAGCAGATAATAAGACTCTCAGTCGTACTTCTTGTGGGTTGCATGCTGATAGCGCCCTCTCACGAGTTGCATATTAAAGATGTTTATCTTGTGTAGAGTAATTTCGTGACAGGCAATTACAACTCATTGCAGGTTGTATAAAACGTTGGTTATTTTAAGATATACTATCTGCCCGTCTTTTCGCAACGCCTAAGTAATTTAAATGTTTAACTATTTTAATTTCAATAGCACATGTATGTTGACAAAGATGGTGAACTTTACTTACCGGATCGAATCGATAGTTCATGTTTCATAAACTAGATGGCCAATTATAAAAATAATGTTGACATTAATATTATTATGAATTTGTTCATTTGTTTGTCGTTTTAGCAAAATGTTTGTTTATTTCTTTGAATTTCGCGCAAAGTTACACGAGGGCTATCTGCGCTAGTCATCCCTAATTTAGCAGTGTAAGACTAGAGTGAAGGCAGCTAGTCATCATCACTCAGAGCCAACTTTTAGGCTGCTCTACCAACGAATAGTGGGATTGAGTGTCACATTATAACGTTTCCACGGCTGGAAAAGCTATCATATACGGTGTGATGGGGATTCGAATCCGCGACCTTCAGATTACGAGTCAGGCGCCATAATCACTTGACCTTGCAGGACCCTTATATCTAGACCAACTAGGAAAAAGTAAATGAAAAAGAACAAGACATTTACAGAATTCATGGGCTGGAGAGAACGTTTGTTTGCTTGTTTTGTTATTAAGCACAAAACTACACAGAGGGCTATCTGTGCTCCGCCCACCACAGGTATAAAAACCCGGTTTATAGCAGTATAAATCCACAGATACAGCACTGTGACGCAAAACAATGATCACACAGGTCTGTGAATTTAAACTTCATAAAATGTTTCAAATAACAGGTTTTCCATAAATCACCTGCGCAGGTTTCTAAAATAATGTTTATTTTTTCTATTATGTAAGGGTTTTTTTTTTTTTACAAATTGAAAAGAAAAAATAAAATTAAACCTCTTACTTATATAAAATTTACCACAAATACACCAAAAGGTGTTTGGGTAATTTATGCAATCTCTTGTTGCCATAGCAACGAATACATAATATTGTAAAGAATAAAATAGTGTCAAAATGCACTCACAAATAAATACCATCCAGAAATGACACGTCATGCGACCTGTTGATCGTTTATATACTAGTGGTGTGTTTCTTGTTGGTTTTTGAACGATCGATAAGACTCTCACGTCGCGATTGGTCTAGAGAAATCTATAGCCAGTGGTTGTCAACATTTTAAGAATAATAAAATATGACCCGATTTTAATGAGCATTATTTGTTGATATAAAACTACATATGACGCTTTGTGAAAAATATGTACGTGATGGAAAAAAAGGATACCGTTTTCGGATTCAACGTACAATAATTACTATAGAACATCTAAAGATTTCAAAACAGTAAAAGCATCGCAGGCTTGTGTTATTAAAGTACACACGGTGTTGCTTGAGAAAGTTCAGAGTAATTTATATTGATTTCGCGTGCGGGTTTGCTCATGCATTGTCAATAGCTTTTTGTGATCAAGCAAAGACAATCAAAGTTTTTATTTTACATATACAAACCTTAACCAGCAGAGACAGCTAGGGACTAAAAGTTGATTGAATAAAGGTTCCATTTTCTCAAACTACTTTCTCTAATCGCTTTAAATTTCTCTACGAAGCATTTCATGCAAAACAAGCTAGAAAAAAGTGAAATCCATTATCCGAAATGAAATTCGTGTTAGTCGCGCATTACTGTATTACCAAATAACTTAAAGCCGAACGCGGGAAGTATGTTTAGTCTTAAAACCAACAGCTGATGATAGACGCACGTAACCCTGTTGTACCAATAAGTTTATTCATAAGGCAAACCTCACATGACAGCAGAAAAGAAATTAAACTTCGTGTAAGATGTCAGAGGAACTAAGCTAACACTAGTAACAAAATTAGTTGGTAGCTTAAGATAAACCTAGGTGAGTAATCTCGAATAATAAAGGTAAACTACCAGTGAAGCGACTGCAGATTGCAATTAATAATAAGTTGCAATCAGAGTAAGCTATGTATTTAGAGATACGAAACTAAAAATCAACCTGGTTGTCATTATGGATGATTAAATATACTTTTCGCAAGTTTCTTACAGAGATTAGGATGCAATGTTTTTTCTTCGGTTGAGTGTACTCGTTGTTAGTTATAGCTTCGGCAGTAAACCCAGTATTAATTCCCGATGATTGGTCAATTTAGGTGATATGAATTAGTCTTTAAAACAGGTTTTATGTTAGCAGTGGGAAGCAATCTATATAATGAAAGTGTGATAGTAAAATACAAAAAATAATGTAACTACATTCGATATAATAACTAGTATAACCGATATTATTAATGAAATACATAATAAAAAAATCTTACTTTAAGATCAAACAAAATAGTGTTTTTCTCTTGAACCATAAGTATATTTGTTTAGAACTTTGCTCTTTATGAAAAAAAAAACCAACAACAAAAAGCAAATGAAATTAAGGCACTCAAAATATATAGCACCATAACTTATCATATTGTTATACAGCACCATAACTTATCATATTGTTATATACCACCATAACTTATCATATTGTTATATAGCACCATAATTTATCATATTTTTATATAGCACCAAAATTTATCATATTGTTATATAGCACCATAACTTATCATATTGTTATATAGCACCATAACTTATCATATTGTTATATAGCACCATAACTTATCATATTGTTATATAGCATCATAACCTATCCTATTGCTATATAGCACCATAACCTAGCCTATTGTTATATAGCACCTTAACTTATCATATTGTTATATAGCACCATAACTTATCATATTGTTATATAGCACCATAACTTATCATATTGTTACATAACACCATAACCTATCATATTGTTATATAGCACCATAACTTATCATATTGTTACATAACACCATAACTTATCATTTGTTATATGGCACCATTACATATCCTGTTGCTGTATGGCATCACCATAACCTATATGGCACCTTAACCTATTGCTATAACACCATAACTTATCATATTGTTATATAGCACCATAACCTATCCTATTGTTATATAGCACCATAACCTATCCTATTGTTATATAGCACCATAACCTATTATATTGTTATATAGCACCATAACCTATCATATTGTTATATAACACCATAACTTATCATATTGTTATATAGCACCATAACCTATCCTATTGTTATATAGCACCATAACCTATCCTATTGTTATATAGCATCATAACCTATCCTATTGCTATATAGCACCATAACCTATCATATTGTTATATAGCACCATAACCTATCATAACTGTTATATAGCACGAGAACCTATTATAATTGTGAGAATTAGATTTTGTCAAACGTGTCCATTTGGTAGCATCGACTTTCTCACGGCACACAAAAAAAAAACTAACAAAAGAAATAAATTTAACGAATGTAAATGTTATATAGAATCGGAAGAAAACAGTCAGTTATACTTACTACATAGTTCACCTTAAGATTTCTGTCACGAGATTGACTTAGCTATTCCTTGTACCAAATACTTAGATGTGAATGCAGGAAGTAATACAAAGATAATGGGACTCAGATTGTAACTAAATAAGGAAGTAATACAAAGATACTTAGTGGTATGGGACTCAGATTGTAACTAAATAAGGAAGTAATACAAAGATACTTAGTGGTATGGGACTCAGATTGTAACTAAATAAGGAAGTAATACAAAGATACTTAGTGGTATGGGACTCAGATTGTAACTAAATAAGGAAGTAATACAAAGATACTTAGTGGTATGGGACTCAGATTGTAACTAAATAAGGAAGTAATACAAAGATACTTAGTGGTATGGGACTCAGATTGTAACTAAGTAAGGAAGTAATACAAAGATACTTAGTGGTATGGGACTCAGATTGTAACTAAATAAGGAAGTAATACAAAGATACTTAGTGGTATGGGACTCAGATTGTAACTAAATAAGGAAGTAATACAAAGATACTTAGTGGTATGGGACTCAGATTGTAACTAAATAAGGAAGTAATACAAAGATACTTAGTGGTATGGGACTCAGATTGTAACTAAATAAGGAAGTAATACAAAGATACTTAGTGGTATGGGACTCAGATTGTAACTAAATAAGGAAGTAATACAAAGATACTTAGTGGTATGGGACTCAGATTGTAACTAAATAAGGAAGTAATACAAAGATACTTAGTGGTATGGGACTCAGATTGTAACTAAATAAGGAAGTAATACAAAGATACTTAGTGGTATGGGACTCAGATTGTAACTAAATAAGGAAGTAATACAAAGATACTTAGTGGTATGGGACTCAGATTGTAACTAAATAAGGAAGTAATACAAAGATACTTAGTGGTATGGGACTCAGATTGTAACTAAATAAGGAAGTAATACAAAGATACTTAGTGGTATGGGACTCAGATTGTAACTAAATAAGGAAGTAATACAAAGATACTTAGTGGTATGGGACTCAGATTGTAACTAAATAAGGAAGTAATACAAAGATACTTAGTGGTATGGGACTCAGATTGTAACTAAATAAGGAAGTAATACAAAGATACTTAGTGGTATGGGACTCAGATTGTAACTAAATAGTTAATATATAATTTAAAATAATGAGCTTAAAAGTGTCTATCGTCTTCATGTAATAAACATAAGCATGGAATATCGTCTTCATGTAATAAACATGAGCGTGGAATATCGTCTTCATGTGATAAACATAAGCATGGAATATGGTCTTCATGTAATAAACATAAGCATGGAATATCGTCTTCATGTGATAAACATAAGCATGGAATATGGTCTTCATGTAATAAACATAAGCATGGAATATCGTCTTCATGTGATAAACATGAGCATGGAATATCGTCTTCATGTAATAAACATGAGCATGGAATATGGTCTTCATGTGATAAACATAAGCATGGAATATGGTCTTCATGTGATAAACATGAGCGTGGAATATCGTCTACATGTAATAAAAATAAACGTGGAATATGGTCTTCATGTAATAAACATAAGCATGGAATATGGTCTTCATGTGATAAACATAAGCATGGAATATGGTCTTCATGTGATAAACATGAGCGTGGAATATCGTCTACATGTAATAAAAATAAACGTGGAATATCGTCTTCATGTAATAAACATAAGCATGGAATATGGTCTTCATGTGATAAACATAAACGTGGAATATGGTCTTCATGTGATAAGCATAAGCATGGAATATCGTCTTCATGTGATAAACATGAGCGTGGAATATCGTCTACATGTAATAAAAATAAACGTGGAATATCGTCTTCATGTAATAAACATAAGCATGGAATATCGTCTTCATGTGATAAACATAAGCATGGAATATCGTCTTCATGTAATAAACATAAGCATGGAATATCGTCTTCATGTGATAAACATAAGCATGGAATATGGTCTTCATGTGATAAACATGAGCGTGGAATATCGTCTACATGTAATAAACATAAGCGTGGAATATCGTCTTCATGTAATAAACATAAGCATGGAATATGGTCTTCATGTGATAAACATAAGCATGGAATATGGTCTTCATGTAATAAACATAAGCATGGAATATCGTCTTCATGTGATAAACATAAGCATGGAATATCGTCTTCATGTGATAAACATGAGCATGGAATATCGTCTACATCATGTATCGTCTCATAAAAACATAAGCATGGAATATCGTCTTCATGTGATAAACATGAGCATGGAATATCGTCTTCATGTAATAAACATAAGCATGGAATATGGTCTTCATGTGATAAACATAAGCATGGAATATCGTCTTCATGTGATAAACATGAGCGTGGAATATCGTCTACATGTAATAAAAATAAACGTGGAATATCGTCTTCATGTAATAAACATAAGCATGGAATATCGTCTTCATGTGATAAACATGAGCATGGAATATCGTCTTCATGTAATAAACATAAGCATGGAATATGGTCTTCATGTGATAAACATAAGCATGGAATATGGTCTTCATGTAATAAACATAAACGTGGAATATGGTCTTCATGTGATAAACATAAGCATGGAATATGGTCTTCATGTAATAAACATAAACGTGGAATATCGTCTTCATTTAATAAACATAAACGTGGAATGTCGTCTTCATGTAATAAACATGAGCGTGGAATATCGTCTTCATGTAATAAACATAAACGTGGGCTATTGTTTTCATGTAATGAACATAAACACGAGCTACCTTCTTTATGTAATAAACATAGTGTGGGCTATTGCCTTTATAAATAATGAATATAATCTTAATGAATATAAACGTGGGCTTGTTGCCTGAATTAGTAAAGATAAGTCTATGGTTGTTGGAGCAGAAAATAAACATAAACAAAGGGTAGTAACTTCAGCTATAATAAACAAAACCTGATGAAGTATCTTCATGATGTGAACCTTAAACTGGGCAACTACAGAAAGAAAAATTATTTTGGATAACAGTTAAAGGTATTCCACACAAAAAACAGAACGATCGTCTTCAAATTATGAACGTCAACCAACAGGTAGCAGGTGTTAACATAGAGAAGTGAACAGCTATAGATATCAACGGTTAACCTGGGTAAGTAACAAAAACATAGAAAAACCATGAACATAGTTAATTTTTTTTCCTAGTTAATCATTTCATTATATAGATGTTATCTTTAGACCCATGTATTTACTAGAATATCGTTGGATATTATCTTCAGACTCATGTATTTACTAAAATCTAGTTGGATACTATATTTAGATCCATGCATTTACTAGAATCTAGTTGGATACTATCTTTAGGGCCATGTATTTACTTGAATCATGTTGGATACTATCTTTAGGCCCATGAATTTACTTGAATCTAGTTACAGTGTTATAAGCAATAACATCATATAGAAGAGGAAAATTTAATTTTCAGTAATCACTTTATTTCTTGTTTTAAATCCAGTTCGTAAAGAATAATTAATTTTTAAAAAGTTCAGTCAATTTCAGTTAAATATGATTTCGAATAAAGATAATTCGATATTCACTAAAGGTAATTTATGTCAACAATAATTTAAGGCTGGCTAAAAGACTCGTTTAATGAAACTCGTCTTGGTTATTAAGCAATGAACAACTTGTTCATTAACTTGAAGGAAAGAAGCTATTTTTGGTATCTGCTCAAGATAATCATATTTGAGCTTATATAAAAAAGTACGGTGGAAACTAAATAAAACACAATTATTTTCTACATGCCTTATATATAACCAAGTTCTATTTTTCCTTAAGAGCACTTATTAAATCGGTGGGTTAAATGTTTAATTATCATTTAAAGCACTTAAATAATTACCTGAGTTGATTAAAAATAGTCCTTTTGTTTGCCTTAGCGTGAAGCTACACGAAAAATTAATAGTGCCTTGTGCACTGCGGGAAATCTAACCTCGAATGTTGGAAGTATATAAACTTATCGCTTACTTAATAAACTTATTGATATTTTTTAAAAACAAATAAATACCAAGAATTTTAAAATCAGCACGTGATTGCGTCATTTACCTTCCATAATGGTTTGTTTGTTTTGAATTTCGCTCAAAGCTACACGAGGGCTATCTGCGCTAGCCGTCCCTAATTTAGCAGTGTAAGTCTAGAGGGAAGGCAGCTAGTCATCACCACCCACCGCTAACTGTTGTTGGGCTACTCTTTTACCAACGAACACCGAGATTGATCGTCACATTATAACGCCTTCACTACTGAAAGGATAAGTGTTTGGTGTGACGGGGATTCGAACCCGCGACCCTCAGATTACGAGTCGAGCGTCTTAACCACTTGGTCATGCCGGGTCCTTTTCATAATGGAATGCCATTTCTTTAGAAACGCTCTTTTATCCAGTTTCAGACAAAAACTTATTACCATTTTATTCATTTTTAAGCCAGAATTATTTGTAATTTTTATCATTGTATTTTATCGTTTGGGTAAAATTGTTGCCGAGTATATAAAGGAAATTAATTAATTAGTTCTTCAATTCGTCCATAGTTTAATAAACACAAATTTTTATTAATGTATCTTTTTTATAATAATAATGCCAAAACGTATGCAAATTATATTGGAAATATTATTTATCATTTATTTAGTGTTTAACAATGATCTTGTTGTGTTTATGTAGGACAAATTTTAGTTTTTCTTGTCACCTGAATCGTCGAGTCTGTAAACGCTCTAGTTATTTTATGTCCAAACAGCATGATATGTTCTGCCAGGGCAGAATTGCGTGGTTTCATCGGTCTCGTGAAGATTTCATGTTCTTGTACTCTTGTCTCAGAGTGTCTTCTTTGATTTAGGCTTGTTTACACGAACATTGCATCCCATAAATGACATTTTTGATGTTGGTCATCGTGTTTACGAAACTAGAACTAATGTGTTTCAAGCTACCCTAAAATTGCACTAGAGAGGTTCACACATTAACATCTCAAACCCATAAAGAAAATTAACAGTCTCATAGATTATGCACCTAAAGCGAATAGCTATCAACGTAACAGAGTCACTAGTGTCAGTGTATCCTTACTGAAGAAGCAGTTGTGTTGGTATTTTCACAACTGGGTCACAGCAACGTAAATATTTCCTAAAAAAGAAACCAACTCTTTATAAAAAATGCAAATTTTCATCCACTATTTGTCAGGAAATTATCAATTTTTCCTAAGACAGTTGTAAAGTACAGGCCACCACTGCTATCAACGATAACGTACTACAGAAGTCAATTATCATATTAAAACTAAGATATCCTTAACTGCAGCTTAACCTCTCTTTTTCCAAATCTTAAACGTAAATCCTGTTGATATACTATCCTGTTGTTATACTATCTCGTTGTTATACTATTCTGTTGTTATACTATCCTGTTGTTGTACTATCCTGTTGTTATACTATCTCGTTGTTATACTATCTCGTTGTTATACTATCCTGTTGTTATACTATCTTCAAAATATTAGTGCAATTTTTTTCTTTTCAATCCCGTTAATAACTTGGAAACTATAATGAGATCACTTCTCATGATTCTTTTGTCAATATAAAATAAGTTATGAGGTCTTAAACTACTTCCATAAGATAGTTTTTCCATTCTTGCTTATAATCATTCTAATAGCTCTCCTATGATTCCTTTAGGAAAAGTCAATATCCTTTTACTAGGTAACAAAACCAAATCTTTATGCAATATTCCAATTGAAGCCTAAATAGTAATGTTTCTATTTAGAAAGATAATTTTTTCACGTGTAATCAACAGTGTTTTTAATTCGTCATATAATTATATTGGCTTTACCACCATCAAGGATTCACTTTTTTAATGGCTTAAGTGGCTTTTGTATTACTATTCCCATAATTTTTTTTTCAGTCATGCTGTTGAGAAGGGGTTCTCATTTATATTAAAAGAAGGATCGAAGTTATGTTAACTGAAACATATTACTTTGTACTTATATTTACAGATTATTTGCCTAATATTTGTTCAACTTATTAATTGATTCAAGTGATTCTGTTGTATTTGAACATCCTCAATACAGCCATAAATGTTCAAGAGTTTAATGTCATCTGAACATTTTAATAATTTAAAACGCAAACTAAAGCTGCAGGGGTTTAGTTTAGAGATAGAGAAGTCTGAAGAATTCTCTCTCCAGCTGGGATGGTCAGGAACGTTGCGGTTCCTCTTCGTCCCCTCACATGAGATGTTGTTTAACTGTACTTCAAACTTTGCCTGTATTTAATTTTTCATTCTTACTTGTTTGAGGTATGATTTTAATAATTTAATAATTGCTCCACTTATATAAATGAGGAAACACAAACACCCAAGCATTGATTCCTGAGGCACTGCACTAGTTAACAAAGATTCAGTAAATAACGTTTTACTTCCTTCTATGTACATTAAATATGTTATATAGGTGTAATAATATCACGATTTCGAACAAATACCATAACAGCAACCTTAGATATTTTCAGTAGGCTATCTTACAAGTAATAATCTTGAAAATTCGTATTCTGGAAGCTATGAGCATCTAGTTAGCTTTTAAAAAAATTGACATAGTAAATGATTTAGTGAAAAAAAAACATGAAATTTCTTGCCGTTAAAACAAAACATTTCTAATAAAAAAAGACATTAGAGATTAATGTACGTTCCTAACTTCTCTGTGCAATAAATTAATGGTTGGATGGACTGGTGAATAAAGAAGACAAGAGACATATAAATGAGATCTCAAACACATTGTTCCACTCATTGGATCACATAACCTTCAAGTGAATTAGAACTGAGTAAGTCTGAAGATAAACTAATCTAGAAACTAACATTTTCTTCTTTTGAAGATAATTTTGGATTTTTTTTCAAAGCAGCACAAAACAAGCAATTAATGTATAAGGAAGGAAAACTAACGAATACTTGTAATTTTATTTGTAGAGTTGAAAGTTTGGACAAGTTCTCAGAATTATGCTTAGGGAAGCGAATCAGAATTAGAAAGAGGGATGTCATGTGTAAAGGTAACTGAGCGTAAGAAGCTGAGTTTTCTGAAGTTTCATGGGATAAGATAAAGATAAAGTCACGCTTGTTAATTCTCAATACATGACGGTTTGTTGTGTGTGAACTTTTCTTTCAAATGTTTATGTGTTAAAAGTCTGATATTTCTAAGAAAAAATAACTTATCTTTGTTTAAACTTATAATTGTTTAAACTTATCATTAACTTATCATTGTTTAAACTTATCATTAACTTATCATTGTTTAAACTTATCATTAACTTATCATTGTTTAAACTTATAATTGTTTAAACTTATCATTAACTTATCATTGTTTAAACTTATCATTAACTTATCATTGTTTAAACTTATCATTAACTTATCATTGTTTAAACTTATCATTGTTTAAACTTATCATTGTTTAAACTTATCATTAACTTATCATTGTTTAAACTTATCATTAACTTATCATTGTTTAAACTTATCATTAACTTATCATTGTTTAAACTTATCATTAACTTATCATTGTTTAAACTTATCATTAACTTATCATTAACTTATCATTGTTTAAACTTATCATTAACTTATCATTGTTTAAACTTATCATTAACTTATCATTGTTTAAACTTATCATTGTTTAAACTTATCATTAACTTATCATTGTTTAAACTTATCATTAACTTATCATTGTTTAAACTTATCATTAACTTATCATTGTTTAAACTTATCATTGTTTAAACTTATCATTAACTTATCATTGTTTAAACTTATCATTGTTTAAACTTATCATTAACTTATCATTGTTTAAACTTATCATTAACTTATCATTGTAACAAGTATTTTGGTGGTATATGAGTTGTATATTAAACTTACCATTGTTTAAACTTATCATTAACTTATCATTGTTTAAACTTATCATTAACTTATCATTGTTTAAACTTATCATTAACTTATCATTGTTTAAACTTATCATTAACTTATCATTGTAACAAGTATTTTGGTGGTATATGAGTTGTTTAAAACATTTCGTAAATAAAACTATATGTTTAAATAATTAAAGGAAGTACCCGATTATGTTACAATTTATTGTTTTCAAAGTAATTACTTAAATAGTTTATATATATATATATTTATGATATTAAGATAAAATATACTTCTATCGTACACTTAACGTATTTGAAAAATGAATTAACGTATTTGCTGTATTGCCATATACAGTCATGTGAAAAAGTTAGGACACCCTATGAAAGCCTGTGTATTGTTGTAATATTTTTGGATATATACATAGTTAATCTCAATTTTAACAATACTGAGAGATTATAGGAATATAACTAAACAATTAAAACTGAAGAAAAGACTTTTCAAGATCTTCTGTAAATGTAATTCTACAAAAATGCATATTCTAACTGAGGAAAAGTTAGGACACCCCACATTTATTCCCACTTAAAATGGCTCAACTCACACATAGGTGTGTCACACCAGGTGCACATGATTAAAAGATCGTTACTCAGCATTGTGAATGAGGCTTGTTCTATTAAAACCTCAGACATTTAGTTTGGTGTGCTCCTGATTGTTGAAGTGAGAGTGAGCATCATGGTGAGAGCAAAAGAGCTGTCTGAGGCCTTCAGAAAGAAAATTGTAGCAGTTCATGAGTCTGGTAAGGAATTTAAAAGATCCCAAAAGATTTTGAAATCAGCCATTCCACTATCCGGATAATAGTCAACAAGTGGAGGGCTTTCAAAACAACTGCAAACATGTCCAGGTCTGGTCGTCCAAGCAAGTTCACACCAAGAGCAGACCGCAAGATGTTAAAAGAGGTCTCAAAACACCCTAACATGTCATCACGGGACCTACAACAGTCTCTGGCTACTGTTGATGTGAAAGTGCATGCCTCTACAATCAGAAAGAGACTGCACAAGTTAAACTTGCATGGGAGGTGTGCAAGGAGGAAACCTTTGCTCTCTAAGAGAAACATCAAGGCTGGACTGAAGTTTGTCAGAGAGAATGTAGACAAAGACCTGGACTTCTGGAATAATGTTCTTTGTACAGATGAGTCCAAAATTAAATTATTTGGACAACAGAACAGAGGACATGTTTGGCGTAAAGCAAATACAGCATTACAGGAAAAGAACCTCATACCAACTGTGAAGCATGGAGGTGGAATTGCCATGGTTTGGGGCTGCTTTGCTGCAGCAGAACCTGGACAGCTAAAATCATAGAATCCACCATGAATTCTACTGTGTATCAGAAGGTGCTTGAGGATCATGTGAGACCATTTGTAAGAAAATTAAAGCTGAAGCGGAACTGGACCCTGCAACACGACAATGACCCAAAAAATACCAGTAAATCCACCAAGGACTGGTTGAAAACTAAGAAATGGAGAGTCCTGGAATGGCCGAGTCAAAGCCTAGATCTTATTCCCATTGAGATGCTGTGGGGTGACTTGAAACGGACTGTACATACAAGAAACCCCTCAAACATCTCACAGCTGACAGAATTCTGCATTGAAGAATGAGGCAAACTTTCTTCAGACCGATGTCAGAGACTGGTAGATGGCCACAAGAAGCGTCTCACTGCAGTTATTTCAGCCAAAGGGGGTAACACTAGCTATAGGGGGTAGGGTATCCTGACTTTCTTTTAGTTAGAATATGCATTTTTGTAAAATTACATTTATAAAAGATCTTGAAAAGTCTTTTCTTCAGTTTTAATTGTTTAGTTATATTCCTATAATCTCTCAGTATTGTTAAAATTGAGATTAAATATCTATATATCCAAAAATATTACACAAATACACAGGCTTTCATAGGGTGTCCTAACTTTTTCACATGACTGTCAGTAAATATTAAACCGACGATTAGTAAAGTATATCGGGGCCCGGCATGGCCAGGTGGGTTAAGGCGTTCGACTCGTAATTCGATGGTCGCGGGTTCAAATCCA
Organism: Tachypleus tridentatus; assembly: GCF_004210375.1. Taxonomy (NCBI): domain Eukaryota; kingdom Metazoa; phylum Arthropoda; class Merostomata; order Xiphosura; family Limulidae; genus Tachypleus; species Tachypleus tridentatus. The sequence goes on from NC_134833.1 coordinate 34,268,543, forward strand.
GATCGCACCAAACATGCTTGCCCTTTCAGTTGTGAAGGCGTTATAATGTAACAGTCAATCCCACTATTCGTTGGCAAAAGAGTAGTCCAAGAGCTGGCGGTGGGTGGTGATGACTAGCTGCCTTCCCTCTAGTCTTATACTGCTAAATTAGGGACGGCTAGCACAGACATCCCTTGAGTAGGTTGGCGCAAAATTCAAAATAACAAATAACAAATAGTAATATATATATTTATATATGTGTGTGTGTGTTTTCTTATAGCAAAGCCATATTGAGCTATCTACTGAGTCTACCGAGGGGAATCAAACCCTTCATTTTATCGTTGTAAGTCTGTAGACTTACCACTCTACCATAACAGCGGGGACGATTAGTAAAGTACTCGAACTTTTTCTCTTTAATTCTAAACGAATATCAGACTGTTTTCTGTTTTCTCATCGTGTTGATATTTAATTAACTAGAGTCATATAGATGTATTTAATCGCTGGTATAATAAATATGTACAATGCAAACAGTCTAAAAATATTGTAAATATAGCTACGTATTCGTTGTCACTTTTGGTTCTCGGGAGATTCAGGTACGTCTAACAATTTACTTTTTTATGTTACTCCATGCATCGAAAATAATTAAGGAAAGAAAGCTTTGTAAGCCTTTATGTTTATAACGCGCATACTAAGTTTGTAAACTGGAATTAGCGGCCGCTCGCCACTCACGTTAAGGGATTGACTGTTATTTTTATAACACACCCACAGCTTACAGTACTGGAAATAGTTTGTGATGTCACATGAATTGGAAGTCTGCTAGCGTGCTACAAAATCCACATAATTCTACAACAGGGCCACTCTGAGCTGGTAGTTAATGAATTTGGAGCGATTTATTTTGTCAATAATGTTTAAGAAGCTTAAATGCGCAGTGGTTTGACGTGATAATCCATATAATGAATATTAGCATAATAAGAATTAGCATAAGTATTCAAGGTGTGCACTTTAATCTCTTAGCAATAACTTAAAAGCATTAATATTAAACCATCATGATTATCATTAGGTTTAAGCTCTTAACTATGAGTAGTTAATACTAGCTATATTACAGTTCCATATGTATGGTATAACACTGAACTCTTAGTTAAGTCACATTAGCTTTTACTAATTGCTTTAATGTTCATATTTTCCATTCCAGTAACTTTGTTTTTAAGCCTTACTAATTTTGACATTGCCTGAATCTTCACATACTCAGTTCTGTGTTGTTACATTTAACACAGTTATATTTTAATTAGAACACTAATATTATAGATACCTATTGTACGATCCAGGTATTTATTTAATTTCTCATTACCTATTATTGTGTATCTTCATATACAATAAGTTTTGGATATACTAAAGACACTGTTCCTCTACTTGACTCTTCATATAAACGACAAGTTTCGTAACGATTTATCTCAGATCTAAATCCCCCTTTCAGCCGTGAGGGTGTTATAATTTGACGCTCAATCCCACTATTCGTTGGTAAAAGAGTAGCCCAAGAGTTGGTGGTGGATGGTAATGATTAGCAGTCTTCCCTCCAGTCTTACACTGCTAAATTATGGACGGCTAGCGCAGATGGCCCTCGTATAGCTTTGCGCGAAATTCAAAACAAACAAATAGTTCTAAAATTATCCTGTCGGAGTCATTTAATGGAATTTTCTTAGTCACAATATGTTCTTATAGAGGATTGGGAAGTGTTTTGCTTGTACACAGTTTTACTGATCTTACGTTGTTTAATTAACGAAAATAAAATATACGACTGTACTTGCAGCTAATAACTAATATAAGGTAAAGTAAGGTATACTCTATTCTTTACGTTTACTTCTATTAGCTCCCTCTGTTGGAATCTTTAATCTGCCTAGTTTTACTGTTCTTAATTTATTGTTATTACACTCCTATTGTTGAGATAGTTTTGCACCGCTAGCTCAATATATGGATCTATGACTGGCTTAATTACCTAAGATGGTGAATTTTGTGAGATATTATTAGGTTTATGGACAAAAATGACGTTTCCAGCGATGGTTTGTTCGTTTACTGAATTTCAGGCAAAGCTACTCGAGGACTATCTGTTCTAGTCGTCCCTGATTCTGAAGTGATAGACTCGAGAGAGAAAACATTAACATAACCCGTCACCAACTCTTTGGCTACTCTTTTAAAAATGAAAATTAGGATAGACTGTCCTGTACATTAAACATCTCCACGGCGTAAAAGGATTTGAATTCTAATCACCAGACCATAACAGCTGTGGTGTCTATCTGATTAAAAATGCTCTATGATTCGTATAAGAATGTGAAAAGACCTTGTTTGATTAGTTATACACATTATCAGGTTGATCTAAGTAAACCGATTGTCAGATCACAAATTTACATTAAAAGACGATATGCTTAAATGACTTTTTGACTTAGTTCGAAAAGCCCTTATAACAATGTTGTATTTTAAAATATTAAAATTCCATAAATAAATATAAGAATTATTTTCATAAAATACTTTTTAAATGAGAATGATTTACTTCAAATAGTTTCAAAAATATGATAGGGCCTATCATGGCCATGAGGTTAGGGCGCTCGACTTGAAATCCGAGAATCAAGGGCTTGAATCTCCATTCCATTAAACATGCTCACTTTTTCAGCCGTGGGGGCGTTATAATGTGACGTTGGTAAATGAGTAGTCCGAGAGTTGGCGGTGGGTGGTGATGACTAGCTGCCTTCCCTCTAGTCTTACACTGCTAAATTAGGGACGGTTAGCGAAGATAGCCCTCGAGTTGCTTTGCGTAAAATTCCAGACAAACCAAACCAAATCCAAGATGTGAGAGAAATACGCAAGCAGCAGGAGTCGTTATGGTTACCGAACTAATCATACGTTAGATGAATCATGCATCGTTAAGTTTATCATAACATTACTTAAGTTACTCGACCTACGTAATACATAACTTTTACTTTAAAGGCACAACTTAACGAAGCAAAATGTCATGCAGTTTGACATGTATTTTATTTGTTTTATTTTGTAATTTCGCGCAAAGCTACACGAGCGCTATTTGCATTAACCGTTCCTAACTTTACAGTGTTAGACTAGAGGAGAGGCAGTTAGTCATCACCACGCACTGCCAATTCTCGGGCTACTCTTTTACCAACGAATAGTGTGATTGACCGCCATATTATAGAGCCTCCACAGCTGAAAGGGCGAGCATGTTTGGTGTGACGGGGATTCGAACCTTCGAACCTGTGACTCTCATATTACGATTAAATACCTTAACCACCTGGCCGTGCTGAGCCCTGACATGCATTTTGAACAATGTTACATAAATTAAACAGTTAAGCAACTGTCGTATTCGTAATGAGACCATAGATTAATTGCAAAGTAAATATAGTAGGGTTAACCGAGGTTAATAACATACAAATAACAAGTTTGAATCAACAATGTTGTGTGGTTAAGTGGTTTATTCACCCATAATTGGTTGAGATTTCGTAGTCAACCCCAGAATTTCATTTATTATTTAGTCGTATTATGATAAATACTTCAAATGACTTATTCTAATTAACAATAATGTGTAATCGAGTTGTTTAAGCACGTGTAATTAGCGTAAATAAAAGTTCGTGATAAACCGTAAAGTCTGATGAATTAGTTGAAATAATTATCGTAAGATGTCAGGATAAATTAAAGAGCTACATAAATATTTAATATGCAAGTGTGATTTTCTTTACTAACTACAACTACTCCTCTCACACAGTGGCACTGCGGTATGCCTGTGACTTACAGCGCTTAAATCTGGGTTTCGATACTCGTGGTGGCAGAGCACAGATAGCCTGCTGAGTAGCTTTGTGTTTAATTATAAACAGACAAGCCGCGGCATGGCCAGGTAGGTTAAGGCGTTCGGCTCGTAATCTGAGGGTCGCGAATTCGAATCCCCGTCGCACTAAACATGCTCGCCCTTCCAGCCGTGGAGGCGTTATAATGTGACCGTCAATCCTACTCTTCGTTGGTAAAAAAAAAGTAGCTCAAGAGTTGGCGGTTGGTGGTGATGACTAGCGGTTTCCCTCTAGTCTTACACTGCTAAATTAAGAACGACTAGCGCAGATAGCCCTAGCATAGCTTTGCGCAAAATTCCCAAAAGCAAGCAAACAGACAAAAACCAATGTGTATTAGTTTCATTATTACATATATGTATTTCAAACTAATACAAATTTCTCATTTTTTTATATATGAACTGATTGGCAAGATTTAAAATCAAGAAATCTAAGTATTGAAAATTAATATATATATATGTATTTGGACAAAGATATTATATGTAAACAAATTCATTACATGTAATTTTAATTTCTGAACAAAGCTCCGTGTCTTATCAGACGATAATTAATTGTTTCTGTAATTTTATATTCAGCTTACTCATTCTACATTTGTAGATTTCTCTACACTTGAATAGATTTTAGCAGATTCGATTGAAATTTTTTACCGTGTTTAGGTTGTAATCAACACTCACAATCTTTAGTGTGCTTTAACATTATTTTTGTCGGAAATTGGTAACAATATCTACACATAAACAGCAAACTTTGGAAAAGCTTGGCTGAAATACAGCTCTTTCAGGGAAGGATACCACCTATTCAGTAGCATATTCCACGTACCTGAGAGTATCAGGACTAAATGACACAACTGATTATGCCCCAACGGTTGAAAGTGTAAAGTGCGCCCAGCCACATACTACGGGTCGAACCTTGGACCTTTTGACATAACCAGCTACTAGGCCATTCTCAACCGTTTCAAATACTAAATCATCTTCTTTTAATTTTGTTTTGTTTTCGGTGAAGTATGTTCAGAAAGGCATTATTTAAACTTTCGTAAATGACTTCTTGGTACCATTTGATTTATTTAAAGGCATTATTCAAACTTTCGTAAATGACTTCTTGGTACCATTTGATTTATTTAAAGGCATTATACATATTCATAATCACCATTAGATTCCATCTAGGAACATGGGGCCGCAATCGCTTGCAGATTCTTCAACACTGTATTTAAGTGAGTAGGTTGTTAGCCCACTGCACCGAACCGTCCCTAATTTAGCAGTGTAAGACTAGAGGGAAGGCAGCTAGTCATCACCACCCACCGCCAACTCTTGGGCCACTCTTTTACCAACGAATAGGGGGATTGACCGTCACATTATAACGCCCCCATGGCTGAGAGGGCGAGCATGCTTTAGCGCGATGCGGGCGCGAACCCGCGACCCTCGGATTACGAGTCGCACGCCTTACGCACTAGGCCATGCTAGGCCTATGAAAATATTATGTGATTATCTCATCATTCAAATGTATTCTTACTGCCTATGAAAGTACTGTCTGATTATCTTGTCATTCAAATGTATTCTTACTGCCTATAAAAGTATTGTCTGATTATCTAGTCATACAAATGTATTCTTACTGCCTATGAAAATACTGTCGCATTAACTAGCCATACAAATGTATTCTCACTACCTATGAAAATACTGTCTGATTATCTAGTTATACAAATGTGTTCTTATTGTCTATGATTTTCAAATAAGTATGAAATAAGCATCGCTGCGAAACACGTCTAGCAGTTGATTAAGAAATGTTATCTTTAGACAAATATGTACTTTGAGTCAGTGTGGGCTTAGGGTCGAATAGAAGAAAAATAAGTACGTAACATAGCTGGAGAACAAGTAATAGTTAATGTTTTGATAATATTATTAGATTTTACGAAATATCAATTAAAAATACTATAACATACAATTGTGGGATATATTGATTTAAGGAACTTCTTTTCAACAACAGTTCGTATGATATTGTTATGTATATCGTTAAGCACGAGGTTGCAAATAAGGTTATAATGGAGTTTATTGTTACATATGTTATTTAAAGGAACTGTTGTTTTCACTACAGTTTATTTGTTGTTTTGCGCAAAGCTGAAAAACAGCCATAACTGAATTAACTGTGAAATGTGTCTGTATAAAGAAATTCCATTTTAACTGCAGCTTCGTTTTTTATTTCTTGTTTGCTTTTAAGTACAGAGAATATAAAAACTACCTGTGTTGTATTCACCACAGGTGTTGAACCCTGAATTTAAGCATTATAAATTTCCAGGTTTACTTTTACCCCACAGTGAGAAGATTTCTTATGCTAATTGGGATAAATGGGTCTTGTCTTTTCTCATCCATCACTAACGTTTACTAGATTGACAGTAAAATTCGGTAAATGTTCTATTGATTTTTGTTATTAATATCATGAGTTTCTTTACACATACACTATAGAATCAGTTCTTGGTTTATAGCAGTATTCCGTGAACGACCTATTGATTTTTGGTATTAATATCATGAGTTTCTTTACACATACACTATAGAATCAGTTCTTGGTTTATAGCAGTATTCCGTGAACGTCCTATTGATTTTTGTTATTAATATCATGAGTTTTTTTACACATACACTATAGAATCAGTTCTTGGTTTATAGCAGTATTCCGTGAACGTCCTATTGATTTTTGTTATTAATATCATGAGTTTCTTTACACATACACTATAGAATCAGTTCTTGGTTTATAGCAGTATTCCGTGAACGTCCTATTGATTTTTGTTATTAATATCATGAGTTTCTTTACACATACACTATAGAATCAGTTCTTGGTTTATAGCAGTATTCCGTGAACGACCTATTGATTTTTGGTATTAATATCATGAGTTTCTTTACACATACACTATAGAATCAGTTCTTGGTTTATAGCAGTATTCCGTGAACGTCCTATTGATTTTTGTTATTAATATCATGAGTTTCTTTACACATACACTATAGAATCAGTTCTTGGTTTATAGCAGTATTCCGTGAATGTCCTATTGATTTTTGTTATTAATATCATAAGTCATTATTGTATGGATACATAAATCAAGATTAAGATTTATTATTTCTATATTCATTTTAAAACGATACGTATTTTAGAGTTATTAAAACGAGTATTGGAAATCGCCAGTATGAGTAGAAAGATTTTAATTTTATTTGATAAACATGTATGGATCTTAAAGATATGCTTTATAGCAAAATCCACGTGATCGTTTCTAATGATCAAGGGAATGGCACAATTCGAACTATTTTCTTTGTCGCTACATCACTACGTACTTCAGTTGCATTGTATTCCAGTTCTTTTGATTCATATAAAGAGTAAATATTCTACTTGAAACAGACGGGCTGGTTTTATTATACAGTTTGAATTATGAGGCTTATGAGTTCAAATTCTTGTGATAGCAAAAAATATCCCACCACTTTAATTTAATGGTGCGTTATAAGAGCAACAGTCAGTTTCTTAGTGTGGATGGTGAGACTAATTAGTTGGTTAGTAGGTGAAAAATAAGGAAGGTGGTAGGTAGTCTTACTAGCTCTATCAATACTTCAAACAATTCTTCCGTTTACTGAAATGTTAAGGTATTCTTACTTCTAGGTAAGAACACAGTGAAACGCTCGTATCACAAAACACGTTGCTCATGTATTATGCATTTCGTTTACATGTACTACTGATATATAGAAACCCAATAAAGCTTTCTGATAAGGCCGTTAGGCAGGATAAGAAACAAAATAAAAACAGCGTTATCTTCGTGAAGAAAGGTCGTTCGAATCTCATAAAATATTATTCTAAGCTGGTGGTGGCTTACGTAAAAAAATACCCCTACAAAAACAGGGGTTTTCATATTCAGTTAACCTTTCCCAACGGTGTTGTCACTACTTGGTCCTAATCATTAAAATTTTTAGTATTCCTTTAATCATCTTCTGTAGAAGGTTTCATTTATACTTGGACAATTTTCAAGCATAATAATCATTGTGGATTAACGTCTGTGCTTAGTATCTTATTGACCTAAAATGTTGATAATGAAGCAAGAAGGGTGACTGTATCTTACACTAACTATTTTTTGTACTTGTGAAAATATACTTTATTTAGGAGTTTCTGGTACTTTTGGTATCGATCATTCTGTGTTGTTTTTCTTGTTTAAAGATATGACATGTAATAGGCCAGAAGAAAAAGGTATTAAATTGGTCATTGTTCTCTATTCATCCTTAACATTACATCACGTAGTTTTTCAACAACGTCCACAATAGCGATGCTAGTTTTCTCCTTTTTTCGCTCTTTGGAAAAATAACCAAAAATCAAATAATAATAATAAGCTGGGTTGTTTGTTTTGAATTTTGCTCAATGCTATATGAGGGCTGTCTGCGCTAGCCGTCTCTATTTTAGCAGTTCAAGACTAGAAGATGGAAAACAGCTAATCATTACCACCCACCGCCAACTTATGAAATAGTCTTTTACAAACGAATAGTGGGATTAATCGTCACATAATAACGCCCCCAACGGCTGAAAGGGCAAGCATGTTTGGTGTAGCAGGGTTCGAGCCCGCAACTCTCAGACTGCGAGTCGAGCGCCCTAACCACCTGGTCATGAGGGGCCTATAATAATAAGACATCACCTCTGTTAATTCACAGAACTAAAGATAATTCATGGTATAAACATGACAAACAAAAATATTATGTATTTGGTAAGATTTCATAGCTATTTAACATAAAATAGGTTTGTCAACCTAACTCTTCATATTTTTCAATAATTACTAATTATCTTATTTTAGAAATGACATTAAATTTAATGGCTTATGCCAAAACATTCTTATTCTATACCTACCTAACCATACATATTTTTCAATCATTACTAATTGTCTTATTTGAATTATGATCCCAAACACTAACGGCTTATGTCAAAACGCCTCTTCCTACATCTTAAGGTGAATTACCGAACCCTATTTTTGTGCTTTCCGTTTTCAAAAATGCCTACAACAAAATCTTCCCCACATTATTCATCCCCTACGTTTAACTCCGTACAACAAGAAACATAACATCTCAAGGTTTCGTCAAGGTTTTACCCCTACGTTTAACTCCGTACAACAAGAAACATAACATCTCAAGGTTTCCTCAAGGTTTTACCCCTACGTTTAACTCCGTACAACAAGAAACATAACATCTCAAGGTTTCATCAAGGTTTTACTACAAAACAAGAAAGAAGTATTAGAGTAGATATGAAATAAACGACTTAAGAAAATGCAATACAATTGGGTTAATCTTTGAGCTTGCTTTGAAAAACACTGATAAAAATTTCTTGAGCTATCATTACTCAATGTGTTCACGAGTAGAACAGATTTGTTTGGTTTGTTTTGTATTTCGCTCAAAGCTACACGAAGGCTATCTTCGCTAGTCGTCCCTAATTTATCAGTGATAAACTACAGGGAACTCAACTTAGGTTGCTTTTTTACCAAAGAATAGTGGAACCAACCGATCCTTATAACGTCCACACGGCTGAAAATAGTGAGCATGCTCAGAATAAGAGTCAAAAACCTTAGCTGCCTTGTCATGTCTAGCATTTCGCTGCTAAATTAAGGACGACTAGCTTATATAACCCTTGTGCAACTTTGCGCAAAATTCGAAAAACAAACATGCCAGGTCGAGTAGGAAAAAAAGGCACTAGAAACATTAAAGGATTTATTAATTGCTTGAAATTTTGATTTGAGAAAAAAAAAAAAACGTTTCGCGTACTTTAATGTGAATAGGTTTGAAATATTCTGATCGTAGTTTAATTTCTTTAAACTAGTTTTAGAAATATTTTGATTAACTAATTTATCAACTTGCGTTTTTGAAAGATCACTTTGCGTTTTTGTTGTTTCATAATATTTTCAGAAAACTAGCTATTCACCGGAACATTTAGCTTCAAAATTCAAAACAGTGAAACATATTTCGTTGGAGGTATTTTTCATCCTTGGTTCAAGCAACATTTACTCTGAAAACGTTCACTGTAAATATGGAAAGTATCTTTGTCTTAACCTGTTTTTATTAGCTCTAATTTTACAATACATAATCGACTAACATATTTTCATTACAAATCATTGCAAAGAATCCATTGAAGAAATGATAATTAGTGGTCCTTATATTTCCGAAAGTTTGTTTGTTTATTTTGGAATTTCGCACAAAGCTACTCGAGGGCTATCTGTGCTAGCCGTCCCTAATTTAGCAGTGTAAGACTAGAGGAAAGGCAGCTAGTCATCACCACCCACTCTTGGGCTACTCTTTAACCAAAGAATAATGGGATTGACCGTAACATTATAACGCCCCCACGGCTGAAAGGACGAGCATGTTTGGCACGACCGGGATGCGAACCTGCGACCCTCAGATTACGAGTCGCACGCCTTAACACGCTTGGCCATGCCGGACCATTTCCGAAAGATATTTCAGACGAAATTAGATTCGTGTCATCTACAAATAACATTTATCAATAAGAAGAGGAGGTGGATATAAATTATAAAAAAACTTCTCAAATTGTCCTCATTCAAATGTTAATATCAGATTAACACAATTATTTTTTTCCTCATTATGCTTACATAAGCATATTGAAATTGACTCAATGTTTCAAACACCCTTCCAAAGATGTTTCGATATGTCACTACTGTACAAAAGTATTTTATGTTAAAAAAGTTCGAACACTTAATATTGTGGGTTTGGAATTGCGTTAAAATACAACGAAATTCTGTAGTTCTATGTTTCATTTTTACAAGTGTATCTGAGAAATAACACAAAATATTCAACTGCTTCATAGCGTACATCAGTGTCTCGTATAAATACAGCGGTCAAACAATATAAAATTAGATTTGAAATAATTTTATCTGCATGTACAAAAATCAAGTTATTTCTTGTATTGTTTATTTCTTTTTACAGAAAGTCATCTTTTCTAAGCAAAATATGATTTAACGGACTTGAAATTAATGTAAAAATGTCAGTTGTCATCTGTATGTCATCAATGAGTCAGTACTTCAATATTAATTCTAATACTGAATTTTGATCTCTGATTTTCTCGGAATTTCTAAGTGTAGTAGCCAGCTCCTTCTCATTTATCTGACGAGTTTCTTTCGTCGGTTGCAAATCAAACGAAAATCCATTTCAAAGTGATCTTAGCCTTTGATCAGTGTTTACTGGAAGCAGTAAATGTAAAAATGCTAAACACTACTTGAATATTACATCAGGTAAAATTAATTCAAATGTTGAGACGTACGATGTCACACCTTTAATCGTACTGTAATGTATGCGAATTTATTTTCTTAATATCCTTAATAAATGAGATCCGTTTATGAGAAAAACATGCATTTTTTTGGCCAATCGTCTTTCGTGTTAAGTGATAAGTAACAAAGTCATTGAATAACAAGTTGTCAGAAAAAGAAACAACAAATGATAGCAATCTATTGTTTTTAACTTTACGCCAAGATTGATTCTCACATTATAACGCCCCCACGGCTGAAAGGGCGAGCATGTTTGATGCGACGGGGATCTAATTACAAACAACTTATTCTAGCAAAATATTATTATTAATAATAGAAGCAAATGCTGAAATACAGACAGTTATATAATTACATTATCATTCCCTAAGTACTTTGTGGTTTCTTATAGGAACGCCACATCTGACTGTCTGCTGAGCCCACTGAGGGGAATCGACCCCCTGATTTTAGTGTTGTAAATCGGTAGACTTACCACTGTACTAGCAGGGCACTTCCCTAACTAACAAATCTTATTATGACTGATGAAATTTAGTTAATGATACAAATCGTAGATTTTAAGAAACAAGATAGTTACCATTCAGATAGTTACCAGATATATATCTTAAGATCTTCCACTGTTTCTCTCTCTCTCTTTTTCTCTGGAAAGATCAAGTTTTTCTCAGAATCAATAACGAAAGAAAGAAATTGAAAGAAATTTCAATTGCACGAAGAACACTTAGATCGTGGTCTCCCAGAGGCTTATCGGTAAGTCTGGGGACTTTTAAAGCCAAAAATCGGTTTTCGATATCTGTTGTGGTCATAAGACCCATAATCCGTTATGTAGCTTTGCGCTTAACAACAAACGAACTAAAAATTAGGTTATGGTGTATCGTGTATGGTATTATTACTGTCTAAAAGGTTTATTTTTATTTGGAAAGCTTATTTGTTATACGGATTTTCTTTTTTACGTAGTTTTGAAGTGACAGACCAAGCGAAGGCTAATGCTACCAACTAGCAACTTTTATCTTACGTTTGATAGATAAAATAGCGAAATTTGATTGCCACTTTTCTAACGCACCTCAGGACCCAAAGTGCAAAACACCTTTTTGTGTTTTGTTTTTTAGGCACGAATAAAGAATCTTCAGTTCAATAGCCAGGATTGTTAACTAGATGTCCTCCATTTTAAAATGAAACAAAGTTTCACTGTCATTATAAGAAGTTGCTGGTCAGATAATCCAATGTTCGAGTCAGTTACGTGCTGTAGAACGCACTTTGCATTTTTAGCTGCACGTATTTTATAAAAGTGACAGCCAAAGCAGCGACCAAGTTAAAGGTAATCACGTGATCTGCAGGTACTGCTATCTGCTTATATCTATCCAGGAATTTCAAATTAAGAACTCCAATTCTGTCTCGGAGACTTAGTCCATGGATTCCATGAGGTGCTGGTCAGGTTGGAAGCATCAGATGCAAGCACCAGTTTAGATTACGTTTTTTATGTACATATTCCACCCTTCCTTATTTTCAAGTGTTTTTCTATCGTGTTTTAACACGTTAAGTCCTTCAAGATGATGGATTCAGGCAGGAAAACGAGAAGGATTTAATATTCCTTACCATGACTGATGGACGGTTGAGTTCATGGGAACAAAAAGAATATCAGTATACGTGCTTGAGTTATATTAATAATCCCATAAAAATGAGAAACACACAAGATAAGAAAAAAGGAAAAATAGCATAATACATTATTCATGCTAGTACTTTAAAACTGGCGAATTTTTCCAATGTTAAGCATACTTCATTTTACCAGTTTGGATCGACAACTCCACTGAACTAAACCTCTCATTCTCTCTTGAGCTTTTTTAAAAAAAATATCATAAGCTTAAAAGATGAATATGCTTTACTGTTCAGAACAAAAAAACAACAATAACAATAAAAAAGAAATAAAGATCCCTCTGGTTCTCGCATATAAAGAGAATTTTGAAAGCAATAGGATAGTCAATTTATGGGCTATTGCAAACATTCGATATTAATCGAAGTTTAAAGCAGTTAAACAGAGGAAAGAAAATTTAAGCTTCTGTGTTTCCCGTTGTTTTACGCTTGTCAAAGTAACATTTTCTATTCCTTTCCAGTGTTTAGTGAGCACTTCATTACTGAACATAGGTGTTTGTGAGCACTTCATTGCAAAACTTGTGTTTTGTTTGCACTTTTCTGCTAAACTTAAGTTTTTGTTTGCACTTCTCTGCTAAACTTAAGTTTTTTGTAACCATTTCCCTGCTAACATAATTGTTTTGTGATTACCTCCCTGCTAAACTTAAATGTTTTGTGAGCATTTCCATACAAAACACCAACAATTGTTAATATATCAATTGCCGTACTTGTGCACATTGATTAATCAGTTCCTGCTACAGAAGATACTTTGGTGTCAAATGATATATTAATATATTATAGATGCACTGCTGAACGATACTTTGGTGTTAAATGATATATTAATATATTATAGGTGCACTGCTGATAGATACTTTGGTGTTAAATGATATATTAATATATTATAGGTGCACTGCTGATAGATACTTTGGTGTTAAATGATATATTAATATATTATAGATGCACTGCTGATAGATACTTTGGTGTTAAATGATATATTTATATATTATAGATGCACTGCTGATAGATACTTTCGTGTTAAATGATATATTAATATATTATAGATGCACTGATGATAGATACTTTGGTGTTAAATCATATATTAATATATTATAGGTGCACTGCTGATAAATACTTTGATGTTAAATGATATATTAATATATTATAGGTGCACTGCTGATAGATACTTTGGTGTTAAATGATATATTAATATATTATAGGTGCACTGCTGATAGATACTTTGGTGTTAAATGATATATTAATATATTATAGATGCACTGCTGATAGATACTTTGGTGTTAAACGATATATTAATATATTATAGATGCACTGCTGATAGATACTTTGGTGTTAAATGATATATTAATATATTATAGATGCACTGCTGATAGATACTTTGGTGTTAAACGATATATTAATATATTATAGGTGCACTGCTGATAGGTACTTTGGTGTTAATGATATATTAATATATTATAGATGCACTGCTGATAGATACTTTGGTGTTAATAATATATTAATATATTATAGATGCACTGCTGATAGATACTTTGGTGTTAACTCATATATTAATATATTATAGGTGCACTGCTGATAGATACTTTGATGTTAAATGATATATTAATATATTATAGGTGCACTGCTGATAGATACTTTGGTGTTAAATGATATATTAATATATTATAGGTGCACTGCTGATAGATACTTTGGTGTTAAATGATATATTAATATATTATAGGTGCACTGCTGATAGATACTTTGGTGTTAAATGATATATTAATATATTATAGATGCACTGCTGATAGATACTTTGGTGTTAAATGATATATTAATATATTATAGGTGCACTGCTGATAGATACTTTGGTGTTAAATGATATATTAATATATTACAGATGCACTGCTGATAGATACTTTGATGTTAAATGATATATTAATATATTATAGGTGCACTGCTGACAGATACTTTGGTGTTAAATGATATATTAATATATTATAGGTGCACTGCTGACAGACACTTTGGTGTTAAATCATATATTAATATATTATAGGTGCACTGCTGATAGATACTTTGATGTTAAATGATATATTAATATATTATAGGTGCACTGCTGACAGATACTTTGGTGTTAAATGATATATTAATATATTATAGGTGCGCTGCTGACAGATACTTTGGTGTTAAATGATATATTAATATATTATAGGTGCGCTGCTGACAGATACTTTGGTGTTAAATGATATATTAATATATTATAGGTGTACTGCTGACAGATACTTTGGTGTTAAATGATATATTAATATATTATAGGTGCACTGCTGATAAATACTTTGGTGTTAAATGATATATTAATATATTATAGGTGCACTGCTGACAGATACTTTGGTGTTAAATGATATATTAAGATATTATAGGTGTACTGCTGACAGATACTTTGGTGTTAAATGATATATTAATATATTATAGGTGCACTGCTGACAGATACTTTGGTGTTAAATGATATATTAATATATTATAGGTGCACTGCTGACAGATACTTTGGTGTTAAATGATATATTAATATATTATAGGTGTACTGCTGACAGATACTTTGGTGTTAAATGATATATTAATATATTATAGGTGCACTGTTGACAAATGCTACTTCAGTTTCTATCAAGTAAAATTGCTAAAATAACTTAATCTTCACATTTGGACACTGATTTTGACAAATAACATGTCGTCACATTGTACTTCACAGCAAAGCACTAAAGTAGTGTTAGTCAAGTGTTTATTCACTATATCTAACTGTTTTGCATCTTTTCACGCAGTTTGATATTTTCCTATGTTGTTTCTTACAGTTTTTTCGGAGAATATTATGGGTTATTTTCTCAAGGCAAACTTACAAATATACAAAAATTTAGCAATGATTTTGTTTAATTTTTTAATATTTCGAATGACGTAGAAATAGAGTAGAGGCCTCAAGTAGTAGAATGTTTACTTATGTTCTTCATTACCTTTTGTTTGTTTTTTGAATTTCGCACAAAGCTACACTAGGGCTATCTGTGCTAGCCGTCCCTGGTTTAGCAGCGTAAGACTAGCGGGAAAACAGTTAGTCATCATCATCCACCACCAGCTCTTGGGCTACTCTTTCACCAACAAATAGTGGGATTGACCGTTACCTAATAACTCTACCACGGCTGAAAGGGCGAGCATATTTGGTGTGACAGGGACTCGAACCCGTGACTCTCAGATTACAAGTCGAGCGCCATAACCACCTGGCCATTCCAAGCCTCTTCATTACAATCAAGTTATATTTTCACTTTGTAATCTAAATGGTATTTATGGTAAAGTTTAAGAACAGTACGAAAACACCTTGTGTGTACAGCCCATCAAACCATCTATAACGAGCCGGCGACAAATTAACCTGATAACGAGAGTAGATGTTCACCGTAGAAAATGAGTAAGCTGTAGGCATGTAAACAATATTTCACAGTTTATTTCGCATGTACACTGTCTTTAATGCAGTATTTTTTATTCGCGTACAAACATTTCCTTGTATAACACTGACTTCCATCCTTTCCTATGATATACAGTTTAACTATAGTTTACTAATGGTTCATCACCATTTTCTACTTTTCTTGGGACTAACCAAAATTTTGCTCTTTTCTTTTGAACGCTTCATTTAGGGCATTTATATCATTCTTCCTGGTCCACAGAAACTTAAGACGAATATTATACCTTCCAGATGGTCAGTTAAACATTTTCTTTGTTCCTGCCACTCACCAAATACTGAGACTTTTCTGATGGTTCATTGCATATAATTGTTCTCTTCCTGACCTTTATAAAACTCTCAGACCTTTCTTTAAGTTTTTAAACATTATTTTTCTCTGTTTACCACTTATGGAATACACCCACGACTGTTTATGACTTATTTCTTACATGAAGTACTTAGCGATTGTTCAGTTGATCAGAATTAAGACAAGCCTTTATCATTTAAAGTTCACAATAAAAACATACACTTGAATTGTACGATATTTTATAGCTGATTACATGGTTTCATTGAAAAGTGTTTTTCAGGTGATTCCTGGTAAGTTAGGGGTTGAAAACTCTAAAATGTGGAGTTCGGTTTTTGTAATAGGTAGAGCACTTATCGTGTAACTTTTATTTTAACTAAAAACAATACACATAATAAATAAATTGATCTATAAATAAACTTTATTTTTTGTCAACATATTAATGAGATTTTAACATCAAAGTTGTTTAAAGATGATAAGCGTTAAATAGAAAATATGTTAAATTAACATATATATATGTACAATGAATGATAATTTTAGAATTGTAAACTACCGTATGAAATGATAAAACATTATAATAGAAGAATTGAATGTTACGTGACTGGTATAATGTTATCGTAGTGTGCATTTCGAATGTTCAGTGTTTGTTCCAAAGCATACACACCTGAGATGGTTTAAATATATAAGGTAGTTTGTTTGCTTTTTGAATTTCGTGCAAAAATACACAGGGACTACCTGCGCTAGCACTCGCTAATTTAGCAGTGTAAAACTAGAGGGAAGGTTATTTACAATAACCACTTCTTTAGGTATTAAAACACTTAGAGATGAAAATAAGTAGCTCTGGTTTATTGACTTATTTTGGATATTAGCGCAAAGCTATTCACGAAACGTCTGCGCTAAAATGTTCTTAATTATTGACTGATATACCAGACGAAAGGCAGCTAGTCAACGTTACCCACTTCCGACTCCTGGAATCCTCTAATCGAATAACGTGGAGAGTGATTTTACAACAGCGGGACGCATACCTAGAACCATCAGATCCACAATCCGCCACGTCAGACACAAATAGATAACATATTATAAGAAAGATAAAGGTGAAACATGCTCATTACCCACTACATAACGTAATACAGTAAACATGATAGGTAATTTACTCTTATGACAGCTGAACTACCTTATATAGCCCGGTATGGCCAGGTGGTTAAGATGTTCGACTCGTAATCTGAGAGTTGCAGGTTCGAATCCCCGTCGCACCAAACATGCTCGTGGGGGAGTTATAAAGTGACGATCAATCCCAAAATTCCTTAGTAAAAGAGTTGGCGGTGGGTGGTGATGTAGGTTTGTGTTTATCTACACACAAATAACCTGATACCTTCAATAACTGATTTTACATTCATTGTATAAATGTATTAATCCAACACTTTTATTCCATTAAAGTCTAAAACTTTTAAACATATTGTTTAGAAAGTAACTGCTATATGCCTATTTTGGTTATTGCACTTGTTGCACCTGAAATATTAAATACAATCAACTTAGTTTACCTACTAGTGATTCACCTAGTTCAACAATACTCTACTTACCTACTCTACTTACCTACTGATTAATTAGAGTAATTTAGTATTAAATGGACAATAATTTCGGTTCATGTGAAGTTTCTGTTTTAACTATGAAGACAAAAGTTAAATAAAACTGCTAAGCCTAATCTTTGTATTTGATAACAAAACAAAAAATACTGTGTTTTTTTATATTCAGGAACTTCAAAATGCTAATTCATATATGTATTACAATATCCGTCGTTTTAATTTCAGTGTATGGAAGGGCATTACATCTTCCAATGGTATGTTTGCGGACTTCCACTACTAGAGAGTGGGTTTCGATACCCGTGGTGGACAGAGCACAGATAGCTCATGGTGTAGCTTTGTGTTTAATTTTAAAAAAGTACTCAATTAAAAGTATTAGAAATAAAAAGTAATATTTAAGATTCAGTTGAGTTTCGTCATGCGATAAATACGTGTGAGGGCCAATAGCTCGTGGAGTGTTATCATAAATGTTTAACTTCTTGTTTTTAAATAAGTTGTTAGTTACAGAAAAAAATCCTTACATAACAGGGGGCGTTAAACTCGTTCTCTGTATTTTAGTATTAAATATTTGGCTCGCCATGACAAAGTGGGTTAAGGCATTCGACTCGTAATCTGAGTGTCGCGGGTTCGAATGTCCATCACACCAAATATGCTCGCCCTTTAAGCCGTGGGGTTCGTTATAATTTGACGTTTAATCCCACTATTTTGTTGGTGAAAGAGTAGCCATTAAGGTTGCAGTGAATGGTGATGACTAGCTTGTTTTCCCACTAGTCTTTCAGTGCTAAATTAGAGACGGCTAGCGCATATAGTCTTCGTGTAGCTTTGCTGCGAAATTCTAAACAAAGCAAAATAAATTTAATACACTTGCAGATTGTTAGAATAGTGTCTCTCATGCTTTCTTCCTGAGTATAATAGATCAAACGACTTATTCGTTTGAGCTCCGCTGCGGAACAAATATTGGTACATCAAACTCCTTTTAAAACATAATGCTAGGTGACCGACAAACAGAGTGTTCACATAATGGTCTTTGATAACACGTATCGCGAATGAGATATATAGGATATCTCGCCTAAAGACAACATTAATTTGCTTGGTTTAACAAGAATATACATATGTACATATTAAAAGAATACTGAATTACCAACTCTTCATCCAAAGTTAGCCAACGCATATGCACGTTCAGCACACAGTTTTATTGCTGTCATTTGGTTTAAAGTTAACTGTGCCTCCAGAGTAAATGGGCCCCGGCATGGCCAGGTGGTTAAGGCGTAATCCGAGGGTCGCGGGTTCGAATCCCGGTCGCGCCAAAACATGTTCGCTCTCCCAGCCGTGGGGACGTTATAATGTAACGGTCAATCCCACTATTCGTTGGTAAAAGAGTAGCCAAAGAGTTGGCGGTGGGTGGTGATGACTAGCTGCCTTCCCTCTAGTCTTACACTTCTAAATTATGGACGGCTAACGCAGACCCTCGAGTAACTTTGCGCGAAATTCAAAAACAAACAAAGAAACAAACAAACCAGAGTAAATATCTGGACACGTATCCTTGTAACCTCTGTACCCTGCACATAACCTGTTCCCGAGTAATACTGATATTTTACTTATGTTTTTAATAAACTTTGTACTTTTTTCGAGGATGAGCATTATCATAAACAAAACAATTCTAAAAGTAGTTCATGCACGTGGACAAATCCACTGAATTCTGTGAAGATCGCGCGCTCTCTGCACTCCTTGATCTTGAGGATTTGTATCGCACAAATTCTGATAATACATTGAGTGACTTTACGTTTAGAGAAAATCAAAATATTCAGAACATAATATTTCGTGATGAGTTGTTTGGTCGTAGTATGATTGTTTATAATTCTAACGTGGAAGTAGCAAGAAGAGATAAAACTCGTTCTCTGAATGTGCTGATGAAGAAAAGCCACAGAGATTTTTAGGTATTTTAATTCTAATTTTAGATGTTTCGCTTTTAAAGCAACTCTTATGTTTTTCGTTAACTAAAAGCCATGTTAGTACTAAAAGAAAAATGTTAGCCATTAAATCATTCTAATGATTACAGCATGTATTCAAACACTATGTAAGTTTCCTTGATCCAGAATGTTCATAGTGATATGTATACAGATTATATGACTGAGAAACGTTTTGAACATTGCGAAAGCATAGATGCAGAGGTAACAATTATAATAATTCAATTGTAAGTATCCTCGATTAAGATGCATTTAAATGTTTAAACAACCTTGAATATTTCTCGATATGTCTTTAGGAGTTACGGTACTTGTTGGAAAAGTGTAACAACTGATTATAAAAACAAGACATTTGATAGTTTTCCTGGTTTTGTATAATCGTTATGTTTGTGGTCGCCCTGTTGCTTTAATAGCCCATATAATTACTGCACTTCTTCCGTGGTGTGTCCATTATAGGGATCAAACTCCGATTTTTTGCGTTACGAGACCTTTAGCTTACATAGCTAATTGTTGAGTATGGATAAGAGTCTTTTAAGAAAGGATAAAAATTAAAAATTTGAAATTTTATTATTTGAATGTTGGAAAGGTGAGTTTTGCTAATATCAGTAAAGTTTAGAAATAAGAGATAATGAACTAATGCTATATCGTAACTTTAAATACGGCGTGAGA
Organism: Tachypleus tridentatus; assembly: GCF_004210375.1. Taxonomy (NCBI): domain Eukaryota; kingdom Metazoa; phylum Arthropoda; class Merostomata; order Xiphosura; family Limulidae; genus Tachypleus; species Tachypleus tridentatus. The sequence continues at coordinate 34,289,237 of NC_134833.1, forward strand.
AATTAGATATAAGTGTTAAGTATAAAAACTGAAAAATCTCCATTTACCCAGTTGAGAAGTTCGTTACATAAAAAAACCGACGAGTATTCTCATGATATAGATTTAACAGATAAACAATAAATGAGAAACATAATAAACAACTCAATTTATAACCTTCCACATGAACATATATCATTCTGAAAACGAATAAAATTGACGAGTCTTAAATCAGGTACAACTGCTAAAGGTCTAAAGTTTTCATTGATTTTTAATGCGATTTATCAGTGTTTTTTAGCTTAGGTCATTTACAGTAAATGTATTTATCTTTGGGTCTAAACGTGTCATCAACAACTAGAAAAAATATTTGTTTTAAAGCACTTTTCACTCAAAGTCTATGAGAGATGGGAAAGCGTTTCTAATGTCTAGCAACATTAGAATTATTATTTTAAAAATAAAGATACCTGTTTCTAAAGTTTAATTATTGTAGTCTTTTTAAAATAAATATTGTGAATCATGCACAACTTTTCTAAGTGTCAGATGATCCTGTGAACAACGACTGGTAAAAGAAACTTAGTCGGTTTGACACAAACTCTCACAAGAAATAAAATTAATGTAACGTCATGTACTTCTCAAGTTGAAATCCTTTCACAAGACAAAATCAGCATAGTATGGTCGACATCTTCAAACAAGATAAACATCAAGATAATCTAATGTATTTTTGAAGTCGAAAGCATCACCAAGATAGTTTGTTTGTTTGTTTTGGAATTCCGCGCAAAGCTACACGAGAGCTATTTACGCTAGCCGTCCATACTTTAGCAGTGTAAGATTAGATGGAAGGCAACTAGTCATCACCACCCACCACCAACTCTTGGGCTACTCTTTTACCAACAAATAGTGGGATTGACTGTTACATTATAACGTCCCCACGGCTGAAAGGACGATTATGTTTGGTGCGACTGGATTTCGAACCCGCGATCTGCAGATTACGAGTCGTACGCCTTAACCCACCTGGCCATGCCATGCCACCAAGATAGAAACCAGTATATTATTATGCCCTTTTGAAGCTAAACCTATCACAAAAGGTAAATGAGTATAGTGTTATGTACTTTAAAAGTCGAAAGCTTCACGGAAGATCAAATGACATTATCGTCAATTGTTAATGTGGCAATATTATGTTTCCACTTTCAGATAAACTTCGAAAAACAAATGGTGAATAATAATTTTAATCAACATACATATATTTTAATAACATTGATAGCGAAAGGGAAAAAGGGCAGGAATTACCTACCTAAATGTCCTGAATAATTTATTTCAAGTTGGTAAGTCTGAGAGATTTTCACCATAAAGTATTAGTTATAGTACCCTCAATACGACGTCTTTTTGTAGAAGCCGAAAGACTGAAATTAAGACGATCGCAACATGTGTTGAAGGCAGGACCGTTAAAACTATTTCAACGTTATGATTAATCAAATATTCAACACGCTACAACTGTTTAAACAGACAGAAATTTCGAAGTACATGTCAATCATTTGACATCATGGTTACGCATATTCTAGTTGCTATAGATCAATATTTCATGAACGAGAAAGAATAATAAAAGGTGTGATTTAAACTTGGTTAACTGATACACAGACGTAGTTTAAACTTGTAGTTTTGGTGACTTAATATTAACAGAAGCAGAAACATTTACATATGTAAATAGTTCATGTACTGTTGTATAACTGTAGGTGTTACTGTATGTAAATAGTTCATGTACTGTTGTATAACTGTAGGTGTTACTGTATGTAAATAGTTCATGTACTGTTATATAGCTGTAGGTGTTACTGTATGTAAATAGTTCGTGTACTGTTGTATAACTGTAGGTGTTACTGTATGTAAATAGTTCATGTACTGTTGTATAACTGTAGGTGTTACTGTATGTAAATAGTTCATGTACTGTTGTATAACTGTAGGTGTTACTGTAGGTAAATAGTTCATGTACTGTTATATAGCTGTAGGTGTTACTGTCTGTGTTTGTACTAAATTATGATCGTACTTCCTTATCATTCTATTTACCCTTCAACGGCTTCAGTACTTTTGGATAAAGGATTAGTTCAAGTATTGAAGGCCCGGCATGGCTAGGTGGGTTAAGGAGTTCGACTCGTACTTTGGGGGATGCGGGTTCGAATCCCGGTCACACCAACCATGTTCAGCCGGTCAATCCCACTATTCGTTAGTAAAAGAGTAGCCCAAGAGTTGGCTGCGGGTGGTAATGACTAAATTAGGGACGGATAGCGCAGATAGTCATCGTGTAGCTTTGCGCAAAATTGAAAAAGTAAACAAATATTGAAGAGACAGGGGAGATCACAACATTGACAAGTTTCATATTGGAACTAACGCGTAGGGACAGAGGAAACACCTAAAGGAATAAACAACAAGGTGGAGTCTGAGACACAATAGAAAAGGTGAAGCGTGCGAAATAGCAAGTGACTAGTGATGTCACAAAGATGGCGGAAGAGAGATGAAAAAAAACTAATAATGAAAAAGATTCATGTTGGTCAAAACTTCCTGGAAAGAGAGTTACGTAACAGAAAACAACATTAAAATGTTCTAAGAAATAGTTGTATAATAAACTATTTTATTATATGTATATCTTATTATCGGGTAATAAAGATTAAGTGAACGTTATCAGACTTTAGCTCTGCAAATATAGAAAGAGTAATGCTGAGATATACCGGGAAATGACAGTTTAGATTAGAGATGTAAGCTAACATCTTTAGATCAAAAATCGTGAAAAGATTGAAATAGATAATATGTAACCATCTTTAAAATAGTAAACAATTTTAGCTTGAAGCCTCATATGTAATTGTTTTGAAGTCTTACGTTTTCTAATACGAAGTCTATTTGTTTTTTACGAAAACGCTCTATGTAAGGTTTAAGAACGATTCGATAACGTTTACTTGTTGAAACTTATTTACTGAGTTTCATTTATTGAAAGAGTAAAACCTCCATGAAAATGTAGGCTTGCTTTCCATAGGATATTCTATAAGATACAATTTTATCTACCAGAATCAGATGTTAATCAAATTACCACAGAAAATTAGTAATGACCAACTTTCGTAGTGATATGGTTATGTATCAGGAACTGAGTAAATCAGCCGATTAAAACATTTTTTAAAAGTAATACAACTTAGTGAATGTGTTCATTATACTAATTCTGTGATAACTTCAAGATTGTTAAGTTGTGTGATGTGTATTTTCACACATACGGTTAATTAAAGTAGAACCTAAATAACAAAGACAATTCATAGAACCACTACAAGAAACCTATTTTTATTTTGCGATTCGTCTTCGTCCAAGATAAATTGATGATGCTACGCTATATGGGTTGGCGTTACGTTTGAGGGCTTACAACTCTATAAATCGGGTTTCGTTACCCGTGGTGGGCAGAGCACAGACAGTTCATTTTGTAGCTTTGTGCTTATGAACAAACGGAAACTGGGGATGGACGCAGTCTTAACTCAGCGACAAGTGTTGAATTGATTGCGAGTTTGAGCTGCATGTGACGTTGGAAATAATGCTTACAGGGTGGTATGAAATTGTGAGCCAAAGTGACGAAGTAAAAAAAAAATTATATGACAGCCTGTTCTTGGAAGGGTAAGTGGCGATGACATTTTGACATGTTAGTGTGTCAAAATGTCATCGTCGCTAACCTATTTCAACAGGAGGCTTTTCATATATGTGTCAAAAGCTATATGTTTGTCAACGAATTATCACCTGCAGACCACGTGTTTCCAACAAAATTTTAATTATGTATCTTTTCCAAAAATAATTGTTTCAGAATTTACAGGTAAACTAAGGTTCAGACTTTTATTACTTCTCCATGTTCTAAGTTTTAAATTGAAATTTGTTTGTTGAAGTGAAAAAAACCCAAAAAAAACACAAGAGTATAGGATAATCTGCTGTGTTTACTGCAAAGAGCCAAATCCCGGATTTGAGCGTTCTGTATCCGTAAACTCACACCTGTCTCACTAGCGTTCTACATCCGTAAACTCACACCTGTCTCACTGGGGGAAGAACAAAAATATAGAAGACAGATTCTGTTAAGTACAAAGTTACATAATGGGACATCTGTGCCGTGTCTACTATGAGTATCGAAACCTGGTTTCTAGTGTCGTAAATCTGCAGAATTATCAATCTGCCACTAGGGTCTAGAAAGAAAAAAAACATGAAAAAGTATAATAATATAACTATAAATGTAATAAAATTCTATCAACTTATGTTCCACACATAAAGTCATATAGACCTCCGTTATGTATTAATATTTCGGGCTGATGAGAGCTGACACTGTCTGGAAATTGTAGATCTTGTTTAGTTTGGTTTTGTTTCACGTTGATCTTTATATTTTATTTTCAATAGATAATCCAGTGTGTAGAAGAAAACGTAAGAACTAAATTTAGCTGGAAATAACAAAACCTCAATCTCTCTTTCGAAATGGAAAAGTATAAAATTTCTGTGTTTGTGTTTACAAAAAACACTAGTTACATTTAAATGAATGTTAGGACAACAGGATAAAATGCGATTTTAGAATTTGATTATAAATACTAGACGGAAATAACAGTGGCCTGGTGGCTAGAACACTCGGCTCGCGATCTACGGGTCCCGGGCTCGAATCCCTATCAGTGATCATGTAACAGTCAATTCCAATATTCTTTGGTAAAATAGTAGGTGGTGCTGACTAGGTGCCTTCTGTAACTGTGTAATTATGGACGAAACTGAAATCACAAAAAAAAAATAAAAACGTTCCCTACATTGTTTATTTGTTTCATAATTTTCGAGAAAAAGATATAAGTAAGTGTGCAGTTACATAATGAGCTATCTGTGCTCTGACTGCCATGGGAAGAGACTGTGTTTAGTTAATCACAAAGCTGCACAATGAGCTATCTGTGCTCTGACTGCCATGGGAAGAGACTGTGTTTAGTTAATCACAAAGCGACACAATGAGCTGTATGTTCTCTGACTTCCACGGGAAGAGACTGTGTTTAGTTAATCACAAAGCGACACACTGAGCTACCTGTGCTCTGACTGCCACGGAAAGAGACTGTGTTTAGTTAATCACAAAGCTGCACAATGAGCTGTATGTTCTCTGACTGCCACGGAAAGAGACTGTGTTTAGTTAATCACAAAGCTGCACAATGAGCTGTATGTTCTCTGACTTCCACGGGAAGAGACTGTGTTTAGTTAATCACAAAGCGACACAATGAGCTGTATGTTCTCTGACTGCCACGGAAAGAGACTGTGTTTAGTTAATCACAAAGCTGCACAATGAGTTAACTATGCTCTGACTGCCACGGGAAGAGACTGTATTTAGTTAATCACAAAGCTGCACAATGAGCTATCTGTGCTCTGACTGCTACGTGTATCGAAACTCGTCTGTAAGTCCGCAAACGTAACACTGTGGCACAAGGAAGAGGGCGGCAAGAGATTGTGTTTATTTAATCACAAAGCTACACAATGTGTTCTGACTACCACAGGTATCGAAACCTCGTTTATAGCAGTGTAAGTCAGCAGACATTGGAGGGCTTCGATAAAAACTACTCAAAGAGTTACCTGCGTATCGTGTCCATAATTTTTAACGGATGTACAGTGAAAAAGCACCGACATCATTTAAAAGTCAAGGGCAGTAGTTATATCATCTCTTTAAAGTTCAATTTATCATTGCCAGAAGTGGGATAATATTAATTCGTTTTTGCTTAGCAGAATTATAAGTATATGATACTGCTAAAATTGTTTATTATAAAATTATGAATGGTTTGAAAGAGTTTATTTTAACCAAAGAAATAAACGTAACGTATTTACAATTTTCGAATTTTACTCTTTGTATTTTATTATTATTTGCCAAAAACGTGTATTCGGCCTGTGGTTAAACTACACTTTTAAATTATCAATATCCGAAACAAATTAAGTGTTCCGGTCATAACCTTTGACATGTTGGCCGTACATAACATTGTACGGTGTGCTACAGTATGAAGATCTTTAACATAGCGTTGTTCCGAATATGATATGACGCCAAAAACATAACATTTAAATGCACAGACTGAAATAATGTTTCGTTTGTTGATATAAAAAATAATTACATGGTATTTAACTTGCGGGTTCTATGTTCGCGTTGCTTTACAGTTAAAAAATGAAGATAACAACAGAAAAAAAAAGTGGCGTTCTGCTGTTGGGGTTAAGGGTGATTCTATTAAAGTGTATCTTAGCAGTGTATCATGACTATTCTAAAGGGGTAGGGACTCCAGCAACTAATGAAGTAGGGCTCTGTCGGAGAGTCATGACATTTCCTTTTCAGGATGTGTTCATTTATTGTTGATTTTACAAATTTGGTTAGAAAACTACAGCTGCATAAAAGAAGGCGAATAATTTTATTTTATAACGTTTAAATATTTACTATTATTATTATTTTCACTCTGGCATGGCGCCAAAAATTGTTTTTCTTGTGAGGGCTCCCGTTCAGAAGTAAGATCAGGTGGCACTTTAAAAGTAAAACCAATAAAGGCGCAGCCAATAAAAATGATCTTATAAACAGACCAGAAAGATTTACTGCGATTTTTTTCAAAATTCTATTTCATACTAACACCGTACGGTAGATCAGAAACAATTATATGAAATAATATTTTTTTTCGCTGTTAACTGTTTTTGTTTTTCGCACAAAGCTACTCGAGGGCTATCTGTGCTAGCCGTCCCTAATTTAACAGTGTAAGACTAGAGGGAAGGCAGTTAGTCATCACCACCCACCGCCAACTCTTGGGCTACTCTTTTACCAACGAATAGTGGGATTGACCGTCATATTATAACGCCCCCACGGCTGAAAGGGCGAGCATGTTTGGCGCGACGGGGATGCGAACCCGCGACCCTCAGCTTACGAGTCGCACGCCTTAACACGCTTGGCCATGCCGGGCCTTCTCTCTTAACTAGATACTTTTACAACTATAAACCAATTTATAGTGTAAATCTAAGTCAAACTAGGCCACAAAAGATCTGAATTATCAAGTGCACATGATGTTGTTGAAGAGATGGCTGCCATTATCTCATTACTAACATCCAATTTAAATATTTATTGTTTTACTAAATTTTAGTTTTTATTTGACACGTTAACTAACACTTCCTACAAGGTTAAAAAGTATAGAACATTTTCCACAAATTGTCATTGATAACGAAAACATTTTAAAACAGTTTTTAAAGCAATTTCACGAAATCTGACAAAAAGCATGAACTCAATAAACAATCCTACTTCCAGACTCCTGGTAACTTACGGTTTGAAGTTAAAGAGAGAACCATAAGTTACATGCATTAGTTTTGTTACGTCTCGTTAACCTTGGCTGCTCATTCAAAGGTTAGCTCTTCTTGACAGCATTCATCATGAGAAGAAAAAAATCCGAGAAGGTACAAACAAGAAATATTCCAGCATTATTATAAGACGTTTATCATTCTCACGATAGGGCTCAGTTAATATACTTTTTGGAGAAATGTTTCATACATTTGCTAAAAGGAATCATGTGACCTATTTCAGATGCAAGTATTGGTGAAGCAATTTTATATTTTTACTCAGGGGAGATAATACTTTTATCATTCGAATGTAATATCTTGGATGAGGGGTTGAGCTCATATTTTTAGTATTATAAACCAGTAAGCTTCTTATGTTCTTTATCTGCATAGTTATATAAACATAATCAGAAGTTAAACACTCGAGCGCATCAAATGCATGTTCATGTTATCGTATTTTAATATCTTATTTGTTTTGCATTTCGCGCAAAGTTACATGAGGAATATCTGCGATAGCTGTCCTGAATTTAGCTGTGAAAGATTAGAGGGAAGGTAGCTAATAATTACCACCCGCTGCCAACTCTAAAGTTATTCTTACACCAAAAAATAGTGAGATTGATCGTCACATTATAGCATTCACACGGCTGAAAACGTGAGCAAATTTGATGGGGCGGAGATTCTAACCTGTGCCCCTCAGACTGGAAAGTTAAGCGTCCTAACCACCTGGCTATGTCGGACCTGGCAGTTAACAAGGCTTGAAATTTATTTGTAGGTTAGGCAACACGAATTATGTTTCATTTTAGAAGTTCTAAAGTAACAAATAATATTATTTGTATGTTCAATATTCCATTTATTATTTATCTCTGTTTATCTCTTGCTCTTCAGGGAATATAAAATCCTGTAACCGTTGATTTTGGATTGAACTGATTAAAAAGAGCAAGTTATTGTTTAACAGCAAAAATGTTGTAGGTAGCAGCATCAGTTGCTGATGGCTACTGTTTAAGGGTTAAGTACCGATGCTGCGGAGTGACTTATTCTAAACACGAGTGCTTAAACCAGGCTAACGTGTGAGTCATGCTTTCATAAGCCAAACATAGTATCCAAGATACAATTGTCTTATTGTAGTTCAAAGTTAAGTGACCCAGAGGACAGCATATTAGTTAGTCCGTGTTCTTGAATTTTTTTTTAAAGTTATAAAGAAGTTTATTTTCATTTCCGTTTGGTTATTTTGTTTTTTTCTAAGCATCGAGACGCAGACCTCCCAGTGGCACAATGGTACGGACTTACGCTATTAGAAACCAGGTTTCGATGCCCGTCTTGGACAGAGCACTCAAAGCCCTTTCTATAGCTTTGTGCTTAATACAAATAATAACAAAAGCAAATCGAGACTCAGTTAACAAATAAACTTCAATCCAATAGTGAATTTTCGAATTATAACTGTAATATTTCAAACCTTCATAACTGTATAGCAAATAAAATTGACTTTATTTGGTATTGGTCATTTGTTTCAAAAATCGTTGGAATAATTTTACATAAATTCAAAATGCTGCAGTTTTATCCCTGAATATCAACTCTTATTATGTAAGTGCTATTAATGGGAAAATAGAACAGCATTTTTCTCAAGAAGACAAACGCTGTTATTGATGCAATACAAAGTTCGTGTCCTCGCTTAATTTTCGTGTTTAGAGTCAATAAAAGGAAGTTGAGCAAATCTTTCCACTACAACTTGTAGCAGACGTTTTGACGAGGCCAAACTTTTACATGAAATTAAAGATTAGATTATTTACGAAGACAGAATTGTTTTTACACTAACTTTCTCCTGTCGCCGTTCTTGTTTTCTAGAAGACGTTATGAGCTCCATGTTAATTTGTTTATTAGATCTACCATGAAGAATAGCATAGCGGCAAGAAAAGTTAGAATTCAATTTCAGTGCTCACGGAGTACAAATTGACTAACTCGTCTGTGACTTAGATTGTCTAATTTCCGTTTTTTTTCCCACCTCTTTCTACTTTGCATGTAGTGAAATGTTATTGTTCAAGTTACGTGCACGCCGTCAGAATTCATGAGTTTTGAGCGTTGCGTGACGTTATGACTCATGTATTGTTAATCTCGTAACAAGCCTGTTTTCAGTTAAGCATTACGATACGACAGTGACCCAACTAACAAAGCGTTAATCATATTCTATGATGACTTCTATCAACTTTAGAATAGATTCTGTGTTTATTCGATTACATGGTTAGTAACGATAGTTAGTTGTTTGTCTCTTATTGCATCTCGTACACCAAGTTCAGTTATCGAGTTTCTGCAGTAGATACAATTTTCTGTGCCTATTGTCATTCCGTTCGTGTGGAAACATGGTGGAAATCCCTTAATGTACACCCTTGTGCAAATTAATTGAAACAAATGGTCATTTTACAATATTTTCAGCATGGCAGCTGGTGTAGGCTCGCTGGACCCGCTGATTTCCTTTAATAGTCATTTTTTCACATAAAAAGAGATTTTAAGGTCAAAGGAATAAAAGTCAGCTCTTCAACGATTCGTCGTAGGCTTCTTGATGTCGGTCGAAGGGCAAGAAGACCAGTCAAAAAACAACTTCTTACCAACTCAATGAAGAAAAAACGATATCAATGGGGTCTGAAATACAAGAACTGGATGCAAGAACAATGGGGGAAGGTATTATTCAGTGACGAGGCTCATTTCTTCGTACAGGGTCAAAGAAGTCTGCATGTTTGCAGATCTGCAGGTGAGAAACTTCGAGAATCTCACCTCAATCAGTTCGTAAAACATCCCTTGAAGAAGATGTTTTGGGGCTTTTTCAGCTTCTATAGCGTTGGAGGATCACATATCGTAGAAGTTATGATGCGAGGACCACAGTACATCGAGATTTTGCAGAGAAGAGTTGTTTCAGAATTAAAAAAGAGATTTCCAGATGGGTCTGGCATTTTTCAGCAAGATCTGGCTCCGTGCCACACATCGAAACTTGTGAAGAATTTTATGACTACAACGCGAATAAAGGTGCTGAACTGGCCTAGAAACTCTTTGGACTTAAATCCTATTGAAAATCTTTGGACGATTTGTAAAGAAAAACTTCGGGGAAAAGACTGTACTACGAAAGATAAGCTAATTGAAACCATAATTGAGGTATGGTACCACGATCTAAAAATTAGTAAAGATTGCAGTCAACTTGTGGACTCGATGCCAAAGGGATTAATGATATTCTGAAAAATAAAGGTGGTCATATCATGTATTAATGTGTGAGTAATTTTTGGATTCTCAGAAATAAAACGAAAAAAATTGAAAAAATCGTAATTTTCCGTCTTGTTTCAATTAATTTGCACAAGAGTATATGTTTTTTTTTCTATTGTGTTAACAGTGTTCCTTATATTTCACATTGTTTGCATATACGAAATGCTTATTACAAATGTCCTCTGCTTAAAAGTGTACAAGTCCTATCTTTAATACAATTTGTTAGTTATTTAGACAGCTACGTAACTGAAGCCGGTTTTTTGTTTGATACGTGATGTGTTATTACATAAATTAATTGTGAATCAATTTAACAGTGTAATTATGCGTCATCTGGTTGTGGCACAGCTATTCGAAGTAACATTGTAGTTGCGAGTCATCAGATCATGAGACAGTTATTTAACATAACAATGTAGCTACGTGTCTACAGCTTGTGGCAATGTAATTATGAGTATTCGAGATATAAACTTAATTGTCTCTCATGACATTAAAGAAACCGAGCATAAATAATAAATCAATGCGATGTATATTGCTGGATATTTATTGTGCAAGCCTGTTCTCTAAATTTGTACAAGATTCTTGAGAGTAAGAATGAATAATATGTTTTAAGGGAACAGTAGCTTATCTTTGAACATTGTTGAATGTTCGAGAATCTCGTCTAAGTAGTATAAAAGCTAGCCAAGATACAGTAATATAATATTGCTGGTCAGCTGCAGTCAGTATGCTATAAGTCTCGAAACTATAATTGTAATTTACGTTTATTAATCGGGAAAATATAGAAATAGACCAGTAACGTTTATAGCTTTCGAACATTACAAACCATACAACTTCAGTGAATTAACTTCCGACGTTAATATTTCTAGAAGGACATTAAATGTTTTCGTCGGAATATAAGTCAGTTTCTAAACAGTTTGAGACTAGCCAAGAAAAGAGAGTAGCTAGTTTAAGCGAGGTGTAACAATATCAGTATAAAAGTAATTTGTGCCTCGTGGATTTGAACCAGTGATAAAATATGAAGTTCCATACCAGATAGAAGACTGAATATTGTTTGTGAGTTTGTAAATTTTCTGTATATAAATAATTATTTGTATTATATATTTGTCATAACCGGTTTTTAAATTGCATTGTTTTTTTTTAATATTAAAGCATATTAGTGTCAAAAAAGAAAATTGTGTATATCAATCTTGTTGGCAAATATTATAAAGTTGATACATATCTACATTCAATTAACTTTTAAATTCAAATTTCCGGTTATTTACACGACAGCGTATTTATAGAAACAAACGGCTTTACAATCACAGGCCAGGCCTGTATTAACCAGGAGCAATGTCTCCATCTTCCAAATTTCTTGGTTATGAAAGATAATACGTCATCTAAATGAAATAAAAACAAAAAATAGTGATATTGTTAAAAAGATAATAAACAAAGAATTAAAGATAGTTCACAAACTTTCAACCACATCATGAAATCGATGTTTGTTTACTTGACAACTTTTGTTATTCTTTTGTCTGATAAACAAAGATGTTGCACAGCGGCATGCCAGCGGACTTGCAATGTAATAAACCAGGTTTCGATACCCGTGGTGAGCAGAGCACAGATAGCCTATTGTATAGCTTTGTGTTTAATTACAAACAAGCAAACGAAACTCGGCAACAGCTGACAAGCGTGAGTTAATCCATTGATTCTGTTTTTTCTTACTTCAAAGTGTCAGACAAAAGTTGATGCAATAGGAGTGAATATGTGCACTGATACCTAAATTCATTTGTGAAACATCATGTGACAAAGTGTTGCATTAACGTGATTAAACCAAATTTTATCAACACAGTAAAAATACTTACTATGTTGAAGTGGTATTTAGGCGCGTGCTAAAGATCTCTTTGCCTATTTGCTTTTCTAAGATAAACTAATCTTTGTTGTATAGTAATAACATAGTCTTTTGAAAGAAAGTTGAATAACTCACAGTAGAGAAACCGGAGATTTTTCTATATTCAGGTTAATAATGAACTATGTTGAAGAAGGATTAGATAACCGAATTAAATCTTTATTTATTCTATATTTGAGGGTTCTACACGACTTCGCTATAGGTTCTGCGTAACCGCAATCTGACACTTCTGTAATCTATCTGCAATACAAAATTTATTGAAATTCTCCCAAGTTTCTGCGGAATGTTTATCATGAATCTAAGACGACTGTCAGTACACTAAACTCATCAACCAAGCTTCAAGTTCTCAATTAGGTTCTAGTTCTGAGTCGATACTCATATAATATTTACCTTAACTCTTCGTCACTCAAGTCTGTGTTATGTGTAAGGAGGTAAACCTAGAGTGTAGTGTAACGTTCGAACATATAAATATTTAGAGCTGGTCTTGGCTGTATGGTCGGAAACTTATTGGATTCGTTCTCGTCTTTGATAATAATTGTAATTATCTCACTGGAAATAGTAACTACAGTTCTAGTAACTTAAAGGTCGTCTTAATATAAATGTTGTCAAGATGAGTCCGGAGTTATCAAGTTAACCTCTTCAAATAAAACATGTTTCATACCATGAATCACTGCAGTTTTTTTTTTGTTCTGTGTAAAACGTTTGTGAGCTGTATAAATCTGCGAGTTATCTCTATTTTTATCAGGCAGGTGGTAGCACTGCCTATGTAGGGTTGGGTCGGATTGTTCATCGAAACAGTATTTTACATATCTCCTCAACAGGTCATCAGAACTTTACAATACTCTACAGTGTCTCCTTTTATAACAATGTTCACCTATTGACTGAGACACAAGTTTTAAGAATGTCTGTAAGTACCGAATAATAACTTTGAAATACCGGTTTTTATTTACTTTTCTTATTTATTTACCACAGACCAACTCAAAAACCAAAATAATGGTGTCAAACAAGTTCACTGAAGCGACAGTTTCAAACATAGCACCTGATTTTATGTGTATTGTAAATAACTTGTAACAACTAAAACAAATAATAATTCTAGTGAAATCGGCGTTATAAATATCCCCTTAAAGTTAGCTTTCTTACGGATACTTGGTGATCCTTGAAAAACTTAAGTACAGGTTGAAACAGGTGTTAATAGCCAATGATAGATAAGCAATAAACATTACAGTTAGAACTTCACTGTATTTGGAACTTGGTCTTGAATACAACATTTCTATGTCTATTGTAACACTGCATTAAAATCAACAACAAGCAAACAATTAAAGAAACACATTTTAAAGAGGAAATGAATGTAGGGATGACTAATATCAGTCGTTGAAAAACAATGGAAACAAGACAGCAAGGATGGCATTCGTGTCATACCTATGTAATAAGTTAGACCCTGACTATGGTAGTTTCAAATTTATGTGATAACGTAATTACAACCTGTTCTATTTGATCTGTTTAACCGCGGTTCTGGGTGCTTTGTGATAATATTCTCAAGATATAATTGTATTACTTTTCTTTAGAAATTTTAAGACTGTTTATAAAACCGCTTCAACAATGTTCCTTCTAACTATTTTTGTTCAGAGTCTCTTTATATTCTATCCCGATTCGAAGTCTATGTCTGTGTAACACTGTTAAAACTGCCTCACGAACGGCTTCTGACTAAAGCCTTCCAAATAATAATAAAGTTTTGTTTTAGACGTTTGATTTACCAATAATAATAATTTTTTGTTCTATACATGTGTTTTATCAATAGTAATAAAGTTTTGTTCTAAAAGTTTGTTTTACCGATGATAATAAAGTTTTTATTCGAAACGTGTATTATACCAATAATAATAAAGTTTTTATTCTAAACGTGTGTTATACCAATAATAATAAAGTTTTAATTATAGACGTGTGTTTTACCAGTAATAATAAAGTGTTTGTTCTAGACGTGTGTTTCATTAATAATAATAAAGTGTTTGTTCTAGACGTGTGTTTCATTAATAATAACAAAGTGTTTGTTCTAGACGTGTGTTTCATTAATAATAACAAAGTGTTTGTTCTACACGTGCGTTTTATTAATAATAACAAAGTGTTTGTTCTAGACGTGTGTTTCATTAATAATAACAAAGTGTTTGTTCTAGACGTGTGTTTTAATAATAATAACAAAGTGTTTGTTCTAGACGTGTGTTTTATTAATAATAACAAAGTGTTTGTTCTAGAGGTGTGTTTCATTAATAAGAACAAAGTGTTTGTTCTAGACGTGTGCTTCGTTAATAATAAAAAAGTGTTTGTTCTAGACGTGTGTTTTATTAATAATAACAATGTGTTTGTTCTAGACGTGTGTTTCATTAATAATAACAATGTGTTTGTTCTAGACGTGTGTTTCATTAATAATAACAAAATATTTGTTAATTTCATTAATAATAACAAAATATTTGTTAATTTCAATTATAATAACAAAGTGTTTGTTCTAGACGTGTGTTTCATTAATAAGAACAAAGTGTTTGTTCTAGACGTGTGTTTTATCGATTTTAATTCTTTTTTCGTTATTTTTCCGTGTATTTCGGTCTTTAATACTCTATGAATTGATTATGAAACACTAGATTTAAACGTATTGATAACTGGTTAAACGGACATGTTTTTACTACAAATGGACAATTGTATAGCTTAGTGTTACATTCGAGATGTATGTAACAAAGGTCACGTATTTCGTTCATAAGTTGTTACTTATGGATAAGAAGTGTTGAAATCTCACAAAAGAAAAACTTTGAACAATGTGTAACTCAATAGCAATAAACTTTCCTCGAAATAAAATATAGTTTGTTTGTTTTTCTGTTTGAGCAAAGAGTGGTTAGTACTTAAAATAGGCATACTGACTTTCGCAGTAGCAAGTGTAAATATTTTCTTATCTGGTGGGTTGATATGAAAACACTTTATTTTAAAACACGAACCCTGTTTGAATTCAAACACAAGACAATAATAATAAAACGTTATTAATTTTGAAATGCTCAAGTACTTTAAACCTATAGCGAGAATTAGATTGGACGTAAAGCTTCGTGGTGATAAAAGGAATAATAAAGTAGTTAGACATAACATCATAACACGTTAGGAATATCTCGTTCTACGAAACAGCAGTAATATAGTCAGACAGTCTTAAAATTGGCACAGATTCGGCGGCCTTAAGAGTAGCTTTGTGCAAACTAGTACGTCATCAGAATTTTTAAACTCTTGCCTTTGGTAGTTTAGTGATTTGTGACGTTGGGGAAATAGGCACGAAACTTTTCGTATATTTTTTACACTGTCTTATGAGCCAGGAAGTTATATTGGAATTGTTAGTGTGCGAAGTGTAAGAAGCTCTTTGTAACTGTAATATAAACGCGACAGACTGTGAAAGGTTATGGTTAGGCATGATGTGTTTCATATGAACGTTGAAATCCCGACTGAATATTTCGCTGTCACAGGTACACTATATAAGCGGTTAAGTTGTTTTAGAATATCAAAGTAATAATAATGTTGTTTGCACTAGTAATTTTCACACAGCTCTAATAAATGCTTAATGACGTTTATATATATCGATATGTAAATTTAATCGAATTTCTCGTAGATAGAAGAAATGTAGGTCGTATGTCAAAAAATCTTGGATATTAAAAATCATTTACGTTTTATTATTCTTTTCTAAAGAAAATTTTGTTTCTTTGTTTTAAATTTCGCGCAAAGCTACTCAAGAGCTGTCTGCGCTAGCCGTCCCTAATTTAGTATAAGACTGGAGAAAGAGCAGCTAATCATAACCACCCACCGCCAACACTTGGGCTACTCTTTTATCAACGAATAATGAGATTGACCGTCACATTATCAGGGCTCAAAGAGCGAGCATATTTGGTGCGACGGGGATTCGAGCCAGCGCCCCTCAGATTACGAGGCGTAAAGAAAAATATTAATCTCGAGAAAATTATTTTAATGTTTTAATTAATTCTTTGTGACAAAGTGAGGAGCATTGAAATTTTGATCATTTTGTCAGAGGATAAAAGTGAGGAGCAATGAAGTGTTGATCATTCTGTCAGAGGACAAGAGTGAGGAGCATTGAAGTGTTGATCATTCTGTCAGAGGACAAGAGTGAGGAGCATTGAAGTGTTGATCATTCTGTCAGAGGACAAGAGTGAGGAGCATTAAGTGTTGATCATTCTGTCAGAGAACAAGAGTGAGGAGCATTGAAGTGTTGATCATTCTGTCAGAGGACAAGAGTGAGGAGTATTGAAGTGTTGATCATTCTTTCAGAGGACAAGAGTGAGAAGCATTGAAGTGTTGATCATTTTGTCAGAGGACAAGAGTGAGGAGCATTGAAGTGTTGATCATTTTGTCAGAGGACAAGAGTGAGGAGCATTGAAACGTTGATCATTCTGTCAGAGGACAAGAGTGAGGAGCATTAAGTGTTGATCATTCTGTCAGAGGACAAAAGTCCCGGAACATTGAAGTGTTGATCATTCTGTCAGAGGACAAGAGTCCCGGAACATTGAAGTGTTGATCATTCTGTCAGAGGACAAAAGTCCCGGAACATTGAAGTGTTGATCATTCTGTCAGAGGACAAGAGTCCCGGAACATTGAAGTGTTGATCATTCTGTCAGAGGACAAAAGTCCTGGAGCATTAAAGCGTTGATCATTTTGTCGGAGGACAAAAGTTCCCCTCTAGTACAGCGATAAGTCTACGGGTTTACAACGCTTATATCAGGGATTCGATTCCTTTAGGTGGACTCAGTAGATAGCACAATCTGGCTTTGCTATAAGAAACACACACAGGGGACAGAAATTATATTATTAATGTTGAAGAAATAAACAGGTTAAAAAAGAGAAGATGATGTTCACAATATATCAACGACTGGTTTTTACTCTTAACTTAAAAATAATTGATAAACTTTGTTACACTTGTGTGTCAAAGTTCGAGTTTTACGCGTTATCTATTAATCCTTTTTTTCTAACAATATAGAATAGTTTTTAAGATCATTTACAGGTTAAGAGCAATAAACCCAAGCAAAGAATTTTTCGTTTCTTTCACATTAAAACAACGTGAGGAACCTCATCTATTCTTGACTTTAGGGATAACTGGAAATAAACTGTTATATTGGCGGGTTTATTTTTCAACTAAGAAGGCAAATCTAGTATGCAATTTTGGTTAAATTAATTCAGGCAAGTTACTGATGAACGGTATGAGTTTTATATAGAAAAGTCAAAGATTGAGAGACAAGTATAAGACGTTAATATCTCCTGATTCAATAAGCACGTTGTGGTAAATAAACCATATTGCTGTACAGAGCAAGGCCAATTTGATAATTAGTTAACAAAATTTCATTCAAGCTATTGAATTACACGTAGACTAAAACAACCTTACCTACAACCATCGATTTATTTTACTTTGCTAATATTTAAACAAAAATTACGTGTCTATACAAAAAAAAAAAAAAAGATTACTTTCTATGTACCTGCGCAGTGTCCGCGAAAGTGTTCTGTTTTAAGGGTAAATAAAAGCAATATTAAGAGTAACGAATATTTTTATTTCTTGTTTCTGAAGCTCATATATAATGTTGTGTTGTAGCCTATAGAGAATATAATCCTTCTCTTGATTCATGACATGCGCACGTTTTACTGACGTTGCTGTAGTACAAATTGTAAAGATTAGAGTTTCTTGTGTGACGTCATTTAGGTGTGTACTGACTGACAGACAGATAGATAACATACTACTCTATAGAGGTGCGAGTGGTTAAAACAGCTAACCTTTCTTCGACCTCTCTTTCGAGTAAAAATACACTGATTGGGGTAAACAGATTACTCCGTAAGTATTTCTTTTTCCTTTAAGAAATTTAAACTTTGATTTCAAGCACTTTGACGAGTATCAATGATTTTCTAAAGGTAATTTTACGAGTAAGATCCATCACTAATTGTAGAGTTTCATCGTAAAGAAGAGTGCTTATTAAAATCTCAAATATCGCTGAACGAATTCATAGATACAAGAAAGTGAATTCAAAGTATGCATATGAATAGCTCTAGGTAATGTAAAGAAAGTAAAAGTACGTTAATATCTCGTTAATGTTGACAATTACGTCACATTAACTGAAAGGCGCCCACCCTATTACAAATCTGTTAATGTTATGAATCGTCTATGTTTGAAATTATTTCATTTTATTTCAACGTTTTTCAGTAAGTTAGTTTTACTATTTCTATTTGAAGTGTAATTTTTTAGGCCGGTTTTCATAAGCAACATCTTATTAATTGGTGCGGGCGTTATAATGTTACGGTCAATCCCACTATTCGTTGGTAAAAGAGTGCCCCAAGAGTTTGCGGTGGGTGGTGATGAGTAGTTGCCTTCCCTCTAGTCTTACACTGATAAATTAGGGACGGCTAGCGCAGATAGCTCTCGTCTAGCTTTGCGCAAAATTCAAAACAAACCAAAACCAAACTTTGTAATTGTATTCTTAGATCTCAGAGCTAGTTAATCATTTGTTAAATATTACTATACGACGGATAGAGTTCTTGAATATTTCACCTTTATTCTCTGACTATGTTAGGACCTTTTTGACATAATGGACTTACGTTAGTATTCGTGATATAACTCGTAATTTTTTAATGCCCAAGTTTCGAACTTTCTCTAAGAAACTACTGATCTGGGTTTTCAAAACATCAGTATTTATTTGGATGAAGCTTGAATTGTTAGGAAACGAATTTATTAGTTTGTCTCTGAATTTCGCGCAAAGCTACACGAGGGTTATCTGCGCTAGCTGTTCCTAACTTTGTGGTGAAATACTAGAGGAAAGGCAGCTAGTCATCACCACCTACCACCAACTCTTGCACTTTTATTTTACTAACGAATAGAGGGATTGACCTTAACATTATAACGCTCCCACTGATAAAAGAGTGAGCATGTTTGGTGTGACGGAGATTCGAACCCGCGATTCTCATATTACGAGTCGAGCGCCTTAACCACCTGGCCATGCCAGGGCAAGAATCTATTAAACGTTATAAAGCTGTTCTTGTTCAGTGAAATCTAGCCAAGTGACGTACAGTTAATACAAACTAGGATTCTTAAAATTGCCATTTCAGAGAAAGCTTGTATTTATACACTGAATTAGAATTGAACATAACAAAAAAAACAGCAGATTAATAAGTAATACTATCAAGAGGAGAAATAAAAATCAACGAGTCTATAGTGAAGACGAGAGATGGTCGTTAGGGAGTGACTTACGTTTGCAGATGGTTCTTTCACCAGTTCTCTTACTGATTACGAAAAAAAAAAAAACGGCATAATGGAATTTTGACGAAGAAACTTACATACTTATAGCTTTATTTTTGTTCTTGTAATGATATATTTTACACTAATGTATTGTTATCTTCTTTTCACTTGTTTTATATATTATGATTAGGCGTGAAATTATCTCGTTTTATAGCGGTTTTTGTTTCACTTTATCAACAGTTTGTTTGAATTTCGAGCAAAACTACACGAGGGCTATCTGTGCTAGTCGTCCCTAATTTAGCACAGTACGACTAGAGGGAAGGCAGCTAGTCATCACCACCCACCGCAAACTCTTGGGCTACACTTTTACTAGCGAAGAGTGGGATTGGCTGTCACATTATAACGTCCTAACGGCTGAAAGGGCGAGCTTGTTTGGTGCGACCGGGATTCGAACCCGCGACCTTCAGATAACGAGTCGCACGCCTAAATTCATCTGGCCTTATTAACAGAGCTGGAGGATAGATAAAATAACATACTGCGATCATTGACGCCAGCTAGTTCGGTACAGTAAATTATTAAATTAATGCTTATAAATTATCATTCAGTATTATTATGTATAAATAATATAAAATAATAATTATATATATATGTATGTGATATAGGTTCGAATCCCCGTCACACCAAAGTTATAATTAATGAATGTTAGAACTTTTAAAACTTCGATAAGCTTTTAATATATTGTTGTACAAAATGTTTGGTAAAGTATATTTGTGTCTGCCTTTTGGTTCATGTCCTTCAAAATGAGTGCTCAAGCATGCGTATTTAGGCAGTAAGGTGCTCGTGCACGTTTAGTACAGACGAAAACTGAGTATTATTATAATAGATAAGGGACATTGTATAATAGACAGAATGTTGATTTACATTCAAAATGCGTGTTTGTGTGTTTCTTCTAACAGCAAAACTACCTTTATATGTTATGTCTACCGAGGGGAATTGAGTTCCTGATTTTAGCGTTGTAAGTTCGTATATTTATCGCTGTCCCAGTGAGGGACTGTATTCAAATTTCGACGTGGTTATAATCAGTAATAAAATATTTTTTTCGACTTATCAAATTGTCTGTTAATTTCGAATGTTTGCATAAGCTACACAAGACATTCCTAATTTAAAATTGTTTGTTCGAAGACAAGCACAGAGCAACATAATGGGCTATCTATGTTCTGCCCACTACGGCTATAGAAAACAGGATTATAACGGCGTATATGCAGAAATACCGTTGTGCACTTGGAGAGCACTTCAGAGTTGACATATTTCAGGAAAGGCAGCTAGTAAAAAATATCCACCGATAACTCTTGCGTTATTATAATCAAATGGTGAAATTTAAACGTCACTGTTGGTGTCACACCAATGGCCCCAAAGTGCGGACCGTGATTTTACGACAGTAGAACAACAGCCTGGCACTCTAGCAAATTAGCCACGCCCAGCCCTAATCAGATGGAATGCTGATATTTTTGTAATTTTTTACGAAACATATCTCTTTAAATAGTGCACCAGGGAATTATTTAGCGTAAATTCAGACCAATAGATATTTCACTGTACGGTGGCCCGGCATGGCTAGGTGATTAAGGAACTTGCCTCGTAATACGAGGGCCGTGGGTTCGAATGCCTGTCACACCAAACACGTTCGCCCTTTCAGCCGTGGGAGCTTTATAATTGGACGGTAAATCCCACTATTCGTTGCACTGCAAAATTAGGGACGGCTAGCGCAGATAGCCCTCTAGTAGCTTTGCGCGAAATTCAAAACAAATCAATCCAATTTCACTGTACGAACGAACTCTTCTTGCTTGTTAGAATTGTTGAGTTTCTAATATGTGTGTAAATAACGCATCTTAAGAGAAAAGAGAGCTTTTAGATGATTCGAACAAATATCAATAGTATTTATTTGTGTCTGTACTGATAGAGTTTCTTTCTTTGTTTTACTGCTAGGCTACTACGGAATAAACATGACACCATTATATTTTCACTAGTTATGAAATACTTAAAACTGCCTTTAAGAATTTGTAAGTATAGAATATTACATAATTATTTTGTCGGAAAAAGAACTGCCGAGAAATTCGTTTATGTAGAAGATCAAATTACGTAGAGAGACAAACGTCAGTTGTAAATAAATGTAAAAGAGAAACAACGAGTCTTGTAGAACAGACCAGCTGGAATTAATTCGACGTGTAATGTAGTTTTTAGCAATAACCTACAACAAAACTTCCAGAAAAGCGAAAACCTAAAGCACTTTACGTAATTAGTGCTTATCTTTACCTAGGGCTGTCTTGACAGTCATATAAACTTGTACTCTTTTGGAATTACTCCATAATGTGTACAACACGTAAAATGTAATAATTTTTGTAATCTCTTATCTATGACCGCCGGTGGTAGAGCGAAAAGTCTTCGTACTTACAACGCTGAAATCAAGGATTCGAGTCCTGTCGGGGAACACGGCAGATATCCCAATATGACTTTGCTATAAGAAAAACACACACACCTTTATCTAATCTTGAGATTTCTTCATTTTCATAAAATTATTATGTTTGAAGATAAAGATTTCCCTTATTTTCTTGTTGTAAATAAAATCTTTTGGGTATAATTAAGTTAAGAACTGTTCAACCATTTGTCCAGAAGCAGATCCAGCTAATGTATTGTAATTTTAAACAGCAAACCAATTCAGTTCTACAAATAAAATTTCCGTTTCGTTACAACGAGACCAGTAGTTATTAGATTAAAGTGCAAGTGCATGGCTTAATTAACGGATGGAACAGAAATAATTGATCGTATTTCTAACTTAGGCATTGGATGATATAATAATTAATTTAGTAAAAAATAATTATACGAGAATTGTATTTGAGCAGACGTATTTAAATTAGGTTATTTATAACAGCAAAAGATCTCGGAATATGTGACGTACTTAATATTTGAATAGTTAGCAGCTACGAGATGCTTATAATAAATACTTCAGTTCAAGAGATTACAGTTTTGACATTAAAAAAATCCCCAAAACTATTGGTAATTATTGAAAAATACTGCAATTCAGAAGACGTTGAAACGTAGAATCGCCATTTCAGGAAAAGCTGGAATTCTTCATTTTTTAATCCCCGATGTCTTTAATGATCTGAAAGACATGATATTTTGAAGTATGCCATTTTTCGCGTTGTGACTTTTATGTTTATTATTCATTGAACATATATTTCTTTCATTGTGAAATTTATTTGATGAATTAGAGACTTGCAACGTTAAAACGTGGAATTCGATTCCATTCAGTGAACAGAACGCAGATAGATAGTCCATTATGTAGCTTTGTGCTAAAGGAAAAAAGCAAAACAAAATAATAAAGAATAACGATTATTGTGAAAGAAAACCTTTATCATTGATTATTGTGAAGGATTACCTTTATCATTGATTATTGTGAAAGAATACCTTTATCATTGATTATTGTAAAAGAATACCTTTATCATTGATTATTGTGAAATATTACCTTTATCATTGATTATTGTGAAAGAATACCTTTATCATAACTCTGAAGGTTTATAACTTTAAAAAGCAGGCTTCGATACCTTAGGTAGACACAATACAAACAGTTCATTGAGCAGCTTTGAGCCTAACTACAAATAAACAGCGAGAAATAATGAATGTGTTAAGTGTTGGAGTTCTGAATTAATTCAATAGATTAAGTGAGAGTATTATGGTTTCAGTAATGTTTAAACAGGAACTTAACTGAATGAGATAATAGTCAAAAGATTTTAATTCTTGGAGGTGAAACGGAAAATTACTATTCTGTGTTTTTAACAAGACTATTTTTTCTTCTATAATGCTCCCCAGTGGAACAGTGACGTGTCTGTGGACTTACAATGCTAGAATCCAGGTTTCGATACTATTGGTGGGCAGAGCGGAGATAGTCTCTTATGGAGCTTTGTGCTTAATTTCAAACAAACAAACCAACATTCTATAACGCTTTGCGTAATATCTTTTTCTGCAGGTGGCAGTACTTTTAGTTTCGCCACGGGGTATAGCGTTTCACTATCACACAGTGTATTTTTTTGTTTGGTTTGGTTTAAGCGGATACACTGCTAAGCATGGCGTTCACAAGTTTATAATATTGTAGAAAGGAAGGTTTAAAATTTCAACTACACGTTGTAAAAAGAGGTTCATGCGTTGCAGTACGAGGTCTGTTAAAAAAATACGCGGACTGTTTGAATTGCGCGGCTCCAGTTGGTTCCAGGGGAATCCGCTTGGTGTCGCTAGGTTCGCAGAGATAAGCTGATTACGACGCCATTTCCCGGTTGCAGATATCTTCATTTGTGTATTAGCTACGCGGTTTTAAGTGAAGTGCGATTTTTTCGTTTGGCGGATTTCAGAATGAATGACCTGAAGGAGCAACGACTTGTTGTGACATTTTGTGTTAAACTTGGAAAATCTGCGACTAAGACTTTTGCTATGCTTAACACGGCTTACGGTAATGTTGCTATGAAGCGTGCGGCATGTTTCAAGTGGCATGAACGTTTTAAGGATGGTCGACAGTCCATTGAAGATGATGAGCGTCCTGGACGTCCTTCCACGTCAACTGACGACCCACACGTCAACAAAATCAACACCCTGGTGCGGACAAATCGACGTCTGACTGTCAGGGAGCTTGCTGTAGAGTTTTGGATATCAGTTGGATCTTGTTACGAGATTTTGACCGAAAAATTGAAGATGCACCGCGTTGCTGCGAAATTTATGCCTCAGAACTCGTGAGTTTTTGGCCAAACACTCAATCACTGTTCTTCCCCACCCCCCACCCCTACTCACCTGACCTTGCTCCTTGCGATTTTTTCTTGTTCCCCAAACTCAAAAGACCCTTGAATGGAAGAAGATTTGAGACGATTTCCGAGATTAAGGCAAATGCGACGAAGGAGCTGGAGGATATTACAAAAGAAGTGTACCAGGACTGTTTCAACAAGTGGAAACACCGTTGGGATAAGCGTGTGCGTTGGGGAGGAGAGTACTTTGAAGGGGTCCCAGACCTGTAACTTCTAAATAAAGTACATTTTGTTTTATGACGTCAGTCCGCGTATTTTTTGAACCGCCCTCGTATTTTGTCCTTTTGCTTAATACCCTGTATTTATTTATTTATTCTTTTGGTTGTTCCTATGTAAGAATACGGGTTGGGTTTTCAAGGAAAAATCTATAGGATCATATAACAAGCTGATGACATTTATTTCCTGTCGATATTATACGAAACATAAAGTAAGCACATTAAGAGAAAACTAAAAGTGACTTTTACTGTTACTCTTATTTTATCAATATGTATGTAAGAAGAGTAAGTACGTGAAATACTGAATTAAAACATAATAATAATAATAATAATAATTAATAATGAATTAAAACATTCAGAAAATTCTCCACTGTAAAGAAAAGAAAACATATTTTCCAATAACACGAAGTTCTTTATCAACCTGTTTAACTTAACACAACCTTTAAGTGGAACGTGTAGTCAGTTAACCATTGATCAACTTAACACAACTTTTAAGTGGAACGTGTAGTCAGTTAACCATTGATCAACTTAACACAACCTTTAATTGGAACGTGTAGTCAGTTAATCATTGATAAACTTTGCACAACCTTTACGTGGAACATGTAGTCAGTTAATCATTGATCAACTTAACACAACCTTTAAGTGGAACGTGTAGTCAGTTAACCATTGATCAACTTAACACAATCTTCAAGTGGAACATGTAGTCAGTTAACCATTGATCAACTTAACACAACCTTTAAGTGGAACGTGTAGTCAGTTAACCATTGATAAACTTTGCACAACCTTTAAGTGGAACATGTAGTCAGTTAATCATTGATCAACTTAACACAACCTTTAAGTGGAACGTGTAGTCAGTTAATCATCGATCAACTTCACACAACCTTTAAGTGGAACATGCAGTCAGTTAATCATTGATAAACTTTGCACAACCTTGAAGTGGAACGTGTAGTCAGTTAACCATTGATCAACTTAACACAACCTTTAAGTGGAACATGTAGTCAGTTAACCACTGATCAACTTAACACAACCTTTAAGTGGAACGTGTAGTCAGTTAACCATTGATAAACTTAACACAACCTTTAAGTGGAACGTGTAGTCAGTTAATCATTGATAAACTTTGCACAACCTTTAAGTGGAACATGTAGTCAGTTAATCATTGATCAACTTAACACAACCTTTAAGTGGAACGTGTAGTCAGTTAATCATTGATCAACTTAACACAACCTTTAAGTGGAACATGTAGTCAGTTAATCATCGATCAACTTAACACAACCTTTAAGTGGAACATGTAGTCAGTTAATCATCGATCAACTTAACACAACCTTTAAGTGGAACATGTAGTCAGTTAATCATCGATCAACTTAACACAACCTTTAAGTGGAACATGTAGTCAGTTAACCATTGATCAACTTAACACAACCTTTAAGTGGAACATATAGTCAGTTAATCATCGATCAACTTTACACAACCTTTAAGTGGAACATGTATTCAGTTAATCATTGATCAACTTAACACAACCTTTAAGTGGAACACGTATTCAATTAATCATTGATCAACTTAACACAACCTTTAAATAGAACATGTAGTCAGTTAAACATTGATCAACTTGCACAACCCTATTTCGAACGCATAGTCCTGTTTCATGAGCAACTTATTTTTGATCGGTGAATTTCAAGTTGATCTTTAAACATACTTTGCAGATTAGTATGAATTATTATTTTATATCAAATTATCGGTAATGGTCTGGAAAAATTGTTCACTACATGATATTTCCCACCAGTGGGTGGCACAGCGGCATGTCTGCAGATGTACAACTATATAAATCGAATTTCGAAACTCAATGTGGGTAGAGTACAGACACCCCATTGTGTAGCTTTGTGCCCAAGAAACAAACTAAGATATACAAGAAATTTCACAGCTTACTACAGGCCGATTCTATATAAAAGTACTTAATATGACTAATAAGTACGTATGTAATACACAAGGTAAAGCGTATCTAGGTAACGGATAATATTGAAGTTGTAACCGAAAATTGGTTTGTTTTTTAGTTTTATTACTCTATTGAGCATGCTTATAAACAAGTTTTTCAAAGAGAAAATGAAGAATTTGTTGCTTTTGCTGCTCACAAATAGCTTCTGTTTGCTTAAACATGAGGCAGTTTAGGATTGCAAGCCGACGGAAAACATCCATGACTACCTGCTTAGAAAATCTAATTTTTGAAAACTGGGGACATCGAACTTCTAAACTGACATGTACTATTAAAACTTAACTTCAGAAAACCCTGGAAGAAACAGCGTTACAAGATAAACAAGTAATTACGTGAATATAGCTAAAGGGTTAATCAGCTTATGATTGTATTATGTTTACCAAAGATATGTTTTAAATCGTTATTAACTTATTTGAGTAGTAATTGAAAAGTGCCAAGATTAGTCCTATTGAAACTTCTAACTTAAGACTGCGGTGAATTTCACGTACAATGAAATATTGACTTATTTGAAGTAACAATACAGGAGTTAGTAATATATTAATTTCAGTATTTATTTAGTATGAAGAATGCATCTCAGCAGCTCAGTGGTAAGAATGTTTGTTTTTAGAGCTATAATAGGCTATCTGCTAAGTCCACGACAGTGAATCAAACTCCGGATTTTAGCTTTGTAAGTCATTAGACTATCTTTTGTCTCACTGAGGGACTCAAGGGTAAGTATGAATGTTTAAATAAACCTTTCAAACCTGGAATACGAAACTTTGCATTTTGGAAGATTCACTTGAAGAAGAAAAAAATGAAAAGAAAGGCGCCCTCCATAAACTAACAGTGGTTTAATAAATGATTGCAGAATAGTGTTTGCCATAACAATAATATTGTATTTGCTTAAAACAGTTTTTTGTATGAATCATTAGTTATCCTTAAAGATATATGCATTATGAGAATAAGAGGTCAAAGGTATAACTGGTTGGAGAGTTATTTAAAAAGCAGTTTCCCAACAGATTATATTGATAACAAATATTCTGATGAATTAATAAATACCAGATTTGTTCTCCATAGCTCTGTTCTTGGTTCCACTGTTGTTTTTATTATAAGTTATTGTTTGATATAAAAACGATTTTATTTGCAGAAAATATTAAAAGTTAATTTTATAATAAGTTTTCTTTAATTTCACGCAAAGCTACAAGAGGGCTATCTGCGCTAGCCGTCCCTAATTTAGCAATGTAAGACTAGAGGAAAGGCAGCTAGTCATCACCACCCACCGCCAACTCTTGGGCTACTCTTTTACCAACGAATAGTGGGATTGACCGAAACCTTATAACGCCCCCACTGATGAAAGGGCAAGCGTTTAGTGCGATGGGGATTGGAACTCGCGATCTTCGAAATACGAGTGAACAGCCTTTAACACACATGCCCATACCGAGCCTTGTTGAAGTTTTATTTAACTACTTTTAATATATGCAAATATTTGATGGAGAAATTCGTCGGAATTTTATAAAAAATAGTTGTTCTTGCTTCAAAAAAGCTCTATGAAAGTAGATTTGAGTTTCAACTATCGAGATTTTATATTTCAGCTATTCCATAAATATTACGTATTAAATACCTAGGAAGGATAAATATTTAATATGTAATTTGTTGTTTCTGATAATCCAATAACTATACAAATATGTTTATCCTCTGTTCACACTTATTTTAACAGTAATCAAATCGATCATGTGAATAAATACTAAGTTACCACGTTTTAAGGATATCAATAGATGGATTTTGCATAACTTATGTAGGGATTCAAATATGGAATGCCATAACCAATAATACACAAAAAATAACTCTTTAGAAAGTTTGTAGTATGTTTAAGAAACTGTTATTAAATTTATGGTTTACTGAGTTATTTTTATAGATAATTAAAAATACAAATGCCATGATAACGTTTTCAGTTAATGTTATTAAATGTATAATATACTGTAACTTTTTATTTAAAATTCGGTATGTGTTTAGTTTCACGAGACGGCGTAAGAACACCGAGGCCCGGCATGGCCAAGCGTGTTAAGACTCCTAATCTGAGGGTCGCGGGTTCGCATCCCTGTCGCGCCAAACATGCTCGCCCTTTCAGCCGTGGGGGCGTTATAATGTAAAGGTCAATCCAACTATTCGTTGGTAAAAGAGTAGCCCAAGAGTTGGCGGTGGGTGGTGATGACTAGCTGCCTTCCCTCTAGTCTTACACTGCTAAATTAGGGACGGCTAGCACAGGTAGCCCTCGAGTAGCTTTGGGCGAAATTCAAAAATAAACAAACAAAATGAACACCGAAACATGTTTTTTAGGGCTGGCCTCCGTTTTTAATAAATTATTTATTGTGTAATTATTTTAGTATTGTACTTTTTTATTGTATATATCTTTATATATTACTGATATTTACACTGTAGTGTGTGCATGTATGTACATCATTGTATATAAAAGTCCATGAAGAGGTTCGATACTTAATGTGTACCTAAAGTCCCTTTAAACTTAATGGTTTTATATTTACACTTATTAAAACAAATTCATTTGAGCTTAATGGTTAGTATAAAACAAACAATCTTAACTTTAAAAGGGGCAAAGAAGAAATGTCTCCACACTCATTTTTTTCCTCTTTCCTACGTTGCCGTTCAAGGATTGCTGGCCCTTGCATGGACAGGTGGTTAGGGCGCTTGACTTGTAATCTTTAGGGTTGTGGGCTGGTATCCCAGTCACACCAAACATGTTCGCCTTTTCAGCTGTGGGAGCGTTATAATGTGACAATCAGTCTTACTATTCGTTGGTAAAAAGAGTATCCCAAGGGTTGGCGGAGGGTGGTGATGACTTGTTGCCTTCCCTCTGTTTTACACTGCTAAATTAGGGACAGCTAGTGCAGATAGCCCTTGTGTAGCTTTGTGCGAAATTCAAAAACAAACAAATAATCAACGAGTGCATCTTCTGCTATGTATCCCTACATTCCAGTTCCGAAACGAGAGCTCTTGACGTTCCACCGGTTTTGTATCCCGCATACCTAGAAATTTGTTATTTCACCACCCAAACATTTTTAGTTAAGAGTTACAGTAAAATCTAAAGAGAGGTAAATAGTTTATTATCTGGATTAACCTATTCATATGTATATTATTTGTTTTTACTTAAAAATTGCATTGATCTAAGTTGTTTCAACACCACAGATTTAAACAGCACTATGATTGTTAAAGCTAGCAATGGAAGAATGTAAAACATTTGTTGATGTTTTATTTGAATGGTGCGACTATACACTTTGTTTCATTCAAAGCTGGCTTCTGGTACGTCAGAAGTAAGTTTATGGACTTTGAATAGTTAAACTCAGGGTTCGATGTTCTGCGGTTGAAGTAGCAAATATACCTTATTGTGTGGACTTGAGCTACACATTAGTATTTGATTATTTCTTAATTAAAATTAAGATTATATATATATCAAAAATAGTTTTCCCTAGAGAAATAATATCAACGTCCTGTAACAATTCGAGAGAAAAAAAAGTAGTATATATATATATATATATCGGTAATGCAATTTTCCATACAAATTGGATAATAATTGTCAGACAGAATACAAAAATACGATCATAGTTAAATGTATATCCAGTAATGAACATACCTAATTAAACATAATGTTGAAACTATCTTGATTATAATGAATTTTCTCATTAGTTGAGTACCCTTGCCGTCAGCGATATTTTAGGCTGTAAACACAATATCTCAAGGTTCAGTCAGTCCAGGAGAGCTAGGTTAGCCCTAAAATCATGAATTATACATGCTATTCTGTGACTTAACTGTAACAGCTCTTTTAAAAGCAGGTGTGACTGTCACACTGATTCTGAAAAAAATATATATTAAATTTAATCTCTGTAATAATAACTAAGTAATAATAACTTACAAAGATTTAACTGTTAGTTGAAGAGTAACCTTTGTAGTCACATGAACTCCAAATCAACATAAGTTGAAACCTTTCCTATGACAGGAAAGTATTCAGACTTACAAAACAAAAAACCGGGTTTCAAAATCTGTGGTTGGCAGAGCAAACATACCCCATTGTGTAGCTTTTAGCCTGGCTGAACCAGGTGGTTAGGGTGCTCGACTCGTAATCCAGGGTTCGAGGTTCGAATCCCCGTCAAACTAAATATACTCGCCCTTTCAGGCATGTGGGAGTTATAACATGACAGTCAATCCCACTATTCGTTGGTAAAAGTGTAATCTAAGAGTTGGCGGTAGGTGGTAGTGACTAGCTGCCTTCATTTTAGTCTTACACTGCTAAATTATGGACGGCTATCGCACATAGCCCTCGTGTAGCTTTGCAAGGAATTTATAAACCAACAACTTTAGCAACAGTGTTTGTTTCCAATTAATTATAGAATTTCTTTCATTCTGAGGTTGGTATCTTTTATTCAAATTATTTGTACAATGTTACAAAAAGTGACAAACAAATCTATGATAAATATTTATTACACACAAGATGTAATTATATATCATAATATTTAGATGAACACTTACACAACAGTGCTATAACTCCAAACTGTACAGCGACATTACCCAATCTAATCTAATTCATACACTTAAGTTTAACTAAAGCGTGAGGATACTGTCCAAACAGAAATTTATGTGTCGTTCTTTTCACAACGAGTTGGTTTGTTTGTTTGTTTTGAATTTCGCACAAAGCTACACGAGGGCTATCTGCGCTAGCCGTCCCTAATTTAGCAGTGTAAGACTACAGAGGGAAGGCAGCTAGTCATCACCACCCACCGCCAACTCTAGGGCTACTCTTTTACCAACGAGTAGTGGGATTGACCGTCACATTATAACGCCCCCATGACTGAAAGGGTGAGCATATTTGGCGCGATGGGGATGCGAATCCGCGACCCTCGGATTACGAGTCGCACGCCTTAACACACTTGGCCATGCCGGGCCCACCACGCTAAGAATTTCGAAGAAAACATCTGTATTAAGACATTCAATTTTTATGTTCGGGATATTAAATTTGATATATAATAAAATATTTTTCTCTAAAGACAGCTGTTCAAATATATATTTGACATCTCTCCCTCTGAAATTGAACTACTGATGTTTCAAGCGTGACAGTTCCTTATAAGGTGTTATTAATTGTGTGTTTGGCTATTAAATGTATATGTATATATATATATTATAACAATAAAAATTTTCGAGACATAAACCGAAATACATTAACATGAAATGAAGTACGCTGCATATTTAAAAAAAAGGATCCTAGAGTACAAGCTACAAAGTGGAATTATAAAATGTATCATAGGTTTTGGAAGTGACTGGGAAGTAGAACCCACATAGCGGTGGGGATACACCGTCTATCAGTCTTAACCTCCAGCCTCGCTAGTCTCACAAAAGAAAATTAGAAATTAGAAGGGCGAGATATGAGTGCTCAGGCCCATAACATCCCACATCTATATTACTCTTCACATCCTGCAGAAAGTTGTGAGAAGGTGGCTACTCTCCAAAGTTAAAATAAGAATAAACGTAAAGAGATGAATAATAATAAATAAATAAAAGATGAAAAAAAGGTACCACCATTTGGGGTGAGTAAGATAAACTTACCTCTTGAAATGATAGTTTGCTGTGACTGTCGTGCTTTTATATGCAACTTAAGGTGTGCATCCGCATAAAGTAGTGCCAAGTTTTAAGATTACCTAATTTTTAAACAAAAATATTTGTAGTAACATTTCTCTGATTTCACTTTGTTTGTATTTATTTAATACATTTTTTTGCATTTATTACAGAATAGTTTAATGGTTTTGTTAAAACTTTTTATTAAATCCATATATATATATGTACGTGTATAGGTTTGTGTGCGTTTGGGCAAAATAAAAAAAAGAAAATCATAAAATGTATATTTTAAGCCAATATGATAAGGTATATATAAATATACGTGTGTGTGTGTGTTCTTTTTTCAGTTAAGGAAACATAATTGGCATCATACGGTTGTCAAACATATTATGTGTATCTGAAGCCAATACGAAAACATTTTGATAATTTGTGGGGATCATATAACTCTGGACCAATGTCCTTAATGCCCTCTTGGAGAGTCGAAGTTGCTTCTGATGAAGACCAAGATGCCGAGGAAGCATCTTTATGCACAACAGTGACAGAAGGTAACACTCATTTAACCTTTTCTGATGTGAAAGAATGGCTAGACGGTCATCAGGAGAAAATGGCGGACTATTTTGTAATGAAAGCTGACATCAATCTGATTAATCGTTGGCTGGTTCTGCATGGATTTCTCTCTATAAAAGATTACGTGAGCTCACGTCGAAACTCGGCCGTATTAAACAACAGCGACGATTCGTCTCCCATTGAGAAATGTTGTGGATACTTCAGTGACGGGGCTGATGCTACCATTCACAAGAAAACAAATTCCAAGAAACATTTACGACAAACCTACGCTCGCTCAAGAAAGATGAACGTATTCCGTACCTGCGACACCCTTGGCCAAACCCCTGATATTTCCTCTACCCAGTCACGAAGAAATAGCTTGAAAGACATGAGAAGGTTTTTGTCTCTCCCTTCTAGATCCATTAATATTCTCAACCTGCTTATAGAATCTAAAGTTCGAATCCCGCGTGTCCCATCAAAGTGTCGAGATTCAAAACGGGAACTGCGTTTCTCCAACGAAAGAAAATTTTTTCTGGAGATAGTTCAAGAGATATCTCACGATCTGGACGTCAAGAGCTTGACTCAGAAAATTGTCGTTAACATGTCAGTCTTAGTTGACGCTGATGGAGCATCCCTGTTTCTTATTGAAGGACCCAAAACACGCCGAATGCTGGTGTCTAAGATATTCGATGTTCACTTTGGTACAAGTGTGATCATTCCATGTCCAACTGATGACAGCGAAATCCGAGTTCCATGGGGAACGGGGATCATTGGCTCCGTGGCAGAGACTGGAGAGACTGTCAACCTGCAAAATGCAAGTGAGGTATGTATGTGAATCTTACGAACATAAGTAGAGTTTAAAATTTGTGAATCTAAAATTTGCTAGAAGACACTTAATACATCTCTTCATTACAATGATTGAACTTTGATCTTTATATTTATTTTTTTCTTTTGGAAATGACGTTTAAAAGAGATTGCATTATTTAGTAACGTTCACTAAATCACCATCCTTTGTTCAAATAAAAGAAATGTGAGGCTGTTTCCTTAAGTCATTGATATTAAACTAGATAATATTCTGAGACAATTGAAGTAAAATTACGTTTACACCACTTCTCAAGGGGAGTGGGATCGAGGATATTGCGTGTCTGTGTTTCCGCACGCATATCTCAAACTAATAGACCCCTTCACGCAAACTTTTACAAAAGACTGGAAGACAATACAGGACAGTCCCCCCCTCCCCAAAATTAGAATCTAGACTTGAATCACTTTGAAGAATGTTTTATAATAAGGAGATAGGATATTTTATAATAAAGATATTTTCGCGGTTACGGATTATTAACTTTGTAGAGAACGATCGGATTTGTAATAAATTTCGCTGACACATTAACCTAATACTCCTAATACACCACAAAAAATAATCCAGATCCTTCATCGTTCTGAATCTGGGAACGATTCTCTGCGTTTTCGAAGCTGGAAACTTTTGATGTTATGCAATTTAATGCCCCCCGCTAGTACAGCGGTAAGTCTCCGGATTTACAACGCTAAAATCAGGGGTTCGATTTCCATCGGTGGGTTGAGCAGATAGCCCGATGTGGCTTTGCTACAAGAAAAACACACACACAGTTATGCAATTTAAATGTATTCAGTATCGAAAAGGAGCGACAGGGCGAGGATATGCAATCTTTCTGATTTCCCTTGTTTACAATATAAAATAATAGAAAATTACTATATACAAGTAAACAGCAAACTAAAAACAATATTAAATTTTCATAAGTTGCACTTCACTATAACAGCCATCAATTCTATCCATACAAAAAAGCATTGCTTCTATTAAGTGAGTAACCGTTTTATATTCTAATTGCTAAATCTCAAACAGGATGCTTCGTTTGTGAGTTGACTCAGTTGGCATTCATCAAGTTCAGATTTTTCAAAATTAGAACAACTTTGTTGAAAGAATGCACGTTAATCTTGTTTCAGGTTTATATAATGCCTACACAACTGAAAGAGTTATGAAATAACTAAGGTAAATATTTAAGTTAATTTGATTTGTTTGTTTGAATTTCGCGCAAAGCTACACGAAGGCTATCTACGTTAGCCGTCCCTAATTTAGTAGTGTAAGACTAGAGGCAAGGCAGCTAGTCATAACCCCCCCCCCCGCCAACTCTTGGGCTACTCTTTTACTAACGAATAGTGGGGTTGACCGTCACATTATAATGCCCCCACGGCTGAAAGGGAGAGTATGTTTGGTGCGACCGGGATTCGAACCCGCGAATTACGAGTCGAACGCCTTAACACGCTTAGCCATGCCGGGCCTTTCACTTAAGTAAAAATCCAGGTTTAAGTTTCTTTTGTAAAAAAACGTATCGTAAAAATCTACTTTTAGCTGCTTGAAAATGTGTTTTACTTTTAAAGGGAACAAGGAATTACTTTAGTATACGAACGTTTAATTACAGTTGTTTAAATAGACTGTATAGAAATATTTTATAATGAGTAAGTAAACATCAGTTGACAATTCATTCCATGATGTGTATTCATTAAATTTTGTTAATTTAAAAGAAACACGTTTCGCTGTTAGATATAAACAAAATCAAATGATGTAAACTAGTACTTTTGTAGTTTAAGAAAAACAACTAAACTGTTGTGCTAGAAATTAAATTATTGTACTAATATAATCAAAACTGCTTCTCGCGATTAGAGTTTCTTCAGGTAGATCGTAAGGAATATTAATAATTTACTTTTAAAAGTTTCAGCATTAAAAAAAAAAATCACTGAAACAATCGTAAGTAGCTTGTCTTATAAATGTTGTCCTCCCACTGGCACAACTGTATGTGTGTGGACTCACACCGCTAGAAGCTGGGTCTGTGTTTAATTACAAACAAACGAATTTATAAATTTTTAATTAATCCATTATTTACAGATAATAAAACAATCATGCTAAATTAGAAATGCAAAATGCCCGACAATGTTATTCGTTATTTCTAGATGAAAGAAAAAAAAATGGTTTCATTAAATAGAGCTAAAAGAAATAAAAAACCAGCACTATCTAGTACATCATTTTTACATTTTTGCGGACAGTTTATAAGTTTTTGTTTGTTTCTTTTAAATCAAACCCACATTGATCTATCTGCTGTGTTGACTGTCTATTTGTTATTATGCACAAAGCTACATGAACTACATATACTCTGACCACCACTGGTATCGAAACGTGGTTTGTAACTGTATAATTCCGTAGAAATACCAATGTGCCACCGGGAGGTCGTAGTAACTCGAACCCAGGACTTTGTCATCATAAACCTACTGCTTAGTAACTCTTTTGAGAAGGGAAAATATGAATAACATTGAATTCTTCATATATATATATATATATATATCACGTTGATTTCTATGGAAATATAAAATACTGTGGAGAACTTAGGATTATATTTAGAATTTTCGAAA
The DNA here is from genome assembly GCF_004210375.1 of Tachypleus tridentatus. NCBI lineage: Eukaryota > Metazoa > Arthropoda > Merostomata > Xiphosura > Limulidae > Tachypleus > Tachypleus tridentatus. The sequence goes on from NC_134833.1 coordinate 34,325,520, forward strand.
ATTGTTTTAAAATAAAATTGTTTAGGATTTGACTGACCGATAATTTGAATCAACAATGCATAAATAAAGAAGAACTAGAAAAATGTATTAATGTATTTTCCCATTGGTAATGATATTTTATCATCAGTTGTTTGAAATAATTAAATAATTTTCATTATTTTTCCAACCATACAACTCAAGATGATATTATCCAGCTCTGGCCCCTTATGTATCCAATGAGCTTATTAGTATAGTAGGTTCAGAAACGTTTTAATACAATAACACTATCAAATCCACATCATCGAAGTCCTTTTTTGTTCAGACTTTCCAATCTTCTGTTTCTCGTAGTTAGAAACGCAATTTCGAACGAATTTTTAGAAATGTTTCTTATTGAGTAGGTTTATAGTTTTTTTGTTTTTTTTTAATTTTGTGTGAAGCTAGCCGTCTATAATTTAGTGTAAGACAAGAGGGAAGGCAGCTATTCATTACTGCTCACAGCCAACTCTTGAGCTACTTTTACCACTGCATAGTGACATTGACCGTCATACTGTAACACCCCCACGGCTGAAAGGGCGAGCATGTTTGGTATGACAAAGGTTCGAACCTGCGACCCTCAGATTGCGAGTCGAGCACCCTAACCACCTGTCCATGCTAGACCCATGATTTAGACTTATTAATATTCACGTAACGCATCACAAGGAGTATCTGTGCTAGCCGGCCCTAATTTTGAACTGATAGAGTAAAGGGAAGACGGGTAGATAACAAAACCCACCTCCAACTCTCGATCTGCTCTACTACTCGAATAGTGGGATTTTACTGTGTCTCTTTAAACGAGCTTCTGGTCCAAAAGTGGCTAATGGCCACGAAAGTATCCACGAATTAGGACGATAAACATTAGAGTGAATCTGGTCAATAGCTTTTATAATTTACTACACTCACTCTAGCTTTTCTGTCTTTACATTTCTTCATAAGCCATTAGATGTATTGTTCTTCATAAAAAAAAAAACTGCTTTAAGGAAAGTGAAGAAAAATTGCTCATCATATATATATATGTTAGCTAACACTATGTATACTGATTTATTAGGTAATTTTGTGTAAAACAAAGTCCCCCCGCAGGTACAGCGGTAAGTCTACAGATTTACAACTCTAAAATTAGGCGTTCGTTTTTCCTCAGGGAACACAGGCGATAGCTCGATGTGATTTTCTGTAAGAAAACAACGCACACTGTAGAGCAAAATGCTTTGTTCTACATGTTTTCATAAGTATGTTCACATGCCTAGTGTTTCGAAACACTCACTTCCTAGATATTTACTCATTACTAATCAGCGTTATATTCGTTCTATGTGCTTTTCCCTCTTTAAACCGAAATACTTTATTTACTGGTTTACTTAGATTCTTGGCCATAATATGCTGTTTTGTTGATATTCAGCAAATTTTTTACCCATCACAAGGATCAAACCAAAAATTGCAGCAGTATACTGTTCACTGTTCATTTGTTCTTTGCTATTAAGCACAAGAGTGAAGAAAGGGATATCTGTGGTCTGCCTGCCATGGGTATCGAAACCCGATTTTTATCAATATTTTTGCTGCATATCATATGTTCCCGACATCAGCGGAAAATAACAAGCATTTGGAAAAAAAACATAACAAAACATAACATTCCAGTAAACACCAAATATAAAACAAAAGTTTATACTATGTAAAACATGCACTGACAAAACACAACATCTATATTATTTATAAAATGCAATGCAACAATTGCCACGATTTCTATATTGAATAAACAAGCAGAAAAATGGAAAATAGATTCAAAGAACAAAAAAAAACACCTTCACACGTTTTTGAACACTGCAAATCAAATAAACACAACATAACCATAGAAAACACCCAGATATTAAGTAGGGAAACAAATATAAACAAACGCAAAATCGAAGAAGCCTTACTTATACAGCAACTAAAACCAAAATTAAACCAATATAAAGGATCACCTTTATACATACACTAATTAATAACCTAACATCCAACTGTAACGCCCCTATAATCCTGTACCCGTTTATACTCTCGTTTCTAAGCCATGTGTCCGGCAAAGGTCAGTTGCAAAGTCCCTTTGTTAATCTGAAGATGACCTAGGAAGGTCAAAAAGTTGTTCTCTAATTATCAATAAAAGTGTTAATACCCATACCAGAAGTTCTGAGATACATTTTTATGTTATCTATTACACTTTAAAATAGTCTAAAACCGAGTTAAATTTTAATTTTAATTCGGAAATTAATTAAATTTAGAGATGTATCAAATTTATGATGTTTTCCACAAGACTGATACACACAATATTTTAATATAAGAACAACAATACAATTTATAATAACGGTTATTACAAATAATGATTTACATACAAGAGTTTTACAAACGTACAAACAGTATTGTGCCTTCTATATGGTCTGGAACTGTACGTTTTACCAACGATTCGTGATGAGCGAATTAATTTCGAGTTAATCTCGGAACAGTGCACTTACCGAGTAGCTAGCCATTCCTCATTGATAACACGTGAGTTTTTTACAGCCGAAGTTATACAATGCTTCATAAAAATCTAACGTCCGATGGTAATTCGCTGAAGTTAAACGGTTTGTAATGTTCGAAATCTATAGACATTCCTGGTCAATAAGCATTACTTACACTTATAGTTTCCGATGTTTATAATATATCAACAGTAGCAAACCAACAACATATACTGTCTCTTGGTGCGTCGGTTTTTAAGCGTTAGGCAAGGTTCTCGAAATTTTACTTCATAACAATACTGGTATTTACATACATTTATACATTGTTGATTCTTACACTCGAGAATATTCTATATAACTAGCGAATAGGCTGAAATTTCACGATACACGTTTAACAGTGTGTATCTATATATTTCACTAAAACAAACATCGATATTAAAATAAATATATCGTATAAATCCGTTACAATTTTATTAATCTCGAATACACCAAGAATCTTTATAACAGTAAAAATTCTGCGTATACGAAAGATGAAAGAAGAAAAACTTAATTAAACGCTTACCTTTATAAAGGAAGATTGTTACGTTATTAATTCTTTAATGAGATTGTATAATATCAGCTAGCTAATTATTGGAACACGGCGTGTTTCATCTCATTTCGGTTTGTTCTCATCACCTCACAGCTGTTTTAATTATAATTAAGGAAGGCAGACATTCAGCTTATGGACGGAGATTTGGAAGAAGGCAGTTTCATTTTTATCAAGAGGCATAAACACCTTTCGTATTACTAGATGGGTAAAGTGTAAGTTGGATGTGTTAGTGACATGAACGCCTCCCTGAAAGAGAGCTATTCAGGTATAATTGACGAAAATATTCTAGTTAAGAATTTTTTGCACTCGAGGTATTACTTTAATGTGTTACTGTCTTAATATTGGACATGTGCTGGAACTGACATATTTTATTTGTTATTATAATGGATTTAACGTAGTATTGTACTCTGAAAGGCTTCATTTTTTAACATACTTCTGTCTCATAGTTTTCTAAAAAAGCGTATTAAACGTATATGCAGTGATTTTTGCATTTTTTTTATTCCCTGGTAAGACATTCATTAAGTGACTGTCTAGCATTTCATGGCACCTTGAATGCCAGTCATCTATATTTCGTTTAGAAAACCTTACAAGGATAAGAATGGGAGTTACTTTTATATACCAAACATGCTCTCCCTTTCAGCTGTGGGGGCGTTATAATGTTACAATCAATCCCACTATTCCTTGGTAAAAGAGTAGCCCAAGAGTTGGCGGTGGGTGGTGATGACTAGCTGCCTTCCCTCTAGTCTTATACTCCTAAGTTATGGACGGCTAACGCAGACCCTCGAGTAACTTTGCGCGAAATTCAAAAACAAACAAAGAAACAAACAATTTTTATATAACTCAGCAGATAGCCAGATGTGGCTTTGCCATATGAAAAACACACATACTTTTATATAAATATTTTTCTGAATATATACATTTTATAGATTTATTTATAAATGTAAATTTAAATATATAATTTATATAATTTTTCTGATAAATTTCCATCAGTATACGAATTAAGGTTGTTCCAATTAAAATAAAACCATTTCTTCTTCTATAATGTCTAAAGAACTGAAAGGAGTTAACGCCGTATTTGGTCCTTTTCTTGTCCTCTTGCAAGCTGAAATTATTGTTATTTTCATCCTGAATGACACCTTGATTTAAAGAACAAAAGTATAGGTTTCTAACTATTGTTAAGGCGTGCGACTCGTAATCTGAGGGTCGCGGGTTCGCATCCCCGTCGCGCCAAACATGCTCGCCTTTTCAGCCGTGGGGGCGTTATAATGTGACGGTCAATCCCACTAGTCGTTGGTAAAAGAGTATCCCAAGAATTGGCGGTGAGTATCCCAAGAATCAACTCCCGTTATTCGGTTAGAAAGAGTCAAATATAAAGCGGCTGCTGATGGCCCTCTTCCTAAATTGAAGTTGCTTATGTTTGAACCTTAGAGGTTTCCAGCATGAATGTTTATCTCATGCGTAACGTAAGTTCTGTTCAGTTTGAAATTACCAACGTCAGTATTAAAAATATTGTTCAGAGAAAGTTTAGGAAACTGACGTAATTTCTCTTCAGTCATCTTAGCAATTACTACTAAATAAGTTGTGTAAAAAAAGGTAAATAGTTTTTTCTTATATATAATTTTTTTTAAATGTTCTTTAAAGACGGTATCAAAGCGTAAAATAAATCACTAGTAGGAAAATGTTTCCACTAATAATCTAACAATAGTGATGTATTTATTACAAGAGCGAAAATATTAAAATATTGGATGGATAACGATTTACTTGTAATGAGATCTGAGACCTAAATCAATTTTTAGTAATGTTGTAATATTATTTATTAATGTGTTAATGTTGTGAAAAATGAAAATGAAACAATTATGAGAATCTTTGAAATAAATATTATATATGAGAATCTTTGAAATAAATATTATATATGAGAATCTTTGAAATAAATATTATATATGAGAATATTTGAAATAAATATTATATATGAGAATCTTTGAAATAAATATTATATATGAGAATCTTTGAAATAAATATTATATATGAAAAACCTCCAATTTTTAATTAAAAATCTATGGATAAATTGTGTTTGAATGTCTATTCCATACATTATGATTATTGTTTGGATTTCAGCATCCTAACTATAATGATGAAGTCGATAAGATTTGTGGTTATCATACCGAAACGTTACTTTGCATGCCTATATGGAACGCTGACGATGAAATTATAGCTGTTGCTCAGGTAATTAATAAGAATCCTGAAAGCGACGGAGGGATATTCACCGCAGAGGATGAAAAGGTAAGGAAAAATAGGGACTAGAGGCTGTTTTTCTTCGTCACTTCCTGGCTAGAAATTTTTTCTACGTCATTTCCTGATTTTTTTAGAAAAATATTTTGTAATAAATGTGTGTTTTATTAAAGTCTCAGCAATGATAATTGATGTAATGAACATTTATTTAACGACGTGTAAATCAGGTGGATATTTGTATGTTCTGACACTATTGCCATTCACATGAAAATTATAATATTTCTATAAAGAATAAGATATTCAGACAACTTCCATGTTCTTACACAATATGCTGAGAAACATTTTGATTTTTGTTATAATGTATGCTTGATCTGCAAGGAGTTTTGTTCCTGAATCTGATATTTTTATGCAAAAATGAAACATACGAGTAAACAAGAAACTTTTCAAAAATGCAAGTAAATGTGAAGAGGGCTAATATGAATTATTTAAACAATCATAATAATAATGCATAATTGTAATAATACATAATAGTAATAATAATAATACATAATAGTAATAATAATAATAATAGTAATAATACATAATAGTAATAATAATAATACATAATAGTAATAATAATAATACATAATAGTAATAATAATAATAGATAATAGCAAGAAAAATTGTATTTATAAATAAGTTCTAAGTACAGAGAGGTTCCAACTGCAATATTTATTGTTTATCAGACAAGCGGCAACAGAGTTTTTCAGAACTTTACAATACTATACAGTTATGGGAATGTCAGTAAATATTATAGCAAATTGTTAGAATTTCTGCTTCTTTTTTCTTATTATACGAGAACTCAAAAAATGGTGTCAACCAGTTTCACTGAGGTGACGTTGATTCAATCGGAAAACCTGCTTTTGTAAGTGCTATAAATAACTCGTAGTAATTTATAAAAATGATTCTGGTGTGAAACGATGTTATCATTACCCCTTGAAGTTAGCTTTCTTATAGGAATTTATTGTTCCTTTTAAAAGCTTAAGCACACGATGAGACAGGAATTGTCAGCATAAAATAGATAAACAATAAATATTACAGCTGAAACCTTATTGCATTTAGAACTAAGCTCTAAATACGCCCTTCCTACATCTCTTGAAACAAACAGTGCATTGAAAAAATCACAAGCAACAAGTGAAAAAAAAGAAACTTCCAGAAAAGGAAGTAAATATAGAGATAGTTAATGTCCATCTTCCAAAAACAATGTAAACAAGATATTACAGATGATATTTGCTATTATGTAGGGATGATACGAATGTCAAATTGTTATAAAAGGAAACACTTAGTCAGTATTGTACCATTCTTATGATCCGTTGAGAAGATATTTAAAATACCTTTTCGATGAACAACGTGAATCATCCCTAAATACAAAGTAATACCGATTACATGGTGCTTTTTGATGGTTCAAGAGTGGATGATAAAATAAAAATCATTGTAATTTGAATTGTAAACAGAAGGTGGAACTGCCCCCCGCTAGTACAGCGGTATGTCTCCGGATTTACAACGCTAAAATCAGGGGGTCGATTCCCCTTGGTGGGCTTAGCAGAGAGCCCGATGTGGCTTTACTACAAGAAAACTCACACAGAAGCTGAAACATTAATGTGGATGCATTAAAGTTATGTCAGTTTTAACCCTAAGGAAATAGCAGTTCGAGGGTAATGACAACATAGAAACCATATTAACAATAACTTAACAGAGCAGTTATATTAATGCTAACTCTATAGGGAAGAGAATAAACTCAACAACATGTTTTACCTTGCTGATTTTGTATTGTTTTCAAGTTCAGAACATTTAATCGCAAAACGAAAATAAAATATGATAAATAAAGGACAGGCGTATAGTAAAACAATAATTCTAGGCACACAATAAAACAATAATTCTAGCCATACAATAAAACAATAATTTTAGGCATATAATAAAACAATAATTCTAGGCATACAATAAAACAACAGTTTTAAACATACAATAAAATAATAAATCTAGGCATATAATAAAACAATAAATCTAGGTCTATAATGCAACAGTAATTCTATGCATGTAATAAAACAATAATTCTAGGCATATAATAAAACAATAAATCTTAGGTCTACACTACCTTGCGAGAAGAGTAAAACGCAATTTCTTTTTCTTAGTAGTCTGTGTCAAATAACCTGTTTTTATTATTATTATTTTTACCTTTTCTGTATTTTCTGTTATTCTAGAAGCAAATACCTTTTCAGAAGTTACTGCTGAGGGTGAATGGCTGTTTTAGTGCATGTTACGTTACATTGTGAACTTGGGTAGTCATAGCAACTGATAATGTTTAAGTTCTGGTTTCATTTCACACGGGAGGCTTAAGGATAAAAGTTATATCTAATAACAGACACATCACTACACATATCAACCTTGTTCCTCAGCTGATTCTCTCTTGCTAGAGTATATTTTGTCTTTCCATGTAATATTGTGTACCATACTGTTATTGATCTGCCCATAGTGCATACAGCTTTTATTTTTGACCTAGTTTATGCAGTTTCTATTTCTATTTCCAGAAAATAACTAATGCAAAGAACTGAGGCAAAGAGGAAATTACTATAGATTAATTTTGAAACATCGTGTGTCATCTAATAAAATAACGCTGTTCATTAGCCATCTGTGGTAACTTACCAGCAGACAATGGCTAATCTTATTATCTTCTGTTTGTGATTGAAATAAAAGTTCGTTATTTTTATTAGCTTTAAGTATTATAATTTATTTGTATTCCACTCACCAGCTGGCTAAGACGTACCTGGAATTCTGTGGAATAGCTCTTACCAACGCTAATTTATTTGAAATGTCCAGGAGAGAATATGAAAGAAACAAAGTAGGTATAGTTGTTTCCGTTATTGTATTAACTTTAACTTTCTCTTGAATTTTATAAAACATTGTATTTGCTCTTGTCAATTATGTGTTATTAACATACTATGTTGTAAATTTTGACACATGTATTTTTGATAAGTAAACTGAAGGAGTGAAACTATAAATACCACCTTTATGTTAATATATATATACATATATAACTGAAAGTTCTTCAAACAAACTCTTAGTATTCTACACATACGTTTTAAGGATAATAGTAACAAAACTAAATGCTAAACAACGCATTATATTAGGTTGTTCAGAAATAAATGTCGTTTTTGAACTGTAAAGTTTGGAAAAGTATAAACTAGTGTTGTAAAACTTACTTTAATCAAAGTAAGTACTATTTGCTTCAACACACTTTTTCCAATGCGTAACGATACTGTTTATGCCTTTAATGTAGAAATCAGAGTTTTTTTGGTCAATGAACTTCCTGAAGGCTTTTTCTGCAGCTGCCTAGTTTTGAAAGTGTTTGTTTTCCAAAAATTGTTAAAATGTTTGAAAAATGAATATTTGTATGGGAAAGTTCTAGGGAAATAAGGTGGATGAGGCAGAACCTGGATTTTTGATTCGTTCAATTTTTGGAACATCATCCTTGACAGGTCTCATAACGCCGATTTTGTTGATCTTCACTCAACTCACTCACTTATTCAACTCTTTAGTCTTTCCAATCGCACTCAGGTGGTTGGCAATGTTTGATTTGTTTGTGTCTAGCTTTTCTGGAAGCTCACCTGCTGTTGTGCGAAGGTTTGTCTCAACTGCTTCCCTTAATATGTTATCATCTAAGAATGGCTTCCTTCCACGATCTTCGTGGTCTTAAAGACTTTCATCTCCACGTCGAAACCTTTGGAACCAATGCTGAACTATACATTCAATAACTGATCCATGGTTGGTTAATGTTCTATGTAGTTTCGGTTGCTTTTCTTCAAAGTGGGAAGTCGTAGAGGAAATTCAGACGTAAGTCTTTTTTGTCCATTCTGCTTTGGGGGGTTGCGAAACTTATTCTGAGTAGAGTTGAAATAGCAGACAATTAAAACACCTTGTAAGCGACAAACGTGAATTAACCCAACCGACCAACCAACGATAAGTTATTCAATATTCAGTTTCTAAATGTCATCGTGAGAACTCCGACATTTATTTCTGGAGAACATAATACTTCGATTGAAATTTTCATGTTAATAATAAACACACTTGATAAATAATTATTTTAATTTTCTTTGATAGAAATTTTCTTTTTCTATGTTAGAAAATATCAATATTCAGGTGTGAAATAAACAAGTTTGTGATAAAAAAGCACTTCAAGAAATTAAACGATATAAATTAATAATTGATAATGGCTGATAAACATATTACAGATATTTCTTATAAACCTACCAGCTCACATAAACATTAACATTTTTAGCCGTCACTTTAGATATTTTGAGTTAAATATATCAGTATGTTTAGCCCAAAGCATTTATACCTTAGTTATTTAACAATGTACTAGAGATATAATCGACAATCTTTAACTTTTTATTTTATTGTATTGTAAATTTTAAGTGTATTGGAATTTTATATAAGACTTCTACATGGTTAGCCTCCAAATGGCTCAATTATAAATCAAAGAGCCTGTACCACAAGAGATTTGGTTTATGTACTAATGGTGGACAAAGAACACGTAACCCGTTGTACAACTTTGAGCTTAACAACAAACGGACAAACTGAACGATTAATATGATATTACATGGGCTACACTTTACTATGCAAGTAATCATTCTATTTGTATTTTTATATTAATCAGAGATCAGACAGTTTGTTGTCATTATACGTATATTAAGTTATTTTTGAGAGACAACATTTTACATTTAAATTGTTTTGTTTTTAAATTTAAAAAAAATATCCCGGCATGGACAGGTGGGTTATGGCGTTCGACTCGTAATCTGAGGGTCGTGGTTCGAATCTCCGTTGCACCAAACATGTTCGCCCTTTCAGCGGTGGGGGCGTTATAATGTGATGATCAATTCCACTATTCGTTAGTAAAAGCGTAGCCCAAACGTTGGCAGTGGGTGGTGATGACTAACTGCCTTCCCTCTAGACTTACACTGCTAAATTAGGGACGACTAGCACAGATAGCCCTCGAGTAGCTTTGTGCGAAATTCAAAAAACAACAATAAACCAAAAGTTGGCAGCGGGTGGCGATGACTAGTTGCCTTCCCTCTAGACTTACACTGTTAAATTAGGGACAGCTGGTGCAGTTTTTTTAAAAATGTGGTTTTAAATAATCTAAGAAACTAAAGGAAAAATAAAGCAAATTGTTGCACAATATACATACATGCATACATATATTGAATTTGGAAAATATATTTAATTATTGGTTTCTCAGCTCTGACACTAGGATAACAAATTATTTCAATATAACTTAAAATATTTCAACTAGTGGTAATAATATCAGCATTAAATATTTTGGCTCTGATAACATTAAAATTATAACTATCTTAAGTTGGAACACTCCATTTTCATTCAGGAATAAGCGAAACGTAGAAATATATTTTCACTTGATCGTGAATTATTTTTTATTACAAAATTCAATTTCAGCCTTAGATCTGTCATGGTCATGAAAGCTGCTATATCTGGATTTGGTGACTTTTATCACTTTTATTGACAAAAAAAAAATTTAGCTAAGTACCCAAGGAAAATTTCATATGAATTCCTTCATAAACACAACAAAAGTTTTCTGAATTGTTATACATAATATATTTTATAAAATGTTCAATCTGATATCACTGTTCGCTTTTCCGGCCTTATAAAATAGTTGGTATTTTTATTCAAATGTGTACTTCTCAAGTAAGCCTCTTAAACTTTCTGAAATAAGAACCGAGTTGTACGAACAAGAGTAAAAGCCAAAGTGATAAAATAAGAGTTTTTAATAAAAAGCAAAACTGAGTTTTCAGTTTTACTATTTAAATTATATAATATCATTCGTATTATAAATGACAGTTTTAGTTGGTTGTTATTCAAAACGTACGAGGAGCATTGTTTTCAATTAACTGTTCGAGCAATGTTTTACGTTGGATGCGAATATTAAAAACAAAATAACAGATTTGTATTTATTACTTACTTAATCAGGCAATTTGTTGATAAAATTAAAATAATTTTGTTTTATTTTATAATGATTTGTTTATAAAAAAATGGCTAAACAGCGATTTAGGCAGTCTAACAATAATTAATTTTTAAAAGACATAATCTGGAATTCAGGCAGTCTAAAACAATAATTTAGACAGAGATACAATGTAGAATTCAGACAGTCTAAAACAATTATTTAGACAGAGATACAATGTAGAATTCAGACAGGCTAAGAACAATTAATTTTTGAGGGACAACATAGAATTCAGGCAGTCTAAAACAATTAATTTTAAGAGATATAATCTAGAATTCAGGCAGTCTAAAACATAATTAGGTAGAGATATAATCTAGAATTCAAGCAGTCTAATAACAATTAATTTTAAGAGACAACCTAGAATTCAGGCAGCCTAAAACAATTAATTTTAAGAGAGACAACCCAGAATTCAGGCAGTCTAAATCAATTAATTAGACAGAAATGTAATATAGAATTTAGGCAGGATAAAAACAATTAATTAGACATAAATGTAATATAGAATTTAGGCAGGCTAAAAACAATGATTTAGGCAGAGATATAATCCAGGATAATTTTTAGAAATACTTTGAACATAGGGTACTATAATATTCATGAGTTTCAGAAAACTTCGTCATTTGTATTATGATGTTGTTCAAACAAATATTTACATCATCTAATGAATATTATAAATAAAAGTTTGGAGATTTATGATAACTTCGGATGCTGATGAACTTGCACTGAGAAAAGTTAACAGAAAAGTGCACCGGTTATATTCTGGAAATCTACAGATAAGTTATGCCGTTAAAAACTATAAGAAAATTTCTGTTGCAACAATATCTGAATCCCAAATACACATCTAAACTTGTAAAAGGCTGGTTGGGGGAAAGTAATGTGAGATGGTTGAAATAATATACCTCACGCTCACCTATTGTTCATTTGTGCGATGAACTAGGTTCTAGAATGAAGTCAAATCGAAGGATGAATTATGAATAAATTTGAGATAAATTAGTAACAGCAATGACCTATTTGCTTGCATGAAGTCGGTGCGTGGCATCACAAAGCAATTGTAAGCTGTTACTAAAGTATTGTGAGGTTCTGTATAAACTACTAAAAATCTAAATAAATAATAACATAAAAATATGATACATATTTATCCAAGAATGTTTAACTTTTGGTTTGTTTCAAGTCACACACAAAGCTACGTAATGGACTGTCTGTGTTTTTCCCACCACCGGTATCGAAACCCAAATTCTCGCGATTTAAGTTCATAGATATACTGCTGTGCCAGTGGAAAGGGAGGGGGCGAATGTTTAAGTGCCTGCATAATTATTCAAGAACATATGATATAAAACTTTATTTAAAATATATTTTAGTCGAAAATGTACTAGAATTATATTTAAGTTTCCTGAATATACACTAATAACAAATAACCTGTTCTTTGCGACATTGACGTTCAATATAAAAGTATTGTAAGAAAAATAAAAATTTGTGGTACTGTTTGAATAGCTGTTGTAGCCATCCCGATGAATCTCGCCCGCTAGTAGTACAACGACATGTTTGCGGAGTCACACCACTAAAAACCGGGTTTCGATACCCGTGGTAGGCAAAGCACAGAGAGCCGATTGTGTAGCGTTGTGCTTAATTCTAAACAAACAAGCAAACAATACAATGAAACTCTGAATATTTTATGAGATTTTTTAAAACATTAACGTCTGGAAACAAAATATAAAAACCTATTGGTTTATGACTGGTTATTTTTGTGATATTTTCTAATATTCTAGTGTCTTAAAAGTAATAAAAACAACTTTTCTTCCGTTTCACGTATATGGGCTCGGCTTAAATATAGTATCTAAATTACACCCATGCGATCCCTTTGGGTTTTGAGCGTTTATAATATCTACGTAAGCACATAAAATGAAGCGTCTCAAAGTACAAACTTTGTCTTAAATTGGCCGAAAGCTTTAAGAGCGCACGTAGGAAGCTTTCCTTTGGATACAAAGTACATGACGTCCGATGACTATGGTAATACATTTACTCCGTATATTTCGAAAGCAGCGAGGAATTAGATCAAACAACACTGTACACATTTTATGAGTTGGCTCACCTGTCTTCATTGGTCTAAAGAAAAAATACGCTAGTAGTCATAACAATAGAGACTCAAGTTTTCTGTTTCTAACACACTGGTTTAAAATAGTGTTTCTGTGTTGTTCTTATTTTGGTTTGAAACATGCTTAGAATCTAAATTTATAATATTTGTAGAGAGTTTTCTGTTATAAGCATTATAACTTAATAATTATTCAGATTTTGTAATAATAATAAATTATAATTATTGTAATAATAAATTACAATGTTTTATTATTAATGTTGAAAGAGTGATACAAAAGGCCCCCCAGTGGCTCAGCGGTATGTCTGTGGACTTACACGCAAAAATCCGGGTTTCGATACCCGTGGTGGGCAGAGCACACATAGCCCATTGTGTAGCTTTGTGCTTAATTCAAAACAACAACAACTGATACAAAAATTAATACTTGATGCATTTAATAAATAATCTTTAAATAAAAAATATTATGCAATAAAGAATGTATTAAAGAAATAAAAATTAAATAAATTTTACTAAATATTTATGATAACTATTTCTATTTGTGAATAAGATCATTAAACAAGTTGGCACTACTTTATGCGGATGAACACCTTACAGCATATACAAAGACTTGTTTAGAGTATGAAAATTGATAGTTACAGTAGATTTAATGGGTGGTGGTTGGAAGTTATACTAGTTAGTTTAGATAACTGGTTGGGTCGGGCCCTTCATACTACTATAATTGGTCTACTAGGATAGTAATTAGTACCTTACTACCATAATGGGGGCTGGAATGCTAACTTCAGGATGTAAGTTTATTTAACTTACATACTTCAAAATGGTAAAACATTATTTTTATTTTTATGTATTTTTTCTGTGGAAAGCTAACTTCTTTCCACAACTGTCTACAGGCAGTGAAGGGTGATATAGGTATGGGACGTTGTGGGCTTGACACCTACATCTCGCTACAACTTCTATTTTATTATTTTAAGTTCTATTGTTATTCCCTTATCGGCCATCTCTCGGTTAAAACCGATAGATAGTGTACCCCCACCGCAATGTGGATTCTTCTTCCACAGTCACCTCCAAATCCTTGGGTAAATTTTATATTTCACGTTATAGCTTGTACCCTGGAGATCCTTTCAATTGGTGGAGTGTTTTTCATTTTTGTTTTGGCTTGTTTTTGTTTACAACAAACCACACACACACACACATATATATGCTGAAACGTGAATTGTACTTCATCTTTTTACGTGATGGCTGATGATATCACACAGCAGTCTTCCAGCTTATTTTGAAAATACCAGGTATCTGGATAGTCTGGAATTGCATATTTTCTTAATTTCAGATACGTGACTGATTATGGCGCTGTCAAAGCATGAAAAGTCGAGTTAATCCTGCTGTTAATCTAAACTTGTTTCGAATTACAAAGACAACAGGAAATTTATTTTACAAAATATACTGTTATGAATGTCACTCATGAGGCTAAGAAATGTATTTCCTTTCGCGACATGAATGTGTAATTTGTATTCAATGGCGGCATGAGAGTCACATTGCTGGCAACTATTTTATACAATTGTTGAAGTTAAGTGTATCCTGTTTCTTCTGACAAATAAAGTTATTTAACTGCGTATTTCTTTATTTTGTTGGCAGGATGTGGTCAATTGGCTAAAGTGCCGGACTGCGGATACGAATGCCCAACGTTTGCGTTGCAGTGCCGCTGAATACACTCCAAACTTTCAGCTCAGAGTGCATTATAATAGTAATTGCCAATTCTGTTATCCTGTTAAAAGTTCAAAAATGCCCTTTTGGCAACAGATGCTGTTGACTGTTGGTCTTCCATTTGGTCGGTAGTTAAAAACTAGATAATGTTATGCCTGAATTATAGGCTATTTGACCCCAGTGTTCCGCAAATGCTATTCAAATTTAAAGTGCAATTATTTTTTCTGAGCTTTATTTGTAATGAATCTTTATAAAGCATTGTAGCAACTAAGAGATTTACAGAGTATAAATATTCCATTTATACTTTATATATTCCATTTATATTTACTTCGTAAAGGATATAATCAAGCTATGTTTATGAAAGTATGAACAACATGAACACAATACTTACTATGATATTACGGATTGTATGTAATTACACAAATTCATTTCAGCTTTAACAATTGTACATATGTTTCATAACTGAAGAGCTTCTTTCAAGTTATAGTAGGCAATTATGTTAAGCTGTTTGTCTTTGTTTCTTAAGCAGCCCGGTATGGCCAGGTAGGTTAAGACGTTCGACACGAGGGCCTGTCATGGCTAAGTGAATAAAGCACCCGATTCGTAAAGTGAGGGTCGCGGGTTCGAATCCCCGTCGCACCAAACATGCTCGCCCTTTCAGCCGTGGTGGGTTATAAAGTAACGGTCAATCCCACTGTTCGTTGGTAAAATAGTAGCCCAAGAGTTGGCGGTGGGTGGCGATGACTAGCTGCCTTCCCTTTAGCCTTACAATACTAGATTAGAGATGGCTAGCGCAGATGGCCCTCGTGTAGCTTTTCGCGAAATTTCAAAACAAACAAACAAACCCACGCTTTCTTAAGCAAGGTTTGTCAGTCAAGTACTTGTTGGTCATGTTTCTGTTTATGACTGAGTTACAACACTCAGAGCAACAACGATGACGAAGTAAATAAGCAACAATTATTACAAGGTTCACGAATTTAATTAAAATAAATTGGTGCAATACTACAGGACAGTGTTTAAAATATAATGAGCTACAATATGAGATACGAGTTTACAGAATATGGAACCTGATGAGATCTGTGGATATCTGTAATTAGTTTATAACATTTCATAACTAAGAACCATTGCGTTAATCAAAACATTGAATACCAGAAGATGGGTTTGTTAGTGAATACTGTCCAGAATAGAACATTAGTCTCAACAGAAGATAATAGAAGCATGGTTCTCAAAAGAAAGCTTGAATGCAACTTTATTCATTTATTTAAAATGTCTTTTTACTTTTTTTTACCGCGAACTTTCTATGACAGCAGGCTAAAACAAGTAGTAGTGGCTGCGTTATTATTGTTCTGGCTAGGATAAACTAAACTAAACTAAACTAACGTGGCAGGGTTCAGTTTAGAGAGAGAAACTGAAGAGTCTCTCTCAACTAAAAGTTTGTAGTTCCTCTTCGTCCCCTTTCGTGAATTGTTATTAGGATTAAGTGGTGGTTTTTTTATTATTATTATTTTAATAAATTAATTATCGTTATTATTCTTGACTTTTGGGTGGGAATGTCTCACTAAATGGTCTTTGGGTGGAGGCAAAGGTGGCAGTTCGGGACCTGTCTCGAAAGGTTGGTAGATGTGAACATGAATGTAATTCATTCAAGTTCAGATCAAATCAAACGGCCCGATTCTGGGTCTGGCTGGGATAAAAGTGCGTACATGAACCTTTTATGTTATTCAAGGACATAACTATGCTTTTTACTGTTGTTGATAGTTTAGTGCCGTGATTTGTCCCTAATTTAGTAGTGTAAGACTAGAGGGAAGGCAGCTAGTCAACACCACCCACCTCCAATTCGTAGGATATTCTTTTATTAACGAATAGTGATATTGACTGTAACATTATAACGCCCCCACAGTTAAAAGGGTAAGCACGTTTGGTGTGACGGATAGTTGAACCCGTGATACCCAGATTACAAGTGGAGCGCCCTAACCACCTGTCCATGCTGTTATGAAACTATAATAATGGGTCTCTGTTTGAGCTAAGTATGTACAGTAAGATTGCCAACAGTTTTCATGACTAGCAGTCTGTACGGTCATCTAATTCTAATTGTTAATTAGTTTGTATATATATATATATGTAAATACGGAGAGGAATACAATTACCCGGTAAATGACATTTGGCAATAACATCCGAAAGTTGACTTTATGTCATTTCAGTGACCGTAAGGGTGCATGCCAAGTTATTTTAAATTGGTCAAAGCCTAAAACTGAGAATGACAGGTAAAACGGGGGCAGACTCAAATGCCAATCCCCTAAGACTGAAACACATAAGGTGACAAAGTGTATTAGATCCGAACGCCAACATCCTATGTCAATTCCAGGAAGGTTCTAGGTCAAATCAAAAAGTGTTGATGTGAAAAACGGACTCAGAGATAGAAAGAGATGGTTTTTTGTTCTTGAACATCGCGTAAAGTTACTGTAGGCTTATCTGGGCTAGCCGTCTCCAATTTTGTAGTAACAGACTAAAGAGACAGTAAATACTCAATACAGCCCACCACCAACACCTTGTGGTTGTAGATTCCAATGTATTAGAAAAAACTCATGAAAACGATAAAATATAAAATTCAGGAGCATAATAACAATATTACTCCATAATACCAGTCTATCTCCAATGGGCTATCATGCCAGCAAAGAACGTCACACATGAAACGTAAACCACACACTGACAAAGAAGCCTTGTATGTCCACCTAATGGATAGTACACTCAGTCACTCTAGCATAGATGTCAGGAAAAGTTACATACTATTCTTAAAAACATTCAAATAGTTGATTGAAGTTCTAAAAGAAAAGATCCCTGTTGAGTGAATAATGCACTAAACTATGCATCAAGATTGTTCGTTTGTTTAATGTTAAGCACAAAACTACACAATGTGCTCCGACCACCAGGGGTATCGATACCCGGTTTCTAGCGTTACAAGTTTGAAGACATACAGCTGCGCCACTAGTGAACATCTATGAAGAAGCCCTAGGTTCAAATCCTAGTTATTACCGAAACAAAAATAGCCCTAGGTTCAAATCCCAGTCATTACCGAATCAACAATAGCCCTAGGTTGAAATCCCAGTCATTACCGAAACAACAATAGCCCTTCTTAAAACCTCCCAGGAGACAGCAGCAAAATGGAAATTGCCATGTAGGTATAAAATATAATTAAGTAAATGATATATAATAAAATTAGCCATTAATAAGTAATTATAGTGTTTACATAGGCTACTAACCATTACAACTACAAATTTAATCTGTTTAGCTTCTAGAGAAATTGTTTATTACATATGCACCACACTACACAAGACAATGACTGTTTAGAGACTATATACGGTTTTTGTTTTCCTTTGTAAATATCAAAAGAAATAAAGGGGACGATCCTTAAGTTCAACTTGTTTTAAATTTTTATTTAACTTTATAAAAATCATCTAATTAAGTGAAAGAAACATCTCTTAAGTTCATGGACGGATACAGTTTATTTTTAAGTTATTTTCTTTCAGGAATACCTAACTAAGTAAAAAGGACAATTTTTGCTTGAACAATTAGCACTAAGTGTAGATGGTGTTCCATTTTTCAGTAAAACCAATTTAAAGAAGGAAAGAAATCGGATGTTAACTGTAATGTTCGTTTAGGAGAAAAATACTTCTTCTTGGGCACCACCAATTGTACCCAAATTGTTCTTATTCTAAACTTATTTATGCTCTGACAGACATACTGGGTTAGATTCCTTCTTCGCAAGGAAGTTATTAAGTAATTCCTAAGATTTGTTTTATATTAACACGTTAAAATGTTATTTTTGTTTCAAGTCTTTATTGGAGGTGGTTCATGATTTGTTTGAAGAGCAAACGTCGTTGGATAAAGTTATCTTAAAGATCATGCAGCGAGCACAGCGACTGTTGAAATGTGAACGTGCTGCCTTACTATTGCTCCAGGAAGGAGGAAACAGCGAGGTAAGAACGAAATTGTATTTGAACATTTTTGTCTCAATACATTTTTCACATTAATCTGATGAAAGGATAATGTGGCGAAACATTAAACGACGTTGTAGAATAGAAGTCTGATTTACACGAATTTAATTAAAGTGAAAGGTAATTAGGTAAGGACTTTAAGACCGGTTTGAAAAACAAAGAACGTTTCATTGTATATAATTACATAATATTTGTACCCTGGCGGGTCAAGGGGTTGATTTCTCGTTGTGGAGAGAGTTCAAATACCCCATTGGTTGTTCAAACAAACATATTCTCATTTTCGCAACATTTTACGAAACCATTTAGTTTCTCTAATAATTATCTCGCATATTTGTCAAAAGACAAGAATATTAGGATGATTGTATTTGTTAAATACTTCAACTTTCACTCTGCACCTTATGGATGGTTACCGAAAATAAGAGTGTATGGAAGTATTTCTACAGCACTGTGCCCACTACTGTCGATGATGTTTTTCGTTCAATACCACAGCTTGTTAAATTGGTTGAGATACTAAGAAACAGACAAGTGCTCGTAACTTTGTTTACTTAAGTCATTTATCAGAATAACAATTGATATGGTGCAAACATTTTCTGTTGATGAAGCGTGATTATTGTAAATTATATTTATCTTACGTATTCGGCGGACATACGGCTGAAATACACATATTGTTATACACTTGTTTCTTTGTAAATACTAAATACTGTTTTAAAAATACAACAAATCTAATACTGTCGTCTGACGACAAATATAACTGTTTCCCACTAGTACAGTGGTAAGTCTACGGATTTGCAACGCTAAAATTAGGGATTCGATTCCCCGCGGTGAATTCAGCCCGTGTCCCGTAAGAAAACATACACACAAATATAATTTATTATAATCACGCTTTCCTATGCAGCAACAGGCGTTTACGCGATAACAAAGCTTACGTATCAGGAATAGAAGGTAGGAAAGTGTTCATATAAACAAGATATATACACGTTTCTAAAGACACATAGAGTTAATTCGATTTCCTTATCACCGACCTACGGGGCGAATCCTGCTTTAAACAGCAGTGCTAAGCTGATCACGGCATTTCTTATCAATATGAGCAAAGATGTTTCATGTTTTAAATGTTCCAGTTATTTACATGGAAGTCAGTAATACTTATTATTATCAGACTTTGGATCTAGTCCAATAACAATATGGACTTCATAATTCATTATATTTTATTGGATTGTGTAAATCTAAAGATAAGCACGCTAAAGGTGCTCTGGTTTGGATTTCATGTAATTTAAAACTAACTGAACATTTAAGTGAAGATGTATATGAAAACATTGCATTGTTTTAAACATTATACGAGTTCACTTGTCATGTTTACATGACGTTTTCTTCACTCTCTTACATCTTAGTTAATGCATGTTAGCTTCTTCGACCTATATTTTAGTACAGCACTCATTATACTAGACCTAAGAGACACTAACTGAGAACCAGTAACCAAACTATGTTATATCATAGTATTCTGTTGCAAAATTGGTCTCTAAGTTTGTTTAATGTAAATGGCATTTTAGAGTGTGTGTGTGTATGATAGTTTTAGCAATGACTTTTCTGAATCAACAGCAATAAAACAGACAATTAGAAAAACACATAAATTATATGACAACTCACAATAATATAAAGCTCATGTACTACTAGTCCTGGAGAAGTCGCAAAGGGAAAATGACAGCTGAATGTTTTTTTATTATTATTATCTGGAGAGTAAAGACTTTCTGAATTTATTACCAATATCTCCAGATGCTTCCTGTATGCACTACAAGTTCTGAAAAACAATATAAAAGTTAGATAATATCACATAACTAATATTCTAGACTCACAATATATACAAATATCAGCAATATATCAGTAATAAAACCACCTACGAGATAAATTTATCAATGAACACCTACAAGATAGTTTAACACCTCAGTTAACAACATGTGATGATCATATTCCAGCTGGTTAGCAATCAATGAACAACAAATGCGCCATTTTGAGCAGACTTTACATTGTTTTGGCTTAAAATATATGAAACGCAAAGTCCTAAACGTACAGAATACAAGCTTTATAACAGTTGATGATAAAATGTAATATCACAACAATACAGAAATACAAGCTTTGTAACAGTTGATAATAAAATGTGATATCACAACAATACAGAAATACAAGCTTTATAACAGTTGATGATAAAATGCAATATCACAACAATACAGAAATACAAACTTTATAACAGTTGATGATAAAATGTAATATCACAACAATACAGAAATACAAACTTTATAACAGTTGATGATGAAATGTAATATCACAACAATACAGAAATAGAAGCTTTATAACAGTTGATGATAAAATGTAACACAGTATCTATGACCTGACGTGTATACAAAATATATTATAAAATAATTTATTCATATCTTTTCAATAAAATTAGAACTTTTACTTTATTAAGATCTATTCAATTTTCAATAATAAAAAAGAAGCATATGAAAGCTAAATAAATGACATTTTACTGAAAATAATTAGTGTCCATGAAGCATTTAATTATCACCTTTTAAGAAAAGAATACAAACCGAAAATGATTTATTTTACCGAGAAGAAAGACAGATAATACATATTTAAAAAAATAAATGAAAAGGCTTAACAGTCATTTTTACATGACTTTTCAGAGTGTCAAGTTTAGCCGAACGTTTGACTTAGCATCACCAGCAGGAAGTCACACTCTCTCGAAGTAAGTTGTCTTGTTAAACTGATATAAAAATACGCAAGCAACACCAATCTTATAATCTTAATAACAACAACAAAAAATCGATTTAATAAGCAGGGAGTTAAATCTCTAAATAACTTAAACATTGCAGAAAATACGTTATACCAATATAACATGTGAAACAACATTTTAAATTATTTCAAATGACTTATCGTGCGAGATATAACAAAGATTTTAAAAATGTCATGTTTAACGTGCGTTTGGTGTTTTGTAGTTAATTCTCAGTTACACGTGCAAGTTAAATACAAGAAATAACCCGCAATTATCTACTGCTGTAATTTTAACTTCTTGAATTTAGATTGAAATATCTTAAGTTAATGACATATTGTTATCAGATTGTTCTCTCTTTTCAAAGACAGTTTATATTCATCAATTTATTGGTTAGTACAAAACGTACATTAAACCTTTTTTGTGGAATTCGTTATTATAAATTAACAATTGATTGTAAAGTGTCAGAATCAGTTTGTTACACTGGTAGTGTGGTAATTAAGAAAACACTGATGGCACTAAAATAAAAAAAAATGAACAGTTATATTACAACTACGAGTTTTGATACTATATTAAAAATGTATCTTAAAAAGTAATTTGTCACAAAATCTAAAAGAAGCTACGTATGTTTAGACACTACGTGGTGTTAGAATTTTTTTTCCCTTCACTTAGTCATGTAATATTCAAAGAACCGTCGGAAAGAGGTATAATTTTCAAAATTTGTTTTATTTAGACTTGTCACAGAAGTGTAAGAATTTTTTTATTAGAACGAAGTAAATATATGTTATCAGATTTTGTTATAAAATGTAAACACAGTGAGATTATCATTTAATGTTCAGTTGTTGTTCAAGGTATTTTCGAACTATACTGTAATTTGTAGATAACACAAAAGTATAAAAACATAAAACACGATACTAACTGGCTTCAACAATAATATTTAGTTTCATTCCAAGCCGTGGCTTTTGTTTTCACGAGCGTAATATTTTATTTATCACACTCTCTGGTATTGTAAGCCAATAAATTGCAAGTTCAACTTGAACTGTCCGAGTTTTCTTACAAGTTTAATCTGTTACTCCACAGATGTTGTTAAAACGCTCACTGTATAAAATGTATAGGATTCTGCGCATTTTATTTCTTGTCTTATTCAATATTTATAGTAACCGAGGTTGGCCTGAACTTAATACCTCATCAGGACTTCTACAGTTTGCTGAAAGGGTGGCGTGTACCGGTGAGGTACTTAATTTAACCGACCCCCCTGAGGTGAGGTTTCAACTTGTTTTGTTTCTTTTAGAATTTTGAAACCTAACGCTTTCTATCAGTTAAAAAAATATTCAATTGTCGTTTTCAGAAATTATTGTGGATTAATAAAATACGGTTTTATGCTGGCTAGGAACTTGATCTAATTATTACCTGAGTGTAAACTTTAAGTGGGACACATTTTATATTGTAATTATCGCAAGTTGTTGATTTAGCATTTCAAAATTTAGAATAGATGCACATCTGAATGTGACTAGAGACGAGAAACGATGTTAGCGTATGCTAAACAGACTTGATTTGGTTTGTTTTGAATTTCGCGCCAAGCTGCTCGACAACTATCTACACTATTTCTTAATTTAGCGGTTGTAGACTAGAGGGAAAGCAGCTACTAACGATTTTAACCACCATATCGTGTAAAACAAGTTGAGGTGAGATAAACCTGCTTCATAGTGCCTCAATTAGCATTATGTTTAAGCGAGACATTTAAGTACAAGTCTCTCAGTATGACAAATAACATTTAAATATACAGGTATCTATAATTTTAGGCTTACGTGAAATTTTAGCTATCGGTTAATATTATAACTGATTCTTGTTATTGCATTTAACATTATTGATTATAAAAGGAGAATTTAAAAAGTTGAAAAACCATTATATTAGCAAATACAGATAAAATCTTAATTCGATTCTTTTAAAGCAGTATATTTTAGGGAATACTAAACTCTTCTATATATTGGGAACCGTGATGTCTGTCCGAGCTTTCGTTTTTTTTACCTTTTATAGAGGTCGCTTCCCGTGAGGCGTTTGAAAAGCTATGCACTCAGGCAAAGCTGAACATTTACTTTTGAAATTACGGTAGAACAGAAATGAATAATGTTTACGTCAAGTTTTACTTTGCAAGCAGGATATTCTGTATTTAGAATAGCAACAAGGATAGAAATGAAAAAGCAGATACTAATTGTGAGTGTTTTACTTAATGTTTGAAAGGAATATCCTCAACAATTCCATTGAAATTCGTGACAGGATAAGCCACATTTTCGTAGACAGCTCTTAATTAAGGTTTCATAGGTTATGGCATTTCGGGCAGTAATTAGACTCCTTATAAATACCACGTAATCACAAGTACATCGCTTTAATGTTTGCTTCTGTACATTAGAAACCAACGTGGGAAAAATGTTCTGCAGATACGTTGAAATTAAATATATATATACGACAGAGATAGCCACTGAGGTACATAACAATACACAAAAGTGTCATTAATAACACTTAAAAGTGCTGATGGTGTTCATATACATTTACGTTGTTGAAGGACGTAGATATATTGATGTAGACTTTGCTATATATCGTTATCAAAATAATGAATGATGAATTTGTATGCTTTTGTAATGTTTGTCAAAAAATATATTTTCTGCATTAATTATGTTGATTAAATGGCTTATTAGTTAGATAATTTGGTAACTTAGTGCGCGTGTCTGCTAATTAAAAACATTTGAAAAACACTTAAACTATGTAGAAGGTTTTTTCCTTTCAGGCGTGTTTTACACCAGAAGTAGTATAGAGAAGTGTGTCCTTGTTTTCTTTTAAGTTTAATCATCGGTAAAAAAGAATGGGTTAACGGGTTGACAGACAACCCGATTCACACATCGACTACAATATGGAGTGAAACTGAAGACCGCTGTAATGCTTGTGGACAGATTATACTTTCTGTCTGTTTTCAAGACACATTTTGGATTTTCTGCTGGAAACCAGTAGACCTGTCTGTCTACGAATCTAAAAGGTCACTTCTAGTAGAAGGTAGAGCTATCTTCAAAGAAACTATTGAACATGGAAATTTACTGCCTCAAAACTTTCTTTAAAAACTCTTAAATCGGAATTTGACTAGTTTTAACAAAATTAAGAATTAGAACATCCATGTCGCACGTTGAAAAATATAACACATTAAACTTTCGCAGACCATATAAAGATAATCATATATATGATATTTAAATAACCATTCAAAGGTATAGAATAATGAAGAATTAGTCGGACATCTGGCTTAGGAAGACACAGTTTCGATGTCGCTGGTAAGCACAACACAGATATCCCATTGCGTAAATTTGTGCTTAATTATAGAGACAGACTTAGGTAGTTTTGAATGTTTCCATTACAGGCGTTAAGTATTCTGTTTATTTATACCTGTCAAGTACTTTTCTCGAGCTATATTTCAAACCTACTAAGCTCAATGAAGAAATTATATACACAAGACCTGACTTACATGCACACATTTTAAATGAAAATTAAAAGTGTGATTAAGTTGGATGTGGATCTATTTACCCGTTAATAAGACACGTAGTTTATTTAAATAACTAATAGAAACCGGATAAAAATACACAGTTCACGTGTTTTGTCAGGACTCGCACGAGAAAGCTAAAACTGAAAAACGTCACCAACAATTTTCATTATAGTTTAATATATATATATTGGTGAAGACGTCGTTTATGATATTGACAGAAACCACATTCTGCATGCTTTTATCATTTTACTCAAAACTTAATCCAACGCTCATAGCACGTTTCTTGGCGGGTTATGTTCATCTGTAAATTCTGTCATGTCAGATGAAAAACAAACAGTTTAATTTTCAAACTGCTTGCAATGAAAGCTAAGAACGTGACGTTAATCCTGAAGCTTATGTCTACATAGAAGACGGCTAGCAGCAATAACAATGATCGCTTTCGTCTAGGGCATATACTCGTTGTGGATAAAATAATACATTGTGACGTCAATAAAAAAACAGTACGTCTAGTTTAATACCTGAGGAAAATGTTCATAAAACAACAGTCGCATCGGACAAAATTGTTTTTTTTCCCCATAAGGAATTTAAGTCATTTAAAAATAAAAACACTATGATTAACTTGACCTTTACTTATCGTATTTTTCGGTGTATAAGACGCATTTTTTATTCCAAAGGGGTCTCATAACACTTCGTGCGTCCTATACACCGAAGATCAACGATTTTATGCCTCCACTACTTTTGAAGTATTCTAAAGAATAATAAAAGATTATACTGATGTTAAACACATAAATAAGTGATCACTGTGAAAAATGTTTTTCCCAAAATAGCCTTGAAAATAGGGTGCGTCTTATACACCGAATAATACGGTACTTAAAACATGCACCCGCTTGTACAGCAGCAAGTCTACGGATTTACAACGCTAAAATCAGGGACTTGTTCCCCTCGGTGGACTTAGCAGACAGCTCGGTGTGGCTTTGTTATAAGAAAACACGAACTTACAACATATAGGTTTTGAAATAAAAGACTACGTTACATAATTTAATAAACTCGGCAGCAGTAACGAAAATATAGTTTCAAAAGATTCAAAACTGGTCAATATATATTCTTCTATGAAGGTTTTATGTATTGAGTTTAGCTAAAACTAACCGTGAAACTTAAACATTATGATTTCGCGGTGTTATTGAAATTACTGTTAAATATTTTTAGTTTTTACTGACTACGGTATTTAAATATACCGTAAAAAATAGCACTTAAATAGTGGACTTGTTAAATAGTTTACTTGTTAAATAGTGGACAAATTTACCCTAAACGCAATATTTGTTTATTTGCCCTAGAATATCATAGCATTCCATTCAAGTTTAGTAGAATAATATATAAATGTGAAATGTGCTCGCTCATGTATAGTCATTTTAATTACAAATTTCCTTCCTTAATTATTAATGTGCTGTTTACACAGATATATTGTAGATGTAAATTAATACATTTGAAAGTGTAGGAAGGAGTTACAAAGAGAAGTGCTTGGTTAGACAACGCAGATTTAACAGAGTTTGAAAACATAAGAAACTGATAGAAGGAGATCTCGTGCTGTTAAAAGCATGTTCCCAGAAAAGTAATACATGTATAACAATATAATTTTTAGCCAACATATAAGTGAAATACATAATGTTGGTGGTGTTTCAGTTATTCCGGTTCCGACGCCTTTGTTTTTTACCCCTCACCCCCAGTATCCTGTTTTTAGGATACTATGTCAATTTTTATATTTCTGTTTCATTGGCCAGAAGTACCATCCTACGGCGTTACATTATAGAATGACTGGTATCATTAAATTTGAGACGATGTGGGCTAATAAGTCTTCCTTGTCCTTAACTTTGAGTTATAAGTTGATTTCACATGGTAAGGATGGTGAATTAAGGTCAGATTTAAAAGATCGCTGTGCTGATCCAATATCCTTACATACTCCTGTTGCTAGGAAGCATCGTTCTCAGTCTGTTTATTCCTAGATTTATTTATCTGTTCTAAGTGTGCGACTTTTTAAGTTCATTCTCTTGTCATTATAAAATCATAGACTTTTTTTATGTTTCAATATTCTCATATAACTAAACTAGAACTGTTTGTGCTAGTCGCCATTAGTTTCAAACCACTGGACTACAGGGAAAGCAACTATTCAACAGCACCCGTCGATGACGTTTGCGCTATTCTAGCCTGAACCAATAAATGGATTTGACAGTCTTTCTTATCACGCACATGCAGCCCTATAGTAGAAATTGTAGAATTGCAGTGCGTCACGCTAGTCCTATAGTGGCTCAGTCGTAAATATAAGGGTTCCTAACTTTAAAAATCTGGTTTTGACACACGTGGTTAGTACAGCACAGATAAATTATTGTTACTAACTTCTTACTTTAAAACAAACAGATAAAAACCATCACTGTAACTATAGGCTACGCTTATTCCCTCATCCTAGTTTATTATACTTCAATTGGAAATCTTCAAAATTTAAAACTAGGAAGACCAGGAGTCAAGCTTTAGTTTGGTAAACAGTACTACGATAGGACATCGCTCAGTCTATCGATGTACTATACTAAAATCAGGTGTTCGGTTCCCGCGGTGGACACTCTGTTTTTTTTTTTTTTATTTTAAAACACAAAGAGACAAATTTTCTTGTCGTTTTTTCCCGCGGAAAAGATGCACATGTGTGTGAATATCTATATATTATTGCATCTTTATAATACGTTAGAATTTTATGGAAACATGAAAGTCATGGCAGAGTGCATTAAAATTTGTTCTCTGACTGAACAAAATATCTGCGCGAATTTCATGATTATAAAAACATTTAGATAGGGCTGAGAAGCAGCTTGGGGCTTATATAAAAGCAATACGTTTTAAATTTACATAAAAGTTTCGTCTAGACATTGTCTTTTTATTGCAATTTTTATCGTAAACGGGATCGTTTCGGCACAATTATAGCTTCTATTGAGGTACCGGAAATTAATTGTTGTTGGATTTACATAACTTCCTACGAACCTTTCATCTCATTTATATTATTAAGATCCTACACAGCAACTGGTAGGCTAAAACGTTATAACGTTTCAGTCAATCTCACTATTCGTTGGTTAAAGGAGTAGCCCAAGAGTTGGTTGTTGGTAGTGATGACTAGCTGCCCTCCCTCTAGTTTTACACTGCTAAATTAAGAACGGGGCGCGCAGATTGCCCTCGAGTAGCTTTGCGCGAAATTCAAAAAAAAAAAAAGAAGAAGAAATCATTAAAATTACTCGTGTTCCTAATTAAATTCTCTCCAGTGATACAGCGGCATGTCTGTGGATTTTCAAAGCTATATACCGAGTTTCGATACCCCTGGGGGCCGAGCACAGATACCCGATTTTGTAGCTTTGTGTTTAACTTCAAACAAACAATTAAATTAAATATTAACAACATTACGTCTTAATTAACTATAAACAACACTATGTATTAATTGAACAAAATGCAAATCGTGTTGAACGAGTAATTCTGAAGCATTAAAACGCCTGTGTTAAATGGAAAGAAAGTAATTGAAACAAGTTAGGTTTATTTAGTTTCTGTTAACCAAGACACAAATCTAACGATATTAGTTAAGTACTTAACGTACTGTGTTGTTGTTTTTTTATTGTGATAACAGTTTCTTGTAAGTGTTTTCAATATGGACTTGAACATTGAAATTATAGTTTTTTTGGTTTTTTTTTCAATTTACTAAACGTGTTACGTACCTACCAGTTGTTGAGTAATACATACAAAACGCGACTGCCAATAAAACGTGGTTTGTTTTTAGCGAGGCCTAGCTATTAAGTAGTTTAGCCATATTAAACCTAATGAAAAAAACCGACATTAGAATTTAAAAGTGTTTCCTTTTATATTGATATCTTTTTTGATAATATTCAGGATTTGTACCCTGATGTGTTTTTTTTTTCTTTGCTTACTACCTGTTTCAGACACAGCAGGTGCCTGGGCGTCATATTCGATCCTTATTATGTATGCCGATTAGAAACAGAGACTACAAGATTATTGGTAAGCGAATCAATTCAGTGCTATCCAGTGTTTGTTTTAAGATTGTAGTTTATATCTTGTAATGTATGAGACTGTTAGTCATTTTCTGCTTAAAAACAACAGTTTATAACTCACCTACAAGTGTTAATCACCTAGTGTGAAAATAACACTTTGTAATTCACCTACGGGTGTTAATAACCTAGTGTGAAAACAATAGTTTTTAACTCACCTAACCTACAGAAATCAGAATTTCCTGTTTAAAAATCATGGTTTATAACAAACCTACAAGTGTTAATAATCCACTGTTATGAAACAATAGTAAGTAGCTGTTTCTATAGTTTAAAGGATTCTAAGTGTTAATAGTACAAAACATCAAAGGTCCACGGTAGGGTAAATAGACGTCCTATTGAAGGTCTCAATGTACCATTAAGTTCTTCCGTTATCCCAAATTACTTGAAGAGTCAATGCCTTCAAATAAAAACAAAATTAGGACATTCCCCCAAAATAAGTTCCGCTAGCCTAGACACATTCGGTACCAGTTTTTTTTATGTCGTTGAGAACCTGGGAGGGTCAGATACATTTTCGACCTTTTTCAAATGCTACTAATAGTATTATAACACAAAACACTGGTTTAACTTTTTTGCGTTTTCGGAGCCGTGTCCTTGAATATAATGGCAAAATTTTCACTTTACCTGATCAAAAACGGCTCGTACCGTAGTATTTCGCTTCGTTTGGTTGTGTAAGGCCACAAACAGTTACGAAATTAAATCACACTTGTTCACAAGAGATATTCACCAGCGCGTATTTACACACAAAATATCACGATCATTTCTAGCAATTGGTAAAACTATTTTTAAGGTTTAGTGCAGGTGGTCTTATTTCTAATGTAGAAATTTAAGGAGAAAGGTACTTAGCTCTATTAACATCATGTAGGACATAGTGATCTATTTGTGTTAATAAATCATTTTTATATAAATTTGTATTAAAGTAGCGAAACGAGCAATTTATGAATCTGCCTTTTAGTGGGAATAAGTTTGTATAATTATGTAAAATGGTAGCTCGCGAGGTGGAATTTGACTATAATTTCAAACATGGCGCTGCCAGAATCCCGAAGGGGGCCAGGAACATAAAAGTAAATGCCATATTTCGATTCAGTGACTCTGAAAACTTAGTCTTAGACGCTCATCACGCTTGGTTGATCTGTGAGGTACGTTTTAGTCCTCCTTGGTACCCCGAGGGTATGAGTCTCTTCTATATCATTTAGGGCAGAAACAACAGTGGTGACCATTTAGCAACTCTTGATCGATGACATTTATGATATCAATTATAAAATCATTGAACACTAACAACCGCATGGTATATTATCAGTTTTCTTTTCCTTTCAAATTCTGGTATCGATTTCATTAGTGTGTTCGAAGAAAATAGTTCCCTGCTGGTACAGCGGTAAGTCTATGAATTTACAGCCATAAAATCAAGGGTTAGATTCCCCTCGGTGGACTTAGCAGATAGCCCAATGTAGCTATCACACACACTCACACACACAAACATACATTCGAAGAAAATAGTTCCCTGCTGGTACTGCGGTAAGTCTATGAATTTACAGCCATAAAATCAAGGGTTAGATTCCCCTCAGTGGACTTAGCAGACAGCCCAATGTAGCTATCACACACACTCACACACACAAACACACATTCGAAGAAAATAGTTCCCTGCTGGTACAGCGGTAAGTCTATGAATTTAGAGCCATAAAATCAAGGGTTAGATTCCCTTCGGTGGACTCAGCAGACAGCCCAATGTAGCTATCACACACACAAACACACAGTCGAAGAAAATAGTTCCCTGCTGGTACAGCGGTAAGTCTATGAATTTACAGCCATAAAATCAAGGGTTAGATTCCCCTCGGTGGACTCAGCAGACAGCCCAATGTAGCTATCACACACACTCACACACACAAACATACATTCGAAGAAAATAGTTACTCATTTAAACCAAACTTTATTCTCACTGATTTAAAAAGTAAATGTTCGTGTGTTAATCTGTCGCCACCTGGATGTCATAAGAATAAGTTAGGATTAATTACGAGTAGCAACAACAATTTTTATTTTATTTTACGAATTAGCTGAACTATTTACCATTGTCCTCAACTTTAACGGTCTTAACTACTGGTTTAAACATAATCGGCGATGTATTAAACGAAGAAAATACTTGATTTTTCCACAAATTTCAGGTTGTTTAAGTTTTCATTTCAGTAACTCAGAATTCCTTGATTAATTTCTGATGGAAAGGATCTTTCTGGCTTATCCAAACGTAATCTTAAAGCTTTGATTTTCACCACGTAGGCGTCGCTATTATCATCAACCGTATAGATGGCCTTTCTTTTGATGAAAACGACGAGCAATTGTTCGAGGTAAGACCTAATAAATCCGTAACTGAAAATGCTCAATGGATGCTTCAAACCATTCACTGGAAAATCAGTACACTTGAAATGTCGTTTATTAAGCAGAACTCATGAGACATTTGTGTCTGTTTCAGTTAAACCAAAGAAGATCTTCAAATCGTTAGAGATTTTGACAAGTTCCTAATAAAACTTATCTATTCTATTTAACGTGCAAATGAATATCTAATTGAAGTAACGACTTGCTAAGGAAAACTATGAATGGCAAATGTCAGTATGTATGTCTTAGGAGAAACTTAATATATATATATATATATATCGTATAATATTATTTTAACGACCAGCTCAAATTTGAGCATTTCGGATTTTGTTAGTAAGTAAACAAAGTACATTGTATTCCTGAAGGAACAAAATTACATACTAGTGAATTCAAATATTTAATGGTTTCTTGACCATTAGTATTTAACCTGTATAGATTATTTGTAGTAACTATGCTAATGTACTTTTGTTAACGGTTCAAATGTGGCTGGAAGAAGCTAAAAAAGGGAAATTTTAAATTAAATTGCTTTTAGCTCAACGTGTACAATTAATTAATAATTAAAACTTAGGTATTTTTATATTTCCTAAAACACTTTACAGTCTATGCAGTTTCTATGGTTAGACTTTAATTTTATGTATTTTGCGTTGAATAAACAATACTAATTATTTAGACAGTATTACATCTAAATGATGTATTGCTTCTATTGTTCATCCTTGCATTCTGTTGAATACGTTTCTGTTTCCATAGGCATTCACTCTATTCTGTGGATTGGGTATCAACAATACCTTGATGTACAGCGAATTGGAGAAAGCCATGGCTCGTCAGAAAGTTGCTATCGAGGTTCGAAGTTCACTACTAAATGTATTGAGCGATATTTAAGACAATATACGATATTCTAAGTAGTTTACAATTAATTTAGAGAAATCAGCTACTTCGTTACAGAGTTAATACACATTGTTATGTGAAAATAGTTGTTTACAATATTAGTTGTGATATTATTAGTTATTAGCACAACCTAGTACTCTAACATTATAGTGTCAAATGAGGTTTACTTTATTAGTGTTCAGATAATTGCATTTTCCTCTTCAAATTTAAATATCGAGGTAATTATTTTTAATGTTAAGCTCTAAGCGAAATGTAATGATTAGAGGAGCTGTTCCATTCAAATGTCTCGTACGATGAGGTGAAAATCAGGGTACACAGCAGAAAGAATAACATTATTTAGGTCATGCGCAGCTGATGTTGTCAAAAGATTGGTTAAATAGTTCCGAATGACAGGAGGTGTAGCGCAATGCTACACCTCTTGAATGATCTCACCACATAACATCTCTTAATCTCCTCGGTTTCCTGGCTTGTTCATCTCTCAAAACAAACAACAAAAACACGAACAAAAGACAAGAAGCAACCCATGATATAAACAAAGGAAGAGAAAAAGACGAAGAATGAATTCGTGACCACTCTGGTGTTAAAAACTTAAAGATCTAACACGTTAGAATGTATTAAAAGCAAAGCTGACCATTCAAGGTCAGAGTTCTACAAACATTATTGGCAACATATGAAAGTGGTGTACATCAGTGAAACTCTTGCTGAAGGGTCCGCTCATTGTCCGAGATATTCCTGATGTGAAAATCGAATTAGTTTACCACAGATCGTTTGAACATTATCTTTGCATTGCATTCCCATCTGGAATGTTTAGGTGTTAAAACTTAGCAACCATCAGTACCGATGCGCATATTGAAGTTCATGGCATGCATTACAAATGACGAAAAACTAGTGTGATACATAATTTGAGAATATGATGTCTGATCCTCTCTCTTTATAGCCATGCATATTCATAAGTGTATGATCTTGACCAATAAAAGTCCACAAGCCAGAACACGACAACCTTGGCATATTACGTATGCCACAGCTTGCTGCAGTTTGCCCAATAACTTTAACATGGGGCCATTTTCTTCCATTAAGGAACAAACTTTTGGGTGATTGACTAAACATAAACACCTAAATGGCTGTACACTCGTGTCACACAAGAACTCACACATTTTTAATGTCTCTAGGATGGCTAATTTATTCTTTACGGCTCTGTGTCAGTAAAGACATTGATCTAAAATATTTTTGAAGACTAGGTTCTCATCTGCACAAAACTTCTAACGATAACTGGTTCTCAGCTGCACAAAGAATTGTGATAAGAACTGAGCTCTCAGTGCGCGTAAACTTTTGTTGAGGACTTGACTCTCATCTGCACTAAAACTGTTAACGAAGACTGGGCTCTCAGCTGCAGAACGAAAACATTCTATAAAGATAACGTTACTTCCATCATGTTTGGCCACCTTTTACTTAACCTTTGCTCTCTACTGGAAAGGTATTTTGTAAAATTCAAGCCTGCTATCATAACCAAGCAATCATTCCTCAAAATGACGTTCTTGAATGAGAGACTCAGAACAATTCCTGAATAACTGTTACCTGCTCCAATATCGAATACCAGTGTTAAGGTGGACACATAAGCCTAATATAATGATGGCAATATTGAACATTTTTTACAGTATGCGTTCTAGTTCCATTTTTTAGCACCAGTGGAATCGCATGGTGATGTTATATGCTTGTGAAAAACCTAATTTGTTCTCATGTTCAGCAGTTTCTCTTACACGCTGTTCTAAATAAGAAACATTGAGTGAAACTTTGATAATAGAAAAATAACAAATACAAACATAGAAGCTGAATGATTAATGCAAAGTAAAATACAATTATTAGAAGGGAAAATTCTATATTGATTTATCTGTCTTGGTTACATAATACATATAAACGTAAGTAAAGTCTCGAGAGTGAAAGTTTAGAAACTTATGGAATAAAAAAAATGCTTTTTCGTTAGCACTCTGTAAGTTGAAGTTTGTCCCAAGTTTTCTGATTTTTTTTTCTACAGTATCACTAGAATATTATCACCGGAGTTTTAAAGATTACTATTACAGGACATTAATGTAAAAAAACTAGAAGGAAGAGCCGTGTAAATTGGTAAGACGTAAGCGTCACAAAGTGAAATATTATTACTTACCTGTATAGTGTCATAAAGGTCCGTAAGATTACGTACGTTTATGTTGTCACTCCGTACGTGTCACAAAGTTTAGTAGGGTTACTTATGTGTATATTGTTTTGTTTTCTTTAAGTGTACAAGATAAAAACCTAATTCCGTGGTTTCATTTCTCTAATCTTACATGTTCACACACATATTAAACCTAATGCTGTGGTTTCATTTCTCTAATCTTACATGTTCACACACATATTAAACCTAATGCTGTGGTTTCATTTCTCTAATCTTACATGTTCACACACATATTAAACCTAATGCTGTGGTTTCATTTCTCTAATCTTACATGTTCACACACATATTAAACCTAATGCTGTGGTTTCATTTCTCTAATCTTACATGTTCACACACATATTAAACCTAATGCTGTGGTTTCATTTCTCTAATCTTACATGTTCACACACATATTAAACCTAATGCTGTGGTTTCATTTCTCTAATCTTACATGTTCACACACATATTAAACCTAATTCCGTGGTTTCATTTCTCTAATCTTACATGTTCACACACATATTAAACCTAATTCCGTGGTTTCATTTCTCTAATCTTACATGTTCACACACATATTAAACCTAATTCCGTGGTTTCATTTCTCTAATCTTACATGTTCACACACATATTAAACCTAATTCCGTGGTTTCATTTCTCTAATCTTACATGTTCACACACATATTGCACTTATTATCTCTGCTAGAATATGTCAGCCTTTCCTTTGGTCTTTCTCTGCTTGCAACCGACCCACCAACCAACATTCCCACCGATGATCCAACATACTGACCAACCCAGCCATCAACTTACCTATGCTTATGTCCTACTGATCTACTGACTGAAAAACTTACCTACTTACTTCTGTGTCGTCCGATCTACCTACACGTAGAAGTGTGTTTTACTAATTTCTATGTTCTTTTTGTATGTGTTCTTTTTTCTTTTTGTGGATCAGGTCATTTCTTATCACGGAACAGCACCGAAGAAAGAAGTGAAAAACTTTCTGGTAAGAAACTGAAGAGTTATTTTGTGTTAGTTTCTGGAGTTGAAATAACCAGATTTCATACGACCAATTAAAGACATCGTACAGATTTCGAATGACCAATTAAAGACATCGTACAGATTTTGTATAACCAATTAAAGACATCGTACATCATTAACGAGTTTCATTATAGAATGTGGTAGTATTCATAGGTGCGCTGAAGATTCTGAGTTAGTATCTGAGAAGATTAGGAGAGTGAATAGCAAACACGAAAACTGAATTTTGGATGTTAAAGAAGAAATAACAAACACACAACACATTATTAATGTCAGGTCAAACTATATTTTAAATTTACTAAAATATAAAGAGATGAAACATAACATTTATGTTGGGTTAAAACTGTTTTTTTTTAATTCAAATATAGTGAGCATGCAATGTAACATTTACATCAAGTTAAACTGTATTGTAATATTACGTAGATATAAAGAACATGCAACATGACATTCATATCAAGTTAAGCTGTATTGTAATATTACGTAGATATAAAGAACATGCAACATGACATTCATATCAAGTTAAACTGTATTGTAATATTACGTAGATATAAAAAACATGCAACATGACATTCATATCAAGTTAAACTGTATTGTAATATTACGTAGATATAAAGAACATGCAACATGACATTCATATCAAGTTAACCTGTATTGTAATATTACGTAGATATAAAGAACATGCAACATGACATTTACATCAAGTTAAACTGTATTGTAATATTACGTAGATATAGAAAACATGCAACATGACATTCATATCAAGTTAAACTGTATTGTAATATTACGTAGATATAAAAAACATGCAACATGACATTCATATCAAGTTAAACTGTATTGTAATATTACGTAGATATAAAGAACATGCAACATGACATTCATATCAAGTTAAACTGTATTGTAATATTACGTAGATATAAAAAACATGCAACATGACATTCATATCAAGTTAAACTGCATTGTAATATTACGTAGATATAAAGAACATGCAACATGACATTCATATCAAGTTAAACTGTATTGTAATATTACGTAGATATAAAGAACATGCAACATGACATTCATATCAAGTTAAACTGTATTGTAATATTACGTAGATATAAAAAACATGCAACATGACATTCATATCAAGTTAAGCTGTATTGTAATATTACGTAGATATAAAGAACATGCAACATGACATTCATATCAAGTTAAACTGTATTGTAATATTACGTAGATATAAAAAACATGCAACATGACATTCATATCAAGTTAAACTGTATTGTAATATTACGTAGATATAAAGAACATGCAACATGACATTCATATCAAGTTAACCTGTATTGTAATATTACGTAGATATAAAGAACATGCAACATGACATTTACATCAAGTTAAACTGTATTGTAATATTACGTAGATATAGAAAACATGCAACATGACATTCATATCAAGTTAAACTGTATTGTAATATTACGTAGATATAAAAAACATGCAACATGACATTCATATCAAGTTAAACTGTATTGTAATATTACGTAGATATAAAGAACATGCAACATGACATTCATATCAAGTTAAACTGTATTGTAATATTACGTAGATATAAAGAACATGCAACATGATATTCATATCAAGTTAAACTGTATTGTAATATTACGTAGATATAAAGAACATGCAACATGACATTCATATCAAGTTAAACTGTATTGTAATATTACGTAGATATAAAGAACATGCAACATGACATTCATATCAAGTTAAACTGTATTGTAATATTACGTAGATATAAAGAACATGCAACATGACATTCATATCAAGTTAAACTGTATTGTAATATTACGTAGATATAAAGAACATGCAACATGACATTCATATCAAGTTAAACTGTATTGTAATATTACGTAGATATAAAGAACATGCAACATGACATTCATATCAAGTTAAACTGTATTGTAATATTACGTAGATATAAAGAACATGCAACATGACATTCATATCAAGTTAAACTGTATTGTAATATTACGTAGATATAAAGAACATGCAACATGACATTCATATCAAGTTAAACTGTATTGTAATATTACGTAGATATAAAGAACATGCAACATGACATTCATATCAAGTTAAACTGTATTGTAATATTACGTAGATATAAAGAACATGCAACATGACATTCATATCAAGTTAAACTGTATTGTAATATTACGTAGATATAAAGAACATGCAACATGACATTCATATCAAGTTAAACTGTATTGTAATATTACGTAGATATAAAGAACATGCAACATGACATTCATATCAAGTTAAACTGTATTGTAATATTACGTAGATATAAAGAACATGCAACATGACATTCATATCAAGTTAAACTGTATTGTAATATTACGTAGATATAAAGAACATGCAACATGACATTCATATCAAGTTAAACTGTATTGTAATATTACGTAGATATAAAAAACATGCAACATGACATTCATATCAAGTTAAACTGTATTGTAATATTACGTAGATATAAAGAACATGCAACATGACATTCATATCAAGTTAAACTGTATTGTAATATCACGTAGATATAAAGAACATGCAACATGACATTCATATCAAGTTAAACTGTATTGTAATATTACGTAGATATAAATAACATGCAACATGACATTCATATCAAGTTAAACTGCATTGTAATGTTACGTAGATATAAAGAACATGCAACATGACATTCATATCAAGTTAAACTGTATTGTAATATTACGTAGATATAAAGAACATGCAACATGACATTCATATCAAGTTAAACTGTATTGTAATATTACGTAGATATAAAGAACATGCAACATGACATTCATATCAAGTTAAACTGTATTGTAATGTTACGTAGATATAAAGAACATGCAACATGACATTCATATCAAGTTAAACTGTATTGTAATATTACGTAGATATAAAGAACATGCAACATGATATTCATATCAAGTTAAACTGTATTGTAATATTACGTAGATATAAAGAACATGCAACATGACATTCATATCAAGTTAAACTGTATTGTAATATTACGTAGATATAAAGAACATGCAACATGACATTCATATCAAGTTAAACTGTATTGTAATATTACGTAGATATAAAGAACATGCAACATGACATTCATATCAAGTTAAACTGTATTGTAATATTACGTAGATATAAAGAACATGCAACATGACATTCATATCAAGTTAAACTGTATTGTAATATTACGTAGATATAAAGAACATGCAACATGACATTCATATCAAGTTAAACTGTATTGTAATATTACGTAGATATAAAGAACATGCAACATGACATTCATATCAAGTTAAACTGTATTGTAATATTACGTAGATATAAAGAACATGCAACATGACATTCATATCAAGTTAAACTGTATTGTAATATTACGTAGATATAAAGAACATGCAACAGGACATTCATATCAAGTTAAACTGTATTGTAATATTACGTAGATATAAAAAACATGCAACATGACATTCATATCAAGTTAAACTGTATTGTAATATTACGTAGATATAAAGAACATGCAACATGACATTCATATCAAGTTAAACTGTATTGTAATATTACGTAGATATAAAGAACATGCAACATGACATTCATATCAAGTTAAACTGTATTGTAATATTACGTAGATATAAATAACATGCAACATGACATTCATATCAAGTTAAACTGCATTGTAATATTACGTAGATATAAAGAACATGCAACATGACATTCATATCAAGTTAAACTGTATTGTAATATTACGTAGATATAAAGAACATGCAACATGACATTCATATCAAGTTAAACTGTATTGTAATATTACGTAGATATAAAGAACATGCAACATGACATTCATATCAAGTTAAACTGTATTGTAATGTTACGTAGATATAAAGAACATGCAACATGACATTCATATCAAGTTAAACTGTATTGTAATATTACGTAGATATAAAGAACATGCAACATGATATTCATATCAAGTTAAACTGTATTGTAATATTACGTAGATATAAAGAACATGCAACATGACATTCATATCAAGTTAAACTGTATTGTAATATTACGTAGATATAAAGAACATGCAACATGACATTCATATCAAGTTAAACTGTATTGTAATATTACGTAGATATAAAGAACATGCAACATGACATTCATATCAAGTTAAACTGTATTGTAATATTACGTAGATATAAAGAACATGCAACATGACATTCATATCAAGTTAAACTGTATTGTAATATTACGTAGATATAAAGAACATGCAACATGACATTCATATCAAGTTAAACTGTATTGTAATATTACGTAGATATAAAGAACATGCAACATGACATTCTTATCAAGTTAAACTGTATTTTAAACTTATTTTTTTGCGCACACTGCAAACTTTTAAAAATGTTTCACATTTACTAATCTTATGTGCAGTAGTATACTCGAGGATGGACTTTCAAAAACATTAATAATCCAAGATATTTTTTATATACTCCCCTGTTTGCCACTTTGTACGTGTCATCTTCGTGTACGAAGAGTAATACAACTGCAGACATATTGATTAATAAATAGACTCTGAACACATCCACCAAAAAAAATGACATGTTTGATAAAAGGGAAAATTTATGAAAATTCGATATTCAATTTGAACTTAAGAACTTGGCGATTTACCAACTCAATTTATTAGTTAACAGCTAAGTTAGTTATTGTCTCATTTAGGGTTTACTTTTTATTTATTTTTATTGAATCTCAACCTCCTTACGAATACTGTTTGGAAGAAATTAATTCATTGTAATTCTTTTTTTTTTCACACTTCAATACTAACATATTACCATACAAAACCTTACCATTCGCTTCAGGCCTTCTTCACAGGATAACGCGGATTACATTGTGCAATGTATTATTGCATTGGTTGTTATTATATCCTATCTGTATTTAAACCAAAGGAAGTAATTAACACGTTTATGTCATAGTCTGAGGAGTGTAATTACAATTGTCACATTTTTGATCAACTGTCATAATTACAATTTCCACATCTTATAACAAAATACTCTTAATCAAGATAACTAGTTACAACTTGTGTTTTTTTAAACATCAGTAGAGATTAAGAGCTCCGATGTTCGATGTACTGCTTTTTCAAACATTATTCAATGTGTTCAACCGACTGATTTCTAACGAAAGTCGAAGTAAATTTTGTTTTAAACGCACTCTCATTATAATAAGAGAAACCAGACATCAGATATTATCTCCAGCCCACTTTATACATTATAATAAGAGAAACCAGACATCAGATATTATCTCCAGCCCACTTTATACATTATAATAAGAGAAACCAGACATCAGATATTATCTCCAGCCCACTTTATACATTATAATAAGAGAAACCAGACATCAGATATTATCTCCAGCCCACTTTATACATTATAATAAGAGAAACCAGACATCAGATATTATCTCCAGCCCACTTTATACATTATAATAAGAGAAACCAGACATCAGATATTATCTCCAGCCCACTTTATACATTATAATAAGAGAAACCAGACATCAGATATTATCTCCAGCCCACTTTATACATTATAATAAGAGAAACCAGACATCAGATATTATCTCCAGCCCACTTTATACATTATAATAAGAGAAACCAGACATCAGATATTATCTCCAGCCCACTTTATACATTATAATAAGAGAAACCAGACATCAGATATTATCTCCAGCCCACTTTATACATTATAATAAGATAAACCAGACATCAGATATTATCTCCAGCCCACTTTATACATTATAATAAGATAAACCAGACATCAGATATTATCTCCAGCCCACTTTATACATTATAATAAGAGAAACCAGACATCAGATATTATCTCCAGCCCACTTTATACATTATAATAAGAGAAACCAGACATCAGATATTATCTCCAGCCCACTTTATACATTATAATAAGAGAAACCAGACATCAGACATTATCTCCAGCCCACTTTATACATTATAATAAGAGAAACCAGACATCAGATATTATCTCCAGCCCACTTTATACATTATAATAAGATAAACCAGACATCAGACATTATCTCCAGCCCACTTTATACATTATAATAAGAGAAACCAGACATCAGATATTATCTCCAGCCCACTTTATACATTATAATAAGAGAAACCAGACATCAGATATTATCTCCAGCCCACTTTATACATTATAATAAGAGAAACCAGACATCAGACATTATCTCCAGCCCACTTTATACATTATAATAAGAGAAACCAGACATCAGATATTATCTCCAGCCCACTTTATACATTATAATAAGAGAAACCAGACATCAGACATTATCTCCAGCCCACTTTATACATTATAATAAGAGAAACCAGACATCAGATATTATCTCCAGCCCACTTTATACATTATAATAAGAGAAACCAGACATCAGACATTATCTCCAGCCCACTTTATACATTATAATAAGAGAAACCAGACATCAGATATTATCTCCAGCCCACTTTATACATTATAATAAGATAAACCAGACATCAGATATTATCTCCAGCCCACTTTATACATTATAATAAGATAAACCAGACATCAGATATTATCTCCAGCCCACTTTATACATTATAATAAGAGAAACCAGACATCAGATATTATCTCCAGCCCACTTTATACATTATAATAAGAGAAACCAGACATCAGATATTATCTCCAGCCCACTTTATACATTATAATAAGAGAAACCAGACATCAGATATTATCTCCAGCCCACTTTATACATTATAATAAGAGAAACCAGACATCAGATATTATCTCCAGCCCACTTTATACATTATAATAAGATAAACCAGACATCAGATATTATCTCCAGCCCACTTTATACATTATAATAAGATAAACCAGACATCAGATATTATCTCCAGCCCACTTTATACATTATAATAAGAGAAACCAGACATCAGATATTATCTCCAGCCCACTTTATGCATTATAATAAGAGAAACCAGACATCAGATATTATCTCCAGCCCACTTTATACATTATAATAAGAGAAACCAGACATCAGATATTATCTCCAGCCCACTTTATACATTATAATAAGATAAACCAGACATCAGATATTATCTCCAGCCCACTTTATACATTATAATAAGATAAACCAGACATCAGATATTATCTCCAGCCCACTTTATACATTATAATA
Source organism: Tachypleus tridentatus (assembly GCF_004210375.1). Classification (NCBI taxonomy): domain Eukaryota; kingdom Metazoa; phylum Arthropoda; class Merostomata; order Xiphosura; family Limulidae; genus Tachypleus; species Tachypleus tridentatus. The sequence goes on from NC_134833.1 coordinate 34,368,687, forward strand.
AGAGAAACCAGACATCAGATATTATCTCCAGCCCACTTTATACATTATAATAAGAGAAACCAGACATCAGATATTATCTCCAGCCCACTTTATACATTATAATAAGAGAAACCAGACATCAGATATTATCTCCAGCCCACTTTATACATTATAATAAGAGAAACCAGACATCAGATATTATCTCCAGCCCACTTTATACATTATAATAAGAGAAACCAGACATCAGATATTATCTCCAGCCCACTTTATACATTATAATAAGAGAAACCAGACATCAGATATTATCTCCAGCCCACTTTATACATTATAATAAGATAAAACAGACATCAGATATTATCTCCAGCCCACTTTATACATTATAATAAGATAAACCAGACATCAGATATTATCTCCAGCCCACTTTATACATTATAATAAGAGAAACCAGACATCAGATATTATCTCCAGCCCACTTTATACATAATAATAAGAGAAACCAGACATCAGATATTATCTCCAGCCCACTTTATACGGTAATTTGTTCCGAACGTTTCGATCACACTCCAACTTTACCAGAAAAATATCCAGAGCGATGGAGATTATTTATGCAAATTGTGAGCTTTAGAGATTAAAATCTTTGAAACAGAATGTAAAGCATGACGTGTCGCGTTAATATTTTGCTGGTCGCCTGATACGCCATCTGTAACTTTCAAATTATTTTGTTCTAGCTCCGAGAAATGACGAAGCATTGAAAGTCAATAAGTTGAAGATTTTTTTTTTCATGCGTTCGTCTTACTTTGTTTATATTTCTCTAAGCAGACAAATTAAAATAAATGTAAAACATATATACTGTCAAACGTGAATTATATCTTAAATATTAGGTCTGTAAGTATGAATGGTATTTGAACAAAATATAAAAATAGTTATTTAAATTAAACTACAACCATAGTTCTCAGTTTTGGGATCGAACCTAAAACGTAGCTAGTCATATCTTGAATTGTATTAGTCGCATCAATTACATGAAGTGCCAGGTGTCGTGGATTCAGATCCCTGTAGCACCAAACGTGTTCGCCCGTTCTGCCGTTGGGACGTTACAATATGACGGTCAATCACACTATTTATTGGTAAAAGTGTAGCCCAAGAGTTGGCGGTAGGTGGTGATGACTAGCCGCCTTCCTTTCAGTCTTACACTGCTAAATTATGGTCGGCTAGCGCAGATTACCCTCGTATAGCTTTGCGCAAAATTGAATAACAAATAAACAAACAATTACATGAATAAAATTATAAGTATACTAAACCATAAAAGCCTAAAATGTGGTGGTTCGATGTCTTGTAGTGAACCAATAACTTATTATGTAGCCTTGCACTATAACAACAACAATTAAACCGTAGCGCTTATTGGACGGTTCCTAGTCAAAGTTTATTTGGTTTGTTATGAATTTTGCGCAAAGCTACAAGAGGGCTATCGGCGCTAGCCGTCCTTAATTTATCAGTGATAGAATAGAGAGAAGGTAGCTAATCAACACCACTATCTCATGAGTACTCCTTTACCAACGATAAAGATAAGGCGAGATTGGCCTTCACGCGTGTAACGATCCCATTGCTAAAGGGGCGAGCATGTTCAGTGCCAAAGATTCGAACACTCGAATATTCTATTGCAAGCCGAGCGTCCCAACCACCAGGCTATGGCAAACCCTGTTAGTCAAACTAAACCACAAGAAACAGTTCTCTAATCGCTAATGTTCCATCAAAGATTGCTCATATATTTTATAATTACAAAGTGTATTTTAGTAATTCTCTAAACTATTTATTCACAGCACAGTCATAACTTTACACAATTCATAAAAAAACCTGGTTCTATTTTTTTCAGTAATTCAAACGTAAGTCACCTTCAAACATTTTAGGAGTTTATCCAAAACAATTGTAATTAAAAATATTCATAATAATATACATTTTATTTTCATACAAGTAGTGAGCATAACATTTAGTTATTTTGAGAAATAAAGAATATTTGTTATTGACATTAGAGTGAGCTTGAATTTGTTTGTCGTGTTACTCTGGTGTCACTCCATCTAACCTCTATTCCCACAATGGTTGCTAAACGGTAAGTGTGAGGGCTTAAATAGGCGCTTTGAGAAGAGAACGGATAGTTAGCTCATTGTATAGCTCAGTGCTTGGCGACGAACAAATAAAAAATCTATACTCTCGAGCAGGTATTAGGAAGCAATCTTAATCGTTTCTTCTTTAAACTTAAAGCGAAATCGTTTCTCATTTATATTGGAAACTTTGGAAGAGAAGTAATACAATAACAATAATGAACTAAAGTAGAAATGAATAAACAAGTAAAAACATTAACTGTAGAAGCAGCTGAACTGGCTACGCACTAAAACACGTTCTGGGACGGGACTCTTTAACTGGATGGAGGAGAGCATGTGCTAAAAAAGGCTAAGGTGTAATTATAACTTTAGTAAGCAATTTATTTGAACGTTCACAGTAAATAGTTTGTAACACATACATATTTACTGTTCAATAGTTTCAAATCTGCTTTTGAGATGAATGCTGTATTACTACTAACATAAAAATAAATTACGTTGTTGAAAAGCAAACTATTTTTATTTTATTTTAGATTTCTAATAGAACTACAACGTATGACAAGCTACACTAGGTTAGGTGCCGCGTAAAGAATGTACATGCTGTTTCAATAATTATTATCACGAGCCATTAACAAACTGGCTAACAACAACATATTTAGTTGGTCATTATTTCAAACTTCTTGCGTAAAATTAAATATTGAACATATTAAAATACATTTGCTTTCTAGAACAACCTAGTTTTACTGCGGATACAATCATACAGTATTGTGTTTCTACACGGTGAGAACACATTCTGACGAATTTAACAGTTTTACCTTTCGTTTCGTTCCACAGATCACAAGTCAGTGCCAGGCTAGAGGGATTAATAGATTTATGAATAACATAACACACAATAATTATCAAATGTGTTTGAATGTTATTCATTAGTTGTGGCTATCGTGGTGTCAGCTATGTGGGAAGTGAAACCTTTATAACATTTGGTAAAAAGAGAGGAATTTTAATGGTTTGCGTCTTTGAATTACTAGAATTTTTGTGTTATTTAAAAAAAATCTATTTTTGAACTGTTTCGTACTATTTTATTCCCATACGTCGGAAACTGAAACCGAAAGGAATATTATTCTTATCTTTTTTTCATTTAATTTAACGTTCAGATTAATAGATGGAGTATTTCTTACGAAAACAGCCATGAGGTGTCACTCTACGACCATAAATCATTGTTGTTTTTTCTTCATTTTGCTTTTCAGGACGCCAGGATACCAACTGCTGTGGAATGGCACTTGGAAAGTTTGCAGTTTGACGATTTTTCTTTAAGTTCCGACGAAATGATTTTTGCTTCCATCAGGATGTTCAAAGATTTAGGACTAATATCCAGATTTCGAATCGATTATCAGGTATTGTTAAACCTAGAATAGAAATTGCTACTTCTAAGAATGGACGCCATATTACACGAGTAATGATTAATTATGCTGTTAATACAGAAAATGAATGGATAAAATACAAAGTGCAATATAACGCACTAACTTTTTCTATCTAGATATAATTTTGCACACGCATAAAAATATTGAACTTTCTCTTCGCATGATCCTGTCTGAAACATTAATCTTATCTGTACTATATTATTTATTTGTTTTGAATTTTTACACAAAGCAAGACGAGGGGTATCTGCGTTGTCTCTAATGTAGAAGTGTAAGGCTCAAGGGAAGGCACCTAGTCATCACCACCCACCATTACTTTTTCACTATCCAGTAGTGGGATTGATCATTTCATTATAAGACCCCCAAGGCTGAAAGGGCGAGCATGTTTGGTGTGACGGGGATTCGAACCCAGGACCCTCAGATTACGAGTCGAGCTGACTAACCACCTTGCCATGCTGGGCCACGAGATATTATATATATGTGTGTGTGTGCGCAATTAGTTTACAAGTTAATAAGCCTAAATAAGGTTGTTATAGTTTTAAAATTTTAAATCTCACGTTAGTATATAGATTTACTGAAGATTATTTTGAGCCTAAATAAGGTATTGATATTTAAAACTTATTTTGCGATAACATGAGAGGCTACTTCTTGATTTATGATAATTCAGATCTACTTGAAAGGTTTGCCACTCTTTCAGGGCACGAGCGATTTCTAGACATATTTACTTTATCATATGTGAAAGTTCGTTATTTGTTACTGCAGTAAGCGTTACCATATAATTCTAACCATTTACTAGATCGTCCTATAAAACTTCAAAGGCCGAGCGTGACTCACGTCGATATTTTAAAGAAGTTTGGATCCGAGTAAAAACGTTTTACGTTTTATTGTTTCAAAGTCGTACTGTGCAACTTGGTGCCAGGCGCGTTATAAGAGTGTGTGTTTTCTTATTGCAAAGCCACATCGGGCTATCTGCTGAGCCCATCGAGGGGAATCGAACCCCTGATTTTAGCGTTGTAAATCCAAAGACATAACACTGTACTAGCGGAGAGGGGCGTTATAAGAGTGATAGCTAAATCCAACTATTTGATTAGATTTTAGTAGGTGTTGTTGGCTGACTGCATTGTTGACCAGTTCAAAATTAGGAACGACTAGCGCAGGTATCCGATTACACGGGTAATCGAAAGAAATAAGATTTAAAAAATGAACATAAGCCTGGGTATAATGCAATTAATACTTTATTTTTAAAGAATTTTTAAAAAGCTGAAGGTAATTACAATCATTAAGGAAAAAACTTTGCCTCACAAACACCTGTAATATATAGCATATAAACTTATGTTACACGTATAAGCGCATGCGTATTATGAGTTAAGACCGTGCTATATGAGCTTCGTCAGGAATATTAAATTCTCTTTTATACTTAAGATTGTGTTCTAATCTCATTGAAATAAGCCGAGTTTAAGAATTATGTTTCTTTAACTTCATGCAATGTTTGTAAGGGCATGGTTTTGTTTTTCTACAGAGTGTTAATTATGTTAGAGTAAAATGATGTAAAAGTTTCAGCACGTCATTAAATTTCCTGTCGCTTTATCAGGTCATGTTCTATCTGTATAGTTTCCACATCAAAAAGATTCGTCATGTCCAACTAACAGTACACCTCACTGCATGCTTTCTATATTCTTCATAGCCTAAGCGGGCGACCATTTTCCAGCTACTCTTTTGATAGTTCATACGCATAGAAATTGTTAGATTTTGCGTCTCGGATGTCTTTACGGAATAGCATGAAAGTCAGTTTTGTACTCTAACTTCTTCATATAGCCCACATTTGAATGGATATATGTAATGAAGTAACCTTGTGAAGACAGGATTGTGTTGCTTTTCCCCACGGATATTATTCCTTCTTAGTCATGCTACGTAATATTACAAAGTGACTGGTAATAAGTTTTACCCTAAACATTGTTTTTGTGTATTTGCAGAAGAAAATGGAAGCGACCTATGTTCTCTTTCTAAATGATCCCTCTGATCAATAGTCCTTTACTTACCAAACAATTAAATAAACAAAGCCCTCATCTTAAATTCTAAATTCTTTATCTGAAGACATAATTATTATCGAAGAGTGTAAACACTATGCTCCGAAATGGACTGTTACATTCTCTTCCTAATAATAAACGATTATTAGCAGAATAACCTTTGTTAAAAACGCGGTATTTTATAACGACTGTAGTTGTGATGTGACTCAAAGATTTACGTATTCAAAATCGATTTAATACCACTCAATTTTGTACTTACAATACTGTATTTTAATTAATTATGAAAGATGTCTTTTCGTATTCATCAAAAAATTGGAAAAATAGGCATAAGTCTTTTCGCTATTATAGTGAACAAGTCCTGTAACCAGTGACGGAAAAGTTCCATTTCTTTTATCAATATAAATTATTTCGTGACCTTTAAAAGTTAATCCTTTTGCAATCTTGGTTTTCTTCAGAGCCAAAGCTCTGAGCTACTCATACCCCACCCCATGAATAGTAGTTATTGATTTGAGTTTAGTTTGAATTAAGCACAAAGCTACACAATGGGCTATCTGTGCTCTGACCACCACGGGTATCAAAACCCGGTTTTTAGTGTTGTAAGTCCGCAAATATACCGCTGAGCCACTAGGGGGCGAGTTGTTATTGAACATTTCAGTCATGCTAAGATCCACTCAACAATAACATACTGTAACTCTTCATTTTTTATTCTGTAAGTTACATTACATTTTGAAACGTTAATGACAGTGTGATTAATTACTAAGAGTTTGATATAGAATATCCTGATAGCGAAATAAAATTTCTCATCAACATTATTCATGGCTGTTCTAACGTCATTTTAAAAGTGAATGCTGAGCTTTGCCTGCGTGCGCAGCTTTTCAAACGGGAGACAGACAAAAGTTCGCATAAGAAATCACGTTTCGCAATATGTGTAAGATTGTGATCTATGGATGTATTATTTCCATACTCTATTATGTACTACTGAAATACTTCTAATATTTGTTAATATATCAAAACCGAAAATAAATGTGTGTGTGTGTATGTTTTCTTATAGCAAAGCCACATTAGGCTATCTGCTGAGTCCACCGAGGGGAATCGAACCCCTGATTTTAGCGCTGAAAATAGATAGGCTTCGAACTGCGGAAACAACTTTAGCGAAGAAAGCGACCTTTTGTTTCAGATCAGACTAATCAGTTGCATTTTTTTTGTTATTAAACAAGGAATATTACAAGACACTTGATCATCGGTTATCGATTGGCTCGCAAAGCTTAAAACCTGTTTATTACAACTTTTATGGCTGGACACTGAAAGCTTCGAGAAAAGCAAGTTTGACACTGAATTGACTGTTCACGAAATTGTTTTAACAAAGATAGTTCTGGCAACACATTTAAAATTGGTATTTAAAACACATATTAGTTAAGTTATATTAATTACATGGTATATCACAAAAACAATGCGGGTCAGTAAATCCGTAATTGAATACGTATTAGCTCGTATGGAAACCCAATATTTCTATTAGCTACTCAGGACAGTGGTAACATTTACGTTTACATGAGGGTAAAAGTGAAAGACGTTTATAATGCATTGTTCTGTGCGAGTGTAAAACTGCGATGTTTATAACATTAACTTTCAAGACTATTACTTCAGTAAAATAAGCAAACACGTAAGGAAACACATTCAGTTAACTTGTTACCTTTCCGTAGTTTATACATAACGCAATACCATTACATATTAGTACAATTATTAAGCGACAATTAGGCCGATAGCCCAAGAGTTGGCGGTCTGTTGTGATGACTAGCTGCCTTCCCGCGAAGTTCAAAAACCAAAGAAATTAGGCCAAAGGTATAAATAGTCCTGCCCCCCGCTAGTCCAGCGGTATGTCTTCGGATTTACAACGCTAAAATCAGGGGTTTGATTCCCCTCGCTGGGCTGAGAAAAGGTCCTCCTAGTTGGGAGTTGTGCAGTAGACTAACAACCTACTCACTTAAAAACCAGTCTGTTATAGAAACCGCAAGTGATTGCGGCCCTATGATCCTTAAGGAATTTAGTGGCAAAATTAAAAAAAAAAAAAAATATAAATGGTCCTAAGTACCTCTATCCTATAAATATATATTTAAGAAATATAAATCAAGCTGGCCACCATGCACTAGACGCTTAAAACAAGTATAATATTTATTATTAATTTCATTTTTTATCATTATTATTAGTTTATTTTTTCCGATAAATATATATGGAAAAAGGGGGGGAGAATTTAAAAAAATACAAGAATAAAAGTGAAAAAAATAAAAATAAAAGAGGGAAAAAATAACAAATAGATAAAGGAATAAAAGGGCAAGTGAAGACAATACGCGGACATTGCTCTGAAAAGGGCCGCAGTAGTACTGTGGGATAATCTGGCCCAAAAGCACCACAATAACAACATAATAGTAGACGACATGAAAACCAGGGATGTAGGAAGAGGTCTTGTGCACCTGACCCTCCTGGGTATTTAAAACTTCAACATACCCAAATACTTACAAAGAAGAAAGCGAAAATATGAATAAGTTTTGTACTAGAAGAAGAAGATTACACCATTACCGTTAGTGTTAGAAGTAGATTACACCATTACCAATCGTGTTAGAAGTGGTACGGATAGCGCAGATATCTCTTGTATATCTTTGCCCGAAGTTCAAAACAAACAAAGTTTCTTGAAGATTGTATGGCCCTGCATGACCAGGTGGTTATGGTACTCGACTCGTAATCCGAGGGACCCGGATTCGAATTTCCGCCACACCAAACATGCTCGCCCTTTCAGCCATGGGGGCGTAATAATGTTACGGTCAATCCCACTATTCGTTAGTAAAAAAGTAGCCCAAGAGTTGGCGTCGGGTAGTGATGTCTAGCTGCTTTCCCACTGCTAAATTTGGCAGATAGCCCTAGTGTAGTTATGCGCGAATTTTAAAGGTATATTTTTAAACTTAATAACAAATGAATTTATCAATTTTGATTATATTTACATAGAATTTAGTAACATTAACTAGTATAAACAGTAATTTTTCAATCGTATTCATCCTCAATAAGGATAATAATGATACTTAAATCAATCTGTGTATTGCAATAAACAGAGAAGAACAAACTATGTTTTACATGAAAAATCTTGAGCTCTCGATGAACCTGCGGTAAAATATCTTCAATTAAGTTTAAAACATTCTGAAAACAGATCAGACTATCTGGTAATACTCACTTAATTACTTATGGAAAAACTGTTAAAACGTTTACGTTTATTTATATCGCTCTTTCTAGGTGTGATTGTTTTCATGTTTCAGATACTTTTAACTCTCGTTGTTGTTTATGCTTCAAAAACTTTTAACTCTCATTGTTTTCATGTTTCATATACTTTTAACTCTTATTGTATTTTTAAGTTTTAAATACTTTTAACTTTCATTGCTTTTATATTTCAGATACTTTTAACACTCATTGTTTTCAACTTTCAGATACTTTTAACTCTCATTGGTTTTTATGTTTTAAATACTTTTAATCCTCATTGTTTTTATGTTTCACAAACTTTTAACTCTCATTGTTTTTTATGTTTCAGATACTTTTAACTTCCATTGTTTTTATGTTTCAGATACTTCTAACTCTCATTGTTTTCATGTTTTAGATACTTTTAACTCTCATTGGTTTTTTTATGTTTCAAATACATTTAACTCTCATTGTTTTTTATGTTTCAGATACTTTTAACTTTCATTGTTTTCAAGCTTCAGATACTTTTAAATATCATTGTTTTCATGTTTCAGATACTTTTAACTCTTATTTTTTATGTTTCAAATATCTTTAAGTTTCAGTGTTTTCATGTTTCAGATACTTTTAACTCTCATTGTTTTTTGAGTTTCAGATACTTTTAACTTCCATTGTTTTTTATGTTTCAGATACTTCTAAGTTTCATTGTTTTCATGTTTTAGATACTTTTAACTCTCATTGGTTTTATGTTTTAAATACTTTTAACTCTCATTGGTTTTTTATGTTTTAAATACTTTTAACTCTCATTGTTTTTTGTGTTTCAGATAATTTAACTCTCATTGTTTTTTATGTTTCAAATACTTTTAACCCTCATTGTTTTTTATGTTTCATATACTTTTATCTCCCATTGTTTTTGTGTTTCAGATACTTTTAACTCTTATTGTTTTTATGTTTCAAATACCTTTAAGTTTCATTGTTTTCATGTTTCAGATACGTTTAACTCTCTTTGGTTTTTTATGTTTTAAATACTTTTAACTCTCATTGTTTTTTATGTTTCAAATACTTTTAACTCATATTGTTTTCAAGTTTCAGATACTTTTAAATATCATTGTTTTCATATTTCAGATACTTTTAACTTTTATTGTTTTTTATGTTTCAAATACTTTTATCTCTTATTGTTCTTTATGTCAAATACCTTTAAGTTTCATTGCTTTCATGTTTTAGATACTTTTAACTATCATTGTTTTTGTGTTTCAGATACTTTTATCTCCCATTGTTTTTATGTTTCAGATACTTTTAACTCTCGTTGTTTTTTGTGTTTAAGATACTTTTAACTCTCACTGTTTTCATGTTTCAGATACTTTGTCAGTTCTTATGTACCTTGAGAAAAAATTACCGCAGTATTCCTTACCATAACTGGCGTCATGCTTTTAACGTTGCTCAAGTGATGTTTGCCATCCTTACGGTTAGTATTAAGTTCTATAGGTATTTCTAAGTGGAATGAACGTAATTATTTTGTATTTTTGTTCTAGCTCTGAAATCTTACGAAGAGTAACTGTAGCCTTTGTTCGCTGTAGTAAATAGCGTAGAAACTCAGATCGGTAAAGTGTTGGAGAGTTCTACGGGTCTCTAGAGTCCTACTGTAGTTTATGGTTGGAGAATACTAAGTTTCTCTGGAGTTCTTCTACGATATACATCATTATTAAGGTCGTGTCGTTCCAGTTTGTGTGTTAAGCTAATAACTGTTCTGTGTAAGCTCAACGTTTCAGGATACAAAGTCCGCCCTTGAAACCATGATTTTTATTACACTTGAAAGTACTCGATTTCGATGAAAAGTGTGTACTTGGGCGCTGTTGTGATCCAGCTTGTAAACTGGGCGTCGAGGTGAAGTTTGCAGCACCTTCTACTTAGCTACTTGGTTCGCTTGCTAGCTACGAGAGTTTAAAATGAACAATACGTTTGGCACTGATGATTTAAAACTAAGGGATTCAAAACGTGAGAATAACTGTTTAAATCAGGCTGATAATTCATACGGACGTATGAGATTGTTCAAAAGACGGATGAAATAGGCTTAAGTGAAAGAGAAACAAAACAAAACACGTTAAATATATATATATACACACACAATAAAAATACTGATATATATCCCAGGGAAATATCACAATAATGAAACTGCACAACTTTATTATAGACAAATTCTGGTTTCTCACTGATGAGCTTGAAGTTTCGTGATGTTGCAATCAGGGTTTCATACTCTCGTGGCAGATAATTTTTATAGCAGACGAACAAAGAATAAACTGTAAATGTCTGTTTGTTTTCTTTTAGCAAAGCCACAAAGGCTATCTGCTCAGCCCACCGAGGGGAATCGAACCCCTGATTGTAGGGTTGTAAATCCGGAGACATACCGCTGTACTAGCGGGGGGCAACTGTAAATGAAATTAAGGCCTAGCAAACTGAAATGAAACAGGAAAATAATCTCATTTGTCCTCAGACAGAATATCATTGACTAAACTTTAGCTCTGAAATAAACAAAAAATGGCTCCTGTTAAAGTACCACTAGTCAACTAAAGAACATATTTTACTAAACAAAAATTAGAAAAAACGACATGCCACATATGATGCCAATCAAAACTAAAGTGGAGTAGTTATCTATTTTGTAAAGAACTTTGAAGAGTAACTTTTTCATATTGAGAGTTTTAAAACTTAATATAAAAGTGAAGTGAAACTGGATCAGGACACAGAAAAAAGAAAGGATAAAATGAAGTTTTAAAACTTAATATAAAAGTGAAGTGCAACTGGATCAGGACATAGAAAAAAGAAAGGATAAAATGAAGTTTTAAAACTTAATATACGAGTGAAGTGGGACTGGATCATGAAAAATAGAAATGAATCGTTTCGAAACTGTATAAATTTGGCAAGGTATCAGTGGTATTATAAATTCAATTAAGGGTTAATATTTTAGTTAAAAACAAGAACATATAAATCATGTATTAAGTTAACTAACGCGCTTTCAGAGGTTTATTTAATTTAACGTTCCAGGAAAAAAAATCAGAAACATATATTTCATATTCTCAACGTAATACTCTTTGAACTGTTAATTATTGAATATCAAATATTAGATCAAAAATGTATTGTATTTTTAATTGTTTATCAGTTACACTTACGTTTCAGTTCCTTAATTTTTTAAAAATTTTTGAGGTGGTTAGTCCATTACAGTTTTCTATAAGTAAATTATTAAACTTATCGATCAATCAGTTAACACAAATCTAAACCGCGTTTAGCAAGGTGTTATATTAAATTATGTAAAATGTCTTTGTTTTTATAATTTTAGGTTAAGGTAAGTTTGACAATTGAACTCGTCTTATTGTTTTAAATGATATTTGAAGAGTTGTTGGCCATATTTAACATTGTATTTACATTCACAGAACTGTGGTCTAAAAGCTATTCTTACTGACTTGGAGATATTTGGAATGCTAATTGGTTGTCTATGTCACGACCTCGACCATCGAGGCACGAACAATGCCTTTCAGGAGAAGTAAGTGACCATTAGTTTGAGATTGTAAATAGTGTTTAAAGAATTGTATATTTCAGAAAAGAAATCCTTTTGTAACCTATATGTAAATTGTTCAGATTTCTATTGACTCCATTTGCACAATCTGTACAGTTATAACTTGTAAACTCTTTTGTGAAGCTAATTTTACTGGATTGGTTATATAAATTCTGCAATTTAAAATTGAATTGTGAGGAAAACAACTATTTTTTTATCCGTGCATCTTAGAGCACAGTCTTTCATTTGATTGACGCAACAGGTATTACAAACTTTGTTTTGAAGGCAATCTGTCTCGCATAGTTGTTGTTCACTATCGATTTGAACCTCTTTTGGGTGTCAAAAGATATTAGAATAAAAGTTTACACGTCTCATATGTGCTGTATATGTTAATTCAGTAGTTTAAATAAAAGGAGATCAAACTTTAAACACAGTTGTTCAACTAAATGTCACGTGATTAGTTTTTCTTTATTCTTTTACAGAGTAAAGTTAATTAAATTTATCTATTGCGACTCAACCTACTTACTCAAGAAAAAAAAGACCAAGTTATCTATGTGTTAGTCTCAAAACTTAAAACTTGCTGTAGCTCAAGTATTCTCTTCAACTTGCAGAATGGACTGGTATAGAAATAAGTATTTACTTTCGAAAGTGTTTACATTCTAAGAATTCATAAGTAACTTTAGTTAAAGTAGGAGACAGAGACACTTCTATCACATTAATTTACATGTGTTGAACAAACAGTCATGATAATGTTAAATATAGGTCTTTTTTTCTCACATAACAATAACAGATTTTAAATTAACAAGATATATACATACAAGGCAAGCCAGCTAGTGTACTAATGTTACAGAAATAGTTAGAACTAAGATTGTAGTAAACCTAATGTTCACTCAGGTTTAAACTGAAAAATAGTGCAATATCGCATGAATTATGCTTATTTGCATAAATTGATTTAAACGAGTTTCTTCAAACTGTAGTTGAACATTAATGTTTGTAAAATACATTTTGTTATTACTTTCAAATCACAAGAACAGTGAATTAGTTTCGTTGTGTTTTTCATTGAAAAACACAAAACAAAAACATACTTGTCATCGCAAATAGATAATTTATAGGAACGTATCAAATAACATAATTAAAAGCATATTTTGATTACGTGTCTATATAAATGTTAAAACTTTTTTAAGTAAAAGGAAACGGATTAGGTAAGGATCACACTAAGGTCATTACGATGGTGGATTGTGAATGAAATGTCAAAATGACCCACTGAATGGTCATTACCCATCTTACAGCAACCAAAACTTTCTTCACTTAATTCTCCATTATGATAAACATGTTTTAAAGATACAACCTGATATTTAGCGAAAATTCACAATAAACAGCTCGTCCATTAGCGTCAAAATATTTGAGTTTTACAGGCTATCCGTGCTACTCTTTCAGTAACTATTGCTCAAGGTTAGCTTGTTTAGATGCACCTATAAAACGCATTCCATGAAAACACTAACACGCCGCCTAGGCGTTTCATTTGACATTTAAGAAGTAATAAAAACTTCTTTGGCTAAAAATATAATTTTCAATTACAAACAAACAAAATAGAAATCATTAGCTGGCTTACAAACGATGTACAACGTTTTACAATTTGCTTCATCTTAATTATTTGTTTGTTTTAAAGCCACATTTGGCTATCTCCTTTTTTCAGCAAATTTTAGCATTGTAAGTCTGTAAACTTACCGCTGTCCCATTGGAGGACATAAAGATAAATCCAAAAAGGTTGAATTCTGACACAAACAAGGATTTTACTGTTAGAAGTTAAAAAATCTCCAAATTTTTAACTGTCTCGTACTCCTCTTTGTTGTTCAAGTTACTAAATGTTCTAACAGATGGTCTTCATATTTACAACTCTAAGATAACTGGTTCGATTCCCCTGGGCGGACACGGCAGATAGCACGATGCAGCTTTGCTATCACAAAACACCAACTCACTTAAACTGATGCAACAGAAAGCGTCAAGTTCTTAGCACTTGAAACTGAACCCAAACGTTATTAAAAATTTTTTCAATGATATTAGATAAAAGCTCTGTCCTCATCAGACAGATTCTGATCGTAATAAATGACTTGGAATCCAACTACTAATTTCATTTTGAATCATAATGAAATACAAACAGCAGTAAGCGTCGTGAACTGTGTGCTTAGGGGGATAAAAATGTTCAGTTCGTTTCCATTAACACTATGTGGACCTAAATCTTTCAGTTCATGTTTCACCTCATTTGTTTGTCTTTTAACTACAGCAATAATACCTTATACCATAAACCTGATTTAATTTTTTCATAATTATTTCCTCATTTTAATGAAATAACTGTGATAAGTAAATATCTGTACAATTCAAACGTACAGTTAAATTTAGTAAGTTTGTCTTATTTAAAAGAAAAAGAGCTCTCTCAGTACACGTATCGAACATTCTCCGGATGTGTTACTGCAGCGTGTTATTTTAAATATTTGTATAAGTGACAGAGCAGGTGGTCGTAAAATTAAAAAAAAATAAGAAGTTTTAAAATTAATTAAAAATAAATCTCGTGTTTTCACTGAGTATGTTATAATAGCAGACATTTATAACGATCCGAGTGCTTCTATATGTAAACTTGATTAAGCAAACGAATATTTTGTGTATGTGTGCAGAACAAAGACTAAATTATCTCACATGACTGAAATAAAACTTTTAAACTTCACAGAAGTGGATCTGCACTTGCATTGCTGTATGGAAGTAAGGCTACAATGGAACAGCATCATTTTAACCACGCTGTAATGATACTGTCAAGTCAGGTGAGGTCTGTAAGATGAATGGATATTTTACTAATGAATGGGTATTTTACTAATGAATGGATATTTTACTAATAAATGGGTATTTTACTAATGAATGGGTATTTTACTAATGAATGAATATTTTACTATTGAATGGATAGTTTACAAATGAATGGTATTTTATTAATGAATGGATATTTTACTAATGAATGGGTATTTTATTAATGAATGGATATTTTACTAATGAATGGGTATTTTACTAATGAATTCATATTTTACTAATGAAAGGATATTTTACTAATGAAAGGATATTTTACTAATGAATGGGTATTTTACTAATGAATGGATATTTTACTAATGAATGGGAATTTTACTAATGAATGGATATTTTACTAATGAATTAATATTTTACTTATGAATGGATATTTTACTAATAAAAGGATATTTTACTAATGAATGGGTATTTTACTAATGAATGAATATTTTACTATTGAATGGATAGTTTACAAATAAATGGGTATTTTACTATTGAATGGATATTTCACTAATAAAAGGATATTTTACTAATGAATGGGTATTTTACTAATGAATGAATATTTTACTATTGAATGGATAGTTTACAAATGAATGGGTATTTTACTAATGAATGGATATTTTACTAATAAATGGGTATTTTACTAATGAATAATGAATGGATATTTTACTAATGGAATATTTTACTAATGGGGTATTTTACTAATGAATGGGTATTTTACTAATGAATGGATGAATGAATATATTTTACTAATGAATGGATAGTTTACAAATGAATGGGTATTTTACTAATGAATGGATATTTTACTAATGAATGGGTATTTTATTAATGAATGGATATTTTACCAATGAATGGGTATTTTAATGAATGAATTTTACATGATATTTTACTAATGAAAGGATATTTTACTAATGAAAGGATATTTTACTAATGAATGGGTATTTTACTAATGAATGGATATTTTACTAATGAATGGGAATTTTACTAATGAATGGATATTTTACTAATGAATTAATATTTTACTTATGAATGGATATTTTACTAATGAATGAATATTTTACTAATAAATGGGTATTTTACTAATGAATGGATATTTAACTAATGAATTAATATTTTACTTATGAATGGATATTTTACTAATGAATGGGTATTTTACTAATGAATGGATATTTTACTAATGAATGGGTATTTTACTAATGAATGGATATTTTACTAATGAATGGGAATTTTACTAATGAATGGATATTTTACTAATGAATTAATATTTTACTAATGAATGGATATTTTACTAATAAATGGGTATTTTACTAATAAATGGGTATTTTACTAATGAATGGGTATTTTACTAATGAATGGATATTTTACTAATGAATGGATATTTAACTAATGAATGGATATTTTACTAATGAATGGATATTTTACTAATGAATTAATATTTTACTAATGAATGAATATTTTACTAATGAATGGGTATTTTATTAATGAATGGATATTTTACCAATGAATGGGTATTTTACTAATGAATTGATATTTTACTAATGAAAGGATATTTTACTAATGAAAGGATATTTTACTAATGAATGGGTATTTTACTAATGAATGGATATTTTACTAATGAATGGGAATTTTACTAATGAATGGATATTTTACTAATGAATTAATATTTTACTTATGAATGGATATTTTACTAATAAAAGGATATTTTACTAATGAATGGGTATTTTACTAATGAATGAATATTTTACTATTGAATGGATAGTTTACAAATAAATGGGTATTTTACTAATGAATGGATATTTCACTAATAAAAGGATATTTTACTAATGAATGGGTATTTTACTAATGAATGGAATTTTACTAATGAATGGATAGTTTACAAATGAATGGGTATTTTACTAATGAATGGATATTTTACTAATGAATGGGTATTTTATTAATGAATGGATATTTTACTAATGAATGGGTATTTTACTAATGAATTGATATTTTACTAATGAAAGGATATTTTACTAATGAAAGGATATTTTACTAATGAATGGATATTTTACTAATGGATGGATATTTTACTAATGAATGGGTATTTTACTAATGAATGGATATTTTACTAATGAATTAATATTTTACTTATGAATGGATATTTTACTAATGAATGGATATTTTACTAATAAATGGGTATTTTACTAATGAATGGATATTTAACTAATGAATTAATATTTTACTTATGAATGGATATTTTACTAATGAATGGGTATTTTACTAATGAATGGATATTTTACTAATGAATGGGTATTTTACTAATGAATGGATATTTTACTAATGAATGGGAATTTTACTAATGAATGGATATTTTACTAATGAATTAATATTTTACTAATGAATGGATATTTTACTAATAAATGGGTATTTTACTAATAAATGGGTATTTTACTAATGAATGGGTATTTTACTAATGAATGGATATTTTACTAATGAATGGATATTTAACTAATGAATGAATATTTTACTAATGAATGAATATTTTACTAATGAATGGATGTTTTACTTATCCTCCGTTATTGGCGGTGGCGTAAAACCAACAAATAAATGTTCACCATTCTTGATGTTTCATCCTCAACCACAACAATAGTCACCCTACAAACACTATATTAGGATAATGGAGTAACTTGCATTATTGGTTTTTCTATTTAAGTTGAAATATTATATTAATAATCGTTTGTTAATTTTCACACTCGTAAAGTATAAAATTTCTTTTTTACTTTTTCAGTGAGATCATAGAGATAACGTACTGCATTAAGATTTCAACATAAACACATTTATGAAAAATACAGTATGTTGATTTATCGTAGTCAGTGTATGCTTATTAGAGCGTTGAAATACAATTCACCGGGAGATTTGACTTATAAAATTGCACTACTTAGCGTATATGTAAAATTATCTATCTATCTATATCTATATATTATATATATATCTACGTGTGCACAGTATGTTGAGGTTTCTATGCTAAAGATAGTTCATATTTTAACCGTTAGATGGCAATACAGTACCTGGAGTTAAGATTAATTAAACTAATTTATTTCTTAAATCTTTTCCAGGGTCACAACATATTTTCACTTCTTTCTGCTGATGACTACAGCCGGGTCATGAATATCTTAAAACACGCTATTTTGGCGACTGACTTGTCTACGTATTTCCAGTAAGTTTCATTTGAATGATTCATAATCAAGACTACATAAAGTGTTCTTTAATGTTATTTCAGGCTTGAAATTTCAAATGCGAGAGAGAGGGTAAGGGTTGAATGCAAACATGGTAAGTCTATAAATTATATAAGTTATTATCACGTATAGCATTAATTAACCAAAATCAACACCAGTAGTAATTCACAACAGTGTTACTTTAATTGCTTTGAACTGTTGCAACCATAGTTTAGTGATATTAGTCAAATAAGCGTCAGTCTGTTATAGCAACAGAGCGAAATGAGCTTGTAAAGTGTGGTAATGAACGTGTAAGTAATTAGATCGAAACGCCAGCAAAATATGAGCACTGAGCTCTAGTTTACACATTTGATTTTGTACTTCAAAAATGTAAACACTATTAGCTTAAATTTCGTCTTCCGTTAGTTCATTGGTAACTGCCTGGATTTACAATGCAAAGATGCTTGGCTCAGTTCTCTGCTGTGGATAGAGGGTAGGTAGCCCATTGTGTAGCTTTGCCTTAAAAAAACCAACAACCAGGAGTGTTAAGAGTTGTAAATTTAGGTGTGACAGGATTTTGTTACACGTAGGTAGTTCTTAAAAATATCCAATACTGGAGTCTGTTATCGTTGGTAAAAAATATGACTTGCAAACTGTTAGAGAAAGTAAAACGTATTATAGTATATAACGCCTTATACAACGTGATCTGTCGATGCACAATATAAATGACATTAAAAATATCACAAGATTCATAATAATTTTTAACACATCGTTCTTAACTGGTTGTGTACGTATTTGCAGTAAGAAGAAATAACAGCTTAGTACCGGAGATCATAATTCTTAAAACTTTTCTTGTGATGTATGAATCGAACAGTTTGTTAGAAGTAAGCAATAAAATAACACAGTTTCTGAAAGCAAAAGATTAAATAAAAATGACCTATGATGACATATGATAAACTTACAAGGTAACATATGAGATTGTAACAAATAGCACACACTATGAACGAAACGATATCTGAGAAGCATATTTCTTTTCCAGCTTTAACTGTTAATGTATGACAATCTTCAAAGCTGACTGATGGCCCGTCTTTCCTGACAATCCTCCAATCACGATGGTGTTTAGCGCCGGTCATAACTAAGTTTTCTGAGCCCTAATTTTAAAATTGGTTGAACAACATTTAGTGAAAAACGGCCACGAGTGTGATTCATTCAAATGGGTATTTCATTATCAGTTACTACGTTATTAAATGAGCTAAGATTCCCTGATCTCAACATTTATTTTGTTTCTTTTAGAATAAAGCCACACTAGGTGTCTTTTGCTGTGTCTACCGCAGGAATCGATCCCATGATTCCATCATTGCAAGTTCGTAAAATTACTGCTGAATGATCGTGGTGGTGTGGGCATATTCCTTTATAAAGTCTTTGCTTAATCGCTTCAAGCCTTCGTCAAACTCGATTGTTGTTTTCTTCACTCATTTCAGAGTTATGTCCGATTGGCAAGATGTAGGCGGTTTGAAAAATTAATTTATCTAATTCGAATCATGCCAGATTTATGATTACAAACCGTAGTGCAATTGAAGTTATTTTTGTGTGTGTAGAACGTACATGCAAGATGGACATTGTTTCATCCAACAATGTGAGGAAATTTTCGAAACTACGACTGATATATTTTTGACTGGAATGTCTAATGTCCTTTTCTTTTAGGAGAATACTACGCTCTAGTTTAACGAGAAACAAAATATCTTCGACGAAGAGGTTGTTGTTTTTTTACTACAATACTGCTTGGGACAAATATATGTCTTTAAAGAATATTCATTTGTGTTTAATGCGTATTAAAGGACAGAACTACGTTTTGGTTGTTAACCTAATCGGTTTGACACTAGTTTTAGTGATAACAATCTGCAAGTCTACAGCTTACAAATTGTGGTTAATATTAAGTTTTTAAGATCTGTTCCATTCTAAACTGTTATCATTTAATAATAACAATGTTAGTCTTTACATTTATTTATTTATTCACCGGAACAGGAATCTGAAAATTCGTACAACTGCTACTAACAAAAACAAAACAGTATTCCGTCAATGTTTGTTTTGGAATTTCGCACAAAGCTACTCGAGGGCTATCTGTACTAGCCGTCCCTAATTTAGAAGTGTAAGACTAGAGGGAAGACAGCTAGTCATCACCACCAACTCTTGGGCTACTCTTTTACCAACGAAAAGTGGGATTGACCGTCACTTTATAACGCCCCGACGGCTGGAAGGGCGAGCATGTTTGTCGCGACTCGGGCGCGAACCCGCGACCCTCAGATTACGAAGCGCACGCCTTAACGTGCTAAGCCATGCCGAGCCAAGTATTCCGTCAAACAAAACAGTATTCCGTTAAACAAAAGTAGCCCAGTAACTGGCCATAGGTGATTCATTTTTTCTTCTCTATTTTTTTAATTCAAGATTAGAAACAGCTGTCCACAGTTGAGTATCTCCCCGCCAAAACTTAACAAATATGATTTTCCTCCACAGTTACTGGCTTCAGTGGGGGACAGAAAAGTCTACGGATTTACAACGCTACAATTAGGGTTTTCGACTCCCATCTGTGGACATAGCAGAGAGCCTCATGTGGCTTTCCTATAAAAAGCACTCGCACACTCCATAGTTACTAAAAAGTTGGTTCTTTTTATTACTTGGCCTAAACTCGGGTTCCAATACCCGTAATGGACACAACAACATATAGCTCGTGCTTAAAACCAAACTGTAAATTAAAAATAATTTAATTAACTTTTGTGTATAATACGTATTTCTGTGGTTGTAAATACGTTTCTAGCTTTTTCTGCCCCTCCAGCCCCTAGTGACACAGCAATATATTTGCGATATTTTAACGCTAGAAATCTGGTCTCGATATCCATGGTAGGCAAAACGTAGATAGCAAGTTATCTTTGTGCTTAACTACTAACAAGGTTTTCTGTTACCTCAGTCACCTCTCAACCTTCTCGTGTGTCATTCTAGTTTTCTGTTATTTGATCGAGTTTCTCAGCCTTCATAAACTGCTACTTAAGGTTTTGTAGTAATGATTGATATTCCCTTTGTAAATATCTCGTGCAAACTTTTGTTCAATTAATCCACCACGTTCACAGCTGCCAGCAAGAATTTGTAAAGGTATATTAAATAGTACATTTATTAACCATGACAAACCTAGGCATAGAACAACCAAGGGACTCAGAAGTCACTGTCTCACAGTTAACGTATTTTGTTCAAGTCAATGGTATTTCCACATTGATTGTCTTACTGATTTTATGTCCAGTTTTTTAAAATGTTTCAAGGCAAAAATAGCTCACGAAGTTTCCGGGAAAGCCAGCTAATTCTACAAATATCCAACTAAATGCATTTTCCCCAAACTTCATAAAACTGTCAGCAGTTGCCCTCTATTAACCTCTCCTTATTATCTATCTAATTACTGAGGTCTCCAAGAAGCAACTTTATACACATGTATTTCTAGTTTAAGTAACGAGAAGTAAAATTAAATTAGTAGTTTACAGCAATATGTTTAATACAGCAATAACCTCACACTCGGTTACCAAATGTTTGACTGACGTGTGTTTTATTTCAAAAGGAAAATATGAGCTATTTTGAGTCATGCATAAATTATCACTGAACATTTTGTACCATGAATAAGACGAAGGATATATTTTAAAACATCAAACCTCAGTTTTTTTCCCAGAGACTTAGAGAAAGAAAGATACACCATCACACATTTTTCATAAACTCGAATTTAAAAACATTTTGAGGAAAGATTAATTACTGTTTAACAAATCAGAAAAAAATAATAATTTAAATTTAAATCATGAATTAAAATATGTCGCGTTTGAAAACTAGTCGTCACGATTGTTCACATACGAATGTAAGATAAGAACAATGTTTTAAAAGGTGATTTATTCCGTATAATCGTATGTTTGTGCCATGAAAGACGAGAAACACATTTGACCAAAGCGTATCACAAAAGTAGATTTGTGATTTGTAGGATTTTCATGTGGAATTGATTGGAATTTTAAAATACTTTCTCTGTAAGGTTTTTTAAAGTATTAAATAACTTGTCATGCGATCAGAAATGCAAATGATTTACATTTATTATATGCTATCTTAATATCGAGTTGTCTCACACATGATTTTCTCATTGATATGAATAATTGTTTAAAGTGGTCAGATTTTCAATGAATAAAAGACAACTTTGTTTTACTCTAGTGAAATACCATAGGAGAACGAAAGCCAATCATACAGGTCCTTAGCAGAATATGGAACAAATTAAAATATTATACATAATACAAACAGAGACAGGTTATCTGCAACTCCTGTTATGTAATGATGGTTAGATATCTACTCAAAGACTCTATCATATGTTCGCACCTGCATCTGGACCTCTGCTTTAGGAGCTGCTAAGGTTCCGCTGGGTTTTATCGACACTCTGGTTTTATATATGTAATATTGGTGCCAGTCTGACATTGAAATTTGATGTGAACGTACTCTATATTGAAGTTAAATATCATAAACTCTAAAGGTGTAAAAGACCTGCCATGCCCTGATGGTTATGACACTTGACTCGCAATTCGTGGACCGCAAGTCGAATTTTCTCACTGAACGTACCTGCTCTTTCAGCCGTGGAGGTATTACAGTGTGACGAACAATTCCAATATTAGTTGCTGAGAGAGTAGTCCAAGAATTTTCGATGGGTAGTATTCACTAGTTGCATTCCCTTTAATCTTATACGTTCAAAATTAGGATCAGATGGCATTCCTTTGTAGTACGTTCGATGACAGAGATTCGAACCCATCAGCCTCAGATTGCGAGTGAGACACCCTAACCACCATGCCATGCCACGAGGTAGATAAATAAGTGTGAATATTTTATATCATATGACAATTCAGGGTTATACATACACAGATATCATTCAAAATAGTTACATAATTTTTTTTTTCACAATCTAGGCAAGTATATGATAGAAATTGCGTTAGGAATTTTATTAAAGTGGATGTTTTTCTTAGGTTACGAGGAAAATTCTTTTCTTTTGTAAACAATGGAACGTATAACTGGGATTTTGAAGACCACAGAGAGATACTACGTAGTATGTTGATGACAGCTTGTGATCTCGGAGCTGGCACTAAACCATGGCACGTTCAAAGAAAAGTATGTAACTCCTTCAATTTTAGTTAAGTGAAAATATACTTTGTGATAGAAATGAAATAAGCATTAGAACGGTCTAGGATTGATTAAATAGAAACGTTTCTTTCTTTAAAAGATCTAACTCCTTAAACCTTGTGGTCAGGTACGGCCTAAGTGTTTGAGTGCCAGACTGCCTATTGAAACGTTTAGTATCGTTCTACTCGTTCATTTGTAAGGGCTTTAATCTCGTTATTCGGTTAAGAGTAAGCGTATAAGACACGGAGAATGCTGCTGACTGGTTGTCTTCCTTATGGCCAGCAGCTCACAGTTAAAGACAACTGTCCATGAACTTGACCGTTCATTTTAGTCCACGTATCGCTTAAGGTGCTGTAAACTGTTCAATTAAAATTAGTAACCCTAGACCATTGAAAAAAAACACAACAAAAACACTTGCAAAAAATATATTGTTATAAAGCAACTATTAATGTTTCTTTCTTATTTCAGAATAGCAAAATATCTCAAAACTCTCTGATTATTTGTAACAGAATCGCTCCAAATATATAGATTCTTTCTAGTTTCTTGTTTTGTACTTCCAATCTCCTGATTTGCACATTATTATGTGTTGTTTTTAGGTGGCAGAATTAGTTACAAACGAATTTTTTGAGCAAGGAGACAAAGAGAAGAAACAGTTGAAAATTCAACCTCCGGTAAGCTAGGGTTTATATATAAACCATTCTTACATATTATAATTTATCTCGGACAAATCTCCGATTTATTATGTTACGGGTTACGACTTCAAATAGCCTGAAATCTTAATTTAAATTTAGAAATTAATTAAATGCAGATATGTAACAAGTTTATGATATTTGTCAACAAGATTGATAAACGCAATTTTCTTTCTTAACACAAATATATTTTAATATACAAAAAACAATACAAACTGTAATGACGATTATTAGAAATAATGATTTATATACAGAAGTTTTACAAACTAACAAACAATACCGAGTCTTTTATCTGGTCTGAAATTGAATATTTTTATCGACGTTTCACGATGAGAGAGTTAAAGCTGACATGAGATTGGTACAGTTTTTATAACGGCTAGCTAGCTAGCTGCTTCAGTGAGCACACGTAAATTTTTCACCGACGAAAATATCTAATAATTTGTAGACATACCAACATCCGAAGCTAATTATCTGAAGATCAGCAGTTTATGATGTTTGAAATCTAAAAACTTTGCTGGACAAATACTTGTAGTTCCCAATTAATATGCATTAATTACAGTTATAGCTTCCGAGGCTTATAATATGCTAACTATAGCAAACCAACAATATTAAACTCCCTTTCCGCATGGTGGTTTATAAACGTTAAGACGCGATTTTAGAAATTTTAGTTAACAACAATGCAAAATATACATTGTTGATTTTTACACTCGAGAATATTCTATAAATTTAGAGGATAGGCATAAATTTCGGAAAACATTTAATACTAGTTACACATATTTTGAAATACACACAAAACTAAAACGTAGATATTAAAATGAATGTATAACAGTAAATCCGTTACATGCCCCCCGCTAGTACAGCGGTATATCTCCGGATTTACAACGCTAAAATCAGGGGTTCGATTTCCCTCGGTGGGTTGAGAAATGGTCCTCCAGATTGGGGGTTGTGCAGTAGGCTAACAACCTACTCACTTAAAAAACCAGCCTGTTACCGAAACCGCAGCAATTGCGGCCCTATGTTCCTTAAGGAATCGAGTGCCATATGATGATGATGATGAAATTCATTACATCGTGTAGTGTGATAAAATCCTCCGGTAAACTAATGTTTATATATAATCCTCTCTGAGTGCAGGAAAGTTAATAATTAATGACTTTTTCAAAACAAATGGTTGTTACTACTTCATCCTTATTTCTCCCACGTGTCCACTTAGAGTGAAAATTTGTGTGAAGATAAATTCCATTTGTTGTAATTTAAAGATAAGTCAATTTGTTAGTTCTGCTTCGCTTTTGATTTTAATCATTGTGAGGGAAACATCGTGATGTCATTAGAAACTGGTTAAAATCAAAGATATGGTATACATTCACATGGAAGTTTCTAATAGCAATCAATTTACTTTCTCTTTTTTCCATCTTATTGGTGTTTAGTTTACGTTACTTTGCCATTTTAATAGTGTTTGGTTTACATTCCTATGTAATTTTAATGGTGTTTTGTTTACGTTCCTTTGCCATCTTAATAGTGTTTGGTTTACATTCCTATGTCATTTTAATGGTGTTTAGTTTACGTTCCTTTGCCATGTTAATACATTATGGTTTATGTTTCTTTGCCATTTTAACATTTTAATCATTTTTGGTTTACGTTCCTTTTATTTTTTTGCCATCATTGTGAATGTAGAAAAGACGTTTAATCAAAAATACGATTCACTTTGCGCAGTGATTAATTCAGTAAGTTGAGAAAATTCGAAATTAAAGCACTTTTTTGTTATAAATATTTAATAATAACATAAAGAAAATTTATATTATCGTTTCTACGGCTTTACGTATAAAAATTAACATACTTGGTTTGGATTATTTCAAAGTTAAGTTTCATTTTTGCAACTCAATAGTAACGCTAAGTTTTAGATGAAATAACATTAATTTCGTTTATATTTCTTCTGCAGTCAGTCAATGTAGATGATGTTTGAACCCTTCTTGGTTATACTGACAAAACACCTTTGGAACTGAATGTTTAATTACGGTGTTATAGGTACAATTGGAAGGCAATTTAATATTTTATACATCAAAAGCTGACCCGACAATCGATTCATAATCTGAGGGCCACGGGCTCGAATTTCCGACACACCAAACATATACGCCCTTTCAGTCGTTGGGGCGTTATAATGTGTCGGTCAATCCCACTGCTCGTTGGTAAAAGAGTAGCGCAAGAGTTAGCAGTGGGTGGTGATGACTAGCTGCTTTCCCTCTAGTCTTACTTCGTTAAATTAAGGAGACGTCTGGCACAGATGCTCGTGTAGCTCTTCGCGAAATCCAAAAACAAACAAACAATACATCAAAATCTGATAAATCAGAACTTTTTTTTGTATAATTTATAACAGGAGAACTGGTGATAATACAGCTATGATAAATACTGTATTTTTAAGACATAAAAGAGATTTATTTATTTTTATATCGAGAGTACCATCGGGTTGATTTCTGTTAGTGAAAGTATTAGCTTTTTTATTTAAATGATATAGTAATATACAATAGTATATTTATCATAACTATGTTAAGGTAACTTACAATCATAATACTGTAATATATTTTTGCATTCAGGCTTTGATGGACAGAGAAAAGAAACACGAATTGCCTCAACTTCAGTATGACTGGATTGATTCTATATGTCTGCCTTTATATAAGGTATGCCTTTCAAAAATACAACTAAAATTGTATTTTAAACCAGTGTCATACAATAAGGAAACGCTATTCGTTTAAAGAATGTAAATTAAAAGAATTTTACGAATGACAGCTCAGCATCAAATGAATCAACGAGATCAAATAAGAAATTTAAAACAATGTATATTCAAAGGGTAAAATTACAAGGTTGCGGGTTCTAATCTCTGCCACATCGAATACGTATCCAATGTCATTAGTTGGGGCATCATAATATGACGGTCAATTTTGCTATTAGTTGGTAAAACAATGGCCTTTGATTGGCGGTGGATAGTGTTGACTAGCTGCTTTCCTTCTGTCACTGCCGTTTTGTACTTACGTGCGAAATTCAAAACAAACCAAAAATGTAGGAATATTTTTGTTTGTTTGTAGTTAATCACAAGGCTACACAGTGGGCTATCTTTACTCTGCCCACCATTTTATCGAAATCGGTTTCTAATGGTATAAGTCCACAGACTGTCACTGTAGAGCAAACACAACAGAGATATTAGGCTAAATGATCATTTTTAGCTCTCTACTCTACAGGTAAAGTATTTATTCTTTGCTTCAAGGTGTTATTTTTCATTATATAATACACCTTCTTTGCACGTTACTTCGTAATTTCTTTATATTATATAGGGTATTAACCCATAAGACTATTTCTGAAAAGCATTAAGTTTATATATTTTCAGGCTTGTACACACAAACCAACTCGTCATTGTTAAGTGTTAACGAGTTTAATTTATTAACGTTTAAAAATGTTGTCATTTATTTTGGTTTTTAAATTAACGTTTTCCTGGTTATTAGCGTATCTCTAAAGTCTAACTTTTTCACTCAGGAAAAAAGGATGATTTAAAACAGATATAAATTCATAGTTACGTTTATATTTCCAGGTGTTTTTTATACAAATAAGATGTTGTTTTTATTAATATAAATTATGGAAAACATTGTACTTACTTATAACTATGAAGTTTCAAATGAACAATATATTTTCTCCTATGAATAAATAATTATTAACTCGCTTTTTTATCGTATTACTCGTTAATCCACTTTATTTTATTGTTCCTTTGCTTCACTCGTTAGCTCACATTACTCTATCGTAGCTTTACTTGTTAACCCATTTTAATATGTTGTTGTTTTACTTGTTAACTCACTTTAATGTATTGCTGTATTGCTCTTTACCGTACTTTAATGCATTATTGGTTTACACTTTGATGTACTTTAATGTACTGTTGGTTTACTCTTTAACGTACTTTAATGTATTGTTGGTTTACTCTTTGACACACTTTAATATATTGTTGGTTTACTCTTTAACGTACTTTAATGTACTGTTGGTTTACTCTTTAACGTACTTTAATGTATTGTTGGTTTACTCTTTAACGTACTTTAATGTATTGTTGGTTTACTCTTTAACGTACTTTAATGTATTGTTGGTTTACTCTTTGACGCACTTTAATGTATTGTTGGTTTACTCTTTGACGCACTTTAATGTATTGTTGGTTTACTCTTTGACGCACTTTAATGTATTGTTGGTTTACTCTTTGACGCACTTTAATATATTGTTGCTCTACTCGTCAACTCACTTTACTGTTGCTGTACTCGTTAATATATCGTTGTTTACTCTGCAACTCACTTTAATGTATTATTGCTTTACTTTAGAGCTTGGTAACTATCAACCCAAGGTTTATGGAAATGGTGGACGGAGCAGAGTTAAATCGGGAAAGATGGGCAGCACTTTCGACACACAGTTTTTCCGTCGAAGAATCCGAAGTTTCTAACGGAAACGTGCCTCAGGTTTAGAAAGAGATTTCATTATCAGCCGGTCAGAAACTCGTCGCTGTTCGTTCTTTTCGTCTGTAACAGGAATTTTAATGTATATATAATTATAAACATTACAAGTGAAGGATAAAAAAGAATGATAATTTGTGTTTAATTCTCTTCAATTAAGTTTTCAGATATAATATTTTAAAATGTAACAAAGAGAACTTGTAACTGCAAAGTAATTTCACAATACATAAAAGAGAAAATTAATTCAGAAACTGTTTCGCAGTTTGTCGACACTGAGAGCTCAGGGTTGTTCTTGTAAACCAATCCGCATTAGTTACCAGCTCTTTCACCAATTTACTTTATTACTTCAGTAACTTCTATTGGTTATGTAATGATACACGTGCTATTACGTAATCTTTTGACCTTAGATATATCTCGAGCTACACTTTTGAAATAATAAAGCGTGTGGTATTTGTTGACAGCTGTTGATAAATGTATGAAAAGTAAAATTACTAAAGGAAGTAACTGTTTATGTATATAAACAATCTTAAGAGTCAGTTTATTAAACTGATTACTATTTAGAATAGGGAATACAACATTTAAATACGTTCTGAAGTAAACCACTGAAACAGAATATTGTATTGTATTGGTGAACTTAATACTCGTAATATTAAATATGTTATTACTTTACATAAGGGAAGGTTACATTTAACATGCATCTCGAGTTAAAATATTGTAATAAAGTACTATTGTATTGGTTAAGGGCTGTAAATAAATCTATAAAAGGCGAAATTTCTATGTTAAATATATGTTAATGTACATAAATGTTTTCATTAATCTGTTTATTAAACATATTATTATTGATATGAGGAAATATTACATTTAACATGTATTTCTGTCAAAATGTTGAAACAGAATAACATATTACATTGGCTAAACGCCGTAGAAAAGAGAAAGATTACTAGAGGACTTGAGTATTTATGTTTTAACAATTACGTTATGAAATAGATTATAATTTATATGAGGAACAATTACTTGTAACGCAGGTTATAATTAGTAAGTGTTGGTACATGGTATTATTATCATTACACTATCTGAAAATTCGTACAATTATGCTAATTGTTTAAAACCTGTATTATAGTTTCCATCTATTTTACACTTCTATGTAACTAAAGCTACTGTCTTATATTTATACATACAAGTATATTTTCTGTCACAAACTCTTATATGTACTTACTATTTTATATTGCTAACAGTTAAAAATGACTAACAAATTACTTAATACATTATTACCTACATTCTTAGCCTAACGCTAGGCTTGTGTAGTTAATTTATCCGCTTAGCTTAATGCTCAGTCTCGAAGTAGCAGTTGTTTTCATTACTGTATTCTTACGTTTGTATTTCTTGTAATTAGTAGCTGTTTTCGTTACTGCATTCTTACGTTTGTAGTTATTGTAATTAGTAGTTGTTTTCGTTACTGCATTCTTACGTTTGTATTTATTGTAATTAGTAGTTGTTTTATTACTGCATTCTTACGTTTGTATTTCTTGTAATTAGTTACTGTTTTCATTACTATATCCTTACGTTTTTACTTATTGTAACTGATAGCTGTTAACCGTTTTATTACTCTTACTGGTTCGAATCAGTAGTTACTTCCATTAGTTAATCTTTTTACTTATCATAACTGTTTTAAACCATTAGCTGTTAACACTAACTTATTTACTGTCTTCATTTTAGAGTACCTATTACTTTATTTACCCTTTGTCTAATCCTCAAAAATTGTTAGTTTTGAATAATACTTGTTTGTACTTAAACTTTGAAGATGTTTCCTAAGTAACAATAACTATTATGGAAAAAATTATTGAAGTTTTTTTTTACAATATCCACACAGACCTTAGTTTTAATTTTGCAAGCCAGAAATATAATACTCAATCTTAAATAATTCTAATATTGTAATTAGTACTAAATATGCCTGTCGAAACTCGCTTAAGGCATAATAGTATTATAAAATAACAGAGTTTAAAATCAATCTGCACGAGAATGTTTATACGAAAAATTGACTTAAATGAAAATGTTCATGAAATATTGCATTGTAAAAGTTTATTTTCAATTAAGATACAGTTTAATTCATTAAAAGTTACAGTGTAGCTAAATGAGACATAAATGGTAGAAGATTATGTGGTAATCCTTGCCAAAATATTGAATCAAAAGCATACTCAATCACGCTGTTCCCCTTTAAGGGAAATTCTCTTAAAACATGATTTTTGTTTTGATTTTCTAATGGAAATATTTACGATACACAAAGGTTACTGTGCGTTTCCTTAGTGACAAAGTATGTCCCAGTTTGTAATCCAATAATTATCGATAAGCGCCAGCTGTAAGGTATGTGGCGAAAACAGTCTCTTCAATTCATTAATCCAATTCGAAACTTCAACCCAAATAATCCGGTAATCCCACAACGTTAGGGAAACGTTCGCTAGGTGGCATATCCATAAAACAGCTTTTAAATGATAAACCGTAAAGCATTTTGACGTGTGCGTATCTTGTTTTCGAAACAGTATGTTTGAAGTACTTTACAACGCTGATACTAAATAAATGTATTTCTGATAATTGTGCGTGGTTGTACGTGTCTTTTAAACTGGTTAAGTCAGGTTCACGTTGCGCAACATCGCGTGGCATCTTAAAAGTAGTATTTTCTATTTCTGTATAACTAATCATTTATAAGCGTCATATTTATTTGACAGTTTGAACTATATTTTAGTTGATAGAAATTGTAGGACATTACAAGTAACCTGTAGCAATGGTTTTTCATGCAATACTTTGAATATTTTTCAGAATAGATAGAGTGCATTTTCATGTGTAAAGAACATTTCAATAACGATTTAATAAAGGAGAAAATTCTGAAAATGTAAATGCTGATTTTACTGAATTAATCCACATATTTTCCAAACAAAACTAAACATCATTTCTGAATAATAATAAAAACAGCCTTTACATTTCATTTGACAATAAAAACTTTATTTCAGCAAATGTTTCGCTCTCTGTCTCCATCAGGGCTCGTATCATAAGAACTCAGCTGAAATGAAATATTTTTATTATCTAGAAGTAAAGACCGTTTTTCTTTCGTTTCCTATTGTCAAAAATGACCAAATTCCTCCAGTATTTTTTACAACTTTTGAGAAAAATAACAACAACAAACAACACAACAAGCTATCTATAAACATTTGTATACATCTCTAGTAAATAACGTTTAATAGTGCCACGTTTGAGTATACTGTTTGTGAATTTTCACGATAATCGTAAATTAACAAGAATCCTGAGTCTAATTTTGTACCTTCATATTGTATGTGATGTGTTTTGAATGGACTTACGAAGTCTCAGAAACGTACAAAACATTTTACACGAATTCTCATTAGCCGTTATTAATTAACTTTTCTGATAAATGACATTAGGTTTATTGCTTAATCATGATATAAAAACGTCACCGAATACCTTCTTCATTGTCTTGTATATCTACTGTTTCCGTACGATTGATTCTGCAACTATGCTTCAGTTAGCACAATAGTCTGTGGAGTCCTTGCCTATGCCTGCTTAAACGTATGTAAAAAGACAATAACATAAACGTGTAATATTAAATGTTCTTTGAAAGATGCATGTAAGCGGTAAGACTATAATCCGAGGCTCGATTTCTTTGTGATGAACAGAACGCAGATAGCGTATTGCGTAGCTTTGTGCTGAAACAAACAATCTCTAAGTGATAAAATTAACCGTACAATACTCTTTTATTTTATATTCAGTACCAAAACAAGGTGTGTAACAAAAGTCTTCCTAAAAATAAATAAAAAATAAACATTTTTCTCACACTTTTGTAAATGAAAATGAATCTTATGGAACTAGTCTAGCTTTGTTCAAAAGGAGCTAGAGGGAATCATCAATTGCTATGGCTGTAATTAGATATCAATTCTGTCAACAGATGGCGCTATAAGATAATTGTTGTTTGTTTTTTTAAAAACAAAACATCCATTTTATGAGCCACTGTGCTTCTGTAAAATATGTTCTGATTAGTCACTTGACACGCTAGCTGTTATTTTGTTATTACACGACTACCAGCGATAGATAATTTTATAACAGACAAAGTCACATATTTCCTATCCTTCACAGTTCCTCAAATAACACGAAAAATATTACCACTAATATATATATGCACGAATAATAACTGTTCTGATAAAGTTTGTTAGAAACTAATATATTTTTATAATTTAAAGTAAATATTCTCATAATATTTCAACCATATCACACGTGTTAAAATGTAGATTTGTTTTATATAGTACGTTGTTTTAAGTGTATAAAATTTATATCACATACGGCATGAATCGCTTCATGAAATACAGTATGTGAAAAATATAAGTTTAGAAACTGTCCAGATGTAGTAATACGTTAAAAGTTGACCCCACCTCACAACTCAGGTTTCGATACCCGTGGTAGACAGAGCACAGATAACCCATTGTGTAGCTTTGAACTTATTTCAAACAAAAAAATTAGAAGCTTGAGCATTCAAGAAATGTTTTGATTGGTTGATTTTAAATCTCATTTGTGATATTAAACCTATAACTGTTTTAATTTGTTTCTTAGAAATAAATAGTAATTAGGTACCATATCTTAGAGATTCTGTCCCTAAAAGATGATAAATAAAGTAGACAATTTTTCAATAATTTTGTCTTTTCTGATAATTTATTTTTCTACCTATTAATATTTTTATCTTTTGTAGCTCTCTTATCTACCTTTGTGGTTTGGCTTGGTTTGAATTTCGCGCAAAGCTAGTCGAGGGCCATCTGCCTTAGCCATCCCTAATTTCGCAATGCAAGACTAGAGGAAAGGCAGCTAGTTATCATCACCCACCGCCAACGTTCTTGGACTACTCTTTTACCCACGAATAGTGGGACTGACTGTCACATTATAACGCCCACACGGCTGAAAAGGCGAACATTTCTGGTGTGATGTGGATTCGAACCCGCGACTCCCAGATTACGAGTCGAGTGTCTTATCCACCTGATCATATCGGGTCTCTGCCTTTGTGTTTGTCATCTTTCTGAACCTCTGGTTTCTTCCTTTCACGCTTAATATCTATTGGGACTTCATTTCCTAACTTTCTCGTCTGTCATATTGTGCAATAACTAGTTTATATCTTTCACACTTATCGCATTTTACTAAGTCGTTTTTTTCTCGTTTATCATATTTTGAAGCACTTATTTTCTTTATTTCACACTTATCGTATTTTGGGACTTCATCTTTCTCTTTTGTTGTATTTTAAGGCACCTATTTTTTACCTTTCACATTCATAACACTCTGTAACACAAATTTTGTTCCTGGATAGTATGTGTTATTTTTCAATTGCTTGTGTTGTAAAAGTACAGAAAATGGCCATTATTCCTTTCAAACTTTACTTTTGTGACCTGGATAATGAAATTTAGAAATTAACTTGTTTTCTATGTAAAAACGGGCACATTTGCACATTTTTATTTACATAAGGTCTGAATAAAACAACATATGAATCAAGATTTACATGTACTTATACTAAAGTTATACAGAAATGTTTAGAAGTGAGTAGTTTCTCGAGATTTGCGACTGTAATGTAAATCACTTTCACGTATCAACCCCCAAATATAGAGTCCTATCATGTTTTCGTTATACGCTCCCAGGTCACAAAAGCAAAGTCTGAAGAGAAAAATAGGTCTTTTCCATTTACTTTAGGCATAATTAATTGGGAAATAACACTTTTTGCCCAGGAACAGGAAAAAGTAAAAATTGTGTTACATGGTGTTATCAATTCGGATTTAAAATTCTTTCTTGTTTGTCATATTTTGAAACACCAGTTTTCTATCTTTCACAGTTAACATATTTTGCGACACTTCTAACTGTCAGGTTAAACTTAGTGTTGTAATGTCATCATTATTGTTGCATAAAACAAGTAAACGAAACATATTAAGACAAACAGTACTATCCTTGAACTTGCTTTTAAGAAAGTTAGGCGGTGTAAATGGGCTAAACACGTTTGAAGAACCAGGAACTATGGAGGGTCGAGAATGCATTGTAAGGTCAAGGTATTCTGTTTCTAAAATACCAGCCAACAGAAATAATTAAGAGAAGACTTCTTTGTATAATATTATTTTCATTATTATATATTTGTAAAAATTATAAAAAAAATTAAGAAATTGTAAAGAAAAATCCTTCTGGCTTTATTGATGATAAACAGGAGAACTGACATTGCTCAGTACATATATCCAGTTGGTAATTTTGGTTGGATCGCCTTTCACCATGATAAGAGCTTTATCTGCAAGAGTTGACAGAAGGTGTCTTCTTCAGTAAGAACAATAGAGGTATATGGCTCATAAGTAATTCAGAGATTTCAGCATGACATCATGGGAACGAATACAACATTAACACTAATCCAAAAGACGCTGAATGTAATTGAGATCCGATCATTTTACTGGTGAAGCAGAATGACTGAAGATACTGTTACATATTTGGAACAATTTTCTTGTTTATCCAGGTGGAAGTGGATGACTGGGTAGGTAGAGTTAAATGGCAAAAGCGTTCACGTATACTGTGGATGTTATTCATTTTTCTAAGCCTAACCATACAACACTTCCCACTTCACCTTTAACAGACTGTATTATCAAAATAATTCAGGTAGAGTCTCCACATATGTTTTTCCCTACTTTTACTCTTCTATCAGAACACAGAGGAGTGAAAACATTGTACTCTTCTAGAAATACGTTGTTTACACTTTGACTCCTGCATGGTATACCTCCCTTGTGTATATGATATAAGAAGTGTTTAGACTGTTTGTTGAATGTAATATGACAATTTGAACATCTGTCACATGCTATGTTTGAAGCTAGTCTTGACCACTGTTAAAAACATCACTTGTTTGAGAAACACTCTGACATTTCTTAAACACTACGTAGTTGTTCTATTTTTTCCCCAATATGTTTCCCGACTGACGGCCACAAGTTTCATAGAAGTATGTATATTATTGACTTTCAGTTGTTGTTTGCGATAGACCCCAAACAGCCATCCAACTAAATATCTCTATATCAATGCTTCTGCTAAGTGGGCTTAACATCACGGGTCTTTGAAAGTCTGTGAGATCCTTGCTCTTTCTCATTGTCTTGTTACGTTGGTCTCAAGCAACCACCTTACAGGTAACGTGAACAGTATTGTTTTCACAAGATTATAAGTTCATAGAACAAATAGTATGCAGCGAGATGATAAGCTAGTATGCGTGAGACAAATAGTTTTACTTTAATAATGGTGAGAAATAACTGAGGGAAGTCAGGTGCCTATAAGAGCAACGTGCATGCGTATTGTTGCATATTTAGAAGATAGGAGAATGAAGATTTGTCTTTGTAATATCAAGGAACAACTAACCTATAGATGGGGTGATTCAAGAGCAAACACTTGAAACACACGAACCGTAGATGATAACGCGGTAAAGTCAAACTTTGTTAGATTAAGATGTGAATCTGTAGACGATAATCTGGTAAAGTAAAATCTTGTTAAATGAAGAGGTGTTCATTCACTTGAAATACGTGGTTCTGTAGACGATAATCTGGTAAAGTAAAACCTTGTTAAATGAAGAGGTGTTCATTCACTTGAAATACGTGGTTCTGTAGACGATAATCTGGTAAAGTAAAACCTTGTTAGATGAAGAGGTGTTCATTCACTTGAAATACGTGGTTCTGTAGACGATAATCTGGTAAAGTAAAATCTTGTTAGATGGAGAGGTGTTCATTCACTTGAAATACGTGGTTCTGTAGACGATAATCTGGTAAAGTAAAATCTTGTTAGATGGAGAGGTGTTCATTCACTTGAAATACGTGTTTCTGTAGACGATAATCTGGTAAAGTAAAATCTTGTTAAATGAAGAGGTGTTCATTCACTTGAAATACGTGGTTCTGTAGACGATAATCTGGTAAAGTAAAATCTTGTTAGATGAGAGGTGTTCATTCACTTGAAATACGTGTTTCTGTAGACGATAATCTGGTAAAGTAAAATCTTGTTAGATGAAGAGGTGTTCATTCACTTGAAATACGTGGTTCTGTAGACGATAATCTGGTAAAGTAAAATCTTGTTAAATGAAGAGGTGTTCATTCACTTGAAATACGTGTTTCTGTAGACGATAATCTGGTAAAGTAAAACCTTGTTAAATGAAGAGGTGTTCATTCACTTGAAATACGTGGTTCTGTAGACGATAATCTGGTAAAGTAAAATCTTGTTAGATAGAGGTGTTCATTCACTTGAAATACGTGGTTCTGTAGACGATAATCTGGTAAAGTAAAATCTTGTTAGATGGAGAGGTGTTCATTCACTTGAAATACGTGTTTCTGTAGACGATAATCTGGTAAAGTAAAATCTTGTTAAATGAAGAGGTGTTCATTCACTTGAAATACGTGGTTCTGTAGACGATAATCTGGTAAAGTAAAACCTTGTTAAATGAAGAGGTGTTCATTCACTTGAAATACGTGTTTCTGTAGACGATAATCTGGTAAAGTAAAATCTTGTTAGATGAAGAGGTGTTCATTCACTTGAAATACGTGGTTCTGTAGACGATAATCTGGTAAAGTAAAATCTTGTTAGATGGAGAGGTGTTCATTCACTTGAAATACGTGTTTCTGTAGACGATAATCTGATAAAGTAAAACCTTGTTAAATGAAGAGGTGTTCATTCACTTGAAATACGTGGTTCTGTAGACGATAATCTGGTAAAGTAAAACCTTGTTAAATGAAGAGGTGTTCATTCACTTGAAATACGTGGTTCTGTAGACGATAATCTGGTAAAGTAAAACCTTGTTAGATGAAGAGGTGTTCATTCACTTGAAATACGTGATTCTGTAGACGATAATCTGGTAAAGTAAAACCTTGTTAAATGAAGAGGTGTTCATCCACTTTAAATACGTGGTTCTGTAGACGATAATCTGGTAAAGTAAAACCTTGTTAAATGAAGAGGTGTTCATTCACTTGAAATACGTGGTTCTGTAGACGATAATCTGGTAAAGTAAAACCTTGTTAAATGAAGAGGTGTTCATTCACTTGAAATACGTGGTTCTGTAGACGATAATCTGGTAAAGTAAAACCTTGTTAGATGAAGAGGTGTTCATTCACTTGAAATACGTGGTTCTGTAGACGATAATCTGGTAAAGTAAAATCTTGTTAGATAGAGGTGTTCATTCACTTGAAATACGTGGTTCTGTAGACGATAATCTGGTAAAGTAAAATCTTGTTAGATGGAGAGGTGTTCATTCACTTGAAATACGTGGTTCTGTAGACGATAATCTGGTAAAGTAAAACCTTGTTAAATGAAGAGGTGTTCATTCACTTGAAATACGTGGTTCTGTAGACGATAATCTGGTAAAGTAAAATCTTGTTAGATGAAGAGGTGTTCATTCACTTGAAATACGTGGTTCTGTAGACGATAATCTGGTAAAGTAAAATCTTGTTAGATAGAGGTGTTCATTCACTTGAAATACGTGGTTCTGTAGACGATAATCTGGTAAAGTAAAATCTTGTTAGATGGAGAGGTGTTCATTCACTTGAAATACGTGTTTCTGTAGACGATAATCTGGTAAAGTAAAATCTTGTTAAATGAAGAGGTGTTCATTCACTTGAAATACGTGGTTCTGTAGACGATAATCTGGTGAAGTAAAACCTTGTTAAATGAAGAGGTGTTCATTCACTTGAAATACGTGTTTCTGTAGACGATAATCTGGTAAAGTAAAATCTTGTTAGATGAAGAGGTGTTCATTCACTTGAAATACGTGGTTCTGTAGACGATAATCTGGTAAAGTAAAATCTTGTTAGATGGAGAGGTGTTCATTCACTTGAAATACGTGTTTCTGTAGACGATAATCTGATAAAGTAAAACCTTGTTAAATGAAGAGGTGTTCATTCACTTGAAATACGTGGTTCTGTAGACGATAATCTGGTAAAGTAAAACCTTGTTAAATGAAGAGGTGTTCATTCACTTGAAATACGTGGTTCTGTAGACGATAATCTGGTAAAGTAAAACCTTGTTAGATGAAGAGGTGTTCATTCACTTGAAATACGTGATTCTGTAGACGATAATCTGGTAAAGTAAAACCTTGTTAAATGAAGAGGTGTTCATCCACTTTAAATACGTGGTTCTGTAGACGATAATCTGGTAAAGTAAAACCTTGTTAAATGAAGAGGTGTTCATTCACTTGAAATACGTGGTTCTGTAGACGATAATCTGGTAAAGTAAAACCTTGTTAAATGAAGAGGTGTTCATTCACTTGAAATACGTGGTTCTGTAGACGATAATCTGGTAAAGTAAAACCTTGTTAAATGAAGAGGTGTTCATTCACTTGAAATACGTGATTCTGTAGACGATAATCTGGTAAAGTAAAATCTTGTTAGATGAAGAGGTGTTCATTCACTTGAAATACGTGTTTCTGTAGACGATAATCTGGTAAAGTAAAATCATAGATGAAGAGGTGTTCATTACAGTGTGACGTGATTAGAAATCTGTATAATGAAAATATCTTATTGGTGTGGCATGGTTAGTTTCTTCGTTGCTAAGCACAAAATCTACGGACTGAGTTCTGCTTTCCTCACGTATCAGAACCAAACTTTCAGCATTATACGTCCTGAGTTTTTCAATAAGCCACCAGGGAACAGCATGGTGAGAAACAAGCAGAAACATCATATGTAAGGTAAAATACGTAACATGCCTACTGAAATAAAAATATATATAATTGTGTATAATCTACTGCAGAACAATATAAGTCACATATTGTTGCACGCTCATAACATAAGCGATAAATACGTACTTTAAAACATAATATCCTTTTTGATTTTCTTTCTTGTTTCCTCTTCTTGTTTAATGTTTAAATAACAATTTTTCTTAGATGTATCACTATTTGTTACTACTTTTCTCCAGTTTATTTTACAGTTATTTGATATTATGATATTAAAGTTTTCTAAAAACAAAACAATGTGAAAGATAAAACCTAGCCTTAAATTCTTAATGT
This sequence comes from Tachypleus tridentatus, assembly GCF_004210375.1. Taxonomy (NCBI): domain Eukaryota; kingdom Metazoa; phylum Arthropoda; class Merostomata; order Xiphosura; family Limulidae; genus Tachypleus; species Tachypleus tridentatus. Next base: position 34,408,355 of record NC_134833.1, read on the forward strand.
ATCCAATGTGTATGTATATCTAACAATGAACAATCAAAAGCATAGATATTAGAATATGTAAAAGTTATGTTGCATAACTGATGACATGGAACATAAGATACATAAATGTAATGCTGTAGAGTGAAGTATGTAAATGTTATGTTGCATACTTCTGGACATGCAAGATAGAAAATAAACAAACGTAATGTTGCATAGTCAACAAACAGCAGAATAAGGTGGTATATAAATTTAATGTTGCATAGTCAACAAACAGCAGAATAAGGTGGTATATAAATGTAATGTTGCATAGTCAACAAACAGCAGAATAAGGTGGTATATCAATGTAATGTTGCATAGTCAACAAACAGCAGAATAAGGTGGTATATAAATGTAATGTTGCATAGTCAACAAACAGCAGAATAAGGTAGTATTGAAATGTAATGTTGCATAGTCAACAAACAGCAGAATAAGGTGGTATATAAATGTAATGTTGCATAGTCAACAAGCAGCAGAATAAGGTGGTATATAAATGTAATGTTCCCTTGTTGGCGACCAGCAGGATAAGATTTGTTGCTGTAGTGATGTATAATTAAGGAGTAACAAACTTGTATAGGATGTTGTGACTGGTTAAGGAATACTTGTAAAACAAAGATCATGTGTAAAACAAAAATCACGTGTAAAACAAAGATCACTTGTAAAACAAAGATCATGTGTAAAACAAAGATCATGTGTAAAACAAAGATCACGTGTAAAACAAAGATCACTAGTAAAACAAAGATCACTTGTAAAACAAAGATCATGTGTAAAACAAAGATCACGTGTAAAAAAAAGATCACTAGTAAAACAAAGATCACTTGTAAAACAAAGATCACGTGTAAAACAAAGATCACTTGTAAAACAAAGATCAGTGTAAAACAAAGATCACGTGCAACAGGAACAATAATATACAGATTTTTAATAGTTATTCGAAATCATACGAAGCGAAATCTTTACAAACTATGCATATATGAATTGACGCAAGTTTCATTTGGATCCCGTTGTGCATGACATTGTGGCATGACCAGGAGCATGATGAATGAAGGCCACCAACCCACCGAAGAAACAAAACATACAGATAACACGTATATCGTAGTCCTGAATTTATAGGATGAGAATATGTAGAGGATAATAAAACTGAGTACTAATACGTGATTGAGTAACTGGATCTGGAATTTGATATTGACAAATAGTCATGAATCAGGATACAGAGGGTTGTAATACAGAGGA